>NC_080593.1:96626097-97233041 GCF_027887145.1 Ammospiza caudacuta
TTCCACTTCAAGGAGTTTTCTTAAATAGTAAAAAGAGGGACTAGGTACCGAAGGTCAGGTTGGCAAATCTAACAAAATTATAAGACAGCTGAACAAAAAATGGCAAGATCACATAACACATATGTTACTTAATTTCATATATTTTTCTATCATTTTCTTGTTAATTTTTTTTAAACCATATGCAAGTTTGGAAAGCTGTTATGTAGGTTCACCTCATTTTTCTTTACTAAAGTAAATGTGGACACAAGTATATGATAGGACCAAATGGCAAAATGCAGATAGAGAAACTAAGAATAGCTGGATCTGGAACAGTCACTTCACATGCAATTATCTCTGATCTAAACAGCTGCACCAAACATATATTTTTTGTTTGGACACATCTGTAGACATGATGTGTATAATTAATTGTTCGTTCAAAAATGCAATTTCATGATGCATTTGATTATTTAGATATAAAAGTTTTAATTCTCAGAGCTGACTAAAAATAGTGATTTTAATTTATTCCTGCTGCCTACAATTACCCACAACCATGTATTTTTAAATATTTCCAGACTATAAAAATTACTAATTTTTGCCACTTGTGTTTATCTGCATTTAGACTTTGATTTGGATAAATTAAGCTCTCAAGTGTTCCTTGCTTTATGAAACTCTGCATGTTGTACACTTCAACACAAATAAATGACTTCTACCATTAGAGGTTTAAATAATGTAATGTATTTCATGCTCAGCCTGAAGCTGGATTCCAATGAAGTTGCTAATGCACGTAATGATTAAGTGTAACTCAAATACTAACTGTGTTGTTGAAAACATGACAGGCAATAATTTGGTCTATTATATTCTGCCATTTAATTCCCTAGTACAGACATTCTCTGACACGTTATGAAGCAATGATTTACAATTATTCAAGCTGCAAAGGTCAGAAAGTGACATTATAATCATCTACACAGAGATCCCTTCTAATGCACAAAAACTAGGTAATACCACACAAAAATAGTTTTACTAGAGTAGCAACTTTCTGTTTAAGATTTACCAAACTGCACAAGTATAAATAATTAATTTACATTACAGTACGTTAAGGCATCCTTGAAAAGATAATGTTTTTCCTGCTCCTACCAATAAATTTACGAATAAGTCTTTTTTGCTTGCTAAAGGCAATCTTAAGAGCAGCTTTTCACTAAAAGTAGCCTGTATTAATAGTAATCAGTTAAAAAAATCTGAAAATCTAGAAGATTTTTCAGAAACAACAAACAGGAGTGGAGCCTTTTTTTTTTTTTATGCAGCTGGTCAAAGCACATCCTTATCTATCAAGAACAAAGATCTATTAGTCACTATGCTCAATATAGGTGAGTAGCTTTGTTAGACATTCTCCAAGCAACCAGTGTCATTAAAATACTGAATGTTATACAAATCTCTGAATGACTCCTAATATTAACAACAGAAGCAGAAGTGAGGTTATTTCCATGCTTGGGAGATTATAACTGTCCCCAAATCTTATTTATTTGAGGCTTTAAGAAATAAGTGAATTTAGCAAAATATTTATCAGAACATCCTACGTTATCTCCAGAATTAATTGAGAAAAAGAGTTTCAAAGCAAATAGAGAATTAAGGAGCAGGAACTAAATACAGATTAATACCTCCAGCCAACAAAAGACCAAAACAAAGCAAAATACCCCAAACAAGCAAAACAACAAAAACAAACAACAAAAAACCAAAACACCACATCAAAAAACTTCAAAACATAACTACTCCAGCAAAATACAGGGGAAAAATCATCTTTTTGACCCCTCTCCAAATTTCTTTGTGTCTAAAAAGGCTTACTTTTGTTCTCAAAACACTTGACTACTATACATTAAAATACTATATGTGTAATAAACATAAAAAAGGCATTGCTAAAATTGGCCTTTCAAACTGTAGGAATGTAGCAAAAAATGTTTACGTGCACATTTTAAATATTGAACATTTTCCTAACAATCCAAACCTACCTTATACTCATCTTCTTCAATCGATTTTTAAGTGGTCATAAAGGAGAGAGAAAAAAAAAAGAAGGAAGCAGCCACTCTTACTTGAAACATGTAACTACATACCCCAAATTTCTGTTTCTAAAAGCAAAGGCAAGAAAAAGGCAAAGGAATAATAAACATATTTTTAAATCAAACATTGCCTATAAATTCTGTTCAAAATCTCAATTGAAGAACAATGCATTTTTCATATCCTACCTAAGGGATAAAATTTGAAAAGTGCATGATAAGCCTCTCACAGCATTTCAGCAGGCAAATGAAACAAAAATTTTAAATGCTGGGCAACCAAGATTTGTTCGCCTAACCTAGAATATCAGCCAATTTCAGAGTCAGACCTTCAAAAATGAGAGAAAGTCACACAGAAAATAGACATTTCCCCTGAAATAATGGGATATATTTTACAGCCATGGGTATGGAAAAGAAAACAATTAACACACATCTGCGATAAGGCAATGAGTAGCAGACGGTTTATTCCAAATGTTAAAACATTAGCGGTGTCCAACTTCTGTGTCACGTAGTTTCTGCTATGCAGCTGAAGAAAAACAAACCCTGAACTTCAATTAAAAAAAAATAAAACAACACAGCAAAATTACTGCCTTTTTCAACAACTAGCTGAATTATATATTGTGTACTTTCTAGCATGTAAATATGAGGATCATTTGGAAAATTGAGACGCAGCAAAACCTTCCTAAAACAACACCAAAAATACACTTTTTGCTTTTTTTTTCTTTTGCCTTTTTTTTAAGATCAAAATTTTGAAATAATTTGTCTTAAAAAAACGTGGTATTTTGAGACCACACCATGATGTTGCACTGACATTTCACCTTTAAAAAGTGCCCAAGCAGATTCAAAAGCTTTTGAAACACAATTTATCCTCACAACTAGCAGAGGGCTTATTACTGAGAATCTAAAAGTCAGAGGATAGAATATTAACTACTGTAGAAAAGAAAACATAGTGCAGGACCTTCTGTTTGTGACAAAATTACAGAGTTAATGTTCCTGAAAGATCACTTCACCTTTTAAAGCATGATTTTTAAAAAGGTAAAATTTATAGCAATTAAAGCTAATGAAGAAATGCAGCATGAGCTGCTTATGTTCAGGAACTAATAGGTCCACTGAGCATTTCTAAGATTATTTAGCCATCAATGATAATGAATTGACATTGTCAGTGGTGTTAATGTACCAATGCTCTATAGTGCCACTAATCCGATAGCCAATCCTAGCAATTTTATCCTTTTTTATGTTGCTACTTTATTTTTTTAACCAACAAGCTACCCAGTCCTTTCAATTAAAAGAGCACAAATACAGCACAGGTTATTAACACTTTTTTCTCCTCTTCCACACATAAGATGGTATATTCATTATATGGACTATGGCTCAAACTGCTCTGCTCATTCCTTCTTCACATCCCAATCAATTCTTCAGGACTGTTAGCTAGAGTGCAAAAATGGCTTTTCCAAATAAATCAGTGCTAGTATATGATTGTTAAAATACATTTTTGGTGCACATTAAGTGAAATGTGATGATTATTTAAACACGGATATAAATAAGATTTTTGCAAGCATGGGGTATTGTGGTGTATGTCTCTTACTGATTGTTTTGCCATATCTAAATAGCACAGCTCCATGTTGTTGATGCAAATTAACAATACACAAAAATGGAAAATAAGTACCTGCCTGGCTACCAGGTATGACATGTCAGCAACATAGAGAAAGCAATCAGCTTAGGAAAGTGACTACCATTTCAATCCAAAGTTTAAATCATTCATACATCTTTTGCTCTCTCTCTTCCATAACTATTGTGAATCCCAGCCGAGAGTTGTGCAATTTCTGAGACAGGTTCTGTCAGACATGTCAATCCTGAAGTGATAGAATGAGTTTTTGAAAAAATGAGGCACTATGCCAAATCTTAATAATTTTCATTCTATTCTTTTTTTGTAAAAGATACTGTATTTGCTGGTTTGATTTTTTTTTTACTTTTCCTCTCACTATGAAATATTTAAAAAAATATTATGATTTTTCAGTTTAAGTTAAAAGGCAATTGAACAAACAACCAATGTCAAGGACAACTTCTAAGGAAGAGAGTTTAGCCTTTGCCAAACACTTCTGTGGATCTGTAGTTTTTAACTATCTTCCATGCCAAATTCTTGGCAATTGATACAGCAGAGACAGCAAATAAGATTTTTAAACAATATAAAATACCCTACAACATTCATTTTAACTATGCTTCAAAATAAGGAGTAGCACAAGTTATCCTACTACTGATATATAGTGGACTTAAGAATTAGGCTCATACATTTTTATTTCTTATTTCAAGAGGTCAGCAATTAATTTTCGTAAGTGAGTAAACTCATCCAAAGCATCTCACAATGCCACATGCAAAATTATTAGAAAAACAGAGAGATGAATCAGTGAAAATCACTCGGCTGCATCTTCAGCTGAAGATTCACTTGTCCTCTAAAATGTGCAACTCACTTTGTCCTGCAGCAGATTGGTACACTAAGGCTGAAAAACCTCCTCCTGCTGAATATTATCCCCAACATCACACCACACCATGCATGTGTGCACAGCACCATCTAATTGAACCCGCGCTCTTCTACACATTAGCCATAAGACTGCTATAGCAGGTTACATAGGTTTGCGTAAAATGTTTTTATATGATGCATATATTAGTTAATTTCTTCAGCATAATAACATTAAAATATATTTTTAATCAGAACTAGGGTATTAAAATCCAACTTTGAATGTCCTATGATGTACCATATATGCCATGGCATTTTAAAACCTTTTAAACATTTCTGCTAAATTAATTAGTTTTGCATTAAGGAGTCTCAATGCCTCCTATTAAATGCAACACATTTGAAGGACAATTAAACATTATGAACGATCCTTCTAAGGAAGTAACGATTGTTAGAAGAAAAACAAGATTTTTTTGGGTAACAAACAGGAACACAAGAACACATAAAAGACTTCAATTTATTTTAAAAGTCTTATGCCTGCAATATTTTAGATCCGTTTGTTTGAAAAATCTGTCTTCTGTTTTGTTTTCATAAAGAATGAAAACCCTAATGGAGTCCCGAAATCTGTTAATGGTACTAAAATTATAACAGTATAGCAAAAGAAAAAACCCCACACAGTAAAGTCTATATTATATATTTTTTATGTCTTTAAATGGAATTTACAGTTCTCCCTGGCAATGTGAATGAACATCCTATAATTTAGTCAATTTACAGATTACAGGTTCAAATTGACCTTGTAGCCCATAAAATTGCTCATCTTCAGTGCAGGATTAGAAGTGGGAAAAGAATGTCATAACTGTATTTAAGGAATTTACCATAACAATGGAAAGGAGGATATGCATGCATAATTTTAGCCACTCTTGCTCACATCACAGTTTTCAATTCTGAAACAATGCATATTCTGTGCTCTTCTCCTGGTTAACCATGGTGGAGACTGTTTCAATTTACTCACCCACAGACATGACACTTGTATTCCCTCATCCCAAGGTGCCTCTTGACATGGTTTCTGGCATCTCCAAGCTGAGCTGTTGCAAAGTGGCATATCTTGCACTTGAATGGCTTTGATCCTAAGTAAAATTTAGCATAAGATATGAGTTGAATTAGAATAAAATATCACCCATGGTTAAAGAAATAAAAATTCCTGAGGAAAAATAACCTTTTGAAAACCTATCCCACATTTAACCTGTTTGAGACTTTTGCCTAATAAAAAAGTGTCTTGTACATAAATTTATAACTCCCAGGACACAGACAGTATATTCTATACATTACTCATTAAAGTTTCCTCAAGTTCAAGATCACAGAAAATACCCTCTTAACTTTAAATCTGGTCTTTTTCTTGTCATTAAAATCCACAAAATACATTAAAATGAGCAGAAAATACTCTAGGTAGATGAGGTTTCAAAAAGATGGCAAAAGTTGTTCTATGTCCTTCCCAATGGCCAGATGCTGAAACTCAGGTAATGGTCTTAAAGTGGACTGGTATCAGTTTAAACTGCAAAACATCCTCTTTTTTTTTTAGCAAATATTTTTAAAGTAAAATAATATTACAAGTCTTCCAACTTTGAATAGATTTCACATTAGCATTGGTATTTCAGATTTGTTCTGTCACACACAGCAAATGATTCATCACCTAGCTATTGTAATGGCATGCAATGTATGAATATACAGTGGATAAAATATTATGCCTTTATGACTGTTTTATGGTCAAGAATTTATGATTATTCTGCAAACCAGAAGTATTGACATTTTGGCTATTATTTATTTCAAGAACAAACTTTAATATTAAATGTCTGCTGCAGACCAAAGAACTCTGAAATTATTTCTCCAAGGAAAAAGTATCAACCTATTTCTTGTACCACATCAGTTCAGCAAAAAGTGAAATTATTTGTCTATCCATTTGTCTATCTTAATTAACAGTGATCATCTCTCAAGATGGAAAAACTGTCTTTTTTACTGCCGTAGTTAAATTTGGCACATGTCAGTCCCCAGGTTATTACGCAGCAACATCATTCTAGAAGCACCTTCCCATTTTCTGACCACTAAATCCTTAAATCAATAAATCAAAATCAGAGAATTGCAGTTAAAAGTAAGTACAATATGGTCAAAGAGTCTCCATATTATGTTTAGTATATGTTTTGTGAAGTACTTGTTCCAATACAGTTAAGCATAATATGAAATATGTGATCTTTAATAAATATACATAAAGAGCTCTGATAAGAAAAATGTTGCACTATATCATACTTGATCAATGAACCTTTTTACTTTGCCCTTGAAAATAGAACATCCTCCAAGAATCTACTGGTGAAATTGAGGATCTTAGTAAAAAAATTTAGAGTCTTAAATTTCAATTTAATTCTCAAAAGCTAACGAAAAATGAAGCATTTAATTTTAATCTTCTAACTGAAATAAAAAAGTCAACAGTACTAAGCACAGGCAGACAAGGTTGAATATTTCACAGTTCAATGACAATGAAGCCAGATCTCTTAATACTTCCATTTCTACTGTTGGAAGTAGATGTAAAATATATTTAGCACCTCAATGGTTATATCTAGTCAGCTTTATATGTTTAAATGTCAAAAGCAGGTTCAGACTGCAGCTCACAGCAATCACATTCTATCCATCACACTGAAAAAAACCCCAGTTTATTTAAATGATCCTGATAAAACTGAATTAATCATTAATTTGGTGACATTTCAAATCAACATTGCATTCTACAAAGAGACCAGGGCAAATAAAAAATAAAACCTTATCTTTGCATTAAAAGACCACTAAAAGTTGATGCTTTAACTTGTGATCTTTAGCTGGACAATTAACAACAACAAGGTCACAGGTGAAGATGATTTTTCTTTAAACCAAGTGGTGTTTATACTGATCTTTTTTCTCACAGAATTCTAATACCATGTGGATTCTATCCTATGTTCCCTTAGTTTCTCTCCTACTGATTAAATTGTAAATTCGTTCCTCATTCTGTTGCTGCAGGTGTCCCACAGGGCTTCCATACAAGACCTTTGCTGTTTTCCATTTACATGACTCCTTTGTGAAGAACTCGAGTTCAGACCAATCGTGACTACAGTGTGCTGACAATACAGAAATGTATTATTCTGTTGACTGCTCTCATCCAAAAATCACTGAGGCCTTGAGGGCTTTTGATTATTTTTTTCTCAGATCCAGAGCAGAATATCTGTTAACATCTCCATTTAAACTCCATGAAAATTCAAGTGCTGGCAGGCTCCAGTCGGTACTTATCACCTGAAACAAAAGCAGCGTATCTCCCTTTCAGGTTGCTGGTGCCAAATTTGTTCCAGTATGTTCTTGGATGGAACAACCCAAAATTTTATACTAAAAATAAAGACACTAGACTGTGGTTTAAATTAATGGTAAAAAAAAATTGTATTTGTCATAAAGCTGTCTGAAGCAATGTAAAACATTTAACCATTTCTTAGCCATATTTATCACCAACTTCAATGCTTCTCTTACGCTGTTTTAAACTGTGATACTACTGGATTCACATTCGGCTTTAAGTTCTCAGAAAAAAAAGAGGAAAATGTCACTGCTTTCACTATATCATCTTTCCAACCAAATTATTCAAAAAAATAGCCAAAAAAATCCAAAACATGCACCAAACTACTTTACCCACGAGTTATGGCATGGAAAACAAATGTACATTTTCTGATGGTAGCAGGAAACAATAAGGCTCTTAACAATTGGGGGAACACAAACCAACCAACAATATACAAAAACAAAACAGAACAATAACAACAAAACAAACAAAAACTAACACCACCACACCAAACTGAAAATAAGACTAAATTTAAGAGTTCAGGTCCGACAGACAAAAACCATTCTACTGTTTCATAAAAAAAGAACTGAGTCCATAATCCTTGCTTTACATTAGGACAATAAAGACCCAAAGCTTTAAGAAAAAATTCACTGTTGCAGCTTTAGGCCTGCCAAAGGCAACACGACCTGCATCTGCAGGCATTGCTGTGCTCTTAGCTCAGGCCCAATACAAAGGGAGCAGAACCACACGAAATGTCATCATCCCATTTCCTCCTAGGATTAGGACATGGGGAGTAATACAGCATATTTGCATTGTGCACAACTGCCACTAACTGAGAAATCTGATGAGAAAAGAAACATAGATGATGCAGTTGCAGGTGATTTTTCCTCAGATGTTGATTGTTAATTAAGTTTATGGGACCTGCATCAATTGCAAACTAAAAAGTCTTCCACCTCTACTACTCCTTTTATTTTTCTTTACACTTCCTCATTTTCACTTGTCAACATGTGATGGATTTACTTGCTAGGTCCTCTACAGCAATGCTTTCCTTTCATTTGCAATGTGAAAATCTCCTACATTATTAAATGGTATTTTGAAACAGTATTTTTCTATTAATGGAAATTATTAGTTGTATCTTTATGCAACTTTCCCTTCCCTTCCCTCCACCACCTCAAATCATCACTGATTGCTCAATTAAAAAAAAGGAAAGGAGTTGGTGATGGTTACACATACATACACATGTATATAAACCTATTTATGCACATCCAGATGCTAATGAAAGACTTTTTTAAAAGCATATAATCAGAATAATAAATGGGAAAATGTGTGGCTGTGCTTTTATGCACCTGTTGTTACCCTGGGATAGGTCAGAAACTAGAAATGGTGGACTTTGCCTCACCAATGTTACACACAGTTGGTGCAGCAGGTCATTACCTTCTGCCACTGCTGCCAATCACCTAAACATATTTGTTTGTTATTAAACTGCATCCACTGTGATACAGTTGGGAAGAAAAGGTTGTATAAGAAGAGAACCACAAACAGGAAAATACAGATTGGAAGAGAAAGCCTTCTTGCCATTAAGTATTAATAAAAGTCTCCACACTACTATTTATGTGAATAAGCAAAGCATAAGAAAACCATTTCATTTAAAGTTGCAATGAGAAAGAGGACAGATAAAACTCTGTTCTGTAACCCTTCTATACTTCTGCAACAAAAAATGACTTGCAAAATTAAATGTATTCTTTCACTTTGCTTTGCATATTTAGTGCTATCCAAAAGCACAGTAAAAATATACTCCATGATAAGACCTACACACAAGATGGTAAAAAGTACACTAACTTTTACTAAATGTTACAATCAATGATGTAACTTATGTAAGTAGGGTTGCTTTGTCATATATTGATAGTTACCTCACTTTCACATCCACATTAACTTGATTTTAAATGCAATTAATACATATAGTCAAGGAAGACTAATGGACTACATTCTGCACTTAACCTGGTGGACATTTTCAAATGGCACAAGTGACCAGTGCAAACCTATTTTGCATTGTAAACGACTAAATAAATCTTAATGGATTAAGAATGATCAGCTATCAACACACAAGGGAAATTAAGTGCTGAAATGCCTACATTGATTATTTTAAATTATTAGCCTTACTCTGTTCTTGAATTTGTATGCTTTTAGTGAGCTTTAACACATTTACAAGACTTATTGACTATAATTACAAGAGAATTCAAGTAATGGACACATCAATTATAAGCAACATGTCTTGACCAGACAGTTGCATAAAGAATTCTAAAGAGAGCTCCATTAGCATCCTCCCCCTTAGTTTTATTCAGTTTTATCTGCCGTAAGAGGGCATATTAAGGGCTTATACAGCTGTTCTGACCATGTGAACATGAGCATCCCTCTGAAGACTTAACACTGCATTCCAAGTTGGATATTAGCAGAAGCAATACAGATAACTACGCTATTGACAGGACAGAAGTAATGCTGAAAGTATTAAGTATGTGAGTTATTGGTATACATGAATGCAGCAGTTACAGTAAAATACTTTGAAAGGTTTGAAATACAATGTCTCTGTTCCCCAAGATTAATTTTTAGGATTTGTTGTCCAGTCACGCCCTTGCCTTTTCATAAAAAAAACTTACAAAACTATTTTAGGATTATGCCAGGAATTACCATTCTTTTATGCTTCTTTTTGTTACCTTTTTGTTCTCTTCCTTGTAACCATGCACTAAGTTTCAAATACTGCATGAATTTAAACTATAGCTTCCATAATAAGCCATTATTTAAAAGTACAGTAAAATAAACCTTACAGTTTTAATGAAAATATGTTCATTGAAATGTGAATTTATTATTCAAATCCACTCATAAATTCAACCATGGAGACACCACTTGTCTAAGCAGAGCTCAGTGATTTAGAAAAGCTGTCTATTTAAAATAAAGAATGTATGGCAGGTTTATAGAAACATCGCAGTGAATTTTTACATAAATTTAGAACTGCAGCTTATGCATTTTTCTACAGAAATGTTTTTAAATTTTCCACTTAAAATTAAACATAAAAATGAATTTAAAGTGTGATCAGCACAGAAACTAAATCAGATGCTACACCCCTGTGCAACACATCAGCACTGCATACCACCTTCCAAAAAGGCTGACCAATTCCAACCGCTATAACTTATTTCTACCAAAACCTCTTGTTGTTTCTTATTGGTATTTATTTAGGAGTGATGTAATATCAAATATCTATTCTGAAGTAATATGTAATGCTGAAATGCTGAAAGTATCACTTGATTGAAATGAAATAAACTATTTGGATACTAAACAATTGCACAGAAGAGAAAGTTAGAAAGAACAGCTAACTAATCTCTCAAACCACCACTGCTTCATTATATAAGAACCAATGAATGGTTACAATTTAGATTAAAAGGAAGAAAATCTCTCTATATGAAACAAAAAGCAGAAGGGTGGCTGTACTTGAAATGTTCTTACATTTTCTGCCCTTTGATCACTGTATTTTCATACCCTTTTAGATAACTTTGAATTTCATCAGGGGCTTATCAGGCGATAAAAATGCCAGTTCCTAAGAAATATAAAAGGGCTTAACAAGCAGAAAAAGACCAATGGTATAATTCACTGTTTGAAAGAGACCAATTGCAATGACAGTGTTTCCATACCTGTGTGGGTACGGATGTGAGCTAGGAAGGCCATGGAATTGCTACTTCTACACATCTTCCCACAATACTTGCAGACATTGCCTTGGTTCTCTTCCCTCTCCCTGTTTATCTGCTCAGTGTCTTCAACAATGTATTTATTGACTTCCCGCAGCAGCTCTTCATGTTGCTCTTTGATGTGGAGAAACAAGCTTTGCTCGGAATCGAATGGCTCCGTGCACTTCAAACACTTAAAGGTTGCGCCTCCTTCAGGCAGCTCCTCCACGCTCGCCTGCTCATTTCGCATGTGCCCAGCACTGGCCAAGTGCTGGTGAAGGTTGCTTTCTGTGTAAAATGATTTTCCACAGAGTAAGCAATGAAAATGCTTTTCTTTTGAAGGATGTTTCATGGCTATGTGAACATTTAGTCCGCTCAAACCATCTGCTAGAAAACCACAGTCATCGCAGCGAATACGTGTCGATTCCCCAAGGGAAATTCCTTCTGACTTCTTCTTTTTCCCACCACTTGTTGAAGTGTCTGCTGTCACTGTGAGCTCACTAGCTTTCACTGCCCCTGACATCTGTCCTTCTGCAGAATGGTCAGTGGCCTCCCCATCTTGATGACTTTTTAACCTCACTATAGAAGAATCAAACTTGCCAGCATTTTGCGTTGCCTTTCCTTTATCATCAGCACTGATAACTGTTCCTAAAGCCTCATTACTACTTTCTTGCGTGCCCTCAGCTGTTGAGCCATCTGCCTCCCAAACATTGTTATTTATAGTTACTTCAGCTTCACGTTGTGCTTCCATAAGGGCTTCTTCCTCCTCCCCAGTAGGATCCTCTCTGAAACTTCTGTCACCATCTAAACTATGTCTATTTTGTACTGCTTCTCCAGTGTTTCCAGTAAAATTTGATTGCTCTACTGCACTACTTGTTTCTGGAAGACTTAGCATAAGTGGGATATTTTTCTTCAGTGATTTTTTTGTGAGACTGTCTTTGTCTCTACATTCTGCTTCTGGGTTTTCACTACTTTCTTCCAAGCTCTCCACACCTTTTTCTGAGTTGCAGTTTGTGTGGCTTGATCTATTTTGATTTTCTGCAGTGCAATAATCATCTGAGTTGAGCAGCTCCTGACCATGCTTACTCTTCTGCACTTCACAAGTACCTGTTTCTTTAACTGATACTTCCTTGACAAGTTCAACAACTTTATCTTTCTGAGGAGTTTGCTGGAATCCTTCACAATAAGGGTTTTCTCCTCCATTTGCAGACTCCTTATCAAGTTCATGTCCTACTGCATCTTGGGAATTGACATCTTTAGAAATTCCTGAAGATGTATTTTTATTTAAGGCAGTACACTCAGTAAAGCTTTTATTCATATGATCACCTTCTGATGCATCACTGGCACACTTTGTTTCATCTAAATTAAATTTTGATTCTCCTGCACTGTGGTGGTGCTCCTCTTGAGGCAAAGCAGCGCCTTCATTAGTGGTATTTGCTGCATTTGCTTCCTCCCCAGAAGAAGAACAAACATAAGATTCTCTTCTAATTTTGTGTTTCTCTGTTGCTGCATGCCTTATCATCTCTCTGCGAGTAACAGCATAGTAGTCACAAGCCATGCAGTAGAATTCAAATTGTTTTGTATGTTTTCGCTTCACGTGCAGCTCTAAAGAAGCAGCAGAATGAGCAATGAAGCTGCAGTGTACACACTTGTTGTCGTTTGCACCCATGGCTCTCCTCTGGAAGCTTGGGTCACAGTCTTGAGCAACCCTTGCTGGTTCCAGCAACACATGTTGGTTTATATTCAATGGATTCCTTCCAGGCTGAATATCTGGCAGCTTACTGGCACTTGTGGCTTTTAACTCAACATCTCCTCGCTCAACTTCCTGATTGTCTAAGACAGAATTTTCCAAATCTGACTGGCCACCATCCTCAACATGTTCAGGCAAGGCAGTCATGGAGCTGTTAATCTTCTTGCTCATGGATTCAAAATTACCTCCTTCAGGGCTAACAATGATCTCAGAGTTCTGTTTTCCACATCCTTCTATTTCAACACGGCTTTTGTGTTTTTTGGTTGCACAGTGACGTTCCATATCTCCTTTGGTGACAGTGTAGTAATTGCAAACCTTACACAAATAGCTGTACTGATGACTGTGCTTTCGCCTGATGTGAACAGTCAAATTCGTAACACTGGAGGCCAAAAGGCCACAATGGGTACATGTCCTAGAAATAGTACCTTTAGGCTTCCCTCCTCGGGATGCATCAGCTAAAACCAATTCATTTTCACCAATTCTTTGCTCAAGTAGAACAAATTCCTTATTTCTCGATAAGTCTTCCACAGAAGAGGATGAAACATCTGTAATTTCTTTATCCAACTCTGTACTTCCACTCCCAGCAATGGAAGTATCCACCACTGATTTAATACCGCCAACACCAACGCAAACCTTTACAATACATTCTTCAAAACGTAGTCCAATGTTGTTTTTCCTGGCATTTTCAAGATGCTTGCTTCTTTTGATATGTTTCTCCATTCCTTCCTTACTCAGTGAGTAGAGATTACATGCTTTGCAAAGGAAGTGATACTCTTGTGCATGTCGGAGTTTTATGTGCCTTGTAAGAACTGTGGAAGATCTCGTCTTATAAAAACACTTTTTACATTGAAATTGGGTTTTATTCAGAACAGAATGCTTTAGTTCATTTCTATGATTTATGAAGGAAGAGTCTGGAATTTTTGCTTGCATTGACACTTCCATTTCCTTTGCAAGTCTTTGGCTATTGTTCGATACTGAGTCATTGTAAGGTACCACTTGCAAGGTATGATCACTGTTACTCAATGGAGTAGCTTGCTGAAATAATGAACCACCGTGTTTCTCATTTTTTTGATGATTTATCAGCTCTTCTTCCAATTGAAAAAAAAGAACGCAAGCTGGACAACTGTGGGACATTTTGTGCACTTCACTCATGTGGCTTTGAAGGCTGTCCACATTCAAGCTGGTAAATGAACAGAGCTGACAATTAAAGCTACAACCACCCATCTGGTGTTTACTCTCCTGACAGTGTTGCTTCACATCTTCCCTGACTCCAGAGGAATAGCTACACATCTGACTATGAAACTGGATCCTTTTTGTATGAAGCTCTGCAATATGAGTTTCCAAACTTTCTCGGTCATGAAAAACATGACCACAATCCAGGCAAGTGTGAAGAGCACCATCATCAGCAATAAGTTTAACTTCAGAATCTTTAGCACCTGCAGTGCTAGAAGAAGGGGTATTTGGCTTACATTCAGTAAGATCTTGTATTTCTGCAGCAGTATTGCAATTACTTTCAGCATCTGTTTCTAATTCTGTATGAGACACAGGGCTTGATTCACCATGTTTAAGCTGTGTGCTGGAGATAGGCTTTTCATGTGCTCTCCGAGTTTCAGATTTGGGTCTCTTACTATTCCCCAACAATCTGTATCTTCTTCTAACCTGCCTTTTTAATCTAGATGACCTACTCTGTCCAAATGAAGACCTTAACAAGAAAACATTTCTTTTGTGTTTCAGTTGATCAAATCTCCTTGTCCTGTGTAAACTGTTAAGTAGCTTTTTGGTAGTTGGAAGCGATTCTGTTTTCTGCAAAATATTTTCTGATGGTCCCGGTATTCCTAGTTTTTCAGTTTGAACTTTATCATTTCCTTCTGTACCAGAAGAAAGAGATGTTTCTTCTGTCATAGTATCTGTTTTTTCAGTGGGAGTATTTGAAGATGGTATCATTTCAACAAGTTCGCTGCCATCATTTTGTTTAGATAAGCTTACTTTTGAGCCTTTCAGTGCACTGCAAATACTTAATTCTTTTGCATCAACAGTTCTTGCCCTTAATTTATTGGTCCCAGGTTTTGCCCTGACATTCCTCTCTTTGGTTGCAGTAGATTGTTGGTTTTTAAAGGATTTTTTTGTCAATATCTGTACAAATCCTCCCCGTGCAGCAAGATTTTGGCGTCGAAGGTGAGTCTTGCCAAGGAAATGAGAATTTAGGAGACTCTCTTCAGCACTCTGAAAACCACAAAGATCACAAGAAAATATCTTGGATTTCTCACGATCTCGCTTAACATGCATATGTGACGTTGAACTACACTCACCTATGCAACCACAGTGAGGATGTGTTTGCTCTTTAGATGGTTTAGAGAGGCTTCCTTGTTTATGTTTTTCCTTATCAGAGCAGGAAGGTAAACACTGATCACTCATTTGGGCTTTAGGGTGCTTGTCTATGTTTCCACCTGTACAGACAACACTGGTTCCTTCTGAAGAATATAATTTATCAGAAACAGCAGCTGACACGTCTTGTGAATGTTTATTTTCCTTTTGAATTTTCAATATGGCATCATCAGCAGCACATCTGAAATCATATCGTAGGCACAGGATATCTGTATTAAATATGTCACTATCAGGACCACTGGTGACTCCTTCCTCTTTTACAGTTCCAGGTATTGTACCACATGATTCTCCAGCTAAAACTTTTTGCAATTTCCTTCCAGTATCTTTCATGTCTTCTGAAGAACTCAGCTTTCTTTTCCTGGAGACATTTTCAGGTTTCTCTGCTTCAACAACATCCAGACTGGTTGATTCTGAAAGTGCTGTTTTGTTTGTGCCATTCTCTTTTTCTTTCTTTTCAAGGTCCCTGAACACTTCATCTGATGTAAGCCTTGTTTCCTGTTGAGATGAAGAGTCACATCCAGCATTTTCTTCTGAAGTATTTCTTGGGGATTCTTCTGTCAACTCAACTTGTAAATTCTCATCAACATCATCCCTCTTCTTATTTTCCTCCCCATCCATTCTTAACAGTGATATTACCAATTAAAGATCATTTGGTTTAGCACCTACAAAACAAAAGAGTTACTGTTAGTCTTTTATGCAAACTTAAAGGTTAAAATAATCAAATTTTAAAAACCCCACGCAATATAGAAAATTTAAATCATGGCAGGAAGAAAGACACAATGAAAGATATGAGACAACGGTTTCACCATGGTATCTACAGCACCTTCTAGTTACAGAGCTTTCACTGTAATGACCACCATGTGAGCAAACACTTAGATCCCATAGTTTTTATGTAATCGAGTAATCTTCTACATGCTTTAGACTTGGGCAGACAAACATGACCTTTGTTTCTGGAAGTATATTTGGGACAGAAAATACTAATGGCTTTCAGGGAACTGGTCATAGAATATTTTACTTTTCCTGAACTAGAAAATCAGCTTCCCAAATTTAAACGTTCCCAGGTGAAATAATCATGACAGCAACAACAAGCAAAACAAAGCCAGCATAAATGTTAAATATTTTAAGTATGCAGCTTGCTTTTCTTCCTCTGCTTAGATTACCTGCTAAAGAGAAAGAGGAAAAACACAAATAGAACCATGTTCTAAAAGAATATGCTGCAAGTATAGCTTCCCATCATTCCTTAAATATCCTCTAAAACATTGTTTCCTAATTGGGGAGGAGGGAGGAGAAACAGAAAGTCATGAAATAAAAATGCAGAGAAGGGCAGCCCCTTTGAGATCCAGCACAAACTTTAACCATTCAAATCCAGTTACCAGAAGCTTTTGATCAACTGCCCAGTGTGACCCTTTTGCTCCCAAGAAGATGCCGCCACTAGAAAACTGATGCTACCAACACAGTTTATAAGAGGGATGGGGATGGGAAATCAAATCTTGACATTTATTACCTTTTCATTTTGATATGAAGCAACTGAGAATTGAAAATGCATTTCATTTTAACAGATGATTAAATACTAAATGTTTATCTATGTGCTTTACACTATGATTTAAACATCAATTTGCTGCAGATCCAAGTATTCATTTTTTTGTTCAGTTACCCATTGAATGAGGCCATGACCACAATTGTAAGTACTTCCTGACAAGATTAAGTAATTGCAATGTTAATACAGATAACGTAGGGTACAAAAAGCTATTCAAGTACATGGTAAAAAAATAATTATGCTTAAATTTGAGAACAAAGTAGGAAAGTATTAAACTCAGAAAATAAATTCAAATCAGTTGGACTTATTACCCATGGAAGTAAAAAAATGTTTTCTTCTTAAGAATAATTTGTGGAAAGCCCCTAGGGAATTGAGCGCACATTAGTCTCATACATTGAACAGTTTTTCAACTGTAGGTCTTTCGTTGAGCTGAAGCACTGACCAAACCTATACCAAGCTAGTTATACCTAAATAACAAGAGAATAACCACTTCTAGATCACAACAGCCCTTTGGAGGATCATAGTATTGTCCCCTAAATATGGCTTTCTGATTCTTATGCACTACTGTTTTTGTTTCTTCACAAAACCATGATGGAAACTTATCACAATTTGTCAGAAGGAAAACAGGGCTATATTCTCAGCTGGTATAAGTCAGCACACTGTTAGTATGTTCAAAAACACTACAGCAATTAATAGCAGGGCCAGATGAAACCTTTCAAGTGCAAGCTTACCCAGAAAAGGTTACAAGCATAGGTTATATCTGTTTGGGATACAGAAGAAAAATATCAAATTAAAATTATGTGGTTTAACTGCAGTACAGCTTTATTTATATAATGCAAAATATCAAGTTACTTCAGTGACAAGTGTCACAAGCCCATCCTTAAACAAGTGACCGTGGGTCCTTTGCCTTCCTGCACCTCCACAGCCGGTTCCCAGCCCACCACCAATTGTGGGAAGAGCACCAATTGTGGGAATGGCCTGGGGAAGAGCAGCAGTTTCTCCTTTGCTGTACAAAACCATTTGCAATCTCAAACCAATTCTCCATCTTCTTTATAGGACACTTCCTCTCAAACCATTAGATTTACCAGAAAACTTCTCCAGCAGTGAGCTAATACTGGCATTGAACATTTCCACTGTCAAAAGTTGTACTGGGATAATTAGAATTTTCTCCATCAACAAAAGGGTTGCCTTTTCTGGCACTCCCCCAGAAATTCAGCTCACCTCCACTGGCCACTCGCTCACCTAAAAGAGATGTTTGATAATCTGCACACAGTCTCTACAGTTTTATTCTCATTTCTCAGCATTTGCTCAGTAACTCTCCAACAGAACTTTATCCTGCTCTGTGCCCAGATTGCAATCCCAGTTCTGGTGTCCAACCTTCTCTCCCACTCAACTGCACCAGTTATGGTTTTTTCTAGTACTTAGGAAAAAAAATGTGTTTCCTTTATTTTATCTTAGTAAGCTGTTTGTAGTAAGAACTACAAACTAGCTGTTAGAAAAGTGAAAAATACAAAACATAAACCTCATGGGTGCTACCAATAACCTCAGTATGAAATTAAAATAATCACATGTGTAATACAAATATGCTAAGATGCCTTACACCCCAGACTTCTTGCCTAACTCCTTATCTCTGCCGTCATTTCATGACAAACTTCTAGCATGCAGAGTGGGACTGCACTCTGTTTGTTCCAGTTAGAGGCAGTTCTAATGAGGTCAACAGCCTCACATCTACCCCCACAACCAGTAACCATTATCAAGGCAATTTCTCTCCAGCTGCACAGCAGGCCACCTGTGGCAAGGTATGGTAATGATACACATTTACCAACTTCATCACTACCACACATCAAAGTTTCCATGAAAATAGTCTACCCCTGCACACCCTTCCCAAAGTTACATTTGCCTCCATTCCACTCCCATATAATCTGTTATATATAAATATCACTACATGGGAGTCTGCACCTGCATGAAACCAAAATCCAGAAAGTATTCCCTATAAAAGAAAACAACTATGAGGCAGTTGCTGCTGTTTCTCTAAAATATTAATTAATCTAAGGAATTAAATAGCCTCCAATTTCTTTTAGGTCGCTCTTAAAGCTGCCTGTAGGACAAGAGTGCATCTTCTGATAGGCACTTAATGGCTCCTATCACTACTTTTTGCTGGTACCATGACCAGCAATTTGTTGAGTTCTGCTCAGTTCTCCACATCGCACACAAGATCTGGAGCACTGGACCAAGTCTCTGTTCCTTCCTGCTACAGCCTTGCTCAGATCACACTGCCATGCCTCTAACACAATTTCAGTAGCACACAGCTCAGCTCCCTGATGGCAGACTAGTGCCCCACACCCAAATGCAGCTGTGGGCTCCTTCCTGCATGGATATATTGCAGGAATGGCTGTCACTCCTCTGGCATTCAGCACACCACTAGCTGCCTCTAGACAAAAAGAGCCTGTAGCACTTCCTCGGCTGTAAGCTTCTCCCCCAAAAGCTCTCTCCCAGACTTGTCACCAGGTACTAGGACAATGGTGAAGCACAAGCTGATCATAAAGTGAGTGATGCTAATCCTCTGTCGACCTAAACCAATTCACTTCTGCTCTCAACAAAGCCACCACACTAATTAAGGGCTATCCTGCATTTGGTATGTAATATAGAAGAATCAGTGCATTGGAGAAGGCATCAACAGCACTCCAAGTCTGGACAGTCCCAGTGACCGCACAAAGTCAAATGGGTTTCTTTTTGGAAAATTAATCTTGGATCAAACATTAGTCTGGCACAGGGATCATCATCACAAGCAAATTAGCATCTGGAATTTTATTAACCTAATCAAAGAACACCCTCTACATGTAACAAGTAACCCTCTGAAGCCATGGCACCCTAAGCATATGCTTAAATCTAACTCCTACTTGTTAGTGTGATTGAGTAAGCCTTTTGATAGCAATGTAATGCTGCCAAACTCGTACAGCAGTATGAATGGGGAAGATCAGCTCTTGAACCACCTTATTCATGGACCAACAAGACTAAAATCAATGCAAGATGTAAACATTCTTGTGTTTCCTGCTACCTTCATCTTTTAAAGCATCATCTGGAAACATTTTTACAAATAACAAGGGCTTGAAGTGCAACAATACACAACCACTTAAAGTGTTCCATAAATAAACCAAAATGTACTTATATAGGCTCCAGGACTGTGCCAATGGTAATGCCAGGCACAGCACAGCAGAAACCTGCAGCACAGGATCAATCCCAAGCTAAGCAGACAGCAGTCAAATCCTTGTATTTCCAGAGTTTAAAAGCTGGTTCTGTCAAACAGTGCTCTCTTAACATCATATTCGATGTTCAAAATGAAGCTGTTCTAACTCAAAAGTGGGTTGACTTTTTGTAACATAAATCTTTTGTTAATGTTCATATAAATCAAGTATAGCTGAACAGATCCTTAAAGGATATGACCAAAAATTAATTTGCCACATTAGCTTCAGGTTAACAAATTCTTCTGCTTGGAGACAGTCATACATTACCTAATGCATTGTAAGGTTCTTTGCAGCACCGTGCTGTCCCTGAGTTTTGGAAAGAAACTTATTGTGGCCTCAAAATTTTTGCTCAGAAAAAGCTGAGCTCAGTAATTCTTTTGTAAATAGGTGCTCAAACATAGTGCTTTTCTTCAATAATTCTCTAAATATCTGAAAGAAGTGAAACATGTTTTTAAGATCTTCAAAAGCAGCATGTTTGTTACATATGTTACATCTGCACAGCCCAACTATCCAAATCCTTACAGAACGTATAAGACACGCATTTTTAAATTGCAAGTGTATAACACATAGTACTTTGGCTATATCACATAAACCAATATAGCTAAAGATTCTCCCCTTTCATCTACTGGGATTTCCAAATCATTAGAATCATGAAGTTTTTGTTTTGAGATTTAAACTAATTTAAAAGACATCCCGCAATCACAATTCAGCACCATCTCACTATCTGTAAAGTAGAAAATTCGTACAAAAAAAAGATAAAAATAGCACTTCTTGAGCAGCCACCACCATTTTTTACCTGATAACAACTCACTTTCGTATTCTTCGTACAAAGCTTTTTTGTATATTGACCTAGTGTCTGCTACAGTTCTATACACGAGCATAAGTCATTTGTGGACAGAAGCTGTTTTCTTTGATGAAAACAGAGAACATTGGATTTGAGAGTTCTAATTTTTTACCACTGGTCCAAACAACCGTATATAATGTCTTACTATGCCAAAAGGTGGAGACAGTGCAGTTCACTTTCCAGTGTAAGATCTGCACTTCTCTAATCCTCAGATGAAATTTAAAAAGTAGTAATCTTAAATTAATTTCAAAAGGACAATTAATTTAGCAATGATTGATAAACCTCTAGTAAATGTCAAAATTCCTTAACTTGATGGTCAATACAATTTTATTTACTTCTCTTTTTGATCACATGCCAAGAGCAGGCATTGGGATGTGTACAGAAGAACACACAAAAAAAGTTTATTTACAAGTACTAACTTTACTCTTTTTTTTATGCTAATCCTGGCATTAGAATTTCCAGAGCACTTCTCAGTCACACTGCTATTGTCTCCAAGTATTCAATGTCCAATCTGCAGCGTTTGTAAAGGATGTGACATATGGAAAACAGAGTTTCATTTTCTTTCCAGTAAAAATTCCCCTTTTCAGACAATTAATACTTTCAATGAAATCATGGATGCAATGAAGCAAAATCATTTTAATGAGCTCCTTAAAAAGCCTGCACAAAACTGCATGTTAACAACTCATCTCAACATATGACCTTTGTGTCAAACAAGCATCTTCTCAGGGGCACAACATCCTTCCTAAATCAAATCATATGTCTGTCTTATGGCCTTACAAAGTTACCTCACTTCCTTCAGAAAGACTAATCCAAGTTAACAGTCTCCTCAATAATGGAATATAGGAGATAATATGAAATGGAACAAAGATCACCTTTCTTTTGAGGAAAATGTTGTGATATCCATTACAAACATTTGCTTTCCTTTGCAGCTCAAAAATGCTGGACTTCAAGCTTTGCATTATGAGCCCGTTCTTCACATAAAGCCACCACTTTCCTAGGACATCAAAATCTCCACAGGAGACTTCCAAATAAGCTGCAGACATCCAAGACTAAAGATTTTGAAATTTCCACACAGATCTATCCAGAATAGTTCAAGTGACAAAAAAAAAGCCCCCTGATAGTCATCCCCTGTATACCACTGAAAATGGGGAGTTAGCTGCACCCATTAATTTCATTTTCTCACTGCCACCAGAAAAAATTGTAACGGCATCTGTGAGAGTCTGTCTGAATTTTCCCTCATCTGCCTCACGATCGTCCTGGGGAGACCACTGAAGAGAAGACCCCCCCCGTCTATATCTGGCTCTGAAAGAGAAAAGTCATACGCCACGGGCCCTGAGACCTGAAAGCTCAGTGTTGAGCTACTGTTTACACAAGTGTGTTTGCTGTATGCTAAGAAGAGGGCACCATGCCCCATTTGCAACAATAGCAGCTCTGGAAGCTGTCCCACCTCTCGGCCTGGCTGGACTTCTCCTGAGTTTCAGGTGGTCTCCCACAGAAGACCCTTGCCTGTTTTACAACCACCGTGACAGACAGACTGAAATGTAAGAAGCTTCTCCACCAAGGACTGAGACATGAAACTCCTAACAGGCCCCTCTGCTCCTTCCAAGGACTGGAACTGAAACCCCCAGCCCGGGGGAGGTGTGTGGGGAGGCAAGCTGACCGAAGCGAGATGTTTGCCTGCAGATTGTGACCACTGGACCGAGAATACAATGGCTCTCGCTTACTGCTAAGAACATAGACTACCTGTTACATCTATCAAGCTCACTTACTGCTGAGAACACACACTACCTGTTACATCTGTTCCCTATTGTATCTGTTTCCCCCCCCTCGCAATTTTCAGTAATAAAAACCTCTGAGTTAGCTAGAGCCTTTGAGATCTCCCCAGCGCAGCAGGCGGACCCTCGGCTGGACTGCACCAAAGGACTTCGTCTCTGCGTTGGTAGCTATATCCCCTCTCTCTCTCTCTCTCTCTCTCTCTCTCTCTCTCTTTTTCTCTCCCTTAATCCCTCTATCGCATTTTTGCTGTAGTTATTTAAATAAAACTGCATTTGTTTTGATTATCACTGCAACCCCCCTTGTACCGTGTTGGTGTTTTGCACTCTGAGATCATTCCTACGAACCATCAGGTCATCTGTCCACTAGGACAGACCCTGACAGCATCACAGGAAATGCACCTGCAATATGACCCACATCCTGCTTGTTTCTGCTTCCAAACCACCCAGAGTCCTTCCAGGTGAGCAGAAACTGGCAACACAAAGGCTCCCTAGTTCGTCATCCACTCAGTTCAAAAAGAGCCAAATGCTGCTAAATGCAGCAGGTACCACTATTTAGATCAGCTTTGCAGAGGAAGTCAAAAAAGACACACACAGATATACACTTTTCATTTTAAGTGCAGTCAGAATCAATAGGAATGTACGTGCAAGACAGAGTATAAGAGGAAATGCACTAGTATCTCCTAAAAATCATTATATAACCTCCAGATTTTCAATTTTTGAAAATTTAAGAAGGTCTATTTTGTATTTTAAAATCAAAGAATTCTGTTTACAGAGCAATCCATATGTGTAACAATACCAATAAGAACATTCAATAGAAACTTCTGAGGATCTAAGAAAGACTGCATTCATACAGCACTGTGATATTGATGGATGAAACGCACTTTTTAAGTATTCGCAAAACACTTCATTTTAGAGAGTTTATCAGATCCAGGAAAGAAAATTCCAGGAAAGAAATACCATTTTCCACATACACTAGTAAGTTCTGTGGGAATTTTCTAAATTACATGCTTTCGTGAAAGATACAATTCTCACCAAGTGCACCAATTAAAAGTAGACAGAAACAAAAAGTAAAATGCAATTTGCATTTTGTACTGTTGGCTGTAGTACCCTCTTAAGTACAGTGGACCACACTGGAATTTATCAGAGAAGTACACAGGCACTATCACTGACACCTGACAAAAATGTTGGAAGTCTTAAATGTTTCCTGAACTTTGGCAGCCAAAGATAAAAGCAAGTTGTAATGGCTTCTACTTGTAAATTGGCTCTTGTAAATTTTACCCTAGAAACATGGTCCTAAGAAGCCCTATTTTCTCCTTTAAAAACATAAGGAATATGAATTCCCTAGAAGACTACTCTGGTGTTTAATATTTGTGAAGACTTACTAAATTTTCATCAACCTTTGCTCAAAATTAAATCCAAAAGACAAAAAACGATGGCTTTGTTGGCCTCTTGCTTAAAACTGCCATTTCATACAGAAAGCAACAAGAGGCCTCTACCATCACAGCCTGGAACATATTGTTGTCTACTTCTACTGTATTTATCACCAGTTAAATTATCAAGAGAAGAATGCATGCAGTAATCAGTGTATTTATGGCCATGCTTCTCACTCTTGTGCTCACCCTGTTTTCCTTATCTGCTGCCTCTTCAAGAAGCTCAGCTGAAAAGAGCTGCACGAATTTTTGGCTAAACAGGTAACATAAAGACTTTGGATCTTTTGTGCGATAGGTTAACAAAGTTTCCAGAAAATACAACGTGTACATTTGCTTCTAAAGAAAAGGGGACGTTAATAAAAATAAAAGCATTCTGATGACCCCTGGTGGCCACTACATACAAGGAAGTAATAGCATTCCATCTGAGAAAAGCAGACCAAACAGAAAAGTCTTACATGTTCTATTGGTAGGCATATCTAAAGAAATGACAGCTGATATTATTCAATAAGAATATTTATTAGAATGTACATATTTATATGTCTATATCAAATTACTGTATTACGGTAGACACACAGATAATCAAAAATTTAACTATTAGAAACAAATCCTCTTTTTCTCTTCAATGAAAAAGAAGTGAGCACACTGGAAGTATTTCAGCTCAGTCCTACAAGACATACAAAATGGACCTTTTTTCAGTTTTGATTTTCCATCTGGGTTGTTCACATAAAACACAGGGTGTTGGGGAGAAGCACAGTGGAAGCAGGGGGCTGTCTCACACCGGGGTGCACTCAGAAGGGCTCTGTGTAATAGATGATGTCCCAAATGCCTCCAGCACAGGCAGTTCTCCAGCACACTTTAGGAAAGCAAACAAATCAGCCTCTCCTTCTTTATATTTATATCTTTATACTGGACTTCTACAAAAAGAAAATTAATATCCATCATTAGGAATCAGTATAAAAAGGTGATAGTTGTACACAGACCTCAGCTATGGAGAGGGTAAATCCTTAACATGCAGAGGAAAAGCTGCATGGCAAATCACACCTTTTCTCCTTAATGCTTTCTGTAAAACATGCAAACAATCACAACAGTGCTGCCATGTCCTCTGCAGCACAGAGAGGGATTTTTCCCTCAATAACTTAGATGATCATGACTGTGACTTCAACCATGCATAGCTGTGCAAAGCTTGGCTTTCTCCAGAAGTAACTTACTTGCGTTCAGCTGAACAAACCCATGCTTCAGCTACAGTCACTGCAGAACCTTTAATGCTCCATAGTTCTGTACTCAGAACAGTTGAGGGGTTCCAACTGACCTTTATTCTAATTTCCATCTGTGACACATCTGTCTGTGTCAAGAGACAAACCAATATAAGACAGCAATGGGAGGCATACCAGTGTGACCACGGCGATGTGAGTCCAAGCACTGGCAATATGGGATGATACAAAAATTATTCATGACTTCTGTGGTGCCTGTGATGGCAGTCAAGGGATACTACTATGGCATAGCATGGAGCCTTTTCCTTTCCCCATCCTCAAGCCCTTCACTAGAAGAACTAAGCCATATGGCTACAAAAACCTCCTGCACTTCAGCTGAGGACCAAAAAGAGGATGAAGGCCAAGCAGGCTCTCCCACTTCTCCCAGGCAAAACACACTCTTGGTGGGCAGGTGGAGAGTGAAGATGAATGAGGGAGAAGGCATGGTTACCCCAGAGAGAGAGGCCAGAGGATGCCAGAGCACCTTCTACCTGCTATTGCAGCCCATATGATGAAACCACATCTTCCCAGAATGAGTCCTAGGCAGATAGAACTGAAGGAGGGAAGGGACTGATGACAAGGAACAGCCTCTTATTGATACCACCATTACTTACAAAATAAAACCCCCATTTACTAGTCCAAAGCATTCACACTTACTGATAGTTTGGTAACAAATACCATGAAGGTTTCAAAGCTGCTGCTTGTTAACAGTATCCACTTCCCTCCATGTCTATTTGTTTCAACTTAACAAATTTGGTGCTTGCCTAAATCAGTCCCTGAAACTCAGCTCTCTTCCAGAACCAGCAATATGCCTAAGCATCACTGTGCACAGTGATAGCACAATTTGTGTGAGGCACACGTGTTCAACTACATTTCCAAACGAGGAATCACCTGACAACATTTTCATCTCTCCTGCAGGAGTGGTGCAATGGGGTATAGCAACAGGGAACAGTTGCACTGGGGACTACTTCCCTAATATCTACAAAAATTACGAAGCTTCATTCTCCTCTAAGAGCTGCACCTTGCTAACTGGGTATCTTAAGTGTACGAAATCCTTTTCCTATTTTGAAGCACACTGTTTAACAGCTACACAAAACTGCAACTCATTTCCTTCTGCTGTTGGTTTATCAAATCAAACTCCCATCTCCAGCCAGCACCACAATATCAAACATGGGAGATATCAGCAATGGAGCCCAAGGTGTGCAGAGTCTCTCCCTCCCACCAGAGCCCAGCAGCCACACAGAGCCACTGCTAACCCCACTATCATCCTGCGTGATCAGGGTGGCACCACAGCCCTCCTCTTCCACAGACTAGGAAGATGTGCCTGGTCAACCTGGGGGCCCCAGGCATGGCCTTCTGCTCCCCAAGGCATTCCTGGGCAGGGAGTGCAGATGCGGCTGGACCCTGCCCAGACACAGCTCCTGGGCATCACAGGAGGGCACAGAAGGACCCTGCAGTGCTTGGCTGGGCAAGGGGACCTTGGGAGTTGGGGCAGAACTGCAACTTGGTTGCAGAGACTCTGTCTTCCCTCAATACATCATCACCCTTTCTCTCAGGGATGCTTTAGGAGAGTGTTATTACTAAAAATGTTACTAATTCCCTGAAAAACACCAAGTTGAAATCAATCCCACAAACTTTCCCAAGATCAATAGGTTTTAATGAACAAAGAAAACATACACAGTAGCAACCGAGGGCAAGTACCAGGAGACCAAGCTAGAGTAATAAATTGCACCTGCTCCAACACTTTCCTGGCAGGAAAAAATTGACATATCACTAAGCAGGCTGTTGCTCAGCTCAAACACCCACAGGATCTGAGGGCCCCCAAGATGGGTGACCCACGTGGTGACTTACCACAGCAAGCACAGCCAAGACTCAATGCCAGATGTGTCTCCCACCTAACAGCGGGGTTTTAGCAGCTCTCAGTTGACGCAGCAGCCCAGACCAGAGTCAGCCCCTCTCACTGCAGGTCCAAGGGGCTGCTTCCTACAGTAAAGGGTCCTGGTACAGCCTGGTTATCTCTCAGCGGGTAAAAAGAATATTTAGTCACCTGTTTAAGTCATCAACAGTCATTTTTCTAGTATTCACCCTGGGAAAAACTTTTACAAGTTAACTCTTTTCCTACCTGTTATCATCGATGGAAAAGAGACAACAGTGTCAAATTAAACCTTACTGTTAACAGAGCAAAAATGTTGGTTTATGTCTTCTACAGTGAGATCTAACATTAAGTGTGCTGTTCCACCATGAATTTTCTAGAAGACTTGAGCATCACATCCTATTTTTCCCCAAGAGCTATCATACAGACTTTCACTTTCTAGTCAATTCCATGAGTCCTTGATAATCAAATGCAACTTCTGTTTTGTCAGCTAAGCAGCCTTTCTCATCTTAAAGCACCAAATTCTTTTTACATGAAACAGGAAAGGAATTCACTTCTAACAGTGACCCTGCAATTCCATTTTACAATTCAAAATACAATTTCATTTTACAATGTAAAGTTTTGGAGCAAATGCACCACTTTCCCAGGATTTAATATCTGATATTATTTCCACATACTAAACAATACAGAAAATTTCCCTGGTTGAACCACTGTAACAGCACAAATCATAGCAATGTAAATATGTAAAGGATCTTATTACAACCATTACACTTTTCTCATCAATCTCATTCTGTACTACTGTGTTAAGGACATCTAAGTATTATTGGGTTCATGTACAATGGAAAAAATAAATTATTACCCCTTTTAATGAATCTCTCACAAAATTTTCCCTCTCCCTAAATCATAGAATTGTTTAGGTTGGGAAAGACCATGTTCCTTAAGTCGAACTGTTAACCCAGCACTGCCAAGTTCACCACTAAAACATGTGAAGTCCCACATCCACATGTCTTTTAAATACTTCCAAGGAGGCTAAGCTCCACCCCTTTCATGGGTTTCAGGGCTTGAGAACCCTTTCAGTAAAGGCATTTTTTGTAAATCCAATCTAAACCTCCCCCAGTGCAACTTGAGGCCATTTCCACTTGTCCTGTCACTTGTTACTTGGGAGAAGAGACCAACCCCCACCTGGCCACAGCTTCCTCTCAGGTACTTATAGAGAGTATTAAGGTCTCCCCTGAGTCTCCTTTTCTCAGGCTACACAACCCCAGCTCCTCACAAGACTTGTGCTCCAGACCCCCCACCAGCTCCACTGCCGTTCTCTGGACACACCCCAGCACCTCAATGTCTTTGTTGATGTGAGTGGACCAAACCTGAACACAGGAGTCAAGGTGCAGCCTCAGCAGCGCTGAGTACAGGGGGACAATCCCTGTTCTGCTCCTGCTGGCCACACTATTCCCAACACAGGCCAGGGAGCCATTGGTCTCCTTGGCCACCTGGGCACACTCTGGCTCTTGCTCAGCCACTGTCACTCAGCACTCCCAGTCATTTCCACCAGCAGCTTTCCAGCCACTCTGCCCCCAGCCTGTAGTGCTGCCTGGGGTTTTTCATGACCCAGGAGCAGGACCCAACACTTGGCCTTGTTGGACCTCACAAAATGGCCCCAACCCATTGATCCAGCCTGTCCAGATCCCTCTGCAGAGCCTTCCTGCCTTCCAGCAGATCAACACTCCTGGCCAGCTCAGTGTTGTCTGCAAAATGACTGAAAGTGCACTCGATCCTCTTGTCCAGATCATTGATAAAGATATTAAACAGAACCAGCCCCAGTACTGAGCCCTGGAGAACACCACTGGTGACCAGCCATCAGCTGGATGTAACTCCATTCACCACCGCTCTTTGGGCCCTGCCATCAAGACAGCTTTTTACCTAGGCATCTTCATGCCACTATCTGTGTTTTAAACTCGTTATTCAGTATTAGATAAAATGAAATAAGCCCAATTCTTTTTAATTAAAGTTAGTTTATTTTTTGAAAGCTCAACAATTAACAATGCTTAGTTGCATTAATAACTCACTCTCTGAATGCTTCAATAGAAAAATTAAATTAGATTAGATTATTTTTAATAAATTGTAGAATTTAAAAGTGCCCAGTTATAAATTAAAGGACTACAGAATAAAGGTAGCAAATGCACACATTCAATACTATTAAAAGGCAGACACATGAGATCTCATGTATCTTGTGCCATTTGTAAAAAGATTGTTTTATTATCAGTGTAACTAATCACAATGAAGACATCTCTTACAATCAAAGACATTATAATGAATTTTCTTTACAGCTACAGAGAAATGGGATTTGCTGTTCCATATCAAACTAGAACAGGCTGAATAAATTCTTCTTCATATTTATTATTAAATGTAACTTTTATCTATAAAATCAGCCATGAAATATTAAAAACTGAAACAACAGAATTTATATCCTTTACTTAATTTAGTTTAAACGGTCTATTCACTAAAGAGAGGGGAAAAAAGGTTACATATGTATTATATAATGTGCCCTCCTCTCTCCCTCATAAGTGTTTCCATTATGAACCACCTAGTTTTTGGAATTTATACCTCAGCTGTAAAAATCCACTTCATATGTAAAAGTTGGTATACTTTTCCTTTTACAAATTAAAAAAAAATCTTTTTTAGAAGGAAGGCAAGAAAGAATGTGAGAGAAGGGGCAAAGCAATTAGACTAAGAATTTTAACTCTTGGCCAGTTAAATCAGTTGGTAGGAGCCATCTGTTAATTCAGCCCCATCTTCCCACCTCATCCCCTGAAGAACCACTGGGAGATGGTCAGCTGGCTGCACCAGAGCCCCTGGGCAGATGGGAGCCAAGTACTGGCCTCCAGCTGCTCCTGACCTCCCAGGCATGGCTGTCTTATCCTACTGCTGCCTCCTGAAGTCAGCTGTACAGCTGGGAATTGGACTAATGGAAAATAAGTGAGAATAGCAAACAGCATTAAAATCACCTTTGTCAGAGGAGAGACAAGACAAAGCACATTAGCACATCTTAAAAATGACAAATAAACAAAACAGCCAGTAAAAACAGGGTTCTCACGATTAAAATATGTAAGACTTCAGAATTCAAGAACTGGAGAGTGGACAACATATAGTGCAATGAAAACTGAATAGAAAAATAAAGGCAGATAAAAACCATCAGAAATTCACACAAAGATTAAAAGGGTCTTATTTAAGACAGCATGGAAAACAATTCATACATAAGATGGCAGATTCCAAAATGAAGCATGAAATAAGGCAACAAGAGACAAACAACCTACGACCTAAAGATGCAAGCTACAACCTACACTATTTCCTGCTAGCAATATCTTACTTTCAGCTTTTTCCGGGAGCACAACAGCAAAATTTACCTTCATTTTCAGAGTCCCCATTTTACAGTCTGAAAGGAATAGAAAAAAAGCAGCAAAGGAGTAAAACCCTGCATTGGTTCTCATAGTGCAAGTGGTGAGTTGGATGAGCTGGCAGGAGCAACAACCAAGCTACACCAGGTAGATGCCTGCAGACACTGTCTCAGGAGCACCAGGGAAGCTGGCAAAGACCTGAAGTCCAGAGATGCTCCCATGTGCCCCAGGAGATGCTGCACTCTTGCTTAGAGGAGACCACCAAGGCCACGTGTTCAAACATAGCCTTTATTTAGTCTTCAGATAAGTTTATTCACCAGAAAAGTCTCTCTCTTGGCAATTCTTTAACTAAAGCCCATGAGGACTATGTATATGTATTGCAACCAATTCCCACAACAATACAAATAAGCAATGTTTATAAATCATTGGTTCTCTACAGCGATTCAGGCTTGAAGGTAGTCAGTTTCAAAAAACTTTCATAAGGAAGACCTTTTAGTGGACTAGATTAATCTGGCACACACAGACAGCAGAGGATATTTCCAAAATATGCATTAAAAAAACCAAACACAGCAGAAAGATATTACCTGCACACCCTCCTGCCACACACTCAAAAAAGGTAAATGAGCAAAATGAACTACAAAGTATGAATTTTAGGGATCTATTAGACATTGATATCATTCATTATTTTGATATAGCTTGATTTGCAATAGAGACAAACAACGAGGAACAAGAGAAAGAATGAGAAGATTGGCGCTCTAAGGCAAACATATCCTTAAAACTTGAGACTCAAAGAGCAAAGGCTGCAAATACAATATCAGTTACCAGTGAATGGAATTTATGTCAGATCACCAACAGGAAAAAATAAAAAGGGAAAGGAATGGCTGAACCAAGCAGCAAGCATCCTCTAAAGGATCGGATGGTCTCATGGCACAAAATCTGCACTTAATTCCCAAAATTCAACATTCCAAAATCATTAATGTCTGTATCAGCCTGGTATGTTAGCTTCTCAACCAGCATGAGACAGCCCTAAGCTAGAGAAAAACAGCAAACACAAGTCCTAAGCCCAGAAAACAAGAGCTGCTAAATATGGCAACCGAGAGAAAAGCCACTGACTCTGCAGAGCTGCTACCACATCATTCACTGCTCACAAACCTGAGAAGCCTCATTCTTGTACCTGGGGCACGCCTGCAGTGTGAGCACCCCAGCAAAGCCTCCTACTTCTAACCTACTGCAGCTGCTCCAAAACTTGGTGTCCACCAGTCCCAAAAACAGAGCCTGTTCAGGCCTGCATGTCTCATGCAGGGATTAGGAATCTTTCATGAAGTCACTAAAATCCATATTCACTCTAGGAATAGTTTTATACTTCATGTCAAAAAATGTACTGACTATGAGATTATTTCATTTGAATTCACTGTACTTATTAGAATTTATTATCAAAATGTATTCATTACAAAAATATCTATTGAACAAACACAGGAAAACATTTATTAATTGTTCTACCTGGCTGCTCTTATTCAGTGGAAGGTCATAAAAAAAATCATTGGGAGTGCTTTCAAGAACTAGTCAAACAAACATTTCTAGAAGCAAAACCCCAACAAAATGGTTTTTAAATTTAAAGCATATTTTACACAGTACTAAAATTTGGAGGAATACTGTCCTCAAAATGTGACTTTAAATTACCCCTATTTGGAATGACTGGCATGACTGTATTAGCCACACACTTTAACAATGCTTGATCCAGTCAGCTCACTAAATCATTAAAAATATACATGACTGAGCTTCAGTTTGACCTGCAGTGACTCCTATATGTACTCTAAAAATTAACACAAGCACTGAATGCTACTAATCTTCAGCTTGTAATAACTGATCAAAGAATACTGCCCTGTAATTCACTACAAACTAAAATCATAACACTGAACTGTGCATTTTCAAACAAGTGGTTTATAGCTCTAGATTTAAAATGCAAAGTTTCCATTATATTTAATAATTAAAATGCATGCTGTGTTATGGTTACATTTGGTGACTGGATTAGTAATACCCCAACTGAGTTAAACAATGCCTTTTTCCTATTAGACTTCATATTACCATATTGTCTATTTGTTTAAGAAAAGGAAGAAAAAAAGCACAGCAAGGAAGAAGGAATAAAAAAGAAATATGAATATCAAACATACTGAAAGACAGTGAGAACCAAGACAGCAAGAAGACCTGGTATCAGCAAAATATAGGCTAGCTGAAAGCAGAAAAGCTGAAATATCTGTGCATTTAAAGTATGAAAACTTTTAATAAAAAGAATATTCTCCCTTTGTCAATAAGGGTTCTCATTCAAAGTAAAGGGAATAAAGCTCAGTTTGTTTTCCTAGATGCAGTTGCTACAAATTGAGGGAATACAGACATCACTGTCAAAGTGCAGACTCTTTCAGGCTGTCAACTTCTTAATCAGGGTCTGACTTCACTGGAAAGTGTGAAATTATGTAATTATTTATGCTTTCCAATTCTGACGGTTTAAACAAATGCAGCACTATGAACATCATCTTTTATAATGCAAAATTCCTACTGCGATTTTGTTTTAGGGAATATACCTTTTCATTTTTTCCTGTGCTTTCTAGGTGGTTTATTCAAACAAAATTTAAATATTATGTGAAGTATTTCTTTTCTCTCAAAACAGATCCCATAGAGCTTAGAAACATAACTTACAAGGATGAAAAATAACAGAAAAATAAAGTAAAAATGAAATCATGGCCACAGTGGCATCAACTGAACCACTGTCACTTATATTGCCACCCAAAACTCTCTATTGGCAAGACTAAAGACCTTTGAGTACTTACAACAAATGTATAAATAAAATATTATTTGAGCCCATAAATATATTTTAATTACCTTGGTACCAGCAGCACATACAAAGACAAGCTTGTGTGCCTGAAAGCTCTCCTACTTCTCCCTTTATCGTAGCTGACCTAATGTACTGCCTCTGCCTGTAAGTCACCTCCTCAGAAACCCATCCCCTTTAAAGGGTAAATACCCTTGGCATACAAAGTACAAAGGCAGGCATTCTCTGAAATAAAAGTTTATTTAACACTCTTTCCCAAAATTACACTTCACTGAAATCATGATGATGTGAATGAAGAAGAAGAGAAAGCATTCCTGCAAGTCCATCTCCACCAGCACGTTATTTTCCTGGAAATGGAACCTGAATAGCCTGACCAGAGGTAGCAAAATGCAGGGTCAGGTTTTCGCTTGTCCTCTCCAAACAACACCTTCCGTGCCCAATGACCTTGTGCCCAGAAGAATGTTTTGGGGCTTGACAGAAGGAGCTCCTGTGTCAAGATGCCTGCTGCAGAGCAGCTGAGGTCAATGCCAAACCTTTGTCAACTTTCTCTTCAGTCTCTTCCTCCCCCTCCCTCCTCAGGTTGCCATCCCTGTTGCAAACTCCTTGGGTGACACAAAGGAAAGGAGACAGGGAACAACCCTCTGCAGATATCAGAGGCACTCACAAAGAAGTCAAAGCAATTCTTGTCAAGAATTTCTGAGCTACTTAGATTTAGAATGGCACTCACATTCACAAGTCTGCATTTTTAACACTCAAAGCCTAATGAGAAACAGCTAAAGAAAAAAAAGGTAGTTTTTTTCTTATATCTGCCAAGTTCCAGTACCAACAAGTAACAACACTGTATTGCAAAACCTCTACTCAAGAACCAATCTGTTTTTTGAGGTAGGATTTGGACAAAAAAAATTAGAAATCCGATTTTATTTCTTTGGTTTTGTATGCAAAAATTATAAAATGGGGAGGTTGTGTCAGGTTCTGATTTTGATCATTTTGACACAAATTGAAAAAATTCTGTTAAACTAAATGGAAAAATTCTGACTTATAGTCAGGTAAATAACATCAAATTCTAGTCCCAGGTTTTCTTTCCTTCCTGATTAAATTACATTAATGTACACTCAAAGCAACTACTGCTATCCCTGTTGGTTTTTTCAGAAGAATAATTTATCTGCTAAAAAATACTACCTGGACATAAGCATGAAGTCACAAGGGTTCTTCACATGTCTGCCATCTATCTGAAGCCTTGCAGCAAAGAGGCTTTTAGCAGTATCACAGTACATGGACACCAAGATGCCATCCTAAATGTAGGGCAGAAATCAACCTGCTTCTGTGAGGACCTATATGCCATAATTTCTCCCTAAAATACTGTTTATTAACCTGATACATATATGAGACAGCAAAAACCACAACACTCTGTATTCTTACATTATGGAATGTACCAGAAAAAGGCTCAACAACTGAATATTGCATCTCCACATTCTTGCTAAAAGGTTTGACATAGTATTCATTGCCATATTATTCCTAATTAACAGTTTAAGCTTGTTAACAAGAACAGTTTATTTGAGGTAAACAGGAATTATCTTTCCATTGTATAGGTAGGACTTGTAAATAGGACAGCTCATAAATTCTAAGATGAGAGCAACTAGGAAACTATTCATTAAGGCTTGGGTTATAAATTCAAAACATGAAGCATAACATGCTTAAAGAAGATGGTTTTATTTTTAAAAGCATTCATTAGGCTCTCATCTTCAAGCTTCAGACTTGTAAATAATTTAAAATGAAAATGCGAACAACAGGCAGGGAAAACAAAACAAATGCAATTCAAATCAGTCCATTGTTGTACCAATAAAACTCAGAACAACAGAAACTAAGTTGGCAGATTCTGAAGACAACATCCAGAAAACATCTTTATGTACTGTATCTTTGAACTTACATGTTGTGCTACCACTGGCTCCAATAAAAAAAAAAAAAATTAGCTCTGTCTTGTAACAGCCAGGCTTTGCCCAGTAAAGAACACACATGCTGAACTAGTAATTTTTGATATTCATTGCACTTTATTCTGGAGATGCCAAAGCAAACAAACAAGCTGCAGTTTATCAATGCTTTTAGATTTTATATTTATCCATTCTGACTTTTCAGAAATGTATATCCTATTAGCAATTTATATGACAAAACCCAAGAATAATCTTCCCTTTAAAGATTAAGGTAAAAGGTAAACCTCAGTTTGCCTCACATGGGAAGCATGGAAAGAAACAGCCTTTACTTCACAGGCATTGAAAATTAAAAGAAGAAGACAAAAGCAACATATCAAACAAATAAACAAAACACAAGGATCACTGCTGACCTGACAGTGTATTCAGTGTCCCAAATTCAATGTCAATACATCCCTGCAGAAAGCATGTTACACACCAAGGAACCAGGAAAATGCAACATTTTGCCTTCACTGAAGATATGGAGTTTGCTATCCTTTTCTCAAGGACTTGGAACAATCCAACTTAAATATTCAATGTCACTTAAATATTCAGTGGAATACAAGCATGCAACTGGAATTTCTTTCTCCATGTTAAAAGACCACGTGTCATTGCAAAATGCAGAACTGCCATATTCCTTTGCCATATTCCTATGCCGTGGCTATTGTGCAGAAAGATGTGCATAGATGCAGGCTATCCCAGGAACTCCTCAGAAGCATGGAAACCAGGAAACCTGACATTTGTCAGTCACACAGAGTCCTGCAGGGCTGCAGAACACTGAGCAGGAAAGCCTGGCACACCCAGTGAGCTCTGGGCACACAGCAGGATGAGACTCAGCTACAGCACACGCAGCCAGCACAGGGCTTTCCAGAGGCACCAACCCTACAGGCACTACAAGAGCAGCAAGTCTGATCCCTCCACATGTGAACCAAGATGGAAAGGTCATGCCTGTCCCTGCTTCTCCCTCCAGCACAGAAGAGGGGGGTGCCAACATGCTAGACACCATCAGGGCAGATAAAGTAAGTCTCCTCCTGATTAGGAGTGCCAAAGCCAACTCTGCATGGACTGTCTCATGTTCACAGCAAACGTCTACAGCAAACGTTTAAATAAATCCAATCCAACCCATTGAATGGAAACAGGTGAAGGTCACAGCCTCTTCCAGAGTGAGCCCAAGCTTGAAAACCTGACTAAAGAGAGAGCTCACATATATAAAGCCATACCAAAGCTCTTGAGGCCATCCAAATGGCAACACAACAGTCTGATTAAATCAAAACTCCTGTCAGGACCTCCACTAACTCCTCTTGAATGTTCTCAAACTTCTTGCTGGAGTGTTTCCTACAGAAAAGCTTATATAACCAGGTAACTGTATGGATTCCATTAAAAAAAAAAATCACATGAAATGATGATTTCCATGTGAAATGATTACTTAGTGTTACCATTCCAGTAAGTTTTGTTACCCCTTGTAATTCCAGTGGATTTTAATATTTATATGTATTTTTTATGTCATGTTACCTGTATTTTTGAGAAGAACTTTCGAAATTGTAAAGATGGGGCTAAGAACAGCAAGAAACTTTATAACTACAGTGAGAGAAAGAAATAACAGCTAGAAAAACATCTATATATGCACTTGTAGCAAAATATAACCTATAGAGATGTACACATTCAGATCTATACACTGATCCTGTACACCTCCCCCTGGGCCACTGCATACATCACACACACGTACCAACTTGTATGTCTGGACTCAGAAAGGCAGAGGCAATTAAAATTTATGCCTGCACCACTAAGGATCAAAAAGCCTAAAACGCTCATAGTCTCACAGCCCCCTTAAACAAAACCCATACAGACAGTAGTTCAGTAGTAGGCCACACTACAGAGAAGAAAGGTCAGCCTCGTGTAGAACAAGCAAACAAAACAAAACAAAACAAAAAATATTTAGCAATCAACAGCTCTGCTAACAGAGGACTGGAAAGCAGTTACAATCATGCAAACAAGCATTCTACTTTTGGAACATCATTAGTGCCTGTTTCTAAAAGGCATTTAGGTAATTTCCTTCTTTGTAAGGATGTGTGTGAACTGGGTAGTAGGTACTGCAATTTTCTTTTCCTTACTGAGGAAAAAGATAGCTAGGCTTCTTTCTGCTATTAAGCTATAGACTGCTGACATAAGTTTGGGATACAACTTTTTTTTTGTCTTCTCATGTTGAAGAACTGAGATTAAGTAAAATATGAAAACTTTCACATACATTTAACATAAACACCTACAATAGGCTACAGACTGTCCTGTAAGTACTGACTCTTCTCTGGCAGATGGCAGAAACAGGACTAATGGCATTCACAACTGCAGAGCAGGAAAGCATGTATGATTCCTGTTTTAAACATACAACTCCTTTCTGCAAAGCAAAAAGTTATCTTTAGAACTTCTGCAGGCGAGAAATTGGAAATTACAGGAACATTTTTTAACATTTTTTGCTTCTTCACTAGTTTTATACACACATGCTAACAAACAATCTCCATTTATATGTTTACATAGCCCATAATGACCAAAAAATTTAAAAGTTACAGTTTAGATGTATAGGCATATTTAAATTTTCATACACGTTTGTGTAACCATGTAAGAATGTCCACTGCAAAAGCAAACAGACCAAAGATACAATCACTCTGATGTTACCGGAGAGATTTTGCATGAACTTTGACACCACGGGTCAGGCAAGATTTAAGCATCTTGCAGTGCCAGGTCCCATGCAACCCTACTCCTAACACATTCTCTCCAAGACAACCATGTTGACAACCCTATGCTTGTTACTACTAAACATACTTGCCTGAGAGAAGTTGGCCTCTTCTCCCAGGCCACCAGTGCCAGGACACGAGAGCACAAGTCTTAAGCTGCACCAGGGGGAGTTTAGGCTGCACATGAGGAAGAGTTTTGTGATTAGCTCTTGGAATGGACTGCTCAGGGAGGTGATGGAGACACTGTCCCTGGAGGTGTTTAAGGAAAGACAGAACTCAGCACTTAGTGCCATGGTCTAACTGACGTGGTGCTGGGTCAGAGACTGGACTTGATCCCAAACGTCTTTTGAGAAAGAACTCTAGTTGATTCTGTGATCACTGGTGAGGCACAGTGCTCATTTCCTTCATGCCTTTGTGTCCACCAAGAACTGCTGTCATTGCTTCTGCTCCTTCCACTCCTGGTGCACAGCAGGAGCAGTGCCTCCATGCCTGGGCTGCTGCTGGCCAAGGCTGCAGTGATGTGGCTGCACCTTGGGCAGCAGTGGCAGCGCTGGGTGGCTGTGCTACCCCAAGGTGGCAAGGCCAACACAAAGCAAGATCTTCCTGGGGTAGAAAAATAACCACAAATGCTGAGCTGGGCAGCTGCTGACAATCTGTCAAAGTGAAAGCACCACTTCCACTTGACTCCTCATGTTGGGGAAGATGAAACAGGAAAGCCTTATAAATATGATTGCCTGGCAAAAGATTTTGAGAATATAGAAATTATAAACAAGACTGAAATGAAAGCAAGCTTTGAGATACCTTAGTTACTGAACAACTGGAAGACAATGGTGTGGCCGACTGAAGGTAATCCCCTTTTGATGAAACAATACCCTCTTATTGCAGACAGGTCCAAGGGTCAGAGCAGGCCCTACTAGCTTGGCAGAAGGGGTCCAAAAAGTAGTTTTTAGGGTTTAAAATGTAACACAGTATGGTAATGTAATGATTCTTATAGGCTGTATGTAAATGCTATAGGATTTGTATATTGTACTAGATTCGTTAGTGAGAATTCAAATATTCAACACAGAAGATTTATTGTATTGTAACAGGAACCTCACTCTCTTACGCCTTTGCTCTCTTACCCTTTTGACTCTCTTACCTTTTTTACGCCCTTATGCTCTTACCCTCTTGCTCTCTTACCCTCCTCATCCTCTCTACCCCTCTCTTCTCTCAGGCCGCTCCGAGCAGCTCCCTGTACCCAGGCCCTTTGCAATAAACCACAAGTTCCACAACCCGGCTGCAGAGATCTCTCGTCTCCGTCCGTCCCAACCATCCTACCCCCCAACCCTCCTACAGCTCACACAACAGAGCACAGGAGAGACCACTCCACTGCATGTCTGGATCTGAGAACAGCTGAAGGAAACACAGCCACAGATCACATCATCTTGTCTTTCTTCCCAAGCTTTCAAAAGAGTAAGTTATGCTCCAGATTTCAATCTAAAAGGTCAACTTTTTAGTACCTTTAACATGCACCATAATACCAAGGCATTAATTTCAATGAATGACTAGACCAAGTGTATCTGAAACCAGTGTTTTTATTTGACTAGTGGGATCATCCATCCAATGAAACCTTTCTGTTTTGCTGAGGAAGAGAATATTTAAATTCTAAATCACATTAGGAAATTCTAACATAGGAGCCACCAAACAATTCCAGTTCAACCACATTTCATGTGCCAGTGTGTCTGTAAGTTCCATCTCATGCACAAAACCTCAACACTGTACACATTCAAAAAATTGGAAAAAGAAATAGGCAAAGCAAAGCCATCTCATTCTAATGTTGTGCACATTAACAAGAAAATGCTGTTCTTCACTACAAAAGGTTGGGTTTAGTGAAATACTGTGACTGACATCTTCACACACATTTTTTCTCCAAGTAATGTGTTTCTACAGAGACAACACAGGTTAAGTTTTAAAAGCATTTCTAACAAAGAAAACTCTCATGCAAATAAATTAGAAATCTCTGATGCTGTTACTATACAGTAGTTCCTACAGAAAAATGATAGTAAAGGATTTAACTCAAGTCATTTAAATTATATTTCCCAAAATGCTAATAAAACTGACATGTTTGAACATACTGAAAAAGTCACAGTCCATCATCATCCTGTCACATCAGTGCATTTAACTTTTTCTAAAATGTATGGATTATACAATTACTGCCAGGCTCCATATTTTATATATAAAAGCTACAATCTGATTATATGTCCATGCTGAGATAATTTATGAAATAAGGACGGAATGACTGCAATGTTACTTCCATGATGAATGTAACTTGCTGTGAATAGTGTAGAAGATTGCAAGAGAGACCCAACTGAAGCCTGTAATTGTCTTCATCTTTCATGAAGAGGTGTGACCTGGGAAAAATATAGATCCCAACATCCAAAGCTCCAGCCTCATACAAACATCTTGATCACTCATGCTCTGATACAGGAATGGAAAATTTATAGTCTTCACATGCCACGCCTTTGGGGTATTAAGGTGAGAATCACAGGGAATTGCATCCAGTGTTTAAATTGTATGTTAGTCTGCTGTGGTTTCTCACCACCAGAAAATCCACCACTGCCACTCTTACCCCTGCCCTTTGGGATTCCCATTATTTACCACTCCCTAGGTGTTACCACCATCCTTAGTATCATACAGATGAGCACGAGCACGTGACAAAGCCAAAGTCTTGTGAGTCTGCATCTGAACAACTACACAAAGGAGCAAAGAGGACACAGGAAAACAGAAACAAAACCTTTAACTTTATAAACTCTAAGATCACTACTAGCTACAGCATTCAGATCACAAATGTTTTTTCCTTCCCCTAACTAACATTACATTTAATATTAACATTATGGTCCACAGGCCACAATAGTTAGTTGAAGGAGCAACAGGAAACCTTTCGCAGCTCAAAGTAAACAGGACAGGACACAGACTCATAGAAAAGCTTGGGTTGGAAGGGACTTCAAAGATCACCTAGTGCCAACACGTTCTGCAAGAGGAGCTGCTCAGTCTCATATCCAACCTGGCCTTGGAACAGTTCCAGGGATGGGGCACACACAGCCTCTTTGGGCAACCTCTGCCAGTGCCTTTCCACCCTCACACTAAACAATTTCCTCTATATAAAGGACATGCAGATAATAACCTATCCCTCAAAGCCCACCCAGCAGTTCTGGTTTAATGACCTTTCCTTCTGAAGACAGACACACACCCTCAGAATTGTATCAACATTTCTGTGTTGTTTATGGGAACTTGCTTTCCCTGCCACCATCTGACAGGTTCCCTAGGGGTGTACTCTGACTCCTTAGATCAAAGCCACGTTGAAAATCAGAAGACTGTGAGAGCACAGGAGGTGCTCATGATTCAAGAGCCCGACCTCCAGAGGAGGGCAGTATTCCTGTGAGGAATAGCTGAGGGAGCTGGGATTGTTCAGCGGGGAGGAGGCTCAAGGGAGATCTTATCATTCTCTACAACCGCCTTATAGTAGGGTGAGGCCAGGTGTGGGTCAGCATCTTCTCCCAGGCAACAGCTTGAGAGGACAAAAACCTTAAGCTGCACCAGGGGAAGTTTAGGCTGGGCATCAAAGTGTGATTAGACTTTGGAATGGACGGCTCAGGGAGGTGATGGAGTCACTGTCCCTGAAGGTGTTCAATGAAAGACTGGATGTGGCACACGAAATGGCGTTCACTGAATCAGAGGTCCTTTCCATCCTACTTCTGTAATTCAGTGACTGCTCTGCCTGGTGACTGAAGCAGAATAAAGGGAAAGTAGCAACAACCCTTCCTTTATCCCATACAAGAGCCACGTACAGAGCTCCTACAGTCACCTGTGTCCGTCCCTCACCGTCAACCGCTGCACTTCTCAAAGCTCATTCTACAGCAACCTTCGGGAAAGGAGGGGGAAGTAAGAAACGGGAGGTTCGGGCGGCTGAAACCATACCGGGCATCGCGAAACCCCGCACGCCGCCACTCCCGAGCGCCCTCCCCGGACCGACCCCGCCCCGCCGCGCCTGCGCAGCCGCCACCGCGCCATCACTCCCGGCTCGGCGGGTCGGGGGCGCCGCCCGGGGCCGTCCCTGCGGGGCGGCGGCTCCACGGGCCCGGCACCCACCGCCGTCGCCGTACCCCGCCGTGCCCCGCCGTCCCCTCAGGCCGTAGCCGCGCCCGGCCGGGCCCCACGCGTGCGCACCGGCCTGAGGGGAGCTGGGCGGAGGGGGGGGGGGGGGGGACACAGGAACAGGGGAGGAGCCCGGAGCACGCGCCAGCCGGAACCGCGCACCGCGGTGGCCGCTCGCGCGGGTCCCGCCCTGCCCGTTTCTCTCTCTGTGCCTCCCGCCGTCCCCACTGCCCTCGCCCGTGCTCTCTCCCTCTCCTGTCACCGCCACCGCCCGCCTGCGGCACAGCGGAAGGGACGACCCCCAGGGCCGGCTGCGGCAGCCAGTGAGCGCCAGAGGCGCTCTTCCCGCCCTCAGCGCCCCGGCCAATCGGCAAGCAGCTTGGGAGGAAGCAGGCACGGGATTGGCTCGGATGGTGCGCCACAACCCGCTCGCCTGCCCACCCGAAAAAAAAAAAAAAAAAACGACGGCAGCGCAGAGGCCCAAAAAGCCCGAGGGGAGACGGCGACGCGGCGACCCCGTGAGCCCCCCTCGCGAGGGCCGAGGCAGCGGCTCGCCCCGCGCCGCTGGGCGGCGGGACGGGCCGGCCGCGCCGCGGCGGGCAGCGCTTACCGCGCGGGGGGAGCCGAGCGCCTCCGCTTGTGCTGAGCCGTGTCACCAGTGGCGCGCCGTAGATCCGCCGCGCTGCGTCACGCCCGGCGCGCGGGGGGGCGGGGGCGAGGCGCGCTCACGTGACGCGGCGGCGCCGGCGGGGCGGGGGAGCCGGTGCGGCGGCGCCGCTCGTGCCGCCGCGGGCGCGAGGGGCTGCGCGCTCAACGGCCATGGCCGCGCGCGCACGCTCCGGCGCCATCTTGCCCTGCCGTGACAGCGCCTCGGGCTCCCGACTGCTGCTGCCGCCCCCCATATCCCGAGAAGGGACAGTCCCTAAAGGAATACGGAGCCCCGAGGGTTTTCCCGGAGTGGGCGTGCCGGGACGAGAGCAGACGGCGCTGGCAGGAGCCAGCGGGTGCGGGTTTGGGGCTTCCCGCAGCTGCCCGTTCCTTGGTGCGTGGCGCAGCCCGGCCTGCCGGTGCCCCCTGGCCCTGGGGGAGCCCCCGCGCTGGGTTGCGCCAGGGTAACCTTGGGCCGCACAGGGCTGTGCATAAAGCTGTGCTTCACATTCTCACCCCGCATCGGATCTGGCCCTTGGGAAACCTGTTCTGCAGGAGGAGGAGGAGGAAACAAGTCCTTGACGCACAGCCCGCAGCCGTTCACTAGGGTTATCAGTCGAAAGGCGTCGACGGTCCAAGCTATATTAAAATCCCTTCCAGGGAGTGCAGTCCAAGGGAGAAACAGTTGAAAAAGGCAAGAGGGAGGCAGTTTGTAAAGTATTTCGCATTTTATAAATTCGTGAAGAAACCGTGATGATGAAACCCTAAGTGTTCTTTCCCTCTTTTTAAGCCAAGTTACATGATAAAGTATAATATCAAAGCAAAGAAGCAACTTGTAAAGAATCCTCAGGTGCCTGTGGTGAAATGCAAGTGCTTTTCACAGTGTCTTTTGATTTTTAAAATGCAGGTTTCCCATTTATCTCCTGATGACACAACATTTTTTAGTAGGCCATATCTTAGTTAAACAGCTTTTAGCATTCTTCAAGGGCATGGCACAGAGGCCCAAGGAGAGAGCACCTCTTCGGGAATACGTTTGCAGTTCATTGAGTTTCCAGTGACACAGTGTGCACCAGCTTACCGACTAGAAGTGACAATTCACAGTGCTATTCAGCCAGTTAGCCACTGGCTAATCTGCCAAATTTATGGCACAGCAATGCCAATTCTCTTGTGGGTTGTAAAGACTGTAAGAATGGGTTAAAAACAGGAGTTGCTGTGGCATGGGGCCTTCATTGACGCAAGATACTTTACCAGTGTCTTGGGAAAGATCTGAAATGAATGAACAAAATTTAAAACAGCAAAGTACCACCTTGGACATTGGTGAGAGAGGGCTATCTCCTTGTCCTGTACCTAAGGGTTATAGAACAGGATTTAATTGTTCTGTGTGTAATAGGAAATCCCCACAGAATATGGCTAAATTTGTAGTAAAGATATCTGTGGGATTTTGAGTACATATTTAGATTTAATCGTTTGCAGCCACTGGTCGTTGTAAGACTAATAAAATTATGAACAATCTGATTGTTCTGGATATTTTTCAGCATGGGGAAAAGAGGTAAAATAACCTTTTGATGTTCTTGAAGCTCAGTTTCTCTGCAGTTTACAAATTCCTTTCATATGGCTTTAAAGATTCGTAGATTTGGCTATCAAGTAACAGCAAGTGAACCTGCCCGGTCCCTCAGTTATTTCATCATTTGTTTACTGAGAGGAAATACACTGGAGAAGAAGACACGACCCTGCGAGCTGGAGTCTTAACAAGTTGAAACATTTCTAACAAAATGAAGAGAGGCAGCATATTTTAGGAATGGCCTGAAGAGGGAGCCATTGGTATGGGACAAGTAGCAACTAAGGCAGAGTCGCTGTTAATCTAAGAAATCATACCTGTACCAAAACCAATTAGTTTTATTTTGCAGTTATAAGCTGTACTTATTAAATGTTTACATCCGTACATTCAATGTTCTGGCTTAGGTGTATACAGAATTCTAAAGTTGTGCTGAAAAGTTGTTCTGTGTTCTGAAGTAGTTCCACTAATAAAGATATATTAGAATGCAAGCTGAATAAGTCAATGAGTAATTAACAAGAATTTAATTTGTTAATTGATTAGTTTATCAATGGATTGTAAATATAGACTATTTTATTTTCTAACAGAATATGACAGTGGGAATGATTCTGCAGCTGCTGTATTTCTACCACACCAAAATACTGATTTTGCTAGAATTGTCACTCATTCCAAGAGTAGTTCCAGCACTTTACTTAGCCGTGTAACTTAAAACTCTCCCTGCCTTTCCTACTCAATATTCTGTGTTTGCTCCTGTACAGAACACACAGAGCTTTGTAACTACTATTACCAGAAGTCAGGCATTCAGCAGGATAAAGGCAGTCACCATAATACTACTTACCAACTCTGAATCAGGGGATTTCCCACCAGATTTGTTCAGAAGAAATAACCCCATTACTCAGTGATGATTTCATAGGTAGAATGTCGCTGGCAGGCCCTCCAAAGGACATGGTGGTGTCTGTAGGATATCAAGTTATCAGCATCAACCCATAAGGGTTCCTTAACCACCACTGGTTTTTCACTGAGTAGCAAATTTTTTCAGAAAAGTTGCATATACCTTAGTCTGCAGTTCCAATCCCTAAGAAAACATGAAACAGAATAATTAGGATGTAAACACAAGAACCCTTTTAGTCTCAATACCTATACCTATATATACACCTATATATACACCGTCCCTTTTTTAATGCAAGTTATTTTGTCCATTTTTCAAGATGTGTGGTTGAGGAAGCTGTTGCCTTCTAGATCAAGGCAGGCGACCTGGTTCTGAGGTACAGCTCGACGGCCCACTCTCCTGGGCCGTTCGGGCCAATGACACACGCAGACACCAATGTGGTGGACGGTCAAAAGGCATTTATTACTTCTTCTCATGGGGTCTTATAGTCTTAGGGGTCTCTATGTCAAAAAGGGGTTTGTCCTTCTTATCTATGGTTAGTAGGGAATGGAAAAGTGCTGGGTAAGGAGCGGAAAGTTACTGGCTTCAGTGAGGCAACATTCCTATTGTTAGTGGGGCCACATTCCTATGTTAGTTTCTTATCTATGAGTAACAGAGGGTCTTATCTACGGGGAACAGAGGGTCCTGCCTTTCCGTCACATCGCGTCATCTTCCGCAGCGCCTTTCCCTGACTACCACAGGAAGCGAACTGCAATATTCCAGTTTGACCTGCTGCTGCATGCTGTTCAAACTGATGGAATTTGGTTTGGTGGGCATCCTTGGAGGCATTTAAAGGATGTGTAAATGTGGCACTTAAGGACTTAGGGTTTAGTGGTGGACTTGGCAGTGCTGGGGTGATTGTTAACGTCTTTGAAATGGGTTTTAATGTCTCTGCTAACCTGGGGCAGCGGGTTTGTTGCAGAGCCCAGGCAGTACTGCTCCTGAAACAGACAAGGGTCTGCACAAGCCTGAGTTCCTGAGCTTTAAGGGGGGAATATGTGATAGGCCGTTCGGGCAGGCTGTACCTTCCTAGTGCCTCAGCCAGTGGGGAAAGGAATTTGGGCAACATCCGGCCGGGAAATTGGAATAAAAGGAGGCTGCGCCCTCCAAAACCTCGAGAGAAAAAAACGCACAGGTTTGTGTCTCAGTGGAGTCAGTCTCCCTTTATTCGAATAAAGACAGGACGCCTCTGTCTCCTTTTTGGACTTAAAGCTCTGGCATTTGTGGATTTTCCTGACAGAGTCGATAAAGGTCTTTTTTAACAGTGGACAGTTTCAATGAACAATTTTGGGAATCGGCCGTGGTCCTGTGATCCTGCTCTCTGGCTGGTGCAGCACCACTGTGATCCATGGCCCAGCTGTTCCGGCACTGCCTCGGCCGGACGGCAGCCTGGGCAGAACGTGGGTTCTGTGTTCTGGTCAGCTCGGCAGGGTCACAGCGGGACCAGGGCACTGCCGGCGCCAACCTGAGCATGGATGGGCTGGCTGGGGCCGGGTGGCTGCAGCTCTGACGTGGTTTTGAGGAGGGAACCGTGACGGCAGTTCCGTGCCTGTCGCAGACATTTCTTCACAGAAATCCTTTCTTTTGGATTTCTGCGTCTTCTGGAGGGTAGAAGCCTCAGAAGAAAAGGTAAACAATTATTATCAGCTGCTGTGGAATGTAACAGGGGTTTCTTGATTGGCTCATTTTCTATGTTTATAATTAAGGGCCAATCACCAGTGCAAGCCAGGGGACTGAGTCCTTGGGCACAACTTTGTTATAGATTCTTTCTATCGATTCCTAGCTTAGCCTAGCAGCTCTGCAAACCTCTCTCTTTATTCTATTTAGTATAGTTATAATGTATTATATATGATATATCAATAAATCCAGCCTTCTGATCAAGAAACAGGATTCACCGTCTCTCTCTCACCACCAGCGACCCACTCAGGCGCTGTAATACGTGCCCACCGCCCCTGGTGTGCAACGGGATGGAGAGCGAGCCTGCACAGCCCCGCTCCGCAGCCGGGCAGCCACGACAGCTCTGGGAACCCGAGGAGTGGCCACGTCAGGGCACGGCTGCACCTTTGTGCCACCAAGGTCACCCATGCCTGCTCTGTCATTAAAGGCGGCACCTTCTGACTCACTTCGTGTTACCCGCTGGGTTCGCTGCCCAGGCGTGCCAAGTACTTGTTTGAAGTACAAGTAGTTAACCATTTTTACATTAACAAAATGCTCACCCACCGCTAGGTACCTTTTGTTAATGTTTTTTTGGTTGTGATATAAAGAACCTTATGCAGGCAGGTAAAAATGTAACAAAAATTATATGGTTTCCCAACTTTTCCTGCTACTGTAAGTACAATGTAAATGAGAAAAATAAGAAGGAAAGCACCCGAGCTTTAATGGAACACCTACAAAGGATTTATTTGAATTTCTTATAATTGCATAAAATCTAGGGGAAAAAATTATTTTTGAGCAGCTTGAAGTGATTGAAAGGTTTTTTTGCAATTAAAATACTTTTATAGGAGTTTAAGTTTACAGATAGAAGTTGCAAGAATTTGAAGAAAACCAAGATAGTGCTTGAAGCTCCCCCACTTAAGAAAAGAAAGAAAGAGTGACTGCAAATCCTTTCATTTGGCCCCCAAATGATGCATCATCCAGGCCTAGTCTTGCCAGGAGTATTAAAGACTTTCTATTCAGCCTGCAGCATGGAAGAATGGGAGGGGCATGGGTGTCTCCCTGCATGTGCGCAGAGAGGTATCTTCACAGAGGCACTTGAAGAGTCACATGTGATCTTTCATCAGATCCCATGAATAATTATTCATCCTGAATAATTCATCCTGAATAATCTGAGTTATGTTTCTCTAAAGTCAGGTTACAGTCCAGCTGAGGGGTGGTAAGAGAGCTGTGTAACATCTATGAGATGCAGAAGTCTAAAACAGTAGTGATATAGCTGTCTGCTCAGTGTCACAGTAGCCAACATCTAAAAAATAAATAGTAATAAATGGTCATAGATAGCAATTGTATATAACCACCAACTGCAAGCAATTGTAAGCACCAACAACTAAACTGTTTTGCATACACAATACAAATCATGCAGGCAGGAGACCTCACTTATGTCTCCATGCATGCAGCTTTCTAGGTACAAACATCAATATCAATATACAAATAAATCAGAGGTGGGGTTTTTTTCCATGCTGACAAATAACTGCCATTACTTGAAGCACACAGGCAGAAATTTTACACATGGACATTATCTTTAAGTGTTCAGGCTGTTCCCTCCAGAAAATCCCACGTTAAGATACATCAGCACCTCTAGAACACTGCAGGCGAAATATCCTTTTTCCCGGGCCCATACACTTCGGTGTGCATTTTATAAAGGTGATTTTCATGGTTTTGGGTCACTGTCATGGTTTTGTTTGTTTGCTTGTTATTTTGTTTAAAATTGACTTTTCATTCCACTGTTTTTCAATTAAAAGTGGACTATATATAAATTTTGGTTTCCAGTAGCCCTCAAAAAAGGCAGCTGTAGAAAGAATCTTACTGGCTCTTCCACTGTGATTAAATGAAACTTTGTCTTTCGAAGTTGTCACTGGAATGTTGGGGTTGCTGCCAAATTGAGGATGTTAACCCTGTGTATGGAATTTGATGGCTTGTCAGGAAGGCATGCACAGGAGACAAATAAAGCAGTACTAGCTCTTGGATTTCTAATTGTAAAAAAAAGAGTGATGCAAACCTACATGAAATTCATATGAGGGTTCTGCCACCACTTGTTTCTTCACACCAGAAGAGTATATGTCAGGAGTGTGTCATGTTGAATATTTTCAGTTTTCTATTACAGAGATTTTACAGTTTCAATTCTAAGCTCCCCTTCAGTTCCTCAAATAAAAAAAATTAAGTGTGATATTTTAATTATTCTTACAGATATAAAAACAAGAAAGAGGAAAATTGTAATTGCATTGGAAAGATGGGGAACATGCAATTGGCCAACATGTCATGTTATTTCACAGTGAGAGATCATCAAAATGATTTTGAGACAGGTAGCAAAATCAACATTATCCACACATATATCCACAACATCTGATTTCATTTAACTGCAGATATGTTTAAGTCTGTCTGGAGGCCAACTCTGCCAAACCTCCAAGGATTTAGTTTTCTTGTACTGTGGGTTTTTAATAAAAATTCGTCTAATTTTAATAATAATTTATTGCTGTGGAATGAGAGTCATTTATTACCATGTATTGTCTCTTATGTTTGAAAATGTCCAGCTTGACAGAATTTACAGCTCTGCAACTGTAAAATTAATCTCTTGCAAACTCACAAAGCAGGTTTCTCAAATAGACATTTATCTCAAATACAAACATCAAGTAGATTATGCATCAATACATTAAAATTTAATATAGTAGCAGATCAGAAAATAATATGCAAAAAAAGTTTGCCACATGAAATAGAGATTTAATCCTTATTTTTCATCTTCACTAAGTCAACATATTATCCACCTGACACATGCATCCTAGTCCTGTTAGAACTACATCCACTGAAATAAGAATGGGTTTATACTGTTAGTTCTAAAGGAAGAATTTTCTGGTTACACACTGAAATTCTCAAACGTTCATCAGGTAAGGAATGTGACCTTTTCTCATTGCTGTTGGGATGCACCTTATGCAGGGTGGACTTTGTAGCTTAAGCAAAGTTTTGTTTGGCTTTTTTCCCCTCCCAAGAGTAAAGTTTCTTAGCAAAAATATTCCAAGTTTCACACCTGTGGAAGTGTGTTTGCACTTTCCCTTATCTCTTTCACAAGTACACAGCTGTTGCTCCTGCCTTGAGGAGTGAATGTGGCATGTTTCACTCAAAGAACCTGAGTGAAATTGCATAACAAAATACAAGCACATTTTCAGATAGTATTTACAGTTTTTAAAACTCTTTGAGAGCTGATAAAGTAACTAGGAACTGTCTCCATTGTCCTCCATCCAAACAACTCATTTCGTGTGACACCTAGCAGAAAACTGGGAGCTGCTGATCCTCCCATTACAACAGACAGTGACTCACCTCCTTAGAAAGCAGTGGAAATGTTGAAATGACTTCTAAGTGACTTCAGAAACAAGACTCACACTGGTTCAAGTTCATGGCTGAAAAAAAATAAGAAAAGAGGTTTCAAGATTGCATACCACCATGCTTGTGTTGTTAGCAGATGATTTTGAATTTCCTGGTCTACTTTTATGTAATCTAATGTAGCAGCATTGCAGGAAAACCCTTGCTACATATTTGTTGAAATTATCTGCAACATGGAGGTGTTCTTCATACACTGTTCTGAAGAATGCAAGTGAGAAAATTACTGAAATATTTGGCAGTAGAGCAAACCAGACAAATATGCACTCTGCTAATAAGGAACTGTTCATACTTTTCTATTCATATATTTGTTTAAAATATTTATTGACACACCTCCTAAAGGGCACAATGTATCTCCAGCTCCAAATACAGATATACGTGGAGTTGGACTCAATGATCCTTATGGGTACCTTCCAATTCTAGATATTCTATAATACAAGGTGAGAACTTGAAAATCAGTTAAGCTTCACCTTGGAGCAATAAGTGTTTAACTTTACATGTTACTTGCAGCTGGAATGTTCCAGCAGGAACAAGGGAACTCATGGGTCTCTTTGGCACCAGCCACTGTGGCATGGGCTTCTGTGTCACACATAAAAGCACAGTTGCACAATCTTCCCTGTCTAAACATGGACTATGAACATCCTTAACTAGCAAGGCATTTTAGAACACTTTGTGAAACAAGCCAAATGCTGTATTTTGAAAGGAATAACTAGCAGGAGTCAAAGTTAAACTTCTTGGGAGTAGTGTTACTGAAAAGTAAAACCATAATTACGTGAGTAAGCCTAATTTCCACTTTCACAGGCTAAGCAGTGATGACCTGATTAGTTCTCAGTATTAGGAGGCTGCTCATCTCTCAATGCCTTCAGCTCCTATTGTCAGCATCTTATTCTACATTATTTTAGCTCACACACTGTTCAGTCTTCTTTTTTGAAACATTACTTAAGGATTAAAAACTATGTTTATCTAATATAAAAAGCAACTTTCACACTTAAACCCACTGATTTGAAATGGAAATTAAAATGTTCTAATTTATTCTTTCACATTAATAATCAGTAGAAAAATATGTTCCCACTCTTGAGTGTTCAGTTCCCTACAACACAAATGTACAGCCCACAAAAAAAAGGAAAACTTGTGCCAAGTCTTCCTCTACCAGGGAAATGGGCAGAACCTGACCAGCTATGTACAGGCACCTAGTCCTGTCAGGTGTGCTCTTGGCTCTGTGAAACACTGGCACAGGCTGCCCAGGGAGGTGGTTGGGTGCACCATCCCTGGATCATTCGAGGTCAGCTTGGACGGTGCTCTGAGCAGCCTGATCTGCTTGATCCTGCTCATTGCAGTGGGCTTGGACTAGATGGTTTCCAAAGGTCTCTTCCAGCCCAAACAATTCTATGATTGTCTGATCCTTAAGGTCCTTTCCAACCAAAATCCTTTTATTATCCTATGATCCAGGTCTTGATATCTCTATCAAGCTTTCAGAGATACAGATGCTGCTTTTGGACATCCCCACAATGTTGTTTTCCCATTATTCAGTCATTAGTAAGAAAAAACCTGAATCAAAATGGACAAGATTTTTTTCTTTTTTAAATCAATGACTGGATTAGATCTTGGAAGTGTACATATATATACAGCTACATAGACGCATATGTAGACACACAAATTGTGTATATGATTTCTGTAGTTAGTTGGTCACAATTTGAGAATATCTAATGCGCTCTGATTTGGAATATGGCACATCTAGAATAAGGTTAATGAATAGAAGCAAACTTTAATTTTATTTCTAACACTAGTATTGTCAAGTTATCTTTAATTTTCTGTGGCAAGAAGTAGCTGTTAGTGCAACCAAAAGGAAACATTTCTAGAAATGTTATATAACACTACAGACCTTAGGAAAAAGCGTATCATTTCTTTTTTTTTCACAGATGAGATGCTGCCCAATATGAAAAAAAAAAAAAAATAAAAAAGGAAGACAGGGTGGATACTCATTCTTGATCTAAGAAGAAAAGAGTAGCTCTCAATACTCCTGTGGACAGGAGTTGCTTTCTCAATGCTTTCTTTCTTTCATGGACAGAAGAATCTGAAATTGAAGTTTTATGCTCTTTCTCTCCTCTGGGACTGAAGCAGGCATGGAGATGGTCTGCATAATTCAATGGCCCCACAGTTTCACTCACATACTTTTAACTTGATACTAAGTGGCTATTTCAGAGCAGAATCTTGTTTCAGTGCACTGCTCTGAGAGCATCTGTGCTTATAAAATGATGCGCTTTTTTTGGCTCCATTTTATTTGTCATTCCAAAGAGCAACAGTAAAAAATAAATAAGCCCATCTTCCATTCCAACTTCATAATCTTGTAGAACACATAGACAGCATGTATTATAGTGGTATTTCAGAGCAGTCATATTCCTAAAACACAGTCTCCATCCCTCTTTTGTGATGAAATCTGCTGCCTCCATCTCACCAACTTTTCAATTCTTCTGCCAAAAAAGGGTCCTATTTATGTGCAGAGCTTTCTTTCCATTATGTTTTAAGCTAATTTGGGGATGGTTCTATACAGGACTAAAACTTTGTCGTGATGATCCTTTTGGGTCCCTTCTAACTTGGCATATTCTGTGAGTCTGTGATTCTGTAACTTGTAAAAGCACTGCAAGCCCAGAGATTGCAATGTTTTATGTCAATTATATGTCTTGAAATATAATTCAAGACATATAATTAAAATATGTCAAATTTCAGCAAAATTCCCTCATGTACCTCTATGGTGTGATAGCTTTTAAGCATGGACCAATCTGCCCTGAGTCCTGTGCAGACACTGGAGTACTCACCCCTGCAACATTCATTACCATGCTGGTTCCTAAATGCTTTCAACAGGTGAAGGGAACTGACAGCCACAGGGAATTATTCTGCAGGTTGATGATACGCAAACCAGAGTCTTCTGGTCTTTGAGGCTTTTTGTTCCTTGTCCTGGAGTACACTGCAGTTGTGCAGTCAGCAGTGAAGTCAGACGCTGAGCTGAGTCCTCCTTTTCCCCTTGAACACCATCAGCAGCCAGAGCCAGAATCCTTACTCAGCTCTTGCAGCTGAACTGTCTCAGAGTCTCAGCTAGAGCTGAAAATGGGTGTTTATTGAGAATGTATGAGTATTCCCCTCTGTTGTCTCTGCATCCCCATCTTTGTTCTTGCAGATTTTTGCAGGGGGGTAACAGGAGAAAAAGGAAGCGTCCCAAGTACTGTATGTAATTCACTTAAGGTAATTTTTTTAATCAGTAGGGATAACACTACTGGTTCCATTGGTTTGGTTGTGTGTGAATTATGTTAGAGTAAAAAATCACATTTTAAAGTTTAAAAAAATCTAGATTGAATGATAAGCTTTGTGCTGGCTATTTTGCCTTAACATCAAACAGAGCTCTCAACTACTTTGTTTTTATTTCAAAATAGATCATTTGCTTTTGACTTAATTATTAATGTAAACTGATGCTTTAGAAGTTGCTAATTGGGTGGAAAAACACCGTTCTGATGACAGACTTTAGCCAGAACAGATGTTTACAAAAATTTCTTTCTATTGTATGGAAAGAAAGTAATATAAAGAAAACATTAAGTGATTCTTAAAACCACTCACAGCACAGTTGGAGGTGATTTGGATGAGATGGAAGGCAGAATCCAAACCGGGAAATATTTGTTTATTGTTATAGTTCTACTTACCTCAGTGATTATACCCATATATAGATAAAAATAGGCAAATCATCACATCAAACTCAACAAGAACACTTCATTGCATTTCCTATTTAAAACCTTCAGTAAAGGACAAAGAAAGAGATTAGTTTGACAGTAGATCTTTCTTCAAAGAATTAGGTAAGTATTATTTTGTATATAGTTAGGAGGAAACTGCAGTGTGTATTGTTTATATTCAGAAACTGGAATGTGAGCTAGGCAGCATGAAGAGTGATACTACAAAACAGAAATAAAGTCATTTTGATAAAATGGATGTATAAATTCCCTTTGTCTTGAAGTTTAAAACTAAAATATGTGTTCCATTCAGCAAGAATTAATTATCCCTAACCCCATTTTACAGCATTAGGGATAAAAGCACTTGATGAACCATACAACAAATGCATGCCATTTAGTAGAATGCCAGAAAATAGCACAGCATTTATTTTTTTCCCCACCAATTCACAGCCACTGAATATGTGATTTATATGTTTTATTTAAGTTAGAAAATTTAAGAAAATGTTTTGCTGATTTTCTTTATATGGTCTGTCAGTTGATAGTCTCTGTGTGGGAAGTTTCATGTAAATTCTGATGTAGCTTTGATATCTCCAGGAAAAAAGCTGCAAACAATTTTGTTCCTTCAATATAGTTGTGTCTGTGAAGAAGGAAAGAAACACAATGAAGTCTTGTTAGGTTATCCTGCTCTTAAAATTAGGGACAGAGTCCAGTGAAGTTTTATGAGTCTTCAGAGGAATTTGCAATATTGGTAACCCCTGAAAATTACCCAGCGCACAGAAGTGCTGGACATCCTTCAATTTGGTACTCCTCTGGAGTTACTTCAGAAAACTTTTTCCAGGTTTACATACCCAAATTGGTATTACCAGTAGCCACAGCGTTGAGGCTTTAATGAGGAGAGACAAGAAGTAATTTGAGAATTATTGTAGGATTCTCCTCTCTCCAGAGTTCAGCATGAATTGACTCAGAGCTTGCACAAGTGTTCAGGCAACACACTGAATAGGGGCTTACCATGGTGCCTCCAACAATAAACACCAGTGACAAGTTTAAGCTATTTTTTTGTATAATTATTCTAGTTTTGGTTCCTGGACTATAAATATCTCTTTATAGCTGTTTGTACTGAAAACCCCCAAAATCCTCACAGAACCGTGTCTGTGACTGGTGCACTTCAAAACAGATGCTGTGATGGAAGAGTGCCCATCCACACCATCATCTTCATTGCTAGAGAAATGAAAATTGCCAATGCAGTGAATTTAAAAACTGAGTAGACACCCAGTGGAAAGTGTATAATGGTATGTGTTACACTGGGAATTTTGCTTGCTTGCTTAGCACAGCATCTAGCGTGCTGGAAATATTAGGTTTGGGCCGCCCAATGCATAGCAGAGCTTCCCATCTGGGCATGCTTCCCATCTGGGCATGGGTACCAAGGGACTTCAGTTCTCCCCCCTTCTCTAATAGCAGAAAGAGACAAATGAAAGAAACCTGCTTATTTTCTCGTTCTGGGAATGCTCTCCAGCATCAGCCGCTCCAATCGGAAGCATCATCACACTTTTCTGTGTTACAGTCTGAAACATTCTGGCAACCGGAATTGTTGAGCCATCACGGGTGAAATCTGGATCTTCTCCAAAAACTGGAATATATTGGAAAAATGAATTAATAAATAGGTGTAATCCAGGTGGTTTTCTCTGCTATCATAGATTTAAGGAAAGAGCTGATACTAAGAGCTTCTGAGTAGAAATGGGTTTGAGTGTGCAGCCAATTGATTTCATTAATCAGTTCTGCTCTATAAATCTCTGGTTTCTTATCAATACAAAAAATAATAAACGAGGCCTTTTGGCTACTCCTATAAAACATATCAAAATTTAACAAGGTATGGAAGACATTGACAAGTAGTTCTATCAAAATCAATGAGATTTGTAAGGTACGAGGCTGCAGCACTGAATCGGGAAATCTGCTTTGCCTTATTGTTGAGCACAGTGCCCCTCCACACTTACAGACACACTAAGAACTGGAAAAAAAAAAGGAACACACCTGTTTTTACTGCCCTTCTTGCTGCTTTATATAGTAGATTATTAAAATCAGCAAGCCAGGGCTTTACACCCAAAGGCATGGACACTTTCATTTTGTTTGGACTGTTCCTCTTGGAAAAGACACCCTCCAAGTGTTCCACCACCTGTAGGGAAAATACTTTTAAAAAAAGCTTTCATCTCACCACTCGAGCTTTATTATACCCACATTCCTACTTCTCCTGGAAGAAATAAGTGCTAAAAACATTCAGTTTACTACAAGTCTAGGTTTGTGAGGTGCTAAGAGAGACTGAGTTTACTGAGTTTACACAGTAGTGGCCAAAAAAAAGATTTGTATCTTACCTGCTTTTCCACAACCGAAAGGTCCATGTTGGGGACCTGACGGATTGAGAATTTGCCAATTACTTTTGCTGGAATGACTGTTTTAATGCCTGGTTCATGGAAAGCTCCTTCAATCCCATGAATAGAGAGAGAGGGGTAACGCCACAGGTGCAGAAGTATTTCTTCCTTTAAAAAAAATTCAAAGGGATTTGGAACCCCTTAAAAATTCATAAATATAAGGGCTATAAACAAGCCACAATGTATATAAACAACCTTTTTCCATCCTAAAATTTGTATTTGGAAACTTCTGTATTTTAAAGATATTTGATTTTTTTTTTAATTTAAACCCATGCACATGTATTTTTATTTTTAAAAAATACTACTACTTTCAGTTATAGAATTATTTGGATGGTAACAGTTTTTCTTAAAAAATGAGAAAAATAGAGCATTGTTTTAAAAATCTTCAAAGTAAATTTTCATAGTGCAGTGAAGAAATTCTACTAATGAAGACCAAAAAGCACAATAGGAAAGATTATAATTTTCAGTAAGTAAGTTTTCCTGGAGAAGATGCAGAGGGAAAACAAAATACTATGATTATTACTCTAAGGAAAATAGGAGAAATGTATAAATTATAAACGGATCTTCACGCAGAACCTCAGGGTGCTGCTTCTTTCCTTCAGTTTTATGAGACTAGACCTTTACCTACACATAAATTTAGCATCAATCCATCCTTGTACAGTATCAAAACTCAGATAGTGTAGTTACATTATACTTTTGTATTACTGATTCTTACAGTCTAGCTTTAGGTAATTTGAAAGCTATAAAAGCATCCCTGTTAGCAGAACCTACACCACAATAATTATGTTAGTGATAAAATAATTAATCAACTCCTTTCTCCCAGCTGCCACTCTTATGCAGAGAAATCTTGGCAAGCCAGCCCTTACCTGCTGTTTTTTTTATTTAGGATATACTTTTTAATTGCTGGTAAGGAGAAGCTTGTAGCTTTGGATGCTTTTTATGGTGGGCTTGGCAGACATCAAAATCTGTGTTAAATAAAGACCATCCAAAACATATCTGCCTAAGGCTTCCTCCCATTTTTTCAGAGCTGAATATAACTTCTTTCCCACTGTGTAACCTAAATGTAGACATTTTAATGCATGTTTTATTTGGCTGATTAGGGTTAGGGGGAGGGAAGGGGTAGGCAAGGAAGGGAGACTTACACTGTTAGTTTTGCATCATTACTTTTAATTGATTATTCATATTTCAGATCACTTTCCCCAGATGCAGTGCCTTACATTTTCAGCAGACTGATTTTATTTATCTTTTACTTCTCAGTGCTCCCTTATTTTATTTTGAGCTTGCCATTAACTGAAAATATCTTTCAGTGTGGCTTTATATATAAATACTACAAATAGGTGATTTAAATTCTTTCTGCTGAGTATTCATACAGATTTTTTGTTACCTTGGTGCCATAGAGGAATTTTTTCACTCCACAGTTATTTCTATGTTCCTCTAGATCAAATTCAATTGATTCAAACAACTTCTTTTCCTCCTCTGTCAGGGCAGCAACATTGTCGTAGATTCCAGGGATCTGAATATGACCTGTGGAATCCACAAGGCTGTCTACAAAATAAGATACAGATATCAGTACAAGGGGTACAAGTATTTCTTCCCCTTGGAAATCATAACACCTTCTCCCTTCTACCTAGCTCTTTACCAAATTAGTGAGCCTCACAACTGTTTGCATCTGTCAAGTTGCTTCACTGAACTTGATATATTTGCATATTTATTAAGAAAATCGAGTTGCTGTTGGTGTGGAGTGTGTGATGTGTCAGCCCAGCTTCTGACATGAAAACATCATCCTACTGGGATACAAAGCAGCATTAAAAAAGTCAGATTTTGCTATGTGTGCATGTATTAAAGTTGCCTGTAATCCTTAAATGTTCTTCATTGATGTGTGACTGACATCAGCTTGACATGTCTGAAGTCCTGGCCTTACCGCCCTTACATTTTTCTCCTGAGAAGCTGAGAAGCCTCAGAAACGAAATGTAAACAATAATTATCTGATTGCTTGGAATGTGGTTTGGAGGTTGCTTACCAACAAGTGCATCTGATTGGTTCCATATGAATTGTTTTAACTTAATGACCAATCCCAGTCCAGCTGTGTCAGGACTCTGGTCAGTCATGAGTTTTTATTATTCATTCTTCGCTAGCCTTCTAATGTCTCCTTTCTCTTTCTTTAGTATAGTTCTATTATATCATTTTCTTTTAATATAATATAATATCATAATATAATAAATCATCCTTCTAAGAACTTGGAGTCAGATTCTCATCTCTCACCTCATCCTGGGGACCCTCACAACAAAACCGCAACAATTGGTGACCACATCTGAGGATCTTTCTTCAATGAGTCTTACCTTACAACAACTAAAGGTGTCCCTGACCTTCACTAGGTGATGATGGGCAGCTCTCCCCAGCTGCCCTGAGCAGTGATGTGAGTTCTTACCCAGCAGCGCTATCAGGTCCAGCAGCGGCTCGTGAATGATGCCCCCAAAAGTTCCAGAGTGAAGGTCCTTGCTGCCACATTCAACCTGCACCAAAGCCACTGGTTACATGTGAACGCTCACTACCTTGTTCTTCTGTCTGCTGGGTCCAGTTTTTTTGAACAAGATCACAAATGAACAGTAATTTTTTTTTTTTCCTAATTATTAAATAGGAAACATCGTGTCAGGAGCAATCTGCTTTGGCAGAGAAGATGCAGCTCTGTTGTCAACCAAGAGAGAGAAAGTCAGCTGTCTGTAGCGCTCACATTTGAGAGCAAGGGTCCTCCTCCACTCCCTCTTTTGCTTCAGTAAGATTAAAGACATCATACATTAAACATTTGCATATTATTACTGTTTCTAACATTGGAGAATAAATTCTTCAAGTTGTCTAACCTTTTTATTTAATGCAAAATCTTCTTTAAAAAAGGCAAAAAATAATCTTGCTTGATACTAAGAATATATGTCCAATCTTAATTCAAGATTGCAACAAATAAAAATTTATAGGTCTCTTGAATAACAAGTCGTTAGAATAGAGGCATTTGAGTTATTAAATGGGCTCTTTTTCCAGACACATTTTCATACTTGAGTTTATCATAAAATATTTTCCTGCAAAGGACTTGTTTATTCTTCTCAAAACCTCATTACAGCTAACTGTCTACTAGCAGGGAGAGATCATTTTTGATGTTTTAATAGCATCATTTTTCTTAACCAAGACTTAGAAGAATTGAATCAAGGCTGCCAAGGCTCTTTCAGTTAAAAAAAACTTTTTTTTTCAGACATAAAGGTTAATGCAGATTTTTCTTTAGTTCTCAAGTTCTTTAATCTTCTCTCTGAATTCCTTTTATGCTTCATCAGGAAGCATTTCCAGATGAAAATTTCTGCTCTTTATTTCACAGTAGCTCACATTGCCTGTTAAATATAGCGTGTTGGCTACAGTGAACTTTTATCTACTCCTGTCAGTGTTTACAAAAATTTTGTGTGGCTTTTAAACCCAGAGATCCAACCAAACTGAGTCCCTTTAGGCTGATTCATTATACCAAGCAGTATCTGCTGCAAAAGGGCAGGGTTGGTGGTTTTGGAGAGAGTTGGAAAGGTGAGTGTAGGGATGGTGTCCATGAGAGCAGAGAGAGAAATGAGAAGAGACTGGCAGAGTGGCAGGAGAGTAATGGGATAGGAAAGGGATCAAAGGAAGAAATGATTGAAGAGAAGTTAATGGAAGTAAATAAGGCTAATGGAACTGAAATGAGGAGAGGGATCTGCAGAAGCCAAAAGGGATGCAAAAGAAAGCTCTATATTGTAAATATAAAGCTTTCCTTCAGTCTCTCTCTGCATACAGATGTAGGTACAGCTGCATCATCCCTGTCTGATGGAGGCTCAGCTGGAGTGAACCTGTGTCCTTTACCTCCACAAAGAAGCAGGCGTTGCCCCGACTCCCATAGGTGAGGGCAGGCTTTTTGTTGCTGAGCCACAGGTTGTCTGAAATTACAATATAATCAACATCAGAGAAGAACCTCTGGTTTTCTTCCTCAAGTAGCTTCTCTAGCCCCAAGGATCCTGCTTCTTCCATGCCTTCAATTACAAACTTGAAGTTCACTGGCATAGCCTACATAAAAATTAGCAAAGTCTGGGTAAGAAACAAGCATTTTAATTTTTCTTTTAAAAAAAGCTTTATAATTAGGAGCAGACTTGTTTGCTATGCTAATTGTGTTAGGATAACAAAGATATTGGATGAGTACATAGGATATATAGCTTACTACATCAGAAAAGCCAGTGACAGACACATATGGGCTCCCAGTAAAACTTATTCTTTTCCTCATGTTTTTATCTACTATTCCTTTTCAGAGGACAATAAGTGATGTCTTTTTTCCTTCTTTCCGTTTTCAGAAAACTTGCTGGAATGTCTCATTAAGCAGGCTTTCTGTCAGAGCTGTTCAATATTCTAATTGCTTTGGAAATTATAACTGTCTAATAGCAATTGCATTTTCACAGAAAATTTCCTGTCCCTTACATTTCCACTGTTACTGCCCATGTGGGAGCCACTGGCTGTGGTTTTCTCAGTGTTGTCTATCACCAGACTTACATGGTGATAAAAACATTGTCAGTGACTCTACTATAATTGTCTTTTTAACACTCATAAATTTGCAAGCCTGCTGGTTCATAACGATGCATTTCCAAGAGTAATTAGGAGAACTTTTATTATGGAATAGTGGGAGTTGAAAATGCTGACACATCCCATAGGGGACATAAATTTCAACTTAGTTTCCTGTTGCAATTCATTTTCTCATTCGAGGTTTTAAGATGTTTTCTCTTTTGATTTGCTGCTCAGATTAAAGGCAAGAACGAATACGTAAAATTAAATGAACTTGTGTCATGGAGGGTTCACTGATCATCAGCTGGCCACAGAAATTTTAGAAACAAACTGTTAATGAATATTGTTTGATGGTCTGTATTGTTTTCTAGAGAAAGGCTTCAAATTACAAAAAAATCATTTTTGCTTGTTTGTTAAAATGTCAAGATAACTATTAGTGATTTGAAAAAACTAGAAAGATGTCAAACCCATAACCATATCCACTTACAACAACTAGTCTTTGGGCAAATAATGTGTGTTTTCTAGGGTTTGAGATCAAGGTCAATTCAGTACTATAGAGGAAAGAAAAACGTGTTTTCCAGAAGGTTGTAAGGGGACTTTTTAACAAAATCAAGACTTAATGCTCAGTTTGTGCCATAATGTCATACAAGAGACAGAAAACTGTTTCTCATCACACAAACAGAATATGTCATTCAAATTGGCTTAAAGGATGGTAGTTAACCCAGTTACAAGCCTAAAGTATATTTTTGGCTTACCTTGACCTTGGGGGTAAGACTACTGCAAAATTATTAATTATTTGAAGATAGCTATGTTGATCATTGTAGTAATTTAGGCAAATGTCTGACCTCAGAAATCTGTCAGACTCTGAGTGATTGTATTTGTATTCGGTGAATGCACCCATTAAAAATATTTGCTTTGATAAATCTGGTCTGTTGGTGACATAACAGCCCATTCTGGATGAACACTTTTAGATGCTTATTCCCTTCACACAGACACATAAATTGAAGGTATCTTGTAGGCAGACAAAACCAAAGATCAACAGAATGTATTAGCAGAGATGATTTTTCATCAGCATTCTGTAATGTCTGTTATTTTACCATTTTAAAAGCTCTCAAGAGAACAGAACAATTATCAGAGCTGTGTAATGTATGTAATACCTATTGAATGTATGTAATACATATTGAATGAATGCTTCCCTGTGGGTTTTTCTTTGCAGGGCAATGGCAGTAAGAGTGTATTTACATTGCAGACAGACTGCTCAAAACAGGAATGCTCAAAGACAAACTCTTACTGAAGTGAGACCAGTGCCCTAAGTGTTGCATCAGAAATAGTTAATATTTCAAGTTGTATATAGTCTGTTGGGACACAGAGGTTTCATCTTACTCAGCAATGTAAATACATCCCTCCAGAGATATAATAAAAAATAAGAACATATAATACAAAATAGTAAAAGTTAGCAATAATTTTAAAAAGTCATCATTGATACCTACTAATTTCAAGGCTCTGAATGTTTCCACTGCATTTATCCAAGCTAGGACTGGTCCCTTATTGTCTGTTGCTCCACGCCCATAGAGGTTCCCTTAAAAGGAAAAGAGGAAAGTTTTTAAGCAATCTTTGATTTTTCCCTCATCACTTCTGTGTAATTGGCAAATTCCAGTTCCCACAGTAGCTTTAGTGATGGAGGGAAGAAGTCCCAAAAGTGTCAGGATTTCACTGACTCATTTTAAATAAGGTGATGAATGTTTGGGTGCTTCCCAAAGGAAAAGTACACTTTTTTTTTTCTCTTTCCCTCCTTTTATATGCATTATGTTGTGGTTTCTGCTACATGCCAATTTTTGAGCTTCAATTTTCTTCTCAGGAACTGTTTATTCATACCAGATATGGCTGGAGGGTTTGCACAATATGCAGTTTCTGGACACATCATTCAGGCCAGCTAACAAGCAGCAAAACCCCTACAGGTAAATGCCATGGCAGAAGTATCAAGTCCAAGTCCAAGTATTGAATTTCTTTTTCAGCTGCACATCATGTACAGTTATCGCTGTACATGAATCTGAAATCTGTGTATCTCTGCTTCTGTAGCAGTCCCCATTGGATATACACTGGAATAAGACAGGAGAATTATGCCAGTAAAGCTGTTGGGAATTGATCCCAGATAATGAGAAAAGGCAACTCAGTGCTTATAGCCTGGGAACCAGGATTTCTGAGGTCTTACTTATCTGCTGACCCTCTATCCATTATTTTTGTTCCTTCTGTCAGCTAGCTGTGCTGTAAGTATAATTACATTAAAGGGTCCTCACATGCTTCTACCAAAAATGCTAGTATTTCCACACCAAGTATTAGGCAGTCACTGATGGATCTCACTAGTCACAGAACAACCATCAAAGCTGAAAGCTGCTGGACATGTCCCAAAGATTTCCACAGAAGTCCTCATGCTTTGGTTAAATAGACAGGAACTCTTCTCCCACACAGAACCTCAGTCGTGTGTTCCAATAATGATACAAAAGTTATGAGAAGATGCACACCATTGATTTCAGTCAGTGTGTAGGGGTCAGTGTCCCAGCCATCCTCCTTCTTGGCAGGCTGCACATCCACATGACCATAGAAGCATACAGTGGGGTTTTGTGGATCCTTCCCCAGTTCCCCAAGAATCACAGGAGGCAGTGGGAGGACTTGGCCATCAGGCAGCTGTGGAGGAAGGTTAGAAAAAGGCAACTAAGGAAACCCAAACCTTCTAAAATTTACAAATGTACAAAAACATCTGGATTTCTTAGTATTGAAAATACTTCTACACTCAATTGATTTTTATTTGATTAGGTGCACAAATCTGACTGAATCCAGTTCTAACCTATTCAGACAAACTGAGATCTTTCTCCTCAACTGGTTATTTCCTGCTGGACTTGTAGAAGTCTTCAAACATTTTATTGTCATAAATGCCCTCCTCACTAAGCTCTCACTTCTCAGCACTGGAGAAGACAGAGGTAACCTTGTGCTATGGAGTCTCTTGGGACACTGTAATAGTGAAAAGCCACACAAATAAATTTTGGGTTTGATTTCACCACAAACAGAGGGCAGGAGGCCTGTAAGTTCAAACATAGAATCTGAAAAAGTGTTGCTGGCAGGAGGTAGCAGCTATGTCAGACTGTCTTAAAAACAGGTTAAAGCTAAACCTTTATGTGGCTCTGTGCAGAACAGAGCTCCACATGGCCTAATGGCATTCTCTGCAACTATCAAATGACATGACCTGAAATATTCAAGTATTGCTGTACTTCAGGGTCCTTGTGCTAAGAATCGAAATCCTCACCAAAAACATCAGAAAAAAGAGAAGAGAATCACTATTATTGAACTTTTGAATTGCTGTTAGATTAGGAATGTAACAGCCCAGGGTGGGGAAAAACCCATGGCTACATAAGGTAAGTTAATTAGAGACTAAGGTTTCTCAGAGATGATTTCTTCCCTATTGCTTTCCGACAATGAAAGAAAATAGTTTGGGTCATTTGTCAGAAGCTCTGCAAACCAAAGATGATGGTCTAGGTAGCTAACCCCTAGATGTTCTAACAACATTTTCCTTGTAAAAACAACCTCCTTCATAAAGAAAGCTCAGTGACAAATGATGCATTAGTTCTCATGCTTCATTACAGACAAACATTTAAAAACTAGCCCCGGTAAAAAACTCAGTCCTTTTACTTCAATTAAAAGCATCAAACTCTCTCCTATGCACAGAACATCAATTTGTATTTGGATTGCCTGTGTGGTTCCCAGTATGCTCTCAGTTCTCAGACCTGATTTCAGCAGGTGTCATGGAGGTACAGGACTATTGATAAATTTGTATCTAGCTTTCAAAAAAACAACACTATGTCATAGCATACATGTACATGGTACTGAATGCAATAGGTAGACCCGTGGGTAGATATGACGTTTTAAGGCCAAGAATCAGATAAGCACCTCATGTGACCCCAAGTTTACTAAATTAACAGTGGCTCCCAGTGTTGCAAGTCTGTCTGCTACCAGTGCCATCATTTGCATTACTTCTTCCCTCAGGTGTGGTTGAATAGAATCGCTTTCCACAGCCACCCATTCCTTCAGATCCTGCACAGGAAAAAAAGTGCAATTAGGTGATCCAGAATGTTGTTGTCCTCAGCCCTTGTATCAGAAATCCCACATTGGAAGATGATTTCCTTTATCATCACATCATTATCACAGATGCTCTAAGGTTTCAGCATAGAGAAGAATCCCTTAAATGTCTCCCCAGGGTTGAGATTCCTGATTTTCTAAACCGAGAGGGTGCTCACAGTTAGGCATTCACATTGTCAACTCTGGATCTAAAATGCAGTGGAAGAGGAGGTAGACTAGATGCTGACTAGTTTGCATTATAGAAATTGCATTATGTACAGCCTACCTTGGTGGTTCTCATGAGGATTCAGAAGTGCTCATAGATTCAAAGCACAACTGATACTAACTGGACTAATTATGTTTCTGTCTTTTCACAGAGGGTTGACAAAAGTGAAAGCACAAGGCAAGGACCAAGATTCCTCTCCTTCTAAAGAGCAAACCTACAAAAACTAGTTCTGAAGCAGACAGAGTGAGCATCCTATCTGGCTTGCACACCCCATGCAGGTGCATTTTGGCTTAGTGGAGCCTCTCTCTGAACACACTCAAAGCATGCCCACAACCATCTCTTTTGCTGAAGTCCATGCAAGTCCCTCCTTCACCCCAGGAGTTCCTAGCAGCCTGCTCTCTTACAGCCTTGCTGTGTCAAGTGCATATTGCACTCCTGATGCCAGACCTGGAACCCTGCTCAGTACCTTTGTGACAGGCACTTCTCCTGCATCTGGAGCACCAGCTCTGTGCTCATTATTTCACTGCAGTATAGCTCCTACCTTGATGAAATCACTTTGATGTGCATCAATGTACTGGAAGATCTCCATCTCCAATGCTGAAGAGGATGAGGAGGACATTACTGCCTTAGAGAGCAGCACAGGGCTGAAATGGATGCTATCTGAAAGTTAAGGACAAAATTCAACATTGCAGACATCCTGTAATATACATTTATTTTCAGCCCTAAGAAGCAGAGATATTTACAAATTTCTGAGCTTATTTAAGTCTCATTTAATCTCCTCAAGCCAGGAGAAAATATACTCCTTTTATCACATAAAAACTTCCATTGATTTATAGTCAAGTTGCTGAAAGAAAAATTGAAAAAATTACCAAAGAGTGAACATTTTTAGTGTTAGTTTTATAAATAACTTAGGGGTAACATTTTCTACAGAAACATTTGTTGCATCAGTTTTTCGGTACAAAAGTATCAAATTGTATTTTCTGGGAAGACAACCCTGGGGCAAGACTTGCAAAAACCAACAGCTCAGGGCACTCATCTTTCTTTTTTCTTCATTTCCAGAATCATATAATCTCCCAAAAGGGATCCACACAGATCTTTGAGTCCAGGTCCTGGCCCTAAATAATTCCAAAGAATCCCACATTGTGCCTGAGAGCATTGTCCAAACGCTCCTCAAACTCTGTCAGTCTTCGTGCTGTTACCACTAACCTGGGGAGCCTGTGCCAGTGCCCAGCCACCCTCCGGGTGAAGAACCTTTTCCTGATATCCTGCCTCAACCTCAGGCCATTCCCTTGGGTCCTGTCATTGGTCACCACAGAGAAGAGATCAGTGCCTGGCCCTCCCCTTCCCCTCACAAGGAGGTTGTGACAGCAATGAGATCTGTCCTCAGTCTCCTCCAGGCTGAGCAGAACAAGTGACCTCAGGTGCTCTTCACACGGCTTCCCCTCAAGGCCCTTCACCACCTTCACAGCCCTCCTTTGGACACTCTCTAATGGTTTAACATCTTTCTGAAATTGTGGCACCCAAAACTGCCCCCAGCACTTGAGATGAGGCCACTCCAGTGCAAAACAGAGCAGAACAATCCACTCCCTTGCCCAGATGGTGATGCTGAACCCCAGGACGTGATTTTCCCCCCAGACTGCCAGAAGAAGGCAGAAAAATGGATTCACTGACACACATTCCGTATTTTACATAAATAAGGGAAAACAAGCCTGACACTGGAGAGTGTTAGAAAACAAATAATTTTTGTAGTTGATTAAGAACAGTGACATTACTGAAACACTTGATAAGTGCAGAATTCATTTAGTACCTGCAAACCTCTCTGCCATCTTTTTTTTTTTTTACAAGATAAGGTTTTAAGGTGTGTTTTTCTTATTCCTCCAGTTTTCCTTTCCTGTTTGCTTGAAGTTGTTGCTGTAAGTGTCTTGAATTGGTTCTAGCAGAGTAATCCTTGGATGGCTAAATACTTGATTGGGCTAAAGTCAGAGCTGCTGCTGTATCAGGCTGTGATAGGATGGACTCCAGTGTGTCCCAGGAGAGCAAAGTTTGCCTTCAGGCTGGTGCTTTTGACTGATAAAGATATTCCACCACATGAGCTGAAGAGGAGGATAGGACCATGATGGGTGCATTTGTGAGGGGCTCGGGGAAAGTGCAAGGCACTGCACCCCGCAAAAGAAAGCAATAGAGACAGGAATGGTACAGGGAGAATTCATCTGAGGTGGGATGAAACCTGGTCTTGCTGATCAAAGGATCCCAGGATTTCAATCAGCTGTTCATCTAGAGAGACATCAGGGCCATTATCTGTCTTTACCAGGAAGCTGGCTGGATGCCTCAGTTTCACATATATTTCACTTATTTTTCTACCTTGTAATTTCCAAACCTCAGTTTGGAAAACATTTACAACAGAGGCCACTGAATGCACCCTCATTTAACTTTACTGTAGAAAACTAGACAGGCTTCTCAGGTTCACTTATTTAAAAAAAATAGATCTTTTGGTTATGCCACGCTTGACCAAGTAAGATTATAGCAGAGGACAGAACATGGCTGCTAGAGACACCAAGCTCATGCAATGGATTTAAATATCAGTGTCTCCATCACATGTGATTTCCCCTCCCTCTAGTGAAATCTTTGATATTGCTGTATTATGTACATTTTCACTTTAAAAATAGTGTCTATATATATATATATATATATATATATATATATATATATATATATATGTCACCTTTTGGTGACTTGAATAAATACATACCTTTTAATGTCAGAAGTACAAAAGGGCTCCTTGCTTTTACAGAGGATGTGTGCTGTGGTGCTGGTATCTCTCTCTTTTTGTCTCAGTTACGTGCAAATGACCTGGAAAGAGGCAGACAAGAGACCTCGGTCTTTGTCATGTTTCATTAGCATTTAACTGTTTAAGAAAATGAAACAAGGAGGCTAAAATGCTGTGAAGGAAAAAAACCCCAACCAATCAAGCAAAATCCTTGGGAAATATCCTAGGGAAATTTGGAATTATTCTGTGATATTTTCAAAACAGACCAAACTCGAAGACCATAGATTATCACAAAAATACTCTCATTAAAGTAAGGAACAGTGGCAAAGTTCAGAAAAATGAATGTGAGGAGATACCAAGTAGCAGAGTGCACAAAATATTAATAATTCAAACAAGAATTTAGGTAACAGCTATGTTTTGCTGTAGTAGAAGAAGGGAGGGAGGGGAGTAGCTGGAGGAACTTCATGTTAATGCACTACTAATACACAAAGTGCTGCTCAGGAGCATTTGGATGGCAACTGGAACAGCTCGTGTCAAAAAGGGAGTTGGTTTAATAAAGCTGTAGAAAGATTTCAGGCAAGGCTGAAATATCTCAGTGTCATGAGAAGGGGAAAAATTATTTGAAAGAATGATAAATTCGGGGTGATATCAAACAAAGACTTCGGTGTTCAATGTCAAGTGTATTTTATTTGATGTCATTTAAAGGAGCAGTTACTGCTCTACAGAAACATGCAGTATGCCTATTTTTAGAAATAATGCATGGCAGTCAGTTGTGCTCTTTCTCTTTCTTTGTTCCTTAGTGTTAAGAACATTTTTTGTGTCACTTCCTCCCATGTCGTAAAGCACTGTTGAAAGAACACCTAGTGTTTTTCTGTGGTGACTTAACAAGAAAATCCGAGTTGATTCTTTAACTAGGATGATTCTTTGATGAAATATCAACTAAACTTACAAGCAGTTGAGAAGTAGGTCCTGAACATGCTCTGAAGGCCTCCTTGTCTCTCCTGAAGCACGTGCTTCATGCACTTCCCTCCCTGCCACACAGTGTTCCAGGTGGGTGCAGGAGGAGGGTGCCAGTGAAAACTGAACACTGGGTTGCACACGCCCCAGAGAAAAACAGTCAGGACTCATCTGGCTTGCAAATAACAAAGTACATTTGACATGAAAGGAGATAAAGATGTTTATGGCAGTAGGAACTAATTTACCAAATCACTGGTGGACTGCATTGAAAAGAACATTCCCTCTAAGCAGTCACCATCAAGGCAGGTAACTGAGATAACAGGTTTATTTTTTAACATCCTTTAACAATACTCATTGATCAGTGGCATACCTTTGGTAGCAGCAGGCAATCAAGCCACAGTCACCTCTCCAGCTGAGTGACACCCGAGGAGGATGAGGATGACAAGTCTTCACATGGCAGTTCTCAAGCCCAGCCCTGACCATGTACAGCCACTGAACAAGAGCTGCAGAGACCCAGACACCTGCAGAGGAACAAATGCCAGCTCACAGTGCCTGACTGCATTTGAAGATTACTAAAGTATCATCCAAGTCAATGGACTGTGTGACAGCAATGAAAATATCTGGTGGGAAGCATAGGCAAGGTCTGCACTTGCTGGCAGGTGACGCTGCAACACCCAGTGCTATTTACAGCAGTCAGCTCTTAAAGTGTTGCAATATTGATTGCCTGAATGGTGCTTTGGAGAACAGCAGTGACCAGCCCTGCCCCTGCTCAAGCCAAATCTTCAGTGAAAAAAGTGAGACCCTGTTTATCAGTTCTGTTTTGCTGTAATACAGATGATATTTTAAAAGCGTCCTTATCTCTAGGTGCTTTTTGCAGCTGCCTTTGTTGCTGATGATGGGAGCCTGAACTGGAAAGGTCCCCTCTTTCACCTGAAGAGCACGAGCATTTTATATCAATTTTACTGATAAGTTCTACAGTTCATGGAGATAGTTTTAAGTTAAAGATTAGTTTTGGGTTTAGATGCTCACTTCTGCCTCTCTGTCATACAATAATTAAATCAGGATAGCCAAATCAGTAACACATCAAGTCCCATCTCCTTTTTCCTCCTGGAATTCCAGTATCCCAACAGGAATCCCAGTGCCAGAAAGCACTTTAACATTGCTGATAAGTGTTGCTGCTTTACTGTAGTATATTGGAAGACAGAGAAAAAAGGTGGATTATGCTGTGTCTTGAAAAGTGGAAAAAAAAGGGATACATCTCTGTTAAGGCAGAGCCCTTCTCCCAGGAAGTAGTATTGCCTTTTGTGCCCAGTGAGGAGGAGTAATTCACTATTTACTTAAGAAAATTTTCTGCTGATTAGTTTGCAATCAGATAAACGTGGGTATAAAAACATTCTTCCTGGAAAGACAGCTCTGCTGGCTCTTGCTCTTTTCACGGCAGAAAGGTTCTTAGGAAGGAACTGTGGGAGATGCAGTATTTGTTCTTAGATGTGGATAGCCTCACCATCTTCTTGCTGCCACATCTCACATAGCAGAAGGCAGAACTGCTGAACTTGTAGTAAATTTAAGGTTCTTGTGTCTGCATACAAATTTCTACCCTTAAAGTCCTCTGCCCATTTTGAAAGCACCTCTATTGACATGGTCAAATTCAGCAATAAGTATAATAAGGTAATAAGGGAGGTCTAGGTCCTGTCTCAGAGCCTTACAAAGACCTTTCATTTTTTTAAGCACTTGTTCTTCACTTGATTGACGTGTAAAACCTCATTTGCAAATGAAATGCAAAATTTGGGGGGAATTCAATGTTTGTTTTAATTTATTTTAAATAATTTTTTTACATTAATCCTGTCTTCATTTATCTTAGCTTTAAGTGTTTCACACTGGAGTTATTCCTCAATTAGAATATTACAAGTCAGATTAAAAATAGATCTATTATATCTAGTAGATCCATTCAACTATTTGTCTATCTATCACATAGTACTACTGAGGAACTATACTACCATGGGAAAAAAAAAAGCTATTATTACTTTATATCTTAGTATTTCATTGCTAATTGTCCCTTGTTTTATAACCTATAACTTGGAACAAGGTTTAAGGCTATAACTTGGAACAAGGTTTAAGGTCCACAATATAAGAGATTTGTTTTGTTATGGTCCTTATTCCATTTATGGGATATCATAAACATTGCCAACATTGTTTAGAAGGACTTTTAAATGTAGGCAGCTTTATCTCTAATAAAACCATTCTTTGATGGTAGCTTATTAACTACAAGAAACGAAAGAACCAACTCGAATAGTTTGGTTGAATATCGTCTTTGGGATACAGTAATTGTTTATGCAGGAGGAAATAGACTGATTAAAGGAAAATAAGAGCAGAACTGAAACAATAGGATGAAGAGTAGGGGAAAGCATCATTGGCTCTGTTTCTCTTGTTATTTGAAAGTGTAAACAATCTAGGGCAGAGATGGTCCCCTACTTTGTGTTTCCATTGCTACCTCAGGGCAAAGTGTAGCACCCTCACTTGGTTACAAAGTGATGGAACCTTTACTTCAGCAGAAATAGCATGCTTTAGTTGTTACCTTAATTAAAAGGGTATCTTAAATAATTACAATCCTAAGTTTGAGTGGGCAAATATGTAAGAAATATGCTAATAGGAACAATATTTCATTGACAGAAAAATGATGTTATGGTTTTCAATGCTTCCTGTCACTCTATAAGCAGCTATCTCTAGTTCAAGATGTATTTTTTCATTTCTTGAAAGTGTAGTTCAGAAAAGCAAGAGTGTTATTGTCATGTAATAATCAGTGGTACCTGGTAATTTTTGCAGCTGTCATTTCTCAATATACTCCCTTAATATAACTTATCATTGCATCCTAGAAGGATTGGTGTGGAATGGAGAGGCCCTTTCACACAATTCCCCATATCTCCCTCCCCTACAGATATTTCTACTTCCCTGTGCAGTAGCAGCAAGCCCTTCCACCTCTCGGCTCCTTCCCACTTTACACTGCAGTTAGAAAAGTATTTCCCAACCACCATGCTTCAAGATAACCACAGCTGACCCCAAAACACAAGTTAAGCAACATTGTCCACATGAGAGCTTATCAGCAGTGGAGTGAGATTCTGCTGGGAGAGAGGAAAAGATCCCCAAGACCCTGACTTAGTAGTTACATCCATCTAGTTACCGGGATGTCCATAATCACATCTGGGTATGTCAGTGGAAGGAGATTGACTTAGAAAAGGTCCCCTTACCCAGGCAGGAGGTGCTTCACAAGGACAGGTGGCTGCAGACTGTCCTCTGTACAGAGCAATGACTCCCAGCACCTTCCAGGAACAGGGACACAAAGATCTGAGGTCCTGGGTGGAGGAGGAAGAGCAGTAACACGGAGCCCTCTCACCACCTGGTGGCTCATTCAGCACCCTCTCTGAACCCAGAGCTCCAAGCACTCATGCTTTAAGTAAGAGAAACAAGCAAGTTCTTGTCCAGTGCCAAGTCCAGTACACTGCTCTGAGTGCTGAGATAGGAGACTGTTCTATTTTTCCAAAAGCAACATTGTAAATTCATTTGGCTTAATAATTAAGCATTTTTTTCAGATATGGATCACACTGAAATGAAGGCAAGAGGTCATTCCCATCTTGATATCCTTCAGACAGCTTTTCTCAGCCAAATTGCATAGGTTTTTCCTCAGGGATGATTCATGTCCTCCTTGCAGGTAAGGCTTTTATCCAGCTTATAACTCATAGCCATTTCCAAACAGACACACCAGAAACTGGCTTTTCAGGCTCACCAAGGCAAGCTGACAGTAACTGTGCAGCACTTTGTTCTTGGAGCTCTTCCCACTGCCTCCTCCCAGCTTTCTGGGACTTCTAGGAGCTGGCAGAGTCAGGGCAGAACTCACTGAGGTGGTGATGTGCATGGTGTCCTTCAAGGCACATGTCCAGAGTGTGGCGGTGTCCACAGGGGTCTCAGGATGAAGGAAGAGATGAGAATGTTGACTCCATGTTTCAGAAGGCTTGATTTATTATTTTATTATATATATTACATTAAAACTATACTAAAAGAATGGAAGAAAATATTTCATCAGAAGGTTAGCTAAGAATAGAAAAGAAATTATAACAAAGTCTTGTGAATGAGACAGTCTGGACAGCTGGGCTGTGATTGGCCATTAATTAGAAACAACTCTATGAGACCAATCACAGATGCACCTGTTGCATTCCACAGCAGCAGATGATCATTGTTTACATTTTGTTGCTGAGGCCTCCCAGCTTCTCAGGAGAAAAAATCCTAAGGAAAGGATTTTTCAGAAAATATCGTGGCTACACCAGAGCAGCACCAAGTTAACTCAGTTTGACACTTCGTTGACTTCTGCATCTCAGCTGGGTGTCCCAGGAGCCACAGCCTCCCAAGAAAGGCTTAGGAGTATATTTTCATTTCAGTCTGCCTGTCATTGAAGTGTATTTGGGAGAAGGCCAAAGCAAGCAAAGGTTCTTCTCTTGACAAACACAAGCTCTTTTAAGCTTAAATGGAAAAAAATAGCTTAAATATAAGCTTTCTTAAGCCTAAATATCTGAAAAATAAAAGAACACACTGTTTATACATATATGAATATATATACACATACAATAATGTTGCCTCTTGCTAAGAGATGTTACCACTGCAAAGCTTTTGTGACTGTGACCTCCTTAAAGAGGAGTGTGAGCTATTTCATAGCACATCTCTTCTGTCCAAGTGCCACTGCCTGTAACAAGAGTGCAGCACCTTCCTCAGCAGAGGAAATGCCCATTGAACCAGGGCTCTGCACCACTAACACTTTGTGCACCCCGTGCCAGCCATGGGCCTTTTCGTGAAAAATGCAACAGCCCCTCAACAAAAACAGACAGATAGATAATTACAAGACTGGAGCATTTGGTTAGACAACTGGTTCGTATCTGGACATCTTAATTAAACACCTGCACCCAGGCACTGAGCCTGCTAACAACCAGGCAGATGCACGACTAGTGGATCAGCATCTTTAATTGAGTTGTTATAAATTTAATTACAACTTCTCTGGAAAGTAGTTCTCTACTCATTCCACTCTTTCCCTACAGACAAGTAGTTTTGCTCTTTTGTTACAGTCTTTTCAAGCAGAGAAGTTTGTCATATATTCAAAGGCCTTTCAACAAAACTGTAGCATGTGCTTTGACATGGCTTAAAAGGCAATGATGGCTTTTCATTTTTAGTACTATAGAAAATCAAACATGTAGAACTAATTTTTTTTTTTTTAAAGCTCCTAACTCCTAAGAAAATGACAGTTCTGCAAATCACTGACTTGGATATAAGCCATTAATCCCACACTCTGAGTGCCTAAATCCTTATTTAAATTATGAACTTTTGGTTGAAACATTTGAGATAGTTCATGAAGAATAGAACTTGTACCCCACCACTCACGGCACTTCAGATAGAATTAAGTTTTACTGTGAACTAAAACAGAGAAAGAGAGAAAGTCCCACGGCAATATTTTAAAATACCATCAGCTATGAAATGCCAAGTGCACTAACAGCTGTTAGAAGAGCAGTTCCACCACATGCTGCTCTCCTCATGCCTGGAAGCCAATCTATGAGCAGAACACAGCTTGACCAGGAAGAAAAGCATCTTCTCCCCATTTGCAACACAGTGTACCCTTTCCAACAAGAGGGGAAAGGGGAAGGCTGGGGAGAGAATGGCATCTTGGATACATCTTGCCTGGATATGTGCTTGAGTCACTAGACTTTCAATGCTCCAGATGAGCAACACTATCACAGGCTTTAATTTCAACTGTTTTTAGTGAGAGTTTCCCGATCAGGCCCCTAAAATAGAAGGTTCTCATCACCTACCCTAGAGAGGAGGTGCTGTGCTGTGCACACCACGCTGGGTTGAGCCTTAGGGCAGCACTCAGCTTGCAGAGCTGCTGAGAGCAAGGAACCACATCCAGTGCATCGCTACAGGCACCGCTCCCAGCTCCCCAAACATTCCAAAGACTCACTCCAAACTAATCATCATCCAAAGCCCTCCCTAGCTCTAGGGTGCTATTGGGCAGCCTAAACAAACAACACCAGGTTTTCAAACTCTGAATCTTATTCACAAACCCCACCAGTCCAACACACCCATTGCTTTTGTTTCTCACTTACTTGTGCAACTCCGTTGTGTTCTTTGACTGTTTCCCCGTGCTGGACAGACAGAGTCAGTGGTAGAACTGGATGTCCTTTCATGACACAATCATTCAGGCTGGGAAATATCTTCAGGTTAAGTTCAGCAGTAAATCTCAGTCTGTGACGTGCAATTGCATAGAAACTGCCCATAAAGAAACACTTAAAATTTAGACATAGCATTTTTTTCCTTTCTTCTCTATATGGAAAACTCACAAGATGTGTGTTCTTTTGCTATGCCTTCTAATTAGAATACCAAAAAAAAAAAACAAGTAGCCTTTTTTCTTTTTATTTCTTATGCCAGAAGTCAATATCTTAGATTACAGAAAAGCATACAGGAACAAAAAAAGCATATTCTGATGTCCCCTTACTTTCCCATGGTGCCTTTCCTCATTAAGGCTTTAGAGTTTAGGATTGTTTGTTTTCATCTTAGTGCCTACAGGGAAACTGGCTGGGCAAGGGTATTCCCTTAACAAAAAGCTCTCTGAGGAACATACACAACCCCCCACACTGGTAATTTAGTACAGGGGACTGAAGATAATGTCATCATTAAATGAACCCAGTTTCTGTCACATTTAGAGAACTACAAATGTGTTTATAATGTCAGCCTCAGTTTCTCCACAAGTCTGCTTTTTACCTGTCTGATCACTCACTACTAGGGTAAAGGAAAAGTTATTACTGAAAAATATTGCTAGAGGCAACACATGTCCATTTACAAAGCAGAAATTACATTAAGAAGTCATAGTGAAAAATCTAACTCTGGAATATGACAGATTTAAAGAGTCCAAACCACCCATTTAGCACCTTGTGAGTGATCTCAGCTAAATACAAAGGTGTCAGAGATGTCAGATCCTTTGTCTGGGTGCAGCCATCCCAGCCACAAGTAAACATGTCTTTTATCTACCTAGACTTGCTCTGTTTTACCTGGGAGGGAGGAAAATGCTCTGTGGAGATATTAGAAAGATAATGCCTCTCACACAGTTGAGGCTTTAGGTGAACTCTGCAAGTAAAGGGAAAAAAAATAGAAAAGAGTGCCTTTTTTTCCTCATAAAGAGTTTTCAAAGAGCCATATTTTGAGGAAAAAAAAAAGCCTGAAGGAGTGTGACTGATTGCTTTTGAATTATCTCAGCATGGTGTCATCTTATCTGAAGTTTTCATTTGTTCCTGTGATTAGTAATTGGGCCCTAAACTGACTACCAGATTTAGCAGGATCAAGCTCTCAAATTCAGAGCACTGCAAAAACACAAAGAGAATTTTTGATCTTTAAACTGAAAGATAAATGGATGTTATCCTTGTGACATGTGACACTTCAAGTACTGAAATAAGTGGGCTGGGGAGCAGGCTTTTGGTACTTGGTGTGTTCCTTTGCTAACAGTAAGATCTAAGTCACTCTTAGCTTCTGCCATCCAGAAAACTCTGAATATTGACACATCTGTGAGAAATGAGTGACAGACCAAGCTTATAAACTTATGCATCACTTGCCAATATACCTGGCATTCCTCAAGCAACCAATTCTGCCTAATCAGAGACTACAGAAGAGGCTTTTATACCATTTTGCTGTTTGTTAGTTTTGAGTTACAGATTAACTTGATCGGTTTAAAAGACTCAGGATGACATATTAATTTCTATCAACAGATAAGATTATATTTGGAACAGACTGATTGCAATCTTTATTTTTGCCTTATAATGATATGCAAAGTGTGTGAAATTAAAATTTACCATCGTGCTCTGTTATAAAGCAAACAAATTTCTGAGTATTTCACAATTTCAATTCACTACCTCCTCTACTTTTGATTTAGATCCAAACTTAAAGAACCAGCCTCTCAGCTTCCCAGACCACATTATCATTTTATTAACAGAAGTCTTTCTATTCAGCAATGGAAAATAAAACTAATAGCATGCCAGAATGATAATTATTTTTGATTGGCATAGACTCTAGTAATTCAAATTCAAAAAGAAAACAGGTGCATGTATCTAAGTTTAGAGATTATCAAATACTTCTGGATGCATTAGCCTTATTTCTGTATTGATGTGTATGAATACAAATGTGTGAAAAGACAGCTGTATTAAGACTGTGTGCTAGCAAAAAAAAAATAAAATTCCTACTTCACAGGTGTATTACAGACTGCGTGCTAGTGAAAAACATATTTTCCTGCTTGAGCCCCCTTTTAATTTTTAGTGCTGAGTCTAATTATATTCAGAATCTTTCTTCTACATCTGTAAGGACTGCTGGCCTATTAGTGGTGGCAGAGAATGTGTCATTAAAACTTTCTTCCATATAAATCAAATTATTGGAAGAAGCTAGATGAGCATTTATTACTGAGGCACTCTCAGCTCCCTCTAATGAGGTCAGAGAAGCTGAACTTATTTTGCATTTGGAAGAGATAATGCTAATCAGCTGCTACTGAGCACAGCTTCAAGGTGACTGCTGTGTCCCAGTAAATCTGTGTCATATTTGCACGTAGATAGATGTGGAACTACAGCACATTAAGAGAATGAAATGTATCATCTTAATTATTAATATTTTATGTTGATGACTCAATTACCTGTCATATCCTATAGGAACATTTTCACACAGTGGGAGATATAATACAGCACAGTTTTCTATTAATTTAATACTCAGTTAATCTGGTGCTCCAATTTTCCATGGGGAAAAAAACCCACCCAGATGTGTTTGCTACATTTTAATCTACTTCTATTTTAAACCAGTCAATGCATGAACTTATCTGCAGTTAAAAACAATTTTATTATGCCATTTCTCAAATCCCTTTCTCAGAACTCATATGAACTTTAAAAAATTATTTCTGAACTGGTCTCGAGGTATTTAAATTTAATCTGTGAGTGTCAGACAGCTCCAAGGAAAGCTTCCAAAAATTATATGCAGTTCTAATTTCTAAGTTTAAATTCATAAAGCCAAATTCCATTAAATATCATTTCCAGATAAGTACAAAGGAACATTAGCAGACTAAGGACTGGAAGCTAATGAATTCTGGTGCTCTGTTCTCCAGGAACGCCTATTTATACATTCACTTTTACGTCTCCCATGAATCCCTTTAGTTCATTTCAGAGACCTGCTCTCTACCTGTGTCTCTCCCAAGCCTGTCCACATCCAAAGTATCTTTATTCACAACTATATACTGAAATTCTGTTGCCAGGCAACAGAATTGGTAGCCCTGTGTGCCTCAGCTCCTGATGCAGTCTTCCCCTTTCCTGATTTGTATTCCTGATCTCATCTGCTCAGAATTAAAACTGCCTTAAACTAATCACAAGCAGCACTGCCTCTCCTTGTACAAAAGTTTAGGATATGGTTGACAACACATTACAGGATATTTTGGAAATATTAACAAGATTCAAAGCTGTGCAGAAATAAATCTTTTGCTTTCTTTGTATTAATTCTCTGTTTGGCAACCATTTTCTAAAAATGACACACAGACTCTACAGTATTTTGAATTTCTATTGTATTCTTGCAGCTTTGAACTACAGTCTTGCAGCTAAGTGTTGAACACAATAGAAAAACCTAAAGAGATATGACTGGAACCATTTCCAAGTCCTTTTTTTCTGATGCTTTTAACTTCGGGCATTTCCACAAATTAAAAAGTTCCAGTGGACTTTGCAGACATAGCTGCTCTTCTGCCCAAATTTTCACTGGTTGCTATTCACTCACATAGTAAAGACATTAAGGGAGAGGAATTTGGAAACAAAAAGTTACCTTCTCCCACTCTATTTAGTGTTATTATAATGGTTTGCCAAATTCCAAAAACCAAAAACTATTGCAGAGGCAACTACAAAGTAAAATTGAAGGTCAATTCCTCCTAGTAGCTCCCATGTTAGAATTAGAACTACAGTTTTTATGCAAAAAGCAAAAGAGACTCAATCCAGTCAACATGTAACTGTCACATTATACAGTAAAAACCTGGGAATATTCCTTGGAAACTTCATGGGTTCCCCTTGCAGGATTAGTTCTCTTCATGTGAATGACTGGGAAAAACAGGAGTGGGGGAGCAGCAACAGCAGAGAATATGTGAGGCAGCAAAGGGCAACTATTTTTACTCTGCTTGTACTATTAAAAATCCATCAAAAGAAATCATTTTTTATGTTTAAAAGGTTTCTAATGATGCACTGCTAAACAGTTGAAAATGGAAGAGAAAAAGTTATCAACCCATTACTAATACAGCAAGATAGTCTAAACCAACACCTTATCAAAGACATATTTATAAATAAATAGATATTTTATAGCATTCTAGTTTTCAAAAGTCTTTTGCAGCCATTGTACTACTTTAGCACTTAGTTTAGTTATACTGTTGCTTTCTAGAAGTCTAAGGAAGCGTTTAATAGATATTATTGAAATTAGGCAGAATCTCAAAATTCTACCTACGAGCATTTAAAAGTTAACACAGTATTTATTCTCAAATCTAACAATGACTCCACTATTCACTACACCAACATTAAATCCACTAAGTACTTCAGAAACATCGTATTTAATTTCATCACATGTCTTAGCATCTACCTTGGAATTCAGGAATTGGCTACAATTTTGCATAGATTAACACCTCATATTTGCAATTCCATTAATTTACTCTGTCCAAAATAACAAGGAAACAGTCCTCCAAAGGTTCACCTTTACATGAATACATTTAGCATTTTTATGCATGTTTTTAGTTGTATTCACACATAGGCAGTAGCAGCAGCCTTCAAAGGACCCTACCTTAAACACTATTCATATACACTGCTTATAAACAACACTTCAGCTCTAAATAAAGCTCTTTCATTACAGACCACTGGACTGTCACTGATAGCTGTGGGGCACATATTTTCACAAACAAAAGCCAACACAGAAGCATCTCTAGAAGATTTTCTGAGAATCTAATAATTGAACATATTTCACTTTCAAATATTTTGGCATTTTGTGCAGTGGGTCAAATTTGTGCAGTGTTGCAACAGTGTGAGGGATTGACTGACTGGACTCCAAATGACCACCAATATGGCTCTATTACTCCATTCCTCACCTGGATAGGGGAGAGAAAATAGAATTAAAGAGCCATGGGCTGAGATAAGGGCAGAGAGAGATCACTCACCAGGCAAAAGAGACTCGACTTGAATAAATTAATTTATGAGCAATCAAATTGAAGTATGATAATGAGAAAAATCTGTGAAACCTCTTCCTCTGATCCCTTCTTCCTTCCCAGGCTTAATCTGATTCCAAATTCTCTACCTCCTTTACCCCAGGGAGACAGTCAGCTCATCACAAGTTGGTTCTCATGGGCTGAGGAGCACAGCCATGATCTGCACCACGGGCTGCAGAAGAGTCTCATCTCTGGCACCTGGAGCACCTCCTTCCCCTCCATCACTGACCTTGGTGCCCACAGGGCTGCTTCTCTCACATATTCTCACTCCTCTCTTCTCTGGCTGCAATCACTGCTGTGCAGGAACTTCTTTCCCTCCTCAGTTATGTTGTCCCAAAGGCTCTCCCACCATCACTGATGGGCTCAGCCTTGGCCAGTGGTGGCCTGTCCTGGAGCCATGTGGCATTGGCTCTGTCAGACATGGGAGCTTCTGGCAGCTCCTCACAGCAGCCACTCCCATCACCCTGCCCAGAACCTTCCACACAACCCCAGGACATAGAGCGAGCATGAAGAGTGACTCCATGGTGTTATCCCAGTGGAATTACACAGGAAGCTGCCTTCTGAAGGCGAGCACAGTGCTGTAGCCATGATATTTTATGAAAAATCCTGGCAAAGGGATTTTTTCTCCTGAGAAGCTGAAAAACCTCAGAGGAAAAGAAAAACAATTATCTGCTGCTGTGGAATGCAACAGGTGCATCTTTGATTGATCCATGTTGGTTGTTTCTAATTCATGGCCAATCACAGTGAGCTGGCTCAGACTCTCTGAGAGTCATGAGCTTTTGTTATCATTCTATTTTTTTCCCTTTCCTTGCTAGCCTTCTGATTAAATGCTTTCTTCTATTATTTTCATATAGTTTTAATATAATATATATAATAAAATAATAAATCAGCCTTCTCTCCCCTCATCCTGGGACCCCTCTGAACACCGTCACACAGCACAATAACAGTAACAAAGAAAAGCTGCTCAACTGTGTTTGTTATTGCATTTTTCAATCTAAAGGGCAGAACCATTAGAGGCCTGTGAGCTGCCTCTCCATGACTGAAAATAAAGAGCCTGCACAGAGAGAACACTGCATACTGCTGCTTGAGCATCAGCAGGCCTATTTCATTAGCATGCATGTGAAGTTTTCCTCAAGAAATCTCAGAATCACTAAGGGTATGCAAAATTAATAGAAAAACGAATATTTAAAAGTACTAGAACAACACGTCTCAGCATTCAGGGCCTGTCATAAGCTAACCTCATGATGTAAAACAGTATGATCAAGCTAGCAAGGGACTAGAATCAAAATGACCCACTAAACTTTCCTGGGTAGCCTAAGAAGATTCTCTGAAGAGTGATTTAAATCCCTACATAACTTTATTAATTATCAGGAAGGCAATTTATTCAGATGGACACCTCATAATTTAAATGCATATATAACACATTAATCTATTATATTTTTATTGAATGAGTTCAGATAACACTAAAAAAGTGATAATGTTTTTGAACTAATAGTCTAACATAAGCAAACTGGAATACTTTATCTATATTAGTTCTATGTTATCTCCCCTCTTCACACTGCTCTAAGGTCAAGATCACAGAGCTGAAGCTCTTCAAGTTTTGATTTAGTTAGTGAATGCAAACTCATTATGGTAAACCAAAGTCTGCTTTGCAAGTTAAAAACAGCTTCAAATTAGGATATATTGCACTGGATGAGTGTAAAATGTATTGCATCATAGAATCAGGGCTCTGTTTTAATGTGCATGCTCGTGTTTCCCAGAACACAAAAAATAAAGAAAAATCACATTTTAAATGGCACTTAGGGCTTATTTAGGGATAATAGCTTGTAATAACTCAAGATGCTCTTTTTAGTGCATATTCCATATCAAGATACATTGCCATGGATTTTGCTAAGACACAAGCAATCTAGTGAGCAATGAGGGCACAAGTCCGCATTCTCAGTTTTGCAGTAGATGCACCCTGAGAACAAGCAGCTGTAAAATCCATGTTGTAGATCTTTCTCCCTTCTTGGAGTGGGAGAACTGGAAGCACCAGCAAACTAGACTTGTTGACAGCCACATGCCACTGATCAAGGGAAGTCCCAGTTTCAAATTCAACAGGCAAAGCAGCGCTGTGAAGTTCTGTGTGGGAAGTGCCAAGTGGCCTCTGTACACAGAGCAGACACAGGGGCATCAGGCTCTGGACTTCACTGAGGCACTTTGGTTTTCATGATCAGCTCACAGTTTCTGTCATGTCCACCATGTCTGTGTTGAACAGTGCTGTTATTAAACAACTTGGGCTGAGCAAACTCTTGACAGCATGCACAAGCATTCAGGGATGCCAGGTCTGAAGCACACAGGCCACAGAAATAAGCTGGCACCACTAGTCCCCTTGTTCACTCACTGAGTACTACAGTTCACATACTACTGCTTTTGTGGTCACCTTCTGCAGGCACAAGAGAGGTCACAGATAAAACCAAGCTCCCTTGTAGCAAGCTAACAAATACAGATGATTTCTGAATTTAAAATAATTAATCTAAAGAAATATGAAGTCCCATTAAGTCTCATTAAGTAGTGATGTCTTTAGCAACCTACTCCTGTGGGCTTAAATAGCCCCCCACAGGTTGCTCAGGCCAAAGGCCCATTTTAATGTCTTTTTCACAGGATTCTGGCACTCTCCTCATACCAAAATATTTCTGCTGTATATTCAACAGTACCTGCTCCTCAGCCTTTTCTACAAACCTCTTGACATCTTTTCTTCTGTTTGGGCCTCCTTCACAACTCTGCCAGGCTGTACTTACTCAGCAAGTACAGGATCTGATACAGTGTCTGCAGTGCAGAGCTTGAGCCAATTAACTGATTCTCAATAAATTTGTTACAAAAGGACAACTACACATGGTTTCTGAACATAGCTCACAACCAAATTAATAAACATTCACTCCCCAGTGTCTGTGTTCAGTGCTTACAAGAACTGACACAGGATGGTGTGACTGTACCCCAGCTCCAAGTACAAGGGTTAATGGTACCAGATTATCTCCAGTCATCAACTTCAGTGACAAACCAAAAAAACCAAAACAAGTCTCCAGTAACACCAGAAGACTCCCAAGCCCAACAGCTCTCCACTGTAAAGTCTCCAGATCAAGCAACAGTGAAAACCAGGTAGAGAAGATTTTCCCACCTTCTACCCTTCAAAGGGGCAATCATCTCATGCTGCTGACCTGTGTCAGGACACAGGACTGTACCATACTGTACCAGAGCCAAGGACCATCACTTGAAACACTTACCTACCTTAGGCTGCTGATCAGGTCATTCAGAAGCAGGGAGCCGAATCCACCTCAGATTCCAATCATTTAAGAGGTTTGATTTTTCTGGAGTTTTTTGACACAACAACAGAAGTATTGGAGTTTAATGTATCCAGTAGACAGCTTGAAGTTGGATGTCAGTAGTGGTTGCAACTAGTGATCTCTCTGTTTGTGCCTACAAATTCCATTCACTCCCTTTAGTATTTTCAGTTATGCTATAGTGTGATGATCTGGTTTACAAAGCCAAAATCAAACATTTTGAGCTCATTTTCTCACAGGAGAGCTGGAGTTTGCAGCATCAGCTTCAGGTCAACAAATTCTTACAGAGACAGAGCCCAGGAATAAAAATTTGGATTCCCACAAGATATAGCCTGGGTAGCCATGTTGCTCATCTGCCTTTATAGCCACAGAAGCATCCCTCCCAAGTTCCCAAAGTTGCTTTCCACCCAAGCCATTATTTAAACCTTAGAGACCAAGAGCCAAACTACAGCATGATTATTTATTACTCTTTTTGGTAGTACAAAGGCAGCTTTACAAAAATGGCCAGTAGTCACTACCACAGTGAAATTTCTTACAACCTGATTCCCTGTAAAATGAAGCCTGCAGGCAGGCATCCACTGTAAGAGACAAACTGCTCCTCCAAATCACTCAGCACAGACAGATGTCTCAGTACAGCTTGAGCACATTCCAGTGTTGCCCCATAATCTTGATTACTTGTTTCCAGGACATACCCAGGAATTAGAACCTTAAATTGGCTGGAAGTTCTGCCACTGTTGTGGCTACTTAAACTGCTGAGAGTAAATCATTCCTCTTCATTTACAGGAAAAGTAGATCAATGCAGCAAACTGAAGTGATACAGAGGGATGAAGATGCAGTTCAGGACTGCTGACCAGTTAAGGAATAGTCTGTTCATATAAAGTAAGCATTTAGAGAAGCATTTTTGGTATATCATGTTCCTTGTCAAGTGGAACTGCCCCTTTCCCTCTCCCCCATCAAAGCAGTGGAGTGTTGATAGAAAAGGGGAGCCATGCTTGATAATTGATGACATTTTGCAAGAAAATTCAGACTTCTGATCCATAAACCAGAAAGTGAGGTGTCTAACTTAGTCCTTCAGCTGGGAAACTTCATAGAGGTATGCACCAAGCATCTTCACCCCCTGGATGTAGTTGTACCTGCAAAGAAGAGTTTCCTTTAGCAGTGTCTCCACTGAGCTTTATTTCTAGCAGATGCCCTATTTGCAAAGCCACACATCAGTCCCACACACATGACAAACTCTATAGGAATTGCTGCTGCAGGCAACAGGCACTACTGCCCAAACCCCTACATCATCCCTGGCAAGACAGAAACACCACCCCTGGGGGAGCTTAGAGACAAAAATATAAAACTTGCTTCTGGTTTCAAGAGTACCAATGAAGAAATCAAAATTCAGCTACAAACTAGTTACCCAACCAGTCAGGCATTCTCTCCTGGGGAGGATGGCACTTTGAGAATCCAGAGAATTAAACAAAAACAAGAGGTCAGTTCTTGATGTTTTTCATAATAGATGCCAAGACACCCCAGCACAGGAATAGATATTCTCTTACCTATTTAGTTTTTCATTTTGAGAGTGAGCGCCATCATCTGCAGCTCCAACAGGAAGCAGCATGACATTCTTGCCTGTGGCTTCTTGAAAAGTAAGGGTAACAGGAATGCTTCCTCCCTCCCTGGTCAGGTCTGGTTCAACTCCAAACACTAGAAAAGCAATACTCTAGTCAGTTTGAAGTCTATTTTTTCCCACAAACCCTCACTTAAGCTGTCATGTACCCATCTGTACCAGGTGCTGGCCAAATCAGCCAGACTGCAAAGGCCACAAAACTGTGGAGCTTCTCCCCACACATGCAGCACTGGAATATTGTCACTGTCAGTTATACAACACTTAATCTGAAGTCCTATCTGTACTTCAACACAAGTTAAAGTTGCTCTACCTGCCAAATACAATCTAGCTAAACTGTTTAAGAGGGGTGCTGTGATCAAACTTCACTGAATTTGGCTTAGCAAGTGATCTGAACCAACACTCTCATCCTTATGCAAGAGCACCACCACATCAACAAACTTGTCCCAGAACAACATTAATGAATTTGATATCCAGTATCTTTCCTTCCTGTACCTCAGATTTCCATTTAAAGGTTGCACATGACATGCTTCCTCACTTAGTGAGCCAAAGTTATTAAACATGAGAGCAGAACACTTAATATTCAGCAAACATGACTTCCTCAGTGTTTTCTGAGGTGCTGAACAAGAATGAAAAACCCACTGACCTGTCTTCATGGCCCTCCTACCAGCCATGTAGTGGGGGTGGTTGAAGTCTGACACCCAGGGTTTTCCACCATGGCCTAAGTACACTTTGAATTTGTTGGGACTCCGCAGCTCCGCAAACTTCTTGTTCAAGTAGTCTTCAACCTGTAAGAAAGATTGAATGATCTTATCTACTGCTAGCATTTGTATGAGCACTGGCAAAGCTCATATTCTAAAAGCTGAGATCCCTTGAACCTTAGGGACTTGCAGATCACTACAACTGTGCAGCAATAATTTTCCTATTGCTCTTATCTTGAATTATTCCAATGATTCTCTGCTCTGAACCAGAATATCTTCTTTAGGCAAATTAACAGTGCCTTGTAGAACAATTAGGCAGTATGTCAAACACTGCTGCTCTTGAATATGCATTTCTGGCAGTCCAAGTGCCCCACAATTAGGCTAGCATTTATTCCTAAGCCCTTTTGAGTTCAGAGAAACTGGGTAATCAGACCACTACAGTGCACTGGGGCACCACAGGATTCCCTCAGTTATCTCATGCTGAGGCGCAGTTCAGGGAAGATAGTGGGAAAGCAAATGAACAGAACTGCTTTAGAAAACAGAGAAACACTTTCCCCAAGGCAAGGTGAACAAAAGTTTAGAGACACTTGTTTGGTTAGCAGCAATCCATCTCAACATACATTCTTTGTGACTTCTTCAGGAGTCATGTTTGGCACAAGCCTGATTGAGAACTTGCCAATCACTTTCCTAGGAATCACAGTCTTGGCACCAGAGGCTGAGAAAGCTCCTTCAATCCCATGGAGAGACAAGGATGGAAATCTCCACCTGTGCATAAGGATCTCTCTCTGCAGAAGCAAAGAGAAAAATGCAAGGTTACATGAAGTTTGACAGAGTTCCTTAAATTAATGATTTCATCAACCTAATAAAGAACTTGCAAGAAATAGTGCTTTTTCCCATGCAGAAATGCCGGTCATTGAAGATCACTCAGAAGCTGTTACTCCCATTAAGCACATATTTTGATAACACAGATGGGCACTGTGCACCTTAAGAGACTCAGCAGTTCTAGTCTGGCTCTCTCCTAGCTCTGGGGAACTTAGGGGACATGACCAGTCTAATTCTGATTAGGACACAAGCAGCATTTATAAGGTGCTCAAGCACAGTTTGTAGGGAACATTGAAAGTTTTAATTCCCACTGCCTCAGGACAGGCAGGTGCCTTCATCACCAAGACACTGCTTAAGTTCACATTTTCTAAAAGCCTCACCACTGCTCAAACAGAGGCTTACAGTGTACTTTTCTTTATATCATCAGCTGTATTAAAAAGCCTGAACTGCAGGCTGATTAAACTGACCATCATTGCCTTCAGGTACATTTCCTGCATTTCCTCTCTGTTACCTTGAGCACAGCTGTTCAGTACATTGGATGCTGAACTCAGTACAGTTGTTGAGTTGCCCTGAGCAGACACAGGTGCAGTGTCTCCAGAATGAGCTTCACTGCAGAAATGCAGGAGACTCAAATTTTGTGTCCATTATGTTAACAAGTTGGTTTTTCTCCAGGTACAACCTGCTTACAATCTTCTCTCAAAGCAAATGTAGCTGTCACAGTTCAAATCTCTTACGCACATTTGCTTCTTATCTGAAAGTTACAGTCATCTTTTCCCAGCCCTAAAGCCCTTCTTGCATGTATGCAGCTTAGAAGTCCCTTAGCTGGAATTTCTGTTGAGCCAAGACTGAACAGCTTCAGTTCAGTATCACAAAGAACATCTTGCCAGCTCCTCCTTATATCCAAGCTATAATTCATCCATTACTTTAAAGGACAGGGCTAAGCAAGGAAGCCTGTTTGCTCCCAGTTGATATAAACCTGAGCATGTAAAGACAAGGCTGAGGATATAAATTGTTACTTATTCCTATTTGAGTTCAGTTTGAAGTCTCCTGACAGTACTAGGACAGAAGACAGACCTGCACATGTAAACTTGCCTTTTACAACACCTGTGTCTGCTTTTTATGACAGGAGATGTATTTACATCTAGGGTTTTAAAATTAGTATGTAATACCTGTACCTTGTAAGAGTCAGTGCTGTTAAAAGCATTCATTTGGAGAGCTCCCAGGGTGCAGATTTAACTTTAGACATGAGTTTATTGAGCTTGAGATTGTTCAATGATTTGGGCTGCCTAGCTCATGATTACAAAACAGTCCTTGTCTGCCAGGTCTAGGAACATGTTCAGCATGCCAGCCTTGAATTCAGCAAAGCTGGGTTTCAATCTCTTTTCTCACCTAAGGAGCAATCATCTCTGAGCAACTGCTTTATTTCTGATAACCCACTGAATTTCCTACAGATGTAGGAAATCAGATGCTTTGTGTAGATTGTCACCTGGCCTCTGGAAAGCTGCCAACATTCTTATCTAGCATTAAGAGAACAGCATTAAAGTTCTGTACAAGTTTCAAATACTATTTATACAGAGTAAGAAGCAAACTCAGAGTTGTTAAACATGGGATAACCTAGAATAAGTTTTCAAGCACCTAGCACTAGTAGTCCCTCTGCAAAGCGTTAAGTATGCAGTCAACCATACAGTAAGCAACATTATCTTCAAGGCATTCTCACCATTTTGAAGATATCAGATGAATCCTCTGCCTAATAAATTACTTAATACACACACATCCACAAGTTGGTTTCTGGCCTCCTACTAACACAGACAGCTTGATCTAGACAGGGCAGAGAACAAGTGCAGCACACCTTTGCATCATGCAGAAGTCTTGTTGCTCCTACATCTTTTGCATATTCTGTCAGGTCAAAATCAATCTTCTCATATAATGCCAGCTCCTCATCAGTAACAGGGGCCACAGCTTCATTAACACCTGGGATGAGGATTTTCCCTTTCTTGTCTACAAGAGAACCTGTAAACAAGAAGCACCTAATATCAGTATTCAACCACAAGATACAAGATGCCATTGCTGGGAACACTTTCCTTGGGAAACTGAAGTCTGGGCCTTCTGAAAACTCTGCAAATGCAATGAAATTTAGACTTCTATTTTCCAGAGCATGCACCACTGAACGTGGAAGACACTTAAAAGGAGTTGCCTGTATCCAAAATGTACACTTGCTTGCTACTCTATTTAACTCTACTGCTACATTTCACTGGCTGTCTGAAGGTAGGATTCCCAAAGAGTTCAGTATCATACCCACAGCAGAAATTGAGAAGACAGCTGATCTAATTAACATGCAAATTTACAGCAAGGTTTTAGGAAAAGCTAAGAGTAAACAGACAACTTCTTGGCAAGACCTTCACCATGTTTCTGTATCTAAGGCAGTAGTTTTGCATTCCTGGCAAGCACCAATTCACTGGTCACTGCTTTGCTACTGCAAACTCAGTCATGCTTGGATGGTTCCTGCTCCCATTTTAAATGCATTGAGTGAAACCTGTGTTTTCTTACCCATCAGAGCAATGAGATCTGTCATGGCCTCATGGACCGAACCACCATAAACTCCGGAGTGAAGGTCTTTGTCACAGCATTCCACCTGATTGAAGTGAACGAAGATTCAGCACGGAGATTTTGCCATGTAGGGAGGAAACTACAACAGCCAAAGCCCAGCTAGAACTTGATCTGGCCAAGGAGTGTTCCCATCATTTGTTCAAAGCAGAGGGCAGTGTAGTGTCAGGGGATGAGAAAAAGGCAGAGGTATTTAATGTCATCTTTGCCTCAGTCTCCAATATCAAGATCAGTTGTCCTCAGGATGCCCTGCTCCCTGAGCTGGAAGTTGGTGATGGGGAGATGAGGGAAGCCCATGATCCATGAGGACATGGTTAATGACCTGCTATGTTAGCCACCCACAAGTCTATGGGCCCAGATGTGATGCACCCCACCCCAAAGTATTGAGGGAACTGGTAAAAACTTGTCAAACCACTCTCAATCATCTACCAGGAGTTCTGGTTAATTGGAGATATTCCAGCTGACTGGAAAGCACTAATGTGACACCCATCTATAAGAAGGCTGTATGTGGATGATGATATCTATGCTATGAGACAATCCTTCAGTGGAATGCTGGTTTATCTTGCTTCACACATCTGAAAGCTATCCTACCCACCAAGTATCAGATAGAACAGCAAGAGAAGGATGTTTAGACTAATAGGAAAAAGCATTCCACATAAATAGCCAATTTCTTTCCTGAAAAAAGCTACTGACATTAAAAAGTTTGCACTACCACTCTTCTCCTGTGGAAAATTCAGTTTAATAATAATGGATTTGCAGTGCATTTCAGCACTTACCTCTATGAAGTAGTAGCAGATACCTCTCAAACCATAAGTGATACAAGGCTTCTTCTTGCCTAGCCAGTAGTTGTCAGAAATGCAAACATAATCCACATCTTTAAAGAAAGCATCTCGCTGAGCAAAAATCAGTTCATCAAGGCCTTCAGATCCTGATTCTTCCATACCCTCTAGGCAAAACCTAATATTTACTGGAAACTCCTTTGAAATGAAAAACAAGAACAGATTAAGCATGTGAGAACACTTGACTCCTTCACTGATCTGTAATTTTCATCTGTTGCATTCAAAGCAGAAAAATGGACATGGCTAAAATAACTCCAGAGGAATTTGTTAATTATACACAAACTGGTTTCAAGTTTGGATTGTGCTTATGTTGAGGGCACTTACACCACCCTTCATTTGATGGAATTCAAACAAGTATTAAAAACTTGCCCCCCAAACCCTGTAAGCATGGGAACACAGCAGAAATCTGTTGCCAAAGGGAAGCCACCAGGAAAACTAACATAAACCACAGGAATTGCATGCCACAGCAGGAACAGAGCTACCCTGTCTATCCAGTCTAGCACATTCTATATACCTAGATAGCAGCTGAGAACTGGTTATTCCTCTCAAAAGCAATAGGAACTTGTCTTGCAAGATTAAGAAAACACCCTGAGCTATTTGTGATTGCACATTTTCTTTAACAGAAATAAGCAAAGCTCCCAATTTTAGTGCTACTAAGTTAACCTCCTCTTAGAGCTCAGTGGCAGTGAGGCATTAAGCCTTGATAAAGGCCAAAGTAATTTGACATCCTTACATGATAGTGATCTCATTTGATTATTCCCCCTGATCCACATGCTTGCATTTGTATTTTCCTTCCTACATATTTCATTAAACAAAAATTGTTAGAATTGCAACCTAAGCATCTACAGGACTAACTTGTCAGCAAGTCACCTTAACCCTACTAGGAAATCAGGAAATTTACAGGACTGTTGCATCATTCCTCCAATCAGCTGAATAAGCAGGCTTCCCTCACAAGAGTTTGTGGCTCAGATAACATTTATTGTTAGACTCAGCTGTGTGTGAAAAAGCAGAATATGTTTTGGGCACATACCTGGTTAGTTTGTTGATAAGCCTCCAAGGCATTCAGCCAGGCAAGCACTGGACCTTTGTCATCTGTTGATCCTCTCCCATACAACTTTCCTGTAGAAACAAGATAGAAATTAACCAGCGAGGAAAAAAATAGTATGAAGTTTCATCTCTTGCCTAGATGAGAACATTTGGTTTTGGGTAACCCTTTTTTCCCTGCTTAATGAATAATTTCTGATTCTTCATAAGTAGCAGTCTTACATCCTGCTTCACATACCCTTTCAAGTAGGATGGATACAGATCTGCAATAGTTCTCCCACTCAGAGAACTTCCCCACCTCTTCCCTCAGCTGCTCCCTTAATAGAAATTTATTATAACCCAGGAGAAGACACAGTTGCCTTATTTTTCATGATAATACAATTTTCTACAAACATCTCAGTGTATAGAAACAAGTTTTCTGCTTTTTACAGAAATCTATCAAGTATTATCTTCAGTTCAGTAATTCTTTGTTTGAAAAGTAAAAATTCAGTGGCTAGTTACAAATCACTTCTCTGGATTCTCCAGATAAAAGTGGATCTTGCCAGAAAGAAATTTAGTCAAAGATGAGTTCCACAGGCCACAGGGAATTCTGAGAAAATGTAGTACACAGGATCATAGCAGAGGCAGCTATCAGTGCACCTCAGAGCTGTGGCTACATTCTCTCAGTGCTCCACATAACCAGTGACAGAACAGGCCAGACAGCTTGCAAAGGTAAAGAGCCATTGGAGAATGTCTCCTGCATGGCCAGGCTCCACAAAGACAAGCCACAGCCTGAGGCAATTCTAGGTCTTGCTAGGAGATGAGATAACTCAGTTTAGTAACTTGGATTCTGCTGCCTATGAGTAAGTGCCCAAGCAGGAGTACTAGTTGCACAGCTACTCCTTTCTCTGGCAATCATTAATGCTTGTGGAACAAGAGTGGTTAATGTCCTCCAATTGAGCTGACCTTTAACACTGGGAAAGTGAAACAAGAAGCTGTCAGTAGCACCAGCTTTTAATAGAAAATGGAGTTTTAAGTCCTCTTGACTGCTGGCAATGTTGTTTCAACAGGAGATACTGCACCATTTCTTCATCCCCATTTATGGGAGAGGGACAAATTTTGGGGCACTACCTCTGCAAAAGAGCTTCTATAGTACTCATAGTAGAGCAGTTAAACACAAGGCAACCCAGAGAGGCTGCTGTGTCACTCCTATCTCCAGGCTTAAAGAAGTTGTGTTGTGTATTTTTTCTCAGTAATGGTTCAAAATTCCTGCTGTCTGACATGACCTTACAGGCTTCAAGCTGTGAACAAGAAATTAGTTCTAAAAAGCTCTCTGGCAACAAGCTGGCACCATGGAAGGCAGTACTTAAGATTGTGCTGTAGCTACAAGAAAGCAAACATGCAAATTACAGCCTAGACTATCAGAAAAGGAAACAATCCCAGGAGTAGCTGAGATTTTGTAGCTAGACTTTACCATTTCCCCATCTGTACATTTTTACCTCAACAGTATTAAATAAACACCCATACCACTTCTAACTCTCCTTCCCTCTTTCAATCAATAGCACAGCTTTGGAACAATTGAGGAATACCACACTTGTTACAGAAGTGTTCATCAGTTTGTGAAGCCCACTGCTCTTACCATCTCTTTCTACCAGGGTGAAGGGCTCACTGTCCCAGCCATCCTCTAGGGCAGCTGGCTGAACATCCAGGTGACCATACACACACACTGTCTTCTTGCGTGGATCCGTGCCCAGTGTTCCCAGAACAATTGGCGGTAGGGGGATCTCTGATCCATCAGGCAGCTAGAAATAGGAAGGCAGAAGTTTTAATAAAATGTGGAATGCCAGAGTTTTAATCAGATATTTGAATTACCTTAATACTATAGAGGTTATAAAAGTAGAGGCACAGACAGCTAAACAAAACTAATCTACTTCAACCAATTGCCAGGAGCAGGGTGCCAAAGAAGGCCTGGTGGCACCATGCCAGTTAGTTTCCTGACAAGTCCCAGCAACAGTCAAAATGTTCCAAGCCACTTGGAACTGTTAGCTTTAAACTACCAATCCTACATCAGATTTTAGCAGAGCAAGCTGACTGCATGCCAAACTGCTGTATCTAATGCTGACCTAAGCATAAGTGATAAACTCCATTCAATATTGCTTGTCACTGCAATTCATCTGTCCACAGTACAGCTCTCTGGACAGAAATTCCCTGACAGTGGTAAGGCTGGGTGTAACACGTGCCTACACCCAACTAAGACCAGCATAACAGACATATTTCTTTGTACCAGCCTACATTGTTACACTAAGGGCAGGATAGTGCTGATGAACTCAGTTCAAGAGTTGAACTTAGCTTAATCCCTTGGAATACCCCATAAGCAATTATCACAAGCTATTCCCAGTCAGCAAGTATTTCCCTTTCAGTGAACATGTACTTCTACACACTGTTCAGCAGATGCAAGATCAGCTTTGACTTTTTGCTTATACGGGTTCCAAGCTCCAGATTTTTATCAAGAGGTGACATGGTCCTTGGCCAGATGCAGCTCTACATGACTAAAGCCCTACTGCAAGAATTTACAGTAATCAACACAACAAATTGCTGTGCAGCAGTAAACCAACTTTGATCTGACAAGTTCAGTTGCTTTACATTGTCCCTCACAGATATGGCAGCAACACATAATACATTGACTAGCTCTCTCTACACTTAATATAAAACACTGAAAGTAACTCTTGCAGATGGGTTAAAGTTCCCTAATAAAGCTATTATGTATAAAACTCTAAAGTCAGTTCTTGCAACCAAAAAGTTACAGTGATGAAAAGAACAACTTTGTTTCTTAATTAACTGAAATGCTTTTGATGGGCTTTTAGGTTGTAGGTAGTAGCAGAGCTAGAATTAACCTCCAGGTTCCCTCCCAAGTCAGCTGTTTTCCTGCTGGAACCTGTAGCTACAAACAAGTGTAATTCAGTTGTCCAAAGCAAAAAACTGCTCAGAAGGTTCCTATAAACACAGATCTCACTCAGCAGTCTTTCACACCAGTTACAAGGACAATCTTCTAAAACTAGTAAACATTCCAGTACAAGGTTTTTAATGCCACTATCCAAATCCTAGTCTCAAAATTTTGGTATGGGCTTTGCTCTGAGGCAGGTAGTGGCTAGGCACTTCAGAGGAGGAGCATCCCAAGTGGGTATTTCCCTAGGCTGAGATTATCATTCTTATAGGCACATACATTTCTCAGGGGAAAAAACAGCAGTCTGGACAGGTAAAAATGAGGAGGGAAGTAATTCTTTTAATGATACTTTTGTATCTAGTAAGGGTGAGATGCAATCCTGTGACAAATGTAACACTTCTAAAAGAGTCCAGAAGTCCTTTGGCAGACTTACTGAAATTTCAGTGAGTATCTTTATAGTCTATGGGTCTAAGTACCAATAGCAGCCTGTTGTTTAAATGTCTAACATTTTTGTTTGCAGGTGGTCTACTCATGTTCAGTTCAAAAAGTATTTAAAACACATTTAATACAGTCCAAAATTTAATTCAACATCTTTAATTGGGTCCCAAGGTTTACTATAAACAAAGGTTTTTAACAGAACATTCAGACTGTGTGGCAGCAAAGACATTATCCTACACCCCAACAGGCACTGCCTTTCTGGGCCACCACTGCCCACAGGACCTTTGTGTGGTGATCCCAACCCAGAAGCCCATCAGGCACCAAGCAATTAGTGACCCCCAAAGATAACCTGAATAGCCCAAAGCCTGTGTCATGCTATGCTGCACACACAGCTTCACCTTCTTGCCTGTACTGTGCTGTGCACATCCCTGGACTGTAGGATAAACTAAGCCTTTTCACTGTAACCTGAAGGCAGCTCCCACCAGGCACTGGGGATTCCATCACCTGTTCTTGACTTAATCTAAAAGTGCATCAAGAAATTCTCACACAAAATCCCTTCTGTCAGTGGAACTGAACAGCTTGAATAAATAAAATGGAAAAAAATTTCCATGCATGGGATCTGCACAGTATGTTGGATGCTGGTTGGATGTCTGCTAGATGCTGCACAGCTTGGAGATTCCAGTATCCGCAGGGACATAAGAATGTCTATATTATCATCTTTCTTTACAATGACAAGTCCAATAAACAGCCTTCCAATGGAGTCTAGGTGCCTTTCATACTGGGAACACAAGAAACCAGCACTTCCTCATGCACAACACCTTGTGTCCTAAAGAGATGTTTTTCCTACTAGGCTGCCATGGAGATGCTCACGTACCTTTTGTTTGCCAATATCCATGAGTTTGGTTGTGCCTCCCAGTCGCTCAATCTCCCTGGCAGCAACCTCCATCATGCGCTTGATTTCGCCCCTCTTCTCTGGCCATGCTGACACACTCTGGATTGCCACCCACTCTGCCAGGCGCTGCAGAGATGCAAGAGCTACAGGTTTTACTGCACAACAGGCACCATGCAAATACCACCCCACACCTTGTAATTCACCAAACTGGTTTAAGCCAAGCTCAAACTGAGGCAAATCAGCTCTGTCCTCTGCTCAAAGAAGAACTTGTAACCAATAATGTTACTCTCAAAAAGTTCTCTACAACCTCACTTGCCTACAGCTGTCCCTGCTGCATAGGACAAAGTCTACAGAGACATCAAATAAGCTTAAGAGTATCACAGCTTGTGCCTATTGTGTCCTTTTAGTTCTTTAAGTATCCAGAAGCAGCTAAAGTCCTTTGGGTCTCTCAAAAAGGCCACTTTAGCATTTTCTCCCTGCATGAGTTCAGCAAGAACAACTGGCAGAAGTCAAGCTGAACACTTGGCACAGTTCATGCCTCAGTTCACAGTGCTGTGCCACTGACTCCTTCATTGATGAAAGGGATTACAATACAACCTAAACTAGCAGCAAACTAAACGGCAGGTCAAGCAGCAAAGTACCTCTTTGGAGAGGGCAACCTCTCCCTCTGTACCCCAGCATAAGTTGTTTTATACAAGAAAGCTTTGTTCCAGCCTCATTTATAATACATTTCATCTCCCATCTCCACAGGGAAGAAACTATACACCTAGTTTGGCATTCAGAACCAGTGGCAGCTTCCTGTACTTCTAAATAGGTCACCAGTTGCACTATACACTAATAGATCATTTCCTAATAAATTTACCATGGACATTAAAGTTTTTAAACAGAACTATGCCTAAATTTAAGAAACAGTTTTCTGGCCTGACTCAAATCCCTCACACTTGCTCTCTCCTCTCTCCCAATACTTGACATTATTACTTGGGTATACCATACAGATGGAACAACAAGCTTGAAGCTGACCACATAACTTCTAAAATCCCATAGCTGCCCACGCTGCAGGAAAAAACTCAAGAAAAACTTACCTGAACATAGAGGTCTTGGTGTTCATCAATGTATTTAAAGAGGGTTTCCAGACCAGACATTTTTGGACTAGTTTTCAGAGCAGCGTTGCTGAAGATTCTGTGAGAGAAAAATAATTTAGCTTTTACAGGGTTAAGAAGTGACAGTCAGTAATCAAGAGCCACAGGAGACTTTCACCTTTCAGCTTTTAATGCCACACACCAAGCTGTACTAACATAAAACTTGAGGCCTCTCCCTTTCATGAAATCACGACAGAGAAGTAGCTAAACAAAAGCATATTTAAATTTCAACACCACTCCTTATGCCTCAAAATAACTTTCAAAGTTGAACTGAGCAGTCTTGTCTCTAGAGATGCTTCAATAAAATCATACACTTTACTGCAGACTTGCAGACAAAATGCTACTCAAGTAAAACGCAACTTCAAAGAGCAGATTTCATTATGAGTTCAACTAATAACATGCCATAGCTCAAATGCTGGTAGCCAGGTCCAAGAAAGCACCACACTTTGTGCTCTGCAGAGGAGGTTAAAAACAGCAGCTGGAAAACTCTGATTTCTTCAGGCTTAAGTCTCAGCCTGCCATTCAGATTTCACAAATAAGGTCAGAATGAAGCCACAGGAACAGAGGCCAGCCCCAGCAGGTCATGAGCAAGTTGTCAGTGACATCACTTCCTTCTTTTGTTTTTATTTCAACTGAAGTTCACATGAGAAAACCCAAGACTCCTTTCCAGTTTACTATCTTCCTTACCAGTCTGAAATCAATATTGAAAAAAAATACTGCCCACTAAAGCAAACAAGCTTAAGCTTAACTCTCAAATTAGAGCTAAAGACACAGCACCTCATCTAAGCCAGGAAAACAATGAGCTTTACAAATCCCAGACAGGTTAAGGTTGAAAGGGACACTGGAGGTCAGCTGGTCTAAGATGTGGCCCTACAACACATTACTCAGGACAGTGTCCAGGAGCCTTTTGAGTAACTCCAGAGGAGGCTCCCTGAAGAGTGCCTCTGGAACCCAAGTGCCTGGACTAGGAGGAAGAACTCCAGTGCCCATGTAATAGAAGCATGTTCAGCAGCTCCAGCCACTGTGATTCAGTATTTTGTTGAGTCAGCTTTATGCCAGATCCTTTAAGCCTTTCTTCTGCTTCTACACAGTAGTCACAAGACAGTTGTTAAAACATCTGACTGCTTGTCTTAGGATTTCTTGAGCAGCTGACTACTCTGCATATCTGAAACAAATCCTTTTCAGCTGCAAGTTGCCCCACACAATATACTGCAATACAAGTACCACTCCAAATTTTCTTTCAAGCAAGGTTGTACTAGCACAGATACTGGTGTTTGACATAGAAAAATCCTCTCCCTCACCAGATATAGCATCAATTTAATTTAAAGCATCCATCAAGTTTAAATTTGGATAATTACTTTTAAACACCAATTAGAATAATCCCAAATCACCAGACAGGTAAGCATTCCCTTTAAGAGTCATGAAAGGTGAAAGCTGAACAGTTCAGAAGTACTACATAGACATAATCAAGTTAAAGCAATGCTTCTCACTGAAGCTGGGGATGCATAATGAAACCAGCCTCCTCATAAACAGAGCTCAGGCAGGATTCACATGGAGCTTTTCAGGAAACCAGCACACAGGCATAAGCCAGGGCATCTAACCCTCCCCTTCACTCAACCGGTTTCTAGAGCAACCTCAGGGCTCCAGCTCCACAGCACAGACACAAAACACGAATTACATGGAGGCTGACTTTCTGTCCAACACAAACAAGAGCTGAACTACTTGTTAAGTCAGGGACTACCTTAAATATCACTTAACCATAATTAAATAGTTCTGAAATCACACGGGCATTGATTCACACAAGCCACACTCAAGAGCTGCAAAGAAACCTGCTCCAGAAAGCTTCAAACTACAAAAAGCAAGTATTGGTTACTACACAGCAAAAGGCTGGATGTTACTTCCCCCTTCACCTGCAAAATCAGAGTTTGAACTTCCTGCAGGTCCTTCAGGACGGAGAGCTGAAGAGGCTCTACACTTTATCTTTTCACGGGACTACAGAAGTTTCACCCTGAAATAAAACAACCCAATGGGCTATGACTGCACCATTACAACTTTGCCCTCCTTATCCACAGACAACAATAATATCCCAGAGAAGAGCACGGAACCAAGAGGGCTCTGTAGCCACCATCGAGCCCCATGCCCTGGTCGCAGGCTCAGCACTTCGGGCCGAGGCTGACCTAAAGGTTAAACGCGGGTTTCTTTACAGGGTTTTGCAGCACCGAGGCTAACCTGAAGGTTAAACGCGGGTTTCTTTACATGGTTTTGCAGCACCGGGACGAGCTCCCCGCAGCCTCCAGGCCGGTGACAGCCTCGGGACGGGAGGGAAGGAGGCAGGGCACGGCAGGCTCCCTAAGGACAGCGCGGGGGGAGGGCGCACGGGGAGCGAGAGCGGCAGTGAGGAAGGGACAGGAGCGGAGAGGCAGGAGCAGCTTCTCTCCGGGGACAGCCACGGTGCCGCCGCGCCCCAAGGCCGAACAGACCGGGGGACACGGAGCAAGGCCCGGCCCGCCGGCGGAGCCCCACACTCGGCATTCCCGGCTCCTCCCCGCCAGGCCGCGCAGGGGCAGGGACAGAGCCGGCCACGTACGGCGGTGCCGCCGCACGACAGGGACGAGGGATGCCGTTCCCCTGACCCCTCCCGACACTCACCCACGGCAGACACGCACCCCGGGCTCCCACCTGGAGTACAGAAAACACGTACCCCCCACGGCACCTTAAATACCTCCGCGCCAGCCCCGCCCCATGACACGCGCCGCGCCGTGCCCGCCAATCCGCGGGCAATGAACGCCTAGGGGGCGGGGCCTGAGAAAAAAGGGGCGGGGCCTCATCGCGGGGCTGCGGCCTGCCGGGGGGCGGCCCTGTGGGGCGGGGCCGGAACCGTAAAGGGGTGTAATAAGGGGGAGTATAGTATATAGGCGAATATAACATGGGGTATAATATAACAGATGGTAGAGACCAATCTGAACAACTGAATTATTCCAGCCAAAGCTGGGAGTATCCTTATGATCTTCCTACATTTGTGGTTTAGATAGGTTTAATAGATTCAGATGTGGTTCCTAGAACCAGAATTAATTATAGAATATCCTGCATTGGAATGGATCCACAAGGATCGTCAAAGTCCAACTTCTGGCCCTGCACAGCACATCCTCAAAAATCCCACCTGTGCCTGAGAGCACTGTCCCAGCTCTTCTTGAACAGTGTCAGGCTGGTGCTGTGACCACTTCCCTGGGGAGCCTGTGCCAGACCCTAATCCCCAGGGTGAAGTACCTTTTCATAATATCCAACCTAAACCTCCCTTGACACAACTCCAAACCATTCTCTCAGGTCCTGTCACTGGTCACTGGTCACTGGTCACTGTGGTGTCCTGTCAGGTCACCACAAAGAGATCAGTGCCTGCCCCTCCTCTTCCCCTCCCAAGGAGTAAAAGCAATGAGATCTCCCCCTCAGTCTCCTTTTCTCCAGGCTGAACAGACCAAGTGACCTCAGGTGCTCCTCACACGGCTTCCCCTCAAAGCCCTTCACCATCTTCATTGCCCTCCTTTGGACACTCTCTAAAGGCTTAATGTTGTTTTTATATTGTGGCACCCAAAACTGCCCCCAGCATTCGAGGTAAGGCTGCCCCAGCTCAGAGCAGAGCAGGACAGTCCCCTTCCTTGCCTAGCTATCCCTGATGTCCCCAGGACACCCCTGGCCCTTACGGCTTCCAGGGCATTGTTCAGGTACAACTTGCCATCAACCAGGACCTCCAGATCCCCTTCTATGGCACTGCTTTCCAGCATCTCATTTCCTGGCCTATATGTACAACCAGGATGAAATTACATAGCTGGGAGCTCAAGAGAAACAGGAAAAAAGTGAGAAACAGTGGGGCATGCTAGATAGTCTGTGAGCTGCCGTGGGGGAGAGGTGCATCACTTGGGTATTTGGCTGGTGGAGCTGTGTGGGGTGAGGTAAGTGCTGGGGCCTTGCACGAGGCAGGTCTGGCTGCAGGCCATGCTGAGCTGGAGATTCACAGGCTGATGCCAGCCTTGGTTTGTCCCCAGGGATTTATCTGGAGCTGGGGCTGCCCTGGTGGCCCCCAGATACCTGGCCCCTGACTGGGGATGGGATGGGATGGGATGGGATGGGATGGGATGGGATGGGATGGGATGGGATGGGATGGGATGGGATGGGCTCTGGCTGCCAGGCTCCCATGGAGAGCTCCTACCAGTCTTGGCAGCCCAGACTCTGAGGAGCCCCCTGACACCTGGCACTGATCTGTGTTGGTGGGAGAGCAGATGGCGAAATGTACCCGAAATGGGCAAATGGAACTTAGAAACTGGAGTAAAGTTTCTATTCACACTTATGTTAGGAAAAATCTTGTCTGGGAGCAACAGGGGGGAAAAAGATTAAAAAATTAACCAAAGGAAAGAGAAACTGCTTCTAAAAAGCAGTTTGTTTCATTTATGAAGGGTATTAAGTGGTATGATACAGGATGATTTCTGGTGACCTATTTTATTCTCATGTTCCTACATGGAAGTAATCTTTGGTGCTTTTTTCCCACTTCCTTAAAAAATTCACAAACCAAAATAGGAATCAAGGACACAAGCTGACAAAAGAAAGGCATTAAAGAAACATTTGTTGTGTGGCAAATACTGTGCACTGTATTATCACAGCTTTCTGCAAGCCTGTATTGATCTAAATCCACAAAGGATTATGTGAAGAACAAACACAAAAACCACGCAGTAACTTACCTGAGGGAAAACAACAACTTTTTTTTGAAAGATAGCAGTCCAAATTATCAGCTTTGAGAGCCTTGTAAATTGTCTTTATGGAAACAGAGTTTTGTTTTACAAGGCTGTTAATTTGGAGGTGAAAATAACGTATGCATACATAAAACCCCTTTGGGAATAGACGAGAAAGAAGGGGAGGGAAAAGACACATTTATCAGAAGTGGTTTAGGGACAGAGGATGACAAAGCAAAGTATAAAGAAAATATAAGGATGCTCATCATTCTCTGGTCCTGACAGAGATAACTAAACATCTAAGCTGCTCTATTTCTTTTTTAATATGTTGTCCTTGAAATAGTTTTGTTCTGAAGAAATAATTTGTAGGTACTTGTGCCATTGCTTTTAATCACAGGGATGTAGCATGTATGAGTCAGCTGAAGCAGTAGCAGCAGAGTAAGTGAGGAGCCTGAAACATAAGCACTGGTCTGGGAGAGGACAACTGTGTGAATCAGCTTTTTGGATGGCTTGGACTGAGAGCCTCAGGGCTGTGGGAGGCCAGCAGGAATGCCACTAATAGTGTGGCTGTCCTTTCTGAAAAATTCCATGCAAAATGATGAAAGGGGACAAAAAGTTTCTATGGGCACTACAGTACATGTGCAAAACTCACTCTCACTTCTTTTGAAATTAATTTCAAGTGGCAGTCATGTCCCTGTTTGCAGGTGTTTGCCATCTAAAAATTTCACATTTCTCAATTTTTTTGTCTTTTCTCTTACATGAGATAAAGTCACAACATCTACTTTAGTGCACTTCTGAGCATCATTGAAAGCTGAAATTAGTTGTCTTCAGCCTCTTTATTGTATCTTGCTATTTCCTGCTCTTGCCTGTCTTCCCCTTTCCCCTTTATTTTATACATTTCTGCTTAGGTGATTCTCAAGCCCAACTTTCTAAACATTGCTTGCTATATAAACCATACAACTATGCAATCATGAACTGCTAGACTGAAAGGAAAGATTGTAAATATGGATGTACAGAACAGTGCAGTTTTGTTGGATTTTTTTTGCTTTCCTGCAAACAATAATTTTTGAGCTAGTGACAGCAAATCTAAAGAAGGATGTTTAAGGGAGTCCTTACAGGTTGCTTTAATCCCTTCTAAACTGTGTCCTATTTACATCACAGTCATGTGCATGTGCCTATGTGGACATTTTGACTCCATTAACATTGCTTGCCTTAAGTAAACCCACTTCTGCTGGGTTTGATTTTGTTGACTAAAGATGAACAGAGCTGCTTATCCCTGGAAATTGCATTGCCACCAGCATTCCAGCAACATTAGCTTTACCTATTACCCCTGGCTTTTCAAAACCAGGCGGCCTCCAAGCCCAAACTCATTTACAGCATTATCACTAAACCAAAACAAATCAAAGTATCACTTACAATCCAGTCAGTACTTTGGCTTCAGAGGTAACCTTGCCCTGGCCTCCAAAAAAAGCAGGGCTGCTCATGTGAGATGCTGTAATTGTAGAGTGCTGAATATTTGGGCGTGTTCATGCCCTTCCTAATCTACATATGCATGTGTGCCATGCAGTAATTAATGAGCCTGATCCTCACGAGCTTCTTCCTACCAAATAATTTTTTACTAGGTGATTAATCAAAATACAGGGCAGATTACATTTACCCTAGACTCAACCATGTATAAAATATTGATGTTTACGTGGGAGAGCCCAGTGTGGGGTGTCCATGTACTCAAGTCCCTGGTCAGAACCCAGTTAGAATCTCCATGGCACATCACTGGACTCTGCACTCAGCTTTTGCTGTTGTGAAACACGCACACAGAGGAACACTGCAACTGAGACAAGAACTGAATCAAAATCTAGAATCCTGGTCCTGTGATCCTTCTTCCTGTCTATGCATGGAGGACTAGTGTGAAATGAAACCTGTGTGGCTGAGTAGCCCGAGCAATAGTACATGCTAAAGGAGCCCCCTCCCTTCCTCCTTCTGCCCCTTCCCTTCCTCAACCATTTACTTACTGCTCCTTTTGTCATCTTCTGTGTCCTCTTACTATGCTGAACCTGACAAGTGAAGGACTTCTATTCCCTGTGGCTCCATCCAGTCCGGCTCAGGACAGAGACATCTGCACTGTCTTGCATGAGCCCCCACAGAGCTGTGCCACTGTGGAACAGACAGACACACAGAAGGGCTGTGTGCTGCTCTGCCAGGTTGTCTCTCTGGCTTGGTCGCCACAAGCATGAGGAGGTAATTTGCCCTGCAGTGGTGGGTTGGATGCTCAGGAGGCCCAGCACGCTCATAGAACTTCTCCTTCCTCACCAATCCCTACAAACCTCTCCCTGTCCCCAGGCTCCCAGCTCAGTGGTTGACACATCAAACTTTTCTGCATCTCTGGTAGCCCCTGTGTCAATAAGGTTGTCTCATTTTCTCATAAAAAATCAGCTTGCTGCAACTATAGATCCTCCAGTATCTTAACAAAGTACCAAAACATTCTGGATTACTCAGCCTTCAGCAGTCACTAATTGCTTAACTAAGTCAGTTCAGGACACCATAGATCTTGAAATCTTTCATCCTAGGCCCTAGATTTATCTGCAAACCATGACAGCATGAAGTAGAATACAAGGGTGCACTGCTGGATTTGCTCCTTTTTTCTGGCTTTACATAAGATGTTTTTGCCCTTCCCCAGAAGTGCCATTTTGTTGAGTCTGTACACTATATTGCAACCTGTGTTTTCCATGTCCTTTTCTCAGCATGCCCCAGTGACACGTTGGCAATGTCACTGTCAAAAACATCAAAATCAACCTGTCTAGAGGGCTGGAGAGATTCCCTCAAAATTAGAGAGAGTGGCAAAGAGCCAACAAAAAAAAAACCCCCAGCCTTCCCCCCATTTAAATTCAATGTGCAAATTGCTCAAATATCAATGTGCTTTTGGCAGCATTCTCCCCTAACATTGTCCAGGAACAGGCAGCCTATTATGGGGATCTTGTGCTCAGAGAGGGCAGGTACTGTTCCCACTTCTGATTTTGAGGCACTGATTAAAGAATTATGTGAGAGGCTGTTAGTAAATTGCTCTTTTCCAGCAGAGGACTGGCTTGCAAACTGCAGAGCCAACATATCTTGGAAAGTTATTGAATGGGCATGCCAAAGATTTCTTGTTTGCTGAAGTGTTAGTCCAGCAGTGCCAGTGCTCCAAAAGGAGTGAAAACCACACCTACATCCCTTTGTTCATTGTCTATTCCTCTGCCTGAGGGACTAAAGCACTCTGTGCTTCTGCCTGCTTGTGCTGCTGCTCTGCATTGATACAAGTCAATGGCTCAAATGGGAATGGTGAGATGTGTGTCGTGTAGCAGGCACGTGTAAAGGGCAGGCAGGCAAGGAGTCAATAACCAGCTAGATGTGCTCTGACTGCAAATGAGAACCACAGCCCTTGGGCACTGCTTCAGTCCTGCACTTTTCTTTGGAATGACCAAAAAGTCCAAATGAAAAAACATTCGCCCTTTTTCTGCTTAATCTCAGCTATCCTGTATTTCATCCCAGTGTTTCTTCCCAACTCCATGCCCAGTTTATCCATGCTGAAAGTGCATGGAATATTCCAAATATGTGAATAAATGTCATTTTCAATTTCTCCTTGAATATATTTTGGAATGTTGGGAGACTTTATTTCAGTCTTTTGTAAGTTGTTGATTTTTCAATGTGAAAGAGAAATATTAAAGAGGTTTGGCCAGCAGTGCATGCTCTCCTCAATAAAATGGAGCCTAAGTGCTTCCCCAGCTGGAATTTTACTCCAGAGATGCAGCTCTGCAGGGCTGCTTTTGGTATCTCTTGTGGTTTTACTGTGGTTCCATTCTCCCTCCTTTGGTGGATCTCCTCTCTTCCAGGACTGAGGATCACATCCAGAACATTGCAATCCCTGTTTTTCATTTTGGGAAACTTGCTATGAGTTCTTTTGCTAAGAACATGTGTGTGTGTGCATGTGTACAACATGGACTGGAAGCATACTTTTGTTCTATGCAGGAAACAGGGAGTTGCAAAACCAGCAAATATGAGATGTTGTCCAATAATGGCATCTCTGCATATTCTTCCTTTTTTATGTTCCTTTGTATAAATCAAAAGCAAAACCACTGATTCTGAACCAGAATTAAGGACTTTTTTTGTTTGTTTTTTGTTTTTCAAGAAGAAGAATGTTGTTGCAAGAGGTGGGAGAGAGGGACTCCTTCTAAAACACACAAAATCTTCTGAGGAGAGAGGTGACTGACAGAGGATGTTGGTGGTAGACAAGGGCTACGACGAACTGAAAAGGTAAATTATTGCAGAATAAGGAGAAAAATGTAAGTAGGGAAGAAAATGGGGTTGTACTGAAGACAAGTGACAGAAAACAGAGGATTTTGCCTGTGGAAGAAGCTGCAGAAATTTGCTCCTGAGGCTTCTCAGTCACCAACTATTCTGCTCAAAGCAGGAGGCAGCACGATGGCCCTCCTTGGTTGTTATATTACATTATATTATATTATATTATATTATATTATATTATATTATATTATATTATATTATATTATATTATATTATATTATATTATATTATCTTTGATGCCTGGGTAGCAGTGAGGCCCCAGAAACAGGCCTGGCCACCAGAACCACACAGGTTCTTGGAAGATGCTTGCATGTAACAAGAGGAACATTGTACAGCAGTGGCACTGCTGCTGCTGCTCAGGCAGCTGGGCAGGCTCCAACACTCAGATTTCTTGCTTGGGAGTAGAACAGGGGATTCACTTGCACTAAGGGATGCTTAATCTTGATAGAGTTATGAGCTGTTTGTTTGTTGTAAACAATACAGAAATTGAATAGTCTACTCTTTCCTAAACAAATGTCATACAACATTGGATGCATGCAAACTAGCAATATATTGCCTGAAGAAAAGCTAATTACTTGGAAAGTCTGATAGAAAATTGGATTTCACTAATGGATCATTTTACAGTTTGCTCCGTGCCCAGCTATTCATCATTTGCAAAGAAAATGCAGTGAACAGCTTCAAGGAAATAACTGAAAGTAATTTAGTTTTACAAAACTGGTCCTGAAAATCATCCAAGGACTTCCTAAGCCATCATTTTTTTTCTACTTCAGATTTGGATTTTTAGAAGAGAAGTCAAAAAATGGACTCACATACTCACATGTAAATGCATCATGATCTACCACTGTATGTGATGGCTCCATTTCATTTGATTTTTAAACATGCAGTACTACAGTACACAGACCTTAAGCCAAACCAACAAAGCCAAAGAGTCAGGAAAAAATGCTATAAAGATTTGCTTATGTGAAGGGGGAAAAGCAGCACAGATTCTCCCTGAAAAGTCTGTTTCCAGTTTACAAAACATTTCACATGCAGTATCATAAGTATCCACTTGGTGGTTACTTGTGCCAACAAAGGAGATGCTTTTTTCCATCTCCAAGAATCAGTTTTCTTTCCATTTCCCTTCTACAGCTACAGACAGCATGCAGACCTCTGACTGCATTTTACAATTTATGGCATAACAAGACATGAACTTGTGGACTTTGGGTATCCTAGGTCACTCTTGCCAGTAGAAACTAATTTAAAATCAGTCTGGGGCAAATTCCTAATATAAACCCATTTCAGAGTCTGCAGCCATAGAACTGGATTGATTTAATCTGTAAGACAACATGATATCCCTTCTGGTAGTGTCAGCTGTCAAAATGTCCTTTTAATGCACTGAAATAATAAATGTGGTCATTCAACTAGAAAAGATGACATTTAAATTTTTCTCTTATGAGCTACCACATATCTAAATGATCACAGCCCCATGAATGCCTTCTGTTTATTGTGCGTAATATTCTGCCCCTTTAAATTACTTTAAACCATTCATGTAAATAACAGCCCAATGCCAGACAGAATTAGCTTATTAAATGGTGGGGTGTTTCTTTCTACACAACCCTAGTGCAACTTCTAAGTATTTCTGGAATTGTTTCAGACACTCGTAAAGAGAGGCTACAAAGAGCCAGATTCACTAGTGGCACAGTGAGATCACTTGGCCTGAACTTGATGCAAAGGCTGGAAAACAATCTCAGCATTTTCCCCTCTTTGTTCACCCTTTCACACACTGTGGACAGACACACAACACACCACACCACACAGCAGCAAATTCTGCTGGAGAGCACCCTCTTAGGCTTGGAAAATTGCTCTCAAGCCACTGACTCCAATCCCAGGCAAAGAAAATTCCACTTATAATTCCCCTTGCAAACTGACTAAGCTTCATCTTACAGCTTATTTTCCTTTTGGTGACTGGCAACATAAACAGGCAAAGAATGTAGCAGAGAAGCAATAGGCAATATTGTATCAGGCACTATTTGGGATATGTGGACAAAAATTCCAGAATATTTTTTGCATCTTAACTTTTCCATCTCGTTTGAAGAATTACAAGTAAACCACACCCCGCTACAGTGATTGCCAAGATATCTTACTGGCTTCTTCAGGTGATACTGCTTCCAAATGAGAGGGAAAATTTGGCATGAGGTTAATAAAGAGATTAATTAGGATATATGAGAAGAGAAGGATAATTAAACTCTGCTATGTGCAATCTATATAGTGGTAAAAGGGAAAAAGAAAGCTAGTATCTTTGTTGATTTCCTGGGCAACTGTGATTAAGAAATATTTCAAAACTTAAAAAGCAAACAGGAGAAAATGTATTATTTTATTCTATTAATACATGGGAAAGCTTTTTCTGTCTAAACACCTGCCCTTGTTTAAATCAGTGAATTATACCAGGCTTTTCCTTTGCCCACAGAGCTGTACTCTGTATTTTATACTGTGCCATTTTTCTGCCTCTGGTTCACAATGTGACCCAATAAACTCACTGCTCACTGGTGCCATAAAACTTCTGTGAGTAGTTTGCAACATACTCTTTTTGATTAATGATATAAATGATAAAATACATTTGGATTCCTCTGGTAGACTCAGTACTCTGCAGGGGAATTTCACTGCCTAAAGGGCATGTTCAAACCTATGTCTAACCTTGCAAGGTTTCTCAGCAGCAACTTTGCCAAAGGAAAACAGAAAGAAATATTTGTATGTTAAAATATATTTCCAAAGTTGATTTGAACAGCCCTTAAAAGTTTCCTGACCTCCCAGAAGAAAAATAGGAGATTTACATGCCTTGTGAAAGATTAGCAGCATGTACCCTATTCCATAGATAACCAATGACAGAAGGTGATAAAATCAATCAAAGAGAACAATAAGTCCTAATGAACCAGTTTTACATTTCATTAACTCGAGTGCCAAGGTAGTTCTTAAGGACTGATTTAGTTTCTTTCTTCATGAAGAATTCGGTAATTAGGAAAATAAGGTCTAACAGCATAATACAACTGGAGCCTGCAATGCAGTTTGTGTCTGAGGGTGGTGAGAAACAGGAGGGCTCAGCGGTTCCTTGGGCTGAGCCCTCCTCATGGCCCTGGTCTGAGGAGCTGCTGAGCCCCTGCAGAGGCACACAGCATGCAGGGATGCCATGCCAGGCCCCTACTTGGCTGTGCCAGGGCGTCTCCTGGATACTGAAGCCTCTGGTTATTCCACATCTGAGCTGTCACAGTGATGTGCAATTCTGTGATGTGCCCAACACAGCGACAAAGAGGAGGCCAACTTGATGCTGACATCATGCTCTGAGCACTAATTCAAAGATTAATTGGGTAGGAACTAATTTAGTTAGTCCTGGATTATTTTTACTGCCCCTGATGTTTCTTGCCTTAATTCAACTTCTCCTAATTAATTTCCATCAAGTTTAATTCTCAGTCAAAATGAGAGTAGGAATATAGCTTCCTTTGGGAACACAGGAATGCAATGTGAAGCAGGCACGGTTTAATATATATGGAAAGCAAGGGTTCTCTGATGCAGAGGATTTTTTAAAAGAAAAATTGCTACAGCACATAGGGACACCCACACACACATCTATATCTATATCTATATCTATATCTATATCTATATCTATATCTATATCTATAACATCTATATCTATATCTATATCTATAATTCTGTTAGTCTTAACCTTGAAGCTTAGGGAAATCTGAAATTAGACTTGAATTTTGCAGTTAGCAATAGGTTGTTATTAAAGGCTAAAACACATGATCCTAAACCATCTAGGCTTTTATGTTTTACTAAATCCAAGTTTTCTGGGTCAGTTCTTGACCTGTTCTGAAGCTCTCTATGTTCATGTATACAAGGAGGTATGTGTACACACACACATACATATTTACCAGGCTTGTCCAGCTTTTCCCACTCACTAAAGTGAGTGAGATATTAAAAAATTCAGAGCCTGAAGAACCAGATACAGCCCCTTCCCCCACCTGAATGCTGTACTGAAATCTTTTGGGAAGACAGGGCTTTATTCCCTGCAAATGTTTCCTGTGGGATTTACCATAAAATGAAACTGGTAAACTATGCAGTACATGTGTCACACAACTTGCATTTGCTTCATTAAGCTCCGTTCATCTTGTACTTTTATTTTTATGAAAACTATTAAAGCAATATTAAAACTACATTAAAACCTATTATTATTTTCTTTGTTTATTTCTTCATATTTCATCATTTCAAAGCATCAGATACCTGCATGTTAAAGTTGCTGCTTACTGTGTGTAGCAGCTGTTTCCAAACCAAAGAAGAGGATGTGATCTCCTTACAGACCCTGAAATCCAGTGAATTTTACCTGGTATCTTGGGATGAAATGAAAAGTGCAGCCAGACCCCCTCCTGATGCTGTCTGCTGGGCTACCTACCCCCATCCAGCTGCTGAGGGAGCAGTGGCAGCATTTGGCTGGGGTGGAAACAGGGACAGGACTGCTTCTTTCAGCAACCAATTCCCTTAAGATCACCTTATCTGCAACATCTCATTGCACCTTTAAGGTGCAGACATTTGATACAGCTCTGCCTCCCAGAGCGCCCAGCCCTGCAGTGTGCATCCCTGCACCAGCCTGGAGGCACCCTCAGGGCTTGCTGACCTCTCTCAACATAATCTCGGCAAGAAAATGCTTTACACTTCTCTGCCCTGTTAGCAAGTTGAGAAAGCTCCCTAGATAGCAAGGAGTGTCTTTCACTGGGAAAAGGGACTGGACTGGGCAGGCAAGGCCGAGAGGGAAACAGGGAGATGGCGGCAGCGGAGGAGGAGGAGGAGAAGGATGAAGGAACATCCTTTTTTTTTTTCAGTGGCAATTAGAGAAGGTCAGCTGTGACACCTAAACTGGTCTGAAATCTCCATATTCTGTTCCTGGTCTAAAGTCAGGTGTTAGATTTGTTTTCAGAGCTATTGTTGAAACACCAATGACACACATACAGAATTTCAGAGACATTTAATAAAATCGCATAATATCCTTTGAGGATTGCTGACACAGAGAGAAGTCAAGATCCACACTTTAAAATACATGTGGGTTTGGTGGTGTCTAAACTATTACCCAGATGGCTTAGGACCAAGCAGTAGGGACATATGCTTGACTTTCCCCCACCACCTGCATCCCTCTTCCACGTGGGATGTATCTTGGGATTGTTCCAGACATCAGTATGGCAGAGCTGCAATTTTATCTCCTAGGTGGCAGCAGTCACTGATGAAGGTTGGCTGTGTTCAAGCCTAGCTGGTACTCCTACAGAGGAATGGCCAAGCAAAACTCCTCCTTGTCCACTTATTGTCCTAGAAATTTCTGAAGAACGCCCCAAGCTGGTCAGAGACAGCTTCTGGAAGCATTTCCTATCAGCCTGAGAAACAGGATTAAAATCTTTTCGTTCCTAGCCGCCTCCTTGTCTTTGCTGCTTGCCAGATTCCCAAGAAACAGACTGTATCATCATTGCCTCAAAAGTAAGCTTCTCAGTAAAAGGATCAGGGGAAAGAAAAAAGAAAATTTGAAAAGGCAGTCTCAGCATGTGAAGAAATGAGACGGTGGAGAAATCAAGCAAAACACACTGACAGAGGATGTGGCTAATGATAATGATTCTGCTTCTGAGACTTTGGAGATGAAAGTAATTTTGCTCTTCTTGCATCTCCCTCCCCACTGACAGTCTCTAGGAAGGAAAGCTGGAATATGTCCAGCAATATTTTTATATTTCTTTTCTTTTTCTGCCACAGTCTGCCATCTACTTAGAAGCTCCATTTCAAGCCCTGCTCTGCTAGCTAGAGGAGAACTGCACTGATCATGTAAAAGGTGTGGATAAAGGCTGCACCTGTGTTCTTCCCTTGCTGTTCTGAGAGATAAAATTCGATCATATCAATAGAGACATCTTTCTTTTTAAAGACTTGTCAAGGAGGCATTTCTCATTAAGTTAGACATGATGCTAAGAACATATATCACTGAACCGAGCTCTCTGAACAGAGACAGTGCACATCTGCACCTGGAGTGAGGAAAGGATGCCAGGATCTTCCTTGCTGCACGGGAACAAACATCTGAGTCTTTGACTTCTCAGAAAGGTTAGCGAAGTCAAATAGAGGCTGTCCGGTGGAGCTGACCGCACCATAACAGGGACGCAGCTACAGGGAGACAACGAGAGGGCAGGGAGGCAATCTGTCCAGCCCAGCATCCTGGGACCCAGTCACAGCCTGCCTGTTTTGGCAGCGTGTCCCCAGTGTCGCTCCCGAGTGAGGCAGACCCGGGGATGCGGGCAGGGGCCAGCCTGCACCCCGCCACTGCGGCTGGGGCAGCCAAGGGGCGACCCACCATGGGGGCGCTGGGGGCTGCGTTACTGAAAGGGCGTCTGAGCCGCTTCTCTCTCTCCCTCCATTAGCTCCGGGAGGATAAAACTGAGAAGTTACTCCAGAATAAATGACAACTTTTTATTCCTTTTCCCATTTGTCGGGACACGAAGCTTTCACCAGAGGGACCTGTCCGTCTCCAGGCTGCCTCTTGCAAAGGGTTCCCAGAGCAGCATTCATCACCCTTCAAACTCCCTTTATTCTCGGGTGAGAAACTCGCGGAGGAGAGGCGGGGGGCGCGGGCAGCAGCCGCCAAGTGGCTGCAGGGGCCGCTTGGCACCGGGGAGCGCAGACAAAAGCCGGCGGAACTACGTGGCTTAAATTCAAAAGGGGCGCTCGGGGCTCCGCAGGGGCAGCCCCGGCCCGGGCAGGGGGCGGGAGCGGCCGGGGCCGGGGCAGCCCGGCGGGGTGGGACGGGCGTGCGGGGGGCGCAGCGCGGCTCCCCCGGCCCCGCCGCCCTCGCTCGGGGCCGCCGCGGCTGCAGCGGCCGCCGGAGCCCGGCGCAGCCCCAGCCCAGCGATGAGGGGCATCCCGGGCTTCAAGCGGCTGCGGCTCAAAATCTGGCGGCGATGCGCCCTGCTGCTGCTCCTCCTCTGGGCTGCCTGCTGGGTGCTGGTGAGCGCTGCGCTGTTCCTCCTCCACAGGAGCGTCTTCTCCGAGAGCTGCACGGACGAGAAAAGCCACCGCATCCTGGCCAGGCTGGTACGTACCCCGGCGGGACGCGGGGCATCTCCCGGAGGCTGCCCGGCAGGACGAGCGGGCGCTCGGTCCGTCGGGGCTGCTCTCGGGGCGCCCTGCCCGGCTCCGGCCGCCGGAGGTGCCGCATCGCCGGAGACCCCGGTGCGCACGGGCGGGCGGCTGCCTCCTTCCCTACCTCCCTGCCTCCCTACCTCCTTTCCCTCCCTCTCTGCCTCCTTCCCTGCCTCCCTACCTCCTTCCCTCCTTCCCTGCCTCCCTACCTCCTTCCTTCCTTCCCTGCCTCCCTGTCTGCCTGCCTCCCTCCCTGCCTCCCTACCTCCTTCCCTCCCTCCCTCTCTCCTTCCCTCCCTCCCTGCCTCCCTTCCCGGGGCGAGGTCAGGTGCAGGCGGCCGCCCGGCTCCCGGGCGTGGGATGCGGGTGCGCTGCCTGAGCCGAATGCTCCGAAGAGGAGCAAAGCCTTCCTCCGGGTGTTTGGGGGTTTTTTGTTTGTTTTTAGCCGAAAAGCTGTTTGTTCAAAAGTCCTCTTTGAGAAGTGCCAGGCAGCTTGTATCGCTTCCTTTATGGTCTGATGGGGGCTGGTGTGTAAGATGTGGTTAAAATTCAAGAAAGGATTTGCGAATATTCATTAAAGTTTCCCTTAAAAATAATAATGAATAATGAATAATGAATAATTAGGATTGTGTAGGAAACACTTTGAGAAGAGGAGCAGCGTGGGTTAATGCTTTTAGTTCAATTTTGTTTCTTAGTCAGGTATCTGTAGTGCCAGTGGTTAGGTGGGAAAGGAGGAATCCTAGTGGGAATTGAATAATCTATCACTGCAAGCAAGCAAAATCTGATTTTCCTTAATTCTGTATAATAAAGGAAAAGCAAGTGTAGGCAGCGGTCCTGGCAGCATGTGTTTAATGGCAGTGAGTTCCAGTTTCAGTTCCTCAGGAGCCTGATGGAAGTAGGGCTGAGCTCAGGTTTGCAGCTGTGGGAATGATTCCTGCCTCTTCCTTACGTGCTCGGGAGATACGGAGGTATACGGAGGTATACGGAGGTGCACGGAGCTGCCAAGCTCAGGGACATCCAGGTCCTTACCATGGCAGTCACCAATAAACAGATGAACAGAGACTTGTTGCTGTTCTTCAGTTTGGAAAGCGTCACGCAAGGCTTCAAAAGCCCAGGGATCAGATTTCAGTCGCAAGCTTGGGAAGTTGTCTCCATCACTGAGACAGCTCAGGTTCAGACCCTCCTTGCAGAGGAAGAGTAGCTGAGATCGCTGTGCTTGTCTGTGAGTAGGTGAATCATCAGTAGTATCGTGAAGGTTTGTAAGCAACAGTTTTCCCAGATGATGTTAGAAAGGGCTTGTCATTCTAGTGGAGTAATTAGAAAATGAACTCCTCTTCATCCACCCCAAAATATGTTTTTCTACATTTTCTGAACTTAGCAGGAGCTTCACAGTTTCAGAAAGTGCAACTGATCCATGAAACAAATAACCTGATAGCTTGAGTCTCACACCTTCCATTAAGCAAAAGTAAACTTCTAAGAAAAACTATTTTACTAGTCATCTCTCAGTAGGAGATGAAATATTTTAAGGAGGTGGGTGCAAATGCCCTTTCAAGTGGCATTTCTGAAAGTTTTATTTCCTTATTCTGAGTAAGACATACATCTGTGCAGCTGTGTACTGCACTGAGAAGGCTGAAATAGCACTGGGCAATTTGCAGAGACCAACTTTTACTCTCAGAAAAAGCTCTCCCTTTGCTCTTTCCTAATGCCAGTCTCATCTTCATTCACACTGAACACACTAAGCCATAGCAATCAATTTCTGTTCCCCCTGGAGAAATCAATTAATTCTGATGCCTTCCAAACCTGGCTCTGTATTGCATTTACACAGAACTAGTAGCTAACTAGGCAAAACATCAGGACACTGATGGTGGTACAGTGAGTTATTTAAATTTATTTACATCCTTAGCAAGGCTTACATTAATTTAAGCTTTCGCATTCATTGAAACCCAGCTTTTTAAACTTATCTTGTTAAGTCCACTGAAGACATTAAAAATTATGTAGCCAATTTTAATAAGATACATATGAATGAGTCCAAGCTGTGCTTGTGTGTGCATTTTTGTGTAGTACAGCTGCTTCTTTATAAGGCTTTTGGCTTAGTAGCACTTTCATATTTTAGTTTTAAGTATCTGGCACTGAACAAAGAATCTGTGGCTTTCAAAGGTCGATCACTAGGTCAATTTAAAACTGTCTCATCAACGGATCTCAAACTTAGTCATTACGACAGGGATGGCAGTTAGGTTGGAGGACCAGTTCTGAAATATTTCTTTGGAGAATTGATTCTTCCTTTTATCAGCAGAATGATGGACAATCTTGTATAGTGAAGTCTGAAGTTAGTGGAAAACTTCCTGTGTTGGTAAATAATAAATGGTCCATTGTGTCATGGCAGGGTAATCCGTATTACCTGGTTAAATGCTTTCAGTCCACCAAATTTGTGTTTTAATACTATAAAATGCAAGCTAGTATGCTGGGGAGCACAACAGTACAAGCCATGCCAATATGATGGAAGACTGTCCTGTAAAACTGTGTGTTTAGAATGGATGTAAGGGTCAAATAATTGCTACAAGATGAACTACCAGTGCAAGCTGTGCCTAAAGGGTTGATAGGAAATGGTTCAATCTTCTTGATTGCTTCCTTGAGGAAGTCTTTTTGAAAGCCTTGCTTGCCTTTGTGACCAGCTGAGAATGCACTTCTGGAAGGCTGATCTGTGTTTCATCACTGTGAGGACACGAGCTCTTTGGTCAAGTCGTCTTTCACAGATCCCAGTTTGCAAAACTCTGCACAAATTCATTGTAAGAAAAATATTATTCCAACACTGTTTGTCAGATGCTAGGTTAGTAATCAAATATTTGTAGCGTCAACTGAAAAAACAGCGGAAAAGTCCTAAATAGCAACCAGGTTCAAAAAGGACCTGTCTCCTCTGCCTGTGAAATTTGACTCTGCTTTTTCCACAAATACTTTTTTTCACTAATGCCATTTAGAATGACGCGATGTCAACACAGGAAAATAAGCTGTGCCTTGACATGTTTGGCTACAGGTCATGTGTTCTTTTGGATGCCAGAAGTCCATGCATGTGAACCCTCTAAGAGTGAACCACAGTAAAATTGTCCACAGGCGCAAGTGTCCACCCATGTGAACCCAATTACATGACTAAGTTCTATCTTCTCTTACTGTACAAGAAGAGAATTAGATTGTGGTCTGTCAATAGAGTTTTAAATGCGCTTATACTTACAATCCAAAGAAACCCCGAAAAATTCCTTCTGTTTGTAATTTTCTTTCTAAAATTGCTTAGAGCTCCAGATGGCAAGAACTGCTAACCTACTTTTGTCAAGAAAACTACATTTCCTACTTGAAAAGGTAGAGTAAAATTGTATTACATTAGTAGGAGTAAATTTTCAAGAGCAAGAACATTGATCTGCATGCTCTGTAGTCTGCAGATCTGAGTCTGAGTGAGTCTCAGAAGTCTCAGTGAGTCTCTTTAGTCATCCTGGTGTGGATGAGAATGCAGATGTGTGTGTCCATGCAAGGACACAGTGTCCAGTCACTCATGCAAGAGTTTGCCTACCTGACTCTCCTTGCTGGCACTGAACATTCCCACTTGGGCTGTGGGAACATCAGAATATAAATAAATTTTATGTCTCTCTGAACTGCCCTCAGGGAGCTGTTTCTGTCAACTGATCACCATTCTTGGATTTTGGACTTGATCCTCCACCCGTTCCCTGGTGTGTTGTTTAAGGCTGGACTCTAAACATTGCTTGGCATCAGAACATATTCCTCTGATGTGCACACCTCAGGGACTGTCCCAAGAAAATACATTGCTGGAATGCTACGATCACGTTCCTCGTGTAACAGGCAGTCACAAATGAGGTGGGGCTCAGGCGACCACTGCGAGTTCTGCACGTGCAGGGGGGACCTGCCAGTTTGTTTAAGTGAAGGTTCAAATGCCAGAAAGCAATGGAGGTGGATGACACTGTCAAGCTGCCTCACAGATGTTTGGCTTTCTATACCACCCCCTCTATTCCCCTTTCACCACAGACCTCTGATCATCCCCTCTACTGAGGGACCCAAAGCAGTCCCTACAGCTGCACTGCTGGATGACCACAGGAATACATCAACTGCCTCCACTTTTGGAACTGATATTACAGAAATTATTCTGGCTTGAGACGAACTGGTGAGGGAATCCTTGCAGTTTTTGCACTAATTTTCATTGACCACTTAACTATCAAGCAGCAGTTCCCTTGTTTCCAAAGACTGATTTCTTTCCAGTTAATAAAAAATTAAATACTGAAGCAATTAATATTAAAATGTCACTTCTGATAACTGCATATAAACCCTGGAGAGTCATTGTGTTCTGCAGCATTTACATACTCAAAAATTCTGAAAGTTCTTGGTCCAAAGCTCATTGAATGAAACCTGTGTTTCCTGGTGATACAGGAGGAGGTTATTACAGCTTCTTCAGGGTATGTTGAGTGCAAGGCTGAAGTATGCAGAGCTCTGGAATGTCCCAGAAATCCAGCTGCACATGGGTTTTCCTTTAGTTTTTGTGGTGATATCTAAGTTATGCTGCCCTGAACCTTCCAGAGAAGTGCTGCATTGCTCTGTGCCTTAAAATGTTACAACCCATAATCATACACAGCCCAGCCCAAGTGTTTAGAGTTTGTCCCACTGAACTCATACGTGTAAAATGTTTCAGATTGACGGGTCATCCAGTCCCTTTCCTTGCCCCTGAAAAGCTTGCCCTCTACCATCCCCATAATCCCTGTTTTGAAGCAAAACTCCCCTGGTAATAGATCTCTAGAGACTTCTGAAAAACCATTGAACAGCCCAATGGTTGTAGGTGTGTGTTTGCAGTTCCATGAGTGCTGCAATCCTCTCAAGCTTAGGACTGTTGCTCATTATTTGTCTTTCTTCTGCATGGTCTGTAGGGGTATGGTTCTGCTATGAATATTCTGCTCTTTCACTCCAGTGCCTCGACTACAGCAGCGGAGCCCTGACTGGGGACCTCTGTGAAGACCTGTGTGTGGCACAGAAGCTGGTGTACAAACACTGCCTGTACTATGACAGAGGTAAGAAGGTCATCCAGGCTGATTGGAGAGGCCAGCCCATCATACTGAAATCCAAAAAAGAAAGCTTTTCAAGCTACCAGCACCTCAGTATGCTAGAGGAGGTGGAAACACAGGATATCCCCGAAACAGAGCTTCTGCTTATGGTAGCTTTGGAGGTCAAAAATGCCCTGGGGCTAGAACTGTCTAACAATACCATGGGGCCCCTGTGGACAAGGAAGAAGGGACCACGTTGGAAAGCACAGGTGGCCAGCATGTGGTCCTTGCTCCAGCAGGAAGAATATATCTACTTCAGTTTGCTGCAGGACTTCAGCAAACATGTGCTACGAATTATTGGCTCTTGTGGACACTTTTATGCTGTGGAGTATCTCACAGCTGGACATGCCTGGCACAAAACTCTTTTTCCCTTGGAAAACGTGATGGGCCCCTCCCTTAGTGGCCACAGGAGTAGGGTGAGAGCCATCATTGACATTGCTCTCAGCTTTCTGGACATGGTGCAGCACTTTGATAACGATTTCTCTCACCGCCTTCACCTGTGCGACATCAAACCAGAAAACTTCGCTATCAGGCACGATCTCACGGTAAGTTGGACCTTTGGGGTGGTGTTCCAGGAACTTGAGGTCAAATTCTAGTCTGAAGGTGGCTGTGTAAAAATGACACTTCCCTCCTCGCACAGCTTTTGGCTAAGTTTTTGCAAAGCCAATGAATTTACAAGCATCAAGGGAGATTCTCTGCTGCTTTTCCTCTTTGTAATGTGTACAGTCACATTTTTGGAGCACTAAATCCTGCTGCTTATTTTGAAAACTTCTTGCTCGCTTCTGTTTTGTTTCACTTCTTCAAAGGCACCGGTGCAAGGTCCCTTGGATGTGGTGAGGGATGCCTCCTGGAGACAAGGGGATTTCAAAAGCTCTAAATGAAGCTGTAATTTGAGTCATATTTCTGGTAGTGATGCTGAAATGAAAAAACTGTATGAATTTGAAAGCTAAGGCTGAATTCATGGTCTGACACAAGGGGAACTCCCCACATCCAAACACATATTTGTGCTTTGATGGTCAGTTTACCTGGTCTGGAAACTATGCAAGGACAGCAACATGAAACTCCCTACTACTGTCATTCTTTGACTTCTCATGGTGCAGCTGTAACTCAGACCTGATAGCTGTGTATATTTTCTAAGTAGTAGTGCAGCTCACATTCAGTCTGTGGACAGAAATTCCTCTGGTTTTGGTTGGAATTTTGCCTACAGATTGGAGGTACCGTGCAGTGAGTGTTTGAATTTAGGCCCCAAATTTGCGGTGTCATCAGTGGTGTTTCTGCACTCTGAGTGAATATAAAGCATTTTCAGGGACTTTATTTTTAGTACTCACTGAGTGTTAATGTAACACTTGTATCTTCAGAGTACTAGACAAACAAAAACCTAAACATAGAGCCATTAGGAGCAATTAGAGTGTTTCTCCTTCACCCTTCCCTCCCCTCCCATTGTTTATTCAGGTGCAATACAGCAGTTGAGCATGGAATGGGCGAGGAGATACAGCAAGAAACCGAAGCAAGCTGTAGCACTACTTAGGCAAAGCAGGAATTCCTCAAGGCAGGCTTTGCCCATCTTCCTCAGTTACTCAGGGCTGTAGCTGCCTGTGGCTGAGCACAGGCCAGAGCATCTGTTTCACAACCTACTTACAGGAAAATAGATTCCATTTAGGGAAAGGGGATGAATACCGGATGTGTCCTCTCTTCTGAGTCCTTTTGGTGAGGCTTGCTTTGCCAGGATGTTCCAGTGACCAACCAGTTCCAGAATGGGAACACCGCAATGCAGCCTCTTTTTGTCTCTTCTGTTTGTTTTAAGCAGCTTTTTCACTTGCTGGTTTCTTGTATGGGATCATAGAAAAACCTCACAATTGTACCACTATTCCTTATTTGAGTAATGAGACTTCTAATGCCCAAAGAAATGTGCTTGGAATGCAATGGTTTTACTTTGAGGATTATTTTCATGTGGTGGGGATAAGCCTCCAGCCTTCATGTGCTCTCCTGCTGCAAAGCAAGGAGCTGTCTGGTAGATCATCCAGGAGAAATTTAAGCTGCCATGGAGCTACATAAGGTACAAAGTTAGAAGGAGGTTTGGATGAATCCACAATACTCTGGGAGAGCTTCCTCTTTTACCAATAATTGAGAGAAAACTGAAAAGATCACAGCACATTAAACATGACTTTAAATCAGGTCATGAGCCAAGTTGGGTCCTTCCTGTATTTCCTTTTTTCATCAGCTATGATCATAGCAAATCTCACCAAAATGTAGCTGTTTATAGGCAAAGTGTCAGCTAGATGTGTCTCCACAGGCTCTAGCTGGATGCCTACACATTTTTGTAACAGATGAATTTCAGTGAAGACATTGAACCCTTTGGCAGCCAGTATTTGGGAACCAGGGCTGCTTTTCCTAGTGGAGCACTGGATACGATTGTCAAATGTGCTGGCAAACACCCCACCTGGGAAGTGGAACAGTGATTCTGGAACTGGGGAAACCCTGCACTTCTCTCACTGTCTCTTCTCCAAAGAACTGAACAGCAAAACCACAGAAAGCTTTAGGAAGTAAAGAACAAAAAAAAAAAAAAAAAAATCCAAAACAAAACAAATTTGCCTGTCCAAACATGTAAAATTCCTTAGGCTACATCATCATTATAGAGCTCTCCAAAATGCTTAAAAATACTTATGTTTTTAAGATAAGCCTCATCTCTGTAAGATTTTTTCCCTATGGAAAAAGGAGTAGAACAAAATGAAGATTAGACTATGTTCTTTATTTTGCCTGTGGAAGGTTTATTTGGCCTTCTACCAAACCAGACATCTTTAGTTCCTGGGGTTGATCCAGTTGCTGTTCCAGTCACATTGTTCGTCTTCTCCTGTTACGTGGGAGGTCGAATCTGAAAAATAAAACTATCATTTGAGCCCAAGTAACTCTACTTTGCCCAGGTCCCTGACCTTTTCCTCTATGAAAATGTGTGTCAGATGCTGAGAGAAAACATCCCTGATCCTGACTGTCAAGTGTGAAATGCAGCTGTGAACATTTGCTGGCTGCACATCCCTGATGTTGGAGACAGGCTTCCTTCCCTGTGGTTACCCACAGCTTGGCTCACATCAGGCAGCTGGATTTCTTTCTTTCTTTCCCTCTTTATTGCTGTGATTTCTTTAAGTGAAGCATTCAGGGGTAAGGTGGCATTGGCAGAAACTGAGCCCACAGCCTTTCCAGAGAGGTCTCACCCCCAGCATGGGCAGCAGTTCTGCCAACACTTTGTGCTGTGTCTGAGAGCCTCCTGCCAGGGGAGGAAAGGGACTGACCGCTTTCACTCAGGGTTTTTCTGCTGTGACCAGCTTCTGGCTGGACTCTGTTACAGGACGTATTTCTGCACCATAAGAACAAGAACTGTGCACAATAAATGTGTCAAACCATAGCAAAGAAGACTGCACAAAGCCAGACCCAGCTTTCACCAAAGTCAGGGATCTCCTCCTGCAGCTGAACAGACTCAAACCCGTAGAATGCAAGGATAGGTTTGCAGGAGCTGTACCAGGTGCAGCTGTCCTTGCACATCCCACTGCTCCTCTCCACAGTGGCAAAGTCAGGGGTTTAGTCTGAATGCTGAGTTCTAAATGACACTGTCTGGCCCATGGGTAATTGTGCACCATCATGTAATTGAGAGGTTGAGGTGCCATCTGCATCTGCTGCACCAGCAAGTAAATCCATCCTCAGATTGGATAGGTCCACTTTAAGGTGAATCAGTCCAATTGACCCCAGGTGTGCACATTCACAAATAATTTTTCCATTCCTGGTGTCATAAGCATTGGCTTTTATTGGTTTTTGTTAAAAAAGTGGTGTTTATAAGGTTAGTGTGGCTCAGTTAAGTGAAATGAAGCCCCTGTGATCCCGGTTCCCCGCCAGCAGATGCTCTTAGCACAGCATTTCCCAAAGCCAGCAGCAAAGAATGCCTGCTCAGCCCTGTCCCAGAGGCTGTGCTGGGCCAGATCTGATGGGATGTTTTGATTCACAGGTGGTGGCCATTGATGTGGATATGGCCTTTTTTGAACCCAAAATGAGAGACATCCTGGAACAGAAGTGCACAGGAGACGAAGATTGTAATTTCTTTGATTGCTTTTCAAAATGCAATCTGAAAATCAGAAAATGTGGAGCACAGAGAGCCAATAACAACTTGCAAGTGAGTAAACACAGCTGTTTTATGCATCCATTCCTTTTAAAATCACACTGACTATAAAATGCATGGGATGTACAAGGAGACCCTGAGATGAAGACAGTCAGTTTTTAAACATGTCCACCTAAGTGTCCTGTTCAGAAATCTTGTTTTGGGGCACATAAACAGATCTTTATATTCTCTCTATATAGTGTTTATTTGTCATGGTTTTCTGGGTGTTAGCCCAGTGCCACAGACAGGAGAGCAGAGTAAGCAGGGGCAGGGGATTAGCACTTCTGTCTCCACTGACAGTAAACTCACATTCTTGAGTTGCACTTCAAATCCTGTGTTCATTTCTGGGCCCCTCACTTCAAGAAAGACATTGAGGTTCTGGAGAATGTCCAGAGAGGGCAATGGAGGAAAGACATTGAGGTTCTGGAGAATGTCCAGAGAGGGCAATGGAGTGATGAAGGGTCTGGAGCACAAGGAGAGGGAGCTGGAGATGTTTAGGCTGGAAAAAAAGGAGGCTCAGGGACATCTTATGGTTTTGGTAACTACCTGAAAGGAGAATGCAGTGAGGTGCATCTTTTCTCCCAAGTAACAAGTAGCAGGACAAGACAAAATGACACCAAATTGCACCAGGGACGGTTTAGGTTGAATATGAGGAAAAATTCCTGTAAGAATGGTCAAGCATCGGAACAGGCTTCCAAGGGAAATGATGTAACCACTGTCCCTAAGTGTTCAAAAAACTTGTAGATGTGTCACTAGGGACATGGTTTAGTGATGGACTTGGCAGTGCTGCATTGACACTTGGACTCAATGATCTTAAAAGTCTTTTCCAACCTTGGTGATGCTATGGTTCTGTGGAAGTTGAGGCTGTCCAAGTGTAAGCAGTGGTTGTGATTCTCCACTCTAGAGATGCGGCGTCTGGGTGTACTGGAAAGGGATGTCCATGGGGTTCTTGGCTTTGGGATGAGGTGTCTTACAGCTCACCCACCTTGTGTTGGTGGGAGGCACTGACAAAACAGGCTGGGGGGGCTGCAGCTTGTTGGCCTTTTGCCTGCTTCTCCCACCCTCTCACCCTCAGCACTCGTTATGCAGAATCATAGGATTATTTAGGTTGGAAAACACCTTTAAGATCAACAAGTCCAACCATTAACCCAACACTTCCAGGCACACCAACAGATCACACCTCTAGTGTCACACCTCCATGTCTTTTAAATATTCCAGGGATAGTGACTCATCTAATTCCCTGGGCAGCTTGTTCCAGTGCTTGACAACCATTTTGGTAAAGAATTTTTTCCTAATATCCAGTCTAAACCTCCCCTGGCACAACTTGAGCCATTTCCCCTTGTATTGCTTGTCACTTGGGCGCAGAGGCTGATCCTCACCTGGCTCCAACCTCCTTTCAGGTACTTATAGAGGACTATAAGGTCCTCCCTCAGCATCCTCTTTCCTAGACTAAACAACCCAGCTCCCCCAGCCACTCCTAAGATGTGTGAAGTGCAGGAGCAGCCTGAGAAGGGCCATCCCTTAGCTAGAGCATTGCCTTTATGGATGCTCCTTTCCAATACCTTCCTCTTTGAATGGCTAGAGGCACTTTGGATTCAGATGACATTTTGCTGCAGTCCCAGGGAAGCAGCAGGGCATTAGTGGTAGCTCCTGAAACACAACGATCTGCTCTGCTGAATTTGCAGGCAATCCTGACATGGGAAGAGATGAGAATCTTGACTTCATGTTTCAGAAGGCTGATTTATTTTTTTATGCTATATATTATATTAAAACTATACTGAAAGAATAGAAGAAAGGATTTCATCAGAAGGCTAGCAAGGAATAGAAAGGAATGATAAAATCTTGTGACTGCTCACAGCCTTGACACAGCTGTCATTGGTCATCAATTAAAAAGAATTTCACATGCTGGGTAAACAATTCTCCAAATCACATTGCAAAGCAGCAAAACATGGAGAAGCTGAAATTTCTCAGGAGAAAAGAACCTAATGAAAGGATTTTTCATAAAATATGTCTGTGACACCGCTCTTTTTCCTTTCCCCAGGTCATTTGTGACAAGATATTCCGCCGCTGGTTTTCCCCCAGTCTCAGAGGAGCGCTGGTCTCCCTGCCCCTGCAGCTGCAGCTGCAGCAAGCCGTGCAGGAGTGTGCTCAGCCGGGGCTCGCGGGTGCCACGGGGCACCAGGGGGCTCTGAAATCCCTCTCGGAGCTCTACCACCTGCTGAGGGTCACCCAGCGGGAGCTGCAAGGGCCAGGGTAGGCACAAAGGGCAGCGCATCCTGCACAGGCCACACCCCATCTCTCTGCCGCCCTCCTAACCCTGGATTTTACAGCACAGAGATTGCTTTTCTGCTATGCAAATGAAGTTCATAGCTGCAGGTGCAGCACGTCCTGATGAAACCCTCTAAAATGTTAAATTGCTTTACATGGATTCTGTTCTTGCTTGTTCTCCGGAGGAAGCACTGCCCCTCTCCATCAGCATACAGCACATCCTTCTGGGCTGCAGTCGCTGCTCAGATAGCATCTGTCTGAGGGTGCTGCTCAGAGGATGCACTGACAGAAGAAAAGTGTAAGTGCAGCAAAACTCGATCAATAATTAAAAAAATGGGTGGGTGGGTGTGAATAAGTACATGCATGGTGTTTGTTTTAGTTTCTCTGTCAAATGAGGTGAGTTTTTACAGTAGATATAGAGCATTTTGTGTGGGAAAAAAAAAAAAAAAAGAGGGGATCTCGAACAGGGACATGTGCTGTCACACAAGGAAAGAGTTGCTTTTGTATAAAGCAGTCCTTCCTGATGTCCCCAAATGCATTTCCTCTGGGCCATTGCATTACCTGTGCCATTGCTGACTCTTTTGGGGAAAAATTATATAAAGGTACTTTGGACTTTTCTAGGGCAAAATAATTATACCCCTGCTGAGCTCCCATGTGGGTACTCATATTCTGCAGTGAAGAGGTATGAATAATGCTACTGGATTTTCCCTTGTGAACAAGCCCTCAGGCACTTGTACATCAGAGCACTTGATAAGAAGCACTCCTTTGCCAGAGAGCAGAATTGCCCAGGAATGTCAACAATCTGTCATTTGCGCAGAACAATATCCAGAGGCAGAGTTTTCTTCCATTATATTTTTTTAATGAACAAAAGGAAACTTTTTTTGTACAAATTCATTATCTTGTGATCAGTTATGTAAATAAAGATCTCTAGATTAACTTGAAAACATTATCTTGAAAACATTAACTTTGCCTTTCAAATGTGCAGAGCTGTGGCTGGGGAAACTAAAATGGGTTCAGGAGACATTATAAGTGTGTAGGCCCAGTACCAGGCAACGTCCCCATGATCTGGTTTTGGCATGGGGAAATTACAAAGCCCACAAACAGGAATCTTAGCAGCCTATGGCAGCCCTCAGTTGGAGGAATCAATTTTAAGACCCACAATACTGGTTTGTGGATGTGAGACATGTAACAACACTTAATCTGCACCATCTTTATGTCTCTCAGCCTTATGGCAGCTGTGAAGCCTGTGAGCACCAATTAGACAAAAACTTTCCATTTCTGGAATGGTTCTTTAAAGTAAAGCTAAAGACTGCCTGTGACCGGAAAAATGGAAGCTGTTGAGGAGACCTTGACCCCTTAAAACCTAGCTCAAATTTTCAGACTGGTGCTGCTGTGTTTTTATATATATTTCTTGCAATAAGCTACCATAGTTTTAAAAATCATGCAAGGCCTCAAGAAAATTCATAGCAAGAACAAGGTCAGATGCTTTGTCTGGGGCTGGACAAGCTGCTGCTAAGGTGGAGCTCCAACTTAGCAGATCCTGAATGGTAAAGTTGCTCCCAGTCCATGCTTCTCCTTTAACCAGGCAGGCAAAGAATGCTTCAATACTTTAAGATCATTCTTTGCAAAAGCAGCAAGGCAAAGCAGAATAAGAAGAAGCACAAATTCCAGAACAAGCCCTGTTACAAAGTCATGAAATAGATGGAGAAAATAATTAAGGACAGAAATTAGATTGTGGCAAGGGAGTGAAGATAGGTAAAGTATCAGTGAGAGAGAAAACAAGAAAAGATAGATGAAGGGAAAATAGAAAAAAAAAGAAGTAAAAAAGACATCAGCCTTTGTAGAAACATGATTTATGATGCAAGATTCAATAAAGTGACATTTAGTCTGGGGAAGATGAGGCTGAAGATAAACATGATCACTCTCTTCAAAAACTGAAAGGTTGATAAAAAGAGAATAGGAGAGAACTTTCCTATCCAGATTTCCTTGGTGGATATGACCAGCAATGAGCTTAAACTGTAGCAAGGAAGAGAACAGGTAAGACATTTGCTACAGGCTTTCTGGTGGAAAGAAACAGTGAAGATATGACAAAAATCACCTGGGAAATAATCAGACTCCACAAATTGTGGTTTTTAACTCCAGGCAAGAGTGAGTGCCTGTCAGGAATTATGTACATGAAGTTAAGTTGGTGATGGTGCCTTGAGGTAATCTTTTACCTCCAAGTCACGTGACTATGTTATCACCAGTTAGCATTTGTGCTTTCGTGACACAAATCAATTTTTGTGCTCCCTCACAACAAATCCCTCCTTCTTGATCCTTGCAAGGTCAGGAGGGACTCAATATAAATCCCAAATGCTGCTGGGGAACCTGAAGCTACTATATATCATAGTGTTCCTGTTTCCCTGGTCCCATTCTTTCCTCCTTCCCAAGCTCAGAGGGCACCTTCAGGGAAAAGCAGGCATCACACAGAGCCTCGGTGCTTTGCAGCAGTCAGGCTCCCTCCGTGGCAGGGATCCCCTCCCCATTTCCAGGCTTGCATTTCAGACAGGATAAATTTCCGTTGGGTGGGATATTCCACTTTAAAAGCAGGTGGAAAAAACACAATGAAATGAAAACTGGTAGCAGCCAAATGCTGGTGGAATGTGACTCTGCTCAGAAGATCCTTTTTCCTTAGCAGGATGTAGGAAGGGAAGCTGCCTTTGACAGATTTCTCCAAACCCTTCAGGGCCTGGCTGCAGCCACCTCCACCTGGCAGGGACCTCCTTGCCCCACACCACACTTTCCCAGGACATTAGGTTTCACTCCTTTTCAGGATACAGAGAAACCTCAGAAACCTCTCAAGATCAACACAATTGGGTTATTTGTCCTTGGCTGGGCTGTGAGATTACATATCACTGATGCAGCCAGCTCCAGGCAGGCTTTGGTGCACACCTTCAAGGAGACAAGGAGAATCTGACAGGCTCTGTGAACACAGGGCTTGATTCTTCACAGCCCCTCACGTGCTTTGTAGAGTCACTAAATCCTGGGAAACAGGAGAGAAAGCACCAGCAGTGAAGCAAATAAAATATTGTGATTTAATTAGCACAGGTAGCAATGACCAAAACAGGAATAAAACAGTAGTTGTGCCTTCATGTCCCTGGGACAGAAAGAAAAAGTTAGGGCACTGGTTTAGTTGCCATGTACCTTAAGGAGACAAGTGCAAACTGCTGTAATTTGAGCCTGTATGATTTTACAACCACATTTTTGGTAAAAATAACAATTTTTTTGGATGGAAAAATTGATACAGGTGTTTGACAGGAAGACCCAGGACTGGTGCTCCTTTCTGACAAAGCCTCTTTCATGCTGCCCTGGCAGCACTGCCCAGCCCTCTTTGGTAGTTAGTGCACCACAGCTTTACAAAGGCTCTGTAAATCCTTCCCACTGCTCATCCCTTCCATATAAAAGATGCCTTGCACAGGTTCACTGATAGCATTTGGTTGCACTGGCAGCAGCCACTTCAGCCCAAGACGTCTGCTCCCATTGAATTGATCTCAGCCCCATCCCTTTGCTCTGTTAGTCTGTTCCCATATCCTTTTTGCCCTATAAAAGTGGCATTACCTCCTGATTTATTTCTACCACTTGCTGAATTAGTGCCTTAGTCAGCAACTTCTACCCCATATTTATGGCTCCCTGTGAAACGGGAATGGCATTAAGTCATTGTTTATTCATTCTTTGCATCTCAGTTAGCAGCATGTGCTTCAACTCTGCAATAATCCAAATACACTGTCTGTTCCCACATTTTACAAGAGGTGAGTCCACTTGGAGGTCTACTTCATCTCTAGGAAATCTTTAGAAAAGATAAATTCAACCCGATGCTCAAGATTTTCACAGAATTACTTCTGATTTTCTCCAACTGGCATTTTATGCTCTGCAAAAGACATCTGCAAGCAATAGTCCTGCACTAGGATGATACAAAACAGACAGAACTCCTTGCCCCAAAGGGTTTATGTGGTCCCCCTTGTGTTTCTAGGTTGGCTCAATGGTGACTAGCCCAGAAAAGCAGGTCATTGCTGTAGCCAGAGCTGTTCTCACAGATACTGCTGCTCCCTGATGTGACTGCCCAGACTCCCCTTTCACTGAGAGCATTCAGATGCATTGCTGGAGGCACCACTAGAGATAACAACAGATATTTGGGACTGGGAGAGAAGAGAGAGAAGGGTTTGATTTTTTTTTTTTTAATTAGAAACATTGGCTGAACAACACATTTCCTAAAGGTGAAAAATGGGATCATGTACTTGAAGAGGTTAGGGACTCCTCACTGATAAACTTTTTCCTTTGTTATAAAATGGAGACCCAAGTTGGCCTATTTATTTTGGTGTAGATAAAAGCAAAACAAAACAAACTCCCCAAAACAAAACAAAACAAAAAAAGCCCAAAACCAAACAAAACAAAAAACCCCAAACCAAACAAAACAAAAAACCCCAAACCAAACAAAAAAATTAAAGAAGCCATGTACCAGGTGGCCCGTCTTTCAGCGAATCCTATTGTCATGTGTAACAGCCAGGAAGGTGATAAATTGATAAACTTTTAATGAGTTTCTGGCTGTAACATGGGAGCCTTGTCGTTGTCATGCCAGTCTACACATCTGGACAGCCAAGTACAAAACAACCAAGAATCCTCTGTACCAGCAGATGTGAACAACCAGAGTGGCTGATTTGGCAGATGCCCTCTGAAGCCTAATACAAATGAAAACTGAAATCCCTCTGTCTGGGCCACCTGCAGGGAACCCACACAATAAGCAGAGTCACTCTGCAGGAGCCTCGGTCGCTGCCACTTTCCTGGAGCCTCAGTGAAATCAGGAGAAAGGCTATTGGGCTTTCAGCAGCAAAAAAAATCAGCAATGCAGAGCAAGGAAAGAATGAGATGCTTGGAATAATGAAAATCCAGGACAATTGAACTCAGAACCAGAGATAAGAGACTCCATACTGAAAATTCAGAGAATGTCAATGAATTGATTGTGAGAAAAAAAATCCCAACATTTCCATTATTACTTTCCATTACTTTAAAATAAGAAAGTGCAGTAGCACAGGGCGTATAGTGCAGCCGTGACCAAAGCCATTTGTTGTATGTGTCTAAAGATCTGTCAAATAGACTGTGGAGCTGTGTAATGACATCTGCAGCCTAAAGGCTAGACAGAATAAAATCACTTGGACAAAGCTTTTAGAACTACTATTTACATAAATGCATAAATCTGCCCTAATTAGCAACAAACAATGTCAGCCAAAAAGAGGGAAAGGAGTATTTTTCTCACTAGAAGTGTTATTATGTCTATAAATAAAAATATGGTAAAATGCTGAAATCCTTTGAAAGGCTGCGATCCATATCCTGTGGGTAAAGTTTTGATCCTGCAGGCTTGGGCTCCAGAGCAACAGAGTGACTGCTGAGCTTCTTTAAACACCACAATTCCTGGTGCCTTCTGCAGTGTACTCTGAGCTCCTTCTCCTGTGAACCGGAGGGGATTTTTCCTACACTACAAAATGTGCCTAAGTGATGTTGGCAGCCAGAAGGATGTGCCTATGATCCAGTGCATAATCACTTCCACAAGCATCTGCTGCCAGTGCTTTCAAGATACATGTAATCCAAGCTGGAGACTATTGTGAATACCTCTCATTTTCCCTCGCTGGTTCCTTAGCAGTTTGCTTCTAGCTAGTTAGAAACAGAATCCCCCATCCTGCTTAAATTGGTTATAATCTCTCCAAGATTCATGCTGCAGCAGGAAAAGAACAAATTGCCTTGAGTTCAGGATGGGTTCATTCTCTTAAAGGTACGACATGCAAAGCAGCAGGGAAGAACAGAGGTCAGCTCTTATTTCTAAAGAGGAAGTTAAACATGAGTAGCTGAAAACAATGGATCTTTCAACCAATATCCCATGTACATTAATGAGCTAACATTCCTCTCCATTTGCATAATTCAAAGCCCTCTGCTTCTTTCCAATTCAAAAGAAAATTTAAAAAGCACAATGTGTTTACTACTCCAAATTTCACAGATATGGTAATTACTTCTTTCTCATTTATATGTCAGAGATTTCAGGTTATATCTTTGTCCTTAGGAAATTGATATTTTCCCTTATCCCAGGAAAGGGAATAGCTGGGAAAAGGCAGGGGGGTAGGGTTTTTTTTTGCTTTTTTTTTGTTTTTTTCTCTTGTACAAGGGTTATTAAATACCAATCTAATCTTGAAGGGAGTTAATCAGTGGCTAAATATTTATTATATGAACCAGGGCCTATTTAATGGAATCAAATGTCTAATAATAGCTAAATAAATATCCAAGTAATTACTCCTGTGTTCAGAATTTGTTTTAATATAACGATACCAGTATTTGTCTATTTGATTCTAGATTATATATGCTCATGTAAGTGCTTTGCCAAACATATGTCCAGATGTGCGCAAACAGAGATTCAGCCTGCATCTGACTCTTGGCAAAACTGTGACCAGAGCATGGAGGAACAAACCAACCTTTGGAATGTTATAGCCATGGTCTTTCTTTTAGTCTTTGTATTCTATTTTTCATGGAGTAAAGGCAGTGTACACACAGATACTCAGGCATTCCTTTGTTGAGCTGTAATTTCATGTCACAAATGCTCAGTGGGCAGACCACAAATGCCTGGGGTTTTATTTTTCATATTATATTCTATGTAAATTGGGAAAATGCAAGAGTAATTAGCAACATGAATGAGCAACACACAGTGCACAGAAATAATGAAAAATTAACAGAATGCTTAATCAAATTCTGTGGTTTTGCCCATTGATTTCACTGAGCTTTCTTAAGTAATTAAAGAGTTACATTTTTTGGATCAGATTCTAGTCTCCAACTCTTAGAAAACATTGGATAAACAGTGTTACATTAGCCAAAGCAATATCACTGAAGAGGCATTAGATAATGCAAGTATACTGCCTGAATTTCCATTGCCGTTTAATAGATATCTTTCACAAGTGAAGAAATGAAGCCAAGAGCTGGACAGGACAGTGATAAGCTCCACTGGAAAGCCTGGAAATGGACTATGCAGGGGCAATTCTTCAGTTCCACCTCATTCATTTTGCATCCATTTTCCCCCGAATATGAAGCCACATGTGACACTGGCATGTTTAGAGGCTCAGGCTGGATTTACACCAGCATAATTCCATGGCATTTAAGTGTGTGTTCCTGATTCATGTCAGCAGCAGAGCGGGGGCTCCTTGCACTTTTAAATGGGCAGAGGTAGGAGCAAAATAAGCAATAAACTCATTTAATAAAAGTCAGAATGCAGATGCTTAACCACAGCCCAGCGCTTTTTTCCTTTCCATAGTGGGAATCTCTGTGGAAACACTGACACATGGCTGCACCCACTCAGACACAATCCAGGGATCTTCCTCAAGGGCTGTGGCACAGCCTATTGCTATCCCTCCATGCACACTGGCTCACCAATGGTGCCTGCTCTGAGCCTGGGCTCTGCTCTCACTGCAGGCACCTCCTCTGGGTCCTTGGGCAGGGCAAGGAACCTGGGGATGCAGCTCAGGAGAGTTCTTGTCTGCTGCACCTGGAAAATGAGCAGATAGATCAGACTGCCCTGCTGCTGAAGGCTCAATCTCAGCTCCTCTCTGGCAGCACTGACCATTAGGCAATGAGTTACAAGGGCTCACTCTCCCAGTCCTTGAGGGAAAGCTCACTGGGAAATAAAACTACTTCTCTAATGGATCTCCATCGGGTGCTGGAGGGTGAATCTCTAGCACCATTCCCAGTACTGGAGTGTCCCACCCAGAAAAGTCTCTTTCACAGCTGGGACCCTTCCCAGTCCCAGCACAAAGGTGGGGAGCTCACCCCTGCCATGCTGCTCTTCTGACTGAAAAAGAGAAGAAATAACCTCTTCTATGAAGAGAGTGGCACTTCAGAGGATCACCACATTCATGCCAAGAAGGGCAATGAAGGAACAGAAAACAAATGTGGCACTATGGAGGTTCCTCATCTGTTGCTATCACCCCATCCCATAGCCTTTGCACAAACTTTGCTGAGAAAGACCTACTCTCGTAGTGTAGACTGCTGCAAAAAATTGTGGGGGTGTATTTAATAGTATCTGCTTTTCCATGTGGGAAACTGAGAAAGATTATCTGAATAATCAGTACAAAATACAGCAGCCTTTTTCCAAGTGTAAAGGAAGAGAAAGATTTTGTTGTGCTCCATGCTTTTACATAACAGATGACAAAGCACAGCAAGGGTGTTTCTAGTTTTTATTCCAGGAGTTCACAAAGCTGTCAGCCAGCTCAGATGCCATCTCTGTAAGCAACAGGGATTTAAATGCAGGTACACACACCTGTCTGGGCATTTGGATAAAAGTCTGGTAGCTGGAGTGTGCAACCACACAGCTATAAATATTTAAACTGGCTGTGCATGCTCTCAAGCTGCAAAGATGCTGGAAAGCAGAGCACAGCTGGAGCAATGCCAAACCAATAGGTATGGGCTTTTTAAGGGTGCTTGTGTGGATCTCTGCAGACACTTCTGGTACTGTGAAGTGCTTGCTGCTAAAAGCAGAAGATAACAGTGGCTTTTCATTAGAAGAAGCAAGCTCTACAAAAAACCTCACATCCTCTCTCTTGCACAGGAACAGGGAAGATTGTTGTGAGAGGACTGAGAGGACTGGGCTTGTTTGGCCTTAAGCAGTGACTCCTGTGTACAGCTCATGGAGATGGAGCCAAACTTTCCTTGGAAGTGCACAATGGCAGGACAAGAGACAACAGGCACAAGCAGGAACACAGGAAATTCCAGCTTGGTATTAAGAAAAGGTTTTATACACTGAAAAGTGTCAAGAACTGGAACTGCATTCCAAAGATGTTGTAGAGTTTATGTCCATGGAGATATCTGATCTTGACAGGACAAAAGCCTAAGAAATGCAGTCCAACTGGTGCACCTTGGACTGGGCAGCTTTTATGCCTCAGTGCCAGCATGGAGCCTTTCAAAAAGGTTAACTGCAGTTTGAAAATCAGAGAAACAAATCAGGCCTTTGCAAACTATTGTTACCCAAAATACCTAAATGTTTCTTTTGACTGTGGCTCTAATTCATGTGAAGAAACCAAAAGCCTGTATTTGGTCTCCATCTAACAGGTGGCCCTTCCAGTTTGCAGGCATCTTCTGCTCTCAGCTGAAGAACAGATTTCACACCCTGGCCTAGCCAAAGCCAACACAAGCTAGCTGAGGAAGCTGAGGAATGGGAAGAACAAGGGCTTTGTGAATGCCAAGGAACAGCAGAGTTGCATTGCTAATAGGATGAATCCTCTGCAAAATTCTTGGATCCCAAAACAATCTCCATCTGAACTTCGAGGAAAATATGATCATGGTTTAAATATTTTGGTATCTGTCCCAGGCCAAGTGGATAAGGGGCTCACTGTGCCAGGGGCTGGACAGGACCAGGGTAATAAACAATGCCTGAATTGGCATTCATGTTTGGGCTTCTCTGGCCCTTCAGAGCTGCAAATTGATATCATTGTAATCTGTGCCCACTGCAAGACCTGAACATGAGGAAAAATCAGAATCATGACAAATAGTTTGGTGTATTCTTTTATATGCCTTAGATTCTTTCTCCAAGCAGACCCTCAGTCCTGAGAAAAAGCCAGTACTGCTCCTTTATCCAAGCACTTAATAATTGCAAGATTGTGAACAAAAAAAAGACCAGCCAAGCACTGGAGGTACAAAAAATTTTAAAAGTAGCTGTCATATTTCTACCAAAGGATTATAAAATCAGTTCTGTAGGAATATGAAAATAAATTTTCTTTAGCTCTTCAGATGAATAAGACATAGCGCAATTCTAAATAATGTATCCCTGCAGTTAGGAGCTTGAATAGTATTGCCTTTTCCCCCTAAAGAAGCAGTATATGTTGCAGATACAAAAGGGTTGTTGTTTTGTGTTTAGTGTTGGTTTTTTTAAAAACATTATGCCAAGTTTCTGTTTTCAAACACATGTCCATGCTGGGAAGAAATGGGCATGTATCCATCTTGCCTCCAGGCCAAACCATTTAACCAGAACTGGGAATACTGACAAACTTTCTCAGCCCTTCTCTCTCTCTCCAGTGCAATTGTATAAAGCAGCCCTTTTCAGAGCTCTCTATAAAAATGACCAGTATAAATATCACACACCGTGTTTCCGTTTATCGAGTGGAAAATTATTTTTAACACACTTCTAGAAAAAGGTAACAGGTAAGTAGCCAATGTTCTTACAGCCATTTTAAAGGGGAATGTGTCAGTCTATAAATCAATAGCTGGCTCAGTGCCATTTGCTTCTGAATGGAAATCAACTATTTTTGCAGAGCTCTGCTCACAGCAGCTGAGCATCAATGCTAAGTAATGTGCAGCTATTAGGGGAAAACTGAGCATGACAACACAAATCACACAGCCCCTGATGAAGATCTCTGCACATGGCTGCTTCTTCTAATCACCAGCAGAATTTAATGAGACACCTGCAGTTTATAGACACTCTTGTTCCAACATAAATTGCCCTGAGAGCACAAAGTCTTCTTTTAAAAAATATTCTTCAGTAAACCATAAACCACAAAGAGTTCATTGTCACTAATAACATACTCCTCATTAATATATAATGGCATGAAACAATAGTCCTTCATACACAACCTACAACAGATCTGAAGATTGAGTTGAAGGGTGTTAAGATCTCCTAATTAGCAGTTTTCTACCATTTAGATTTTCATTAATAAAACAGTGCTGAGTGCTGGAGACCTTGAAATTGACTACTTGCAAGGCTGAAAAACCACTAATTCTTCATAAATCTGACCCATATGAGATGAGGGAGAGGACTGAATGTATCCCATGGGTCTCTTAAGTAGGGGCAAGCTCAGGCAGCCTGGGATTCCTCCTCTTCTTGAAGCTGCAAGGGCATTCAGCTGTAGGCACAGATGCTCCAGCCTTGCCTTCATCCTTCCATTGTAGTGAGAGGGCAGCTCGGACTGCCAAAAAACCATGGGGGGAGCTCATCAGAGTGCCAGGAAGGATAAAGGGTAAGGGTACCTTGTAGAACTTATCAGATCTGTAGAGAGGGGGAAATAAACCCTTCATTTTCTAACCAGCAGGATGTTCTTTGCTGCTTGGGGGAGGAAACAGAGAATGGTGCCTGCTAAAAGCAAAACCAAATCTGACTCCTCTGAACCAGTGGGCTCAGAGAGAAAGCAAAGGCTTGTTGCTGAGGATTAGGGATGTTGTCGTCCACCAAGTCAGCAGCTGGAAATTGCTGGCAGGAATTGCTGAATCTCTGGGGCACCCTGGGGTTTTATTGTCTTGAACCAGAACTCAAAGTGGCCACAGCACAGAAGCCTATCCAATCCTCTCCAGCAGGTGCACAGGCTTCCCAGGAATTCTCATACAAGCTGTTTTGTGACCATTGACAACAGCATTTTGACTTTTTAACATCCAGGATGAATACCTGAGGATCTTTGGTGTAATTTTGTTGCAAATATCTGAGAATTACTCTAGGACCTTCCTTGGAAGGCCCCTCAGAACTTGTTAACACATTATAAATTGTGATGCAAGCCTGCTGCTTGTAGGAAGAAAAAGATTTGTGGCATTAGTTAGTGAATCAGCATTTAATAGCAGTATTGAAAAAAGGGATGGGAATTTAATTTTGCTCCTCTTCAGTTGTCTGAAATGATCTGTCAGTGCTGCCCATCCAGCATCTCCTATCCCCTTCCCTCCTTGGACAATAGCTGCATCTCCCACTGTGCCAGCTGATATAAATAGACACTTCTCCAGCAAAGTTAATGGAGCTGGGGCTTTTCACATGGTCTAAGGACCTGGTGCTGAGCATTTTAAACTGGCTGTGCAGCTGCATCAGTTACCAAATAAGATATGTCAGCAATTCTTGAGTCAGACAAAATAGCTGTCTAACAGCCCTGCTATCAGGAAAGCCACAAATGCTGTCACAAAAACAGTTCTGGTGAAACTGGTAAGTATCTTTTATAATATGTTACTTACTGAATAAAAAAAGGGCAGTACATTTTTATTCTTCTCATGTTATTCAGAGATTTTCTCATCACCAGAACGAGGAAGTGTCAGAATAAGTGCATTTGAAAAACCATTTTTAAATAAAGTAAATTAAGTCTTTTTTGGTAATGGGAACGAAACAGAATAATGTTAATGGAGTTTTTATTAAAGAAAACTTCTTTGCAAAATAGTACATACCATTGGGAGAGAAAATTAGCAGTCAGATCCTCACTGTGGCAATCTGGCAGGGTTCTAGTGACAGACTAACATCCCGTCTAGTGCTGCAAGTGAAATTACACAGTCAAGTCATGCTCTGAGACACGCATTTGTTATGAACTACCTCATATTTGTTACTGGTTACCTCAGGGCAGAGGAATAAATTCATTTTTATTAATGAGAAATGCACAGGTGACATCTGAGAGTAAACTTCTCAAGGGTTTGGCCTTCCCTAAAAATGAAAACAAAAGCAGCCTAGAAAAAATACAGGAATTAAAAAAGGGTCCCTGACCTTTGGGACAGCACCTTCACCCCAAAGCTCATTCCCTTCCCTTTGCAGGCTGGAAAGGTGAGGTGGCATCTGGCTGTGCTCCAGAGGGAAGCAGGTGGTGAAATGTGCTGAAACATATATGCAACAAAGGAGAAACAGGTGAATAAACATCAAATACAAACTGCAGAGAACAGAAACCCTTTTCCCTATCAGCTGGGGGGCACACTAGTGCCATTAGGAAACCCAGAATGCCTGAGAGACATAGGAAAAATTTGAAACTGAGCAGAAAATCTATCCCAGGTGAAGCCACTGAGAGAGCTGGTGACAGGAATTACTGCAAGGTGTGGAGCAGAGCCGGGGAAAACAGAAAACAGTTGATCAAACCCTACAGAAGACTTTGGGATGAATTGCTCTAGAGAAGTGCAGTGCTCATGAAGATTGGATTCAAGGGTGCTTCAGTACCTTTCTAGAGTAAAGTCACCTCAGCCAGCTGCTTGAGAATGTTTTAGCAGCTTTTTAAAGAATGAGAAATACAAATTAATCAAAGCAAATATTTTGGAAAAAAAAAGTATCTGCTTTGAAAAATATCCACAAGAATACAAAACCAGCATGGAACTAGTGCATTTTTTTGTCCAAGTTACCTCTTGTGCTTAATGTCTAGAATCTGTTGATCTGTGGCTTCTCAGCAAAAGGAGCAGTCCTGCAAATAGCAAAATTTTGATACATAAGAATAGCCCCAATTTGTGAGCTGTCTGAAAGCATATTTTCCCACAGTTTCAAAAATCCTTTTGCAAAAACTGGCACTGTAGAAGTCCCAACTCAAACAATGATTTTCAGAGAACAGAACCACCATTTGGGAGCCGAAAATTTTGAGCAAAGGGGGACTTTGAGACAAACTATCCATAACATTTGGGATTCCTCTGTTGCTGCAAATTACATCACTACACTGCATAAAACAAACTCTTAATTTTAGTGTTTAGTGCCTCTTTAAGGCATTTACAAATACTTGTATGGTCTACATTAACAGAGTTTATTAGCTTTAAAATATTTTTAATAAACAAAATCTTCACATTTTTCAGTACTGACATCAAAGCATAAGCAATCCCTCTAAACATTTTATTTGAACCAGCATTAGAAATCAATTTGGCATTTGTTGTACCATTTGCCTCATTCTTATGTAGAAGCCTCCTATTCTGTTTCGTATATAATTTTATTTATTACTGTAATTTTGGTTGCAACTAATCACACACATTAAAAATCATCTAGCTTTGAATAAGTCTTTATAAAAATTGTGATGCTCTGTGCTGCTCATTCTTGATAACTGATGTATTAATGTGCACCTGATTTAAAATGCACAGTGCAAATACAAAGTGCTAATTACAGTGATCCAAACTGCAATCAAGGTTTTCATGGCCCTGCAGTGAGTGGCATGGCATTCACCAGCTGTAGCCTAGGATACATATAAGCCCTTGTTCCCTGATGTATTCCCAGGGAACAGCTTCTTTAGGAGCAGGGCAGGCGGCTTACTGTGTTCCCTGGGAATAAATGGCACTGCAAGACCATATTAACTCAAATCTTGATGTCTGCTTTCTCGCCAAACTGCATCTTAAACAACCCATGAAGACAAGCACACCCTCCCCTCCAAAAATACATCAGGCCATCCTGTTGCTAAATGATACTAAATTTTCTACTATATGTATATATATATAAAAATATGTAGACATATAAACATATAAATATATAAATATATATAGTCATACATATAGTCATATATATAGTCATATATATAGTTATATATATATGACTATATATAGTCATATATATAGTCATTTATATTTATATATAGTCATATATATAGTTATATATATTTATATATTTATATAAATATATAAATATATATAGCTATATATATGACACAATTAGATATGGCCCATAATTTCAGATTCAGAGCCTTTTTATTCCCCTGAGATGCCTGATCCCTTGTGTTGGGAAATGCTCTGAAGGCTTTGAATTGAGCCTGGGATCTACACTCGGAAGCAATTGTTAATTTATACTTGACAATATTCATCTCATATGTACAGTAGGTGGGTGGGGGAGTTTGAGGGCTTTCAAATTGTGTGGAGGAAAGGAAAAAAAAAAACTTTGTTCTGTATTTAGAACAAAGTATTTAGAATTTGAAAGTGATAAATCTCTTTTATATTCTCTAAGTTACAACATGGATGTGGAGCGAGAGAGATTTAGATTTTAATCTTTTTACTGAAGTAAAATAATTAAAAGGGTGTCATAAACTCATTTATTTCCGCATGAAATATTCTATTTCAGGAATGCTTGAGAAAGTGTTTCAGAAGTTAGTGATTTAAAGCAAGCAGCTGCATACTGATAACAGGCACTGCAGCTTTAGATCACAGGAATCCCCTCAGCAAAGGAACCAATTTTTCTAATTTTGAAAAACAACAAAACCCCACTGGCTAGAGTGCTTGCCTGAAATTAAAGCATATATCTGCTTATTTTCCAAGAGAAATAGTAAAAAAATGGGTTGAAAGAGATGAAGCTGTTTTCATATCTTGCAGATTATAATTTATTGCAAAGGCAAGAGCCACTGAATTCTTCCTCCTCTAATTACTATTAATTTGTGAGGTATGGACAGAAGATATGCCACTGTTCATATGGATATTTGCAATACTGACATTTTGCTTATGTCCAAGCTGTTCCCACAGAGGAGGGATTGGATTATTTGTGCTCCCCACCCTTGCTGCAGCGCTCCCAGGGTAGTCCTGAGGCGGGTCTGTGACTGGGCTAGAGCACAGACTCCACCACCACCACAAACTTTTGATGAAATAAGCGTGTGGAATTAATTCTTTGCCATGTGGTAACCTGTTCTTGCACTTTAAACCCTGACAGCTCAGTTTTATCAAATGATAAAAGGCTTTTATCATACGAGTCAATGCTTAGATGGAAAATGTGATTGGGAGAACTGGTAATAGCTTACCAGACACTTTGCTCAATCCATTTTTCTGTCCTTAGACTTGTCAGGCATGAAAACAATCAAATCCTGGCAGCATTTGCATTTGATTTCCATCCAGACCAACTTACTGAGTAATAGAATTATCTTGGTCTGACATTTGAGGTCACCAAAAGGGTTTCTGGGCCAAAGACGCCACCATAAAACATCTCAGTCAGGGCTCCTTGATGGCCCATCAGGATAAAAACAGTTTCCTTCTGCTGTGAGGAGTTTTCACCTACAGATGTCTATGGTAACATGTGGGCACATGGTTTTCTTGGCAACTTTTCAAAACTGCCCTTTTCAAAAATTGTTTCCATACTCACTGAATAGTTGGATGTTCGGACTTGGGCAGACTTGAAGAAAAAAGATCTGGGAAAGGGAGTTCAGGGTTCAGAAAGCCTCACTCATGTTATCAGTATTTTAATTTGCCCCAAACTCAGGCTTCAATCCAGAAGGAATTGTTAAATATTGTAATCTTCTGTAGATCAAAGGCTTTCATACAGGCACCCTTTGTTGAGCCTCAGATTGTCTGTTTGATTCGTCATTTCTTCCATGTGAGATTTGATTGTTGATTTGAAGACATCCAGACGTGGAAAGCCCTTCACTTCTCTTCCCAGTTTGTTCCAGTGGCTAATCAGCCTTACTTGTTTCTCAATTAAGTATGCCTGATGCTGGCTCCCAGCCACCTATTCTTCCAGTGCCTTTCTCATGGAGTAAGACAGCTTTGGGTAAGGCAGCATCAGGCACTGGCACGCTACGTCCACCCAAGAAAATGCTCTGCAAGGATGCTTGTTGGCATTTTTAATTGAAAGACTCTTTGCATATTTATTTAAATGGATTGAAATTAAAAAAAAAAAAAAAACCAGAAAAAGAAACCGCAGCAGATTAGTGTTTTATACAGAATTTTAGAAGGCATTGTGCTCTATAAACATGTGGTTTTATTTTAATGTTTCTCTAGGCAGATATTACTGAGAACTGACAAAATAAAAAAAACCCAACTATGTATTTGTTATTCTGCTTTGTATAATAAACATCTGCATTCTCTTCTACCTCAAGTGTCTGTTTATGAAGTTAGAGGAATCCTCTACATAAGGAGGAGGCCAGAACAGTACTGAAAACTCAAAACAAACTCCACATGACAGTCTGACTAAAGAGAATGAAATAAACCTCAAACCTATCTCCAACACCTATCTGCAACAAAACTCATGCCAAAAAAAAACCCCTTAAAGACCCCCTTAATGCATTCAATGACTATATTTTCATTAGAAAACTGTTTCTTCCCTGCAAAATATACTCTGAAATCGGGATGGACAGAGAAACTTAGTCTTCAGATACCCAGAAAAAATAGGAATTACTCAAAAATGCTAAGCATACAGTAGATAGAAGAATTAAAAAACTCTGTGCCTGCATCAGCTGGAACAGATGGAAGTTTTGCTCTCAGTGCTAGGACATGCTTTACTACCTTGACTGAAATATTTCTGTTTCTGAGTCCCCTGTGATTCAAGGACTGCCAATGTCATGCCCTGTCAACACCACTGTTGTGGGGTGGATCCATTGGCTCTGTGTTTGCAGGCTGGGTTGGCAAGGATGGCAAGATAAGGACATGCCAACAATCTAAGACAATTCACCAACCTCAGAGCCCACAGAGATGTTAAATCAGGCAGAGCCCAGGGGCAAAGGCAGGAAAAGTAAAGTATTAAAAAACAGCCTCCCCAAGAACTACTCTTGCAAGCTATTGTCATCTTTCTGACTCAAGTTTCAAAGACCCCTACAAATCAAACTGGCCAAGATTTATTTTAATAATTGCTTCAATGGCCTAACTTCTTGTTTTTGTTCTCCACCATGGAAGAACAACACTGCACTTAAGTAATTGTTGTGAATGGATCAATTACACAATTACCATTAGTGCAGTTGTCTAATTAAGCCTTTTCACAGAGCTAAAGAAAATCAAAGGCAATCCATGCACATTAATGTGCTGTACCTTTTCTGCAGGATGCTCTGGCATTGCATTAAATGCTATTTCTAAAGACTGCCTGCAGCAGATTTAAACTCTGGTTAGGTTGAATAAAGAAAAGATAATGTTACTTCAACCTCTTACAGTCATCTGGGTTTTGTTTTCATCATATTTCAGAAATATTCACATGCTTTCCATACATTCTTTAAGGGTACTTTTGTAACATAAAGTTCTCCTTTCTAAGGTCATTTATTTTAGTTTTGATGCAGCCATGGTGATGAATGGGAGACAAAGGGGCATGAGAACTTACTTACTCATTTAATCACAAACTATAAGCAATAAAATGTATACCCCAAGTACTAAGAATAGTTTGGGTGCAAATCTTATGTATGGAAAACTAGCTGCTTGCAGGGCTACTGATGAGTGCCAATTATGGATCCAGCTCCTCTGGGATTTCTAAGCCTTTCATGCCCTCTGTGCACCTGCTCACAGGGCGGGACTGGTACTGCCTAAAGCTGTGCAGGCAGCACAGCCACCACAAACCTTCCTGATTTTCCATCTTCAGCAGAGGTTTCTCCCCTTTTTTCCCCTCTCCGGCAGAGGTTTAATTTATTTTCATTTACCTCATTAAGTTAGATGGTTTCTGTGCCAGCTCTAGCTCTGGCAGGGATGGAGAGGTTGTGCTGGCATGGCACCTCATCTTGGGATGCTAGAGGATCAGCTTCCAGACATCCACATACACAACTGGAGGAACTTCCCCTTTTTGGCAGTGATCACAGATCATTGGGCATGGAAGACTGTAGGAGCTGGAAGAAAGGTTGTGATGCAGCCAGGGAAAGAACATAATCTGCCTGAAATCAGCAGCACATTCCCTTAATCTTGCATGCTGGGAAAACCCACTGCTGTAAAAGACATGTCTCAAACTCTCTCTTTCAAGGTCTCTTCAAAGTAAATACCGAAAGAGTAAAAACCTGGAAAACTTCTTGGTCCTCCCTGGATCTTTGTTTGGACAGATACAATTGTGGAAGCCAAGACAGGATAAGAAAACACTGATTAGTGACAGAGATTTCTGTCTGGGAAGCTAAGAAAACATCAGGCTGGAGTAAGACTGTGGGAGAGACCAAGCCTTGTGGGAGAAGCTGGCGCTGTCTGGTTTTCTGGGACACTCTGGGGTACTCATAAATAGATTTTTGGCATGTACTCATAGACAGAATTAGCTGGTCCTGGGCCCTCCCTGGCCTGGGAGGGAATCATCTCCATGCAACTCATGTAGCACCATCGACCAAACTGCATAATCACTTCAAGCCTGAGATGGGGAAATGGAGGGATGGGCATCAGAACATTATGGGAGGCATCCAGCTGGCCAGAGCCTGAGTACCAAGTGGGATCAGCACTTTGAAGCAAAGAGTTTGCATTCAAACAAAGATAATTGTTGCACTCAAACAAAGAGTCCTGCTGTCCGGCCAGGGCTGCAGCCGTGTCACAGTGCCTGAGAGCCCTGCCATCCCAGGGATGTCTGCCCACGGGTGATGGTGGTGTTGGAACTGCATGGCTGGGCTGACACTCCTGGCCAGAGAGATGCTGGCAGGCTCAGGGACACCCTGGGGCAGGGACAGGGACACCTTGGGCAGAAAAGCAGAGAACAGCAAAACATCATCACAAATGGGAGCTGGCAGCTTTGTGAGACAGCACACTGTCAGCACAAGCAATAGAAGTTGGTGCAAAAAGACCAAGGATAAAAAAGACTTGAGCAAAGACATGAGCTGAATACCTATGCTCACAGTTTTAAGTAAAAATATGTTTTTTCCCTCCAAGAAGAAATGTTAGAAGGAAAAGATAAAAGAAATCTAATGTGTTTGGTGATAAACAAACCTCAATCTCAGAAGACCAAAATAGGAAAAATAAAGCTTATTTTAATTCTTGTTAGACTTCCTTTGCAAAAGACACCTAGCTCAGATGCTCTGAATACATTTAATCATGACTGTCTTATTAAGCAAGATTGAGCAACCTAAACCATATGAAAATTGTTACTGGCCCAAACATGACTCACTAGGAATGACAGCCAGCCCCATTAATCACATTCTGTAGAACAATCCCAAATGTGCATTATTCACACTGTAGTTCTAAGCACACTGTAGCTCATGAGGCAGAGGTGGGAAGACCCTCATTTGGATGGAGACAGAGAACTGCACCTTTGGACTGAGCAAGCACAAACTGGTGGGAGAGAGGAGAGACAAAAATTATACAGAATTCAGTATGATTGATTAATTGCCTTTAATGCAAGCACCACCATAATCATAAAGGGAGACTTGATTAAATGTGCAAGGAACTCGATGGGAACTATGACACAGAACCAGTTGTAAATTTCGATACTCACCAGCTCTCTGTTCCAGTCCACAGTCTGTGCCTCCAAAAGTGTGTCTGTCCTGCTTGAGTATAAACTCATCAGAACTGCAAGTACCACATCCATTTATGAGTCAATGAGTCTCAAATTTTTACAGACTTTCTGAGCTTTTGTGACTGTTAAATCTGAAAGTGAAAATTATTCTAAAATACTTGCCCTGATTATGCAGTAGCAGGCATGTGCAGTTGATCCAAAGGAGCTAAACTTTGCATCAAATTTCCCCTGGGCACTGTGTGAAACTGCACAATAAATGAGTGTTGCTGTAACTTAAACAGATACTGACTCTTCAGGGACATGAAAATAAAAATGTTCTGGTGTTAAAACGTGGCCCTGACAGGTCTATTACACTCTTCACAAAGTCTGATCGTTTTCTTCTAACAGTAGCTCTCTTAAAAATTAATGATGCATGCTTTCCATGCTCTCTCATTGCCAATGCATGACTCAGTAGGTTCAGATGAGATTCCAGCTAGGCAGGCACTCAGTCAGGGAATGGGCTTAGTTCACCAAAAAACTTTCCTTCTCTTTACCTTTTTCTATTTAATCTACAGAGACCTTCTGTGAGATTTCTCTTCTCCTTTCCAGTTGTCAATATGACTGCATTAGATCTTCATCTTGGGCTTAAAATTCCATATAGTAGCATAAAAATACATTTTTTTAAAGTGAAGCTTGGAAAAAGCCCAAATATTTCAAAAGAAATCTTTTTCTATAGCACATGTTAAAATTTCCATTAATATTTAAAAAGATCCCAGTAGATGAGAACTTTTCTCCATAAAGCTGCAAAAGTTAAGGCATTCAGAGTACTGAAACTCCCAGCATAATTGTTACAACAAATTCCCTCGGGCTTATTATCACTAACTGAAATTGCAGCAAATAAGCAGCTTTTAGCCTTTTAATTTAAGTCATTTAAAATAAATTGATCTCTGTAGTCATATATCAAACATGTAAATCAGCTTTCTAAAGCAGTGTCTCTGTGATTTAACTCAACTTCTTGCCCACTCCCACCCAGCTGGCTCCTTCCAGCCCATCTAAGGCCTGGGAAAATAGGTAAAATAGGGAAAATAGGTGAAATTGTCATTCTGGTACAAAGGACAGCAGATCTGGCTGTGCCAGGGGAGTGCAGGGCACGAGGGAGTGTGGCTCAGCACCCCACACCCAGCTGCAGCCTCAGACTTCAGTGGATGCAGGCATGCCAGTGGCCAAGGGATGTGTGCTTCTCCAGTATTCCCAGTGCACATGAAATCCCCAAACTGGTGTTGTTTTTCCCTCCACAGCTGGATGGTGGATCATACTGTGTGCACTCATACTGCTAGCATCAATGGACTCATCTCTAAATGGGAATGAATGAATATGTATGATTAATGCCAAGCTGGGCTGGCTGGGTGCCCAAGTATTGGGAGCTTTGTGTTTTCTATTACTGGAATGCATTTGCTTTCACTGGATGGGCAGATTTCGGATTTTATTGTTATTCTTACTAAATTTAAAAAAAAAACCTGCAGTGGCAGAGTATTCAACTAGTCGTATGAGACTGGAAAGTAATAACCTAGGACAATGTGATCACTTTGAGTGGCATTTTACTCAGGGCATTCCTACAGGAGCTGCAAAATCTGATATACAATGAAAAGCTTTTGTCAGTCTTCAAAGCATCCAAACTTCCAGAAAACACAAACTTATGGAACTGAGCCTTACTTAAGTCTCTCTTGCAATACAAGGAGAGCTACAGAGTTTTTCTGGTTAACAAAGGTTTGCATTTACACGTACTTCAGTACTTTACAGTGCTGGCCACACACACTAAAAGCTGCACAGTAAGCTGCAGAATGTTATCTGCTTTACCAGGGTTCCATTTGAATTCTTCACGGATTATTTTCCATTGTATAAATGGAAAATAATTGAAGTTAATGTTCTGATTTTTTCTTTTATTTTGAAGACTAAGAACTACATGTTATGTTCTTGAATTATGATTTACCACCCCTTTTTCCCTCTTCAGCAGAGGTTTAATTTAGTTTCATTTACCTCATGTGCTTTGAAATATCCCAGAGACGTGAAGCTTCAGCTGCAATAAAAATATTTCATCTGTATAATGTAATAAAAAAGGTGACAAAAAATTAAATGGGTACATTTCCTTTTTTGGATATGTGGATATAGGGGTTTCTTGCTTGCACCTCTCAGGAGAATAACCTTTCTTATTTTTATTCTGGAGAACACTTTAGCACCGAGCAGTTTTAGCTGATTTCATAGAATCACAGAATGCTTTGGAAGGGACCATAAAGATCATCAGGGACACCTTCCACTAGACCAGGTTGCTCAGAGCCCCATCCAACCTGGCTTTGAACACTTCCAGGGGTGGAGCACCCACAGCTTCTCTGGGCAGCCCACTCCAGCGCCTCACCACACTCACAGTGAGGAATTGCCTCCTAAATCTGATCTAAACCTGCCTCCTTCAGTTTAATGCCATTACTCTGAGTCCTATCACTCTGTGCCCTTGTAAACAGCCCCTCTCTCTCTCTTTTGTACCCTTTGGCTGGAAGGCTGCTGTGAGGAAGCCCCAGAGCCTTCTCTCCTCCTCCTACCACAGCTCCCTCAGCCTGTCCCCATAGCAGAGATGCTCCAGCACTCTGATAATCCTCAGGGCCCTACTCTGGACCAGCTTCAAAAGATCCACTTACTTCTTGTGTTGGTAGGCCCAGAGCTGGATGCAGCACTCCAGGTGGGGTTTCATGAGAGCAGAGTAGAGGGGGAAAATCCCCTCCCTCAACCTGCTGGTCACCATCCCCTGGTACTCACTGGCTGCACTGAGACAGGTGGCCAACTGCTTTGCAAGACAAATGTTCCTTCTTGCCAAAATCTGTGCTGTGATACTATGCAAATTAGGGGAAATGCATTTTATTGGACTGTGGAAATTAAGAAGCATGTAGCAACATGCTTTGTGCTTATTTATGGTAAAGTTCAGCTTTGGGTCACCCAGCCAGGTGACCACTCTCAACTCCCAGGCACCTGCAGTGCTCAGACCAGTGTTGGAACAGGTGGGTCCTGGCACACAGAGGAGAGCCAAAGTTTTACCTTCACTACTGTGTTGGCATCAACCAAGATTTCATGCCATAACCATTCTGCAATCTGCAGCTACCAGCACATTCTCCTGCTGTTGATTTATTTAGATAGCAGTTGATGGTTTAATAGTATTTAATTAAGCCCAGTACGGTTAAAACCAGCTAAGCTTTGGCAGCCACTCCTGTCATTGCAAATCGAATTTTGTATTATGGACAGGGGAATCAGGGAAACAAGATGAAAATTATCCCTCTTGCACCACCCCCTGGTACTTGGCAACAGGGAACTTCCCAATGCTGCTGCCCAACCTGAACCATCTGTACTAGAATAACATTTTTCACATGACACACACTCAGCATATTTTTTAAACATCTCTAATGAAGCACAGCCATATGTATGCATGTGCCTGTTCACACATGTGCTCTAATACATACAGATATATGTGTGTGTTTATATGTAAATATACACACATATTTAGCTGCTAACACCAGTGTCAACAGGAACAGAAGTGTCTCTCTGAAAGTGATTATTTAATCCCAGGCAAAGAGCTTCCTGCAAGAAGATCAGACATATTAGCCTTCAATACTTTTGAACTTCTCCCACTGGAACAAGCTTAAATCCCTTTTACGTACTGGGTTAAATAAGAAATTTGTTGTCATTGTCTTGAACAATAAAAAATGGTTACAAGAAGCCATGTGAGTTCCTGGTGGATCTGTAAGCTCTTTGAAAACAGTTCTCACATATTTTCCAGCAAAGTTGGACTGCCTTGTTCCAGATTGTAGCACTACCCTGGGGGATAAGATGTACAGTGCTTGCATCAAGTTCTGCACAGATCCGAGGGAAAACAGACTTGCTCATCCTGGCTGCAAATTTTTGAGAGGTTGAGCTGCTGCTCTGTGCTGTGCATGGGTCAACAGAATCACAGAGATTTGCCAAGAGACAGAAGAATACTGTGTAGTTTTCAGGGCTGGGAGAAGATGTTTTCCTGAACAAGTTCAGGAGATGCCACTATTCTTCAGTATCTGGTTCTCCATGAAGGTAGGATGAGCAGGTTGGTGCAACAAAACATTCAGCCCAAAGTTCTTAAAGTGCTGTGTTTGCTGAGTAACTTTGTGATACAGTGGCATAATACTTCCAGAGATCTTCATCTGACTATTTTTAAACCATCTGGTTTGAACCACAAGCTGTATGATGCTGGCATGCAGCTGGCACCAAAGGAACTTAACAGCAAGCTTCCCTGTAGTTATAAATACCTATAAAATAATCTGTAAACTTTTAAATTGAGATTTGACAGAGGGCTTGAGCGTACGCCAATTTAAAGTACATAAAAATTCCCTCTGGTTTACATCTGTGAGGACGAGGGAGGATAAGAACAGTGTCAGCACAGGAACACACGTGAGGAAAGATCACTCTCTGGAAATGCGTATTTACTAAATATTGTGAACTCATCGTGTGTACTGCAACTCAACAAATATTTGCTGAATCCTCTAATACAGAGGCCAAAGAAAGCTTTGGCAAATGTAAATCTGAATCAACTTAGATATAGAATCAGATGATTTGAGAACTGATGGCAAAGCTATAAAACACAATAAAACCCATCAGATGTCAAGTGGGCAAGTGATAATTTTGCCAGCTGACCTCTTCACCAGCTTCTCACACCTGGGAATTGTTTTAACCTTTTATATTTTCACCTGTTCCTATGTACATTTATATATTTTGGGACCTGTGGAGTAGTCTGTTTCTTTAATCTTGAGAAACCAAGCCGGCAGACATCACATGTGGAAGCTCCAGGATGTTGAGGGCTCCTGTGCTTTGACAGGTTCTGGCACCTGCCAGAAGTGAGGGTGTTCTGCTCAGTCAGTGAGAACTGATTAAAAGCAGAAACTGAGGTGGGCTCTTACACATAAACAGCGAAGAGCAAGGCAGCAGCAAGGTCCCTTCAGCATCACCAAATCCTCCCAAGGCACTCCCAGCACGAATCCCTCCTTCCCACGAGTGGCATTTCCATCACCACCACTCCTGCACCCTGTGTGGTGCCACTTGCTATCAACACCTTCCCATGCACTTACAAAGAGTGGGTGGGTGGAGTAACAGGGTTCTTCCCCACAGTTTAGACCAGGGAGTAGCTGGCAATTTAGCACAGAGGAGTAACTCAACAGTTTATTTAAATGGAACACATTGGAGCTGAGGTAAATAAATTTTTCTGTATTTTCAGTTTTATAACAGATAACTCAAAATGATGTCAATATTTGAAAATGCAAAAATAGTGCAAAATTACTTCTGTGATAATAGAAGACAAACGTTGGCAACAAGCAGCATTTTAGAAGCAACAATAGGAAGCAGATCAGGCAAAGCCCCAGTTTATATAGCATGGCAGAAATGCAACTAATCTACAGGCTTTTCCCTGTAAGACAGGAGAAAGATCAGTTACATATAGTCAAACCTATGAAAGGTAACTAAACCACAGCATTTGAAAAGTAGCCTTGTATACCGGCTTCCAGACAAAAGGTGAATATACTTTGATTTCTTGCTGAGCACATTTTACTAACTTCTTTTATTATTTGTCTTGGCTTCAGTTTTGGGTTTTTTTTTTGTACTATGTATGAGAGAATGACATGTTGCTGAAAAGCTCACTTCCTTTTAAACACTGGCACCATGAAATTAGAGCTATGTCGACAGTCACCATTCAAGTTAGAAACAAAACAAAACATATATTTTCACAGTAGTAGGACAAAATCCAGCTTGGAAAAATGAAGTGAAGAGAAATACAACTATTGCAACATAAACCTAAAAAAAAAAAGTTTCATAAAGGGCATAAAGTTCCATTGTATCAAGCCCTTTAGAAAAAAAGATTTGCAAATGCATGTCCAAAACGAGAGTTAAATTACAGTTCTGTGAGATTTGAGTTTAGAAACTAGTGTGACATTTGATACTTATTTTCCAGGTAACTTAAAAATATTCATTTCACAGCAGTGATTATGAGGCAACAATCTCATATATGTGTATATAAGGCTGAAGTAGGTCACTGAAGTCACATAACAGCAATAAATTTCTTTCTCAAAGAGCAACTACAGGTTCTCTATGGACTCCTGAAGAATGGGGTTGTCAATTAAACTTAAAAACATCATTTACAGAGCAGTTCCATATCTGAAAAATCATCAAGAAATACAACAAAAAATAATGAAGCTTGAGTCAAATCCAGCCTTTAAATTATTCCTGTAGGAATAAAATTGTTTATTTTTCAATCATTTGACTTGACAAGGAAAACTTATTTGGGAATGTTTTACTGATGAATCAAACTGGCCCAGACACTGTAACAAAGAATTAAATATTTTATCTTAAAAAACCCAACTAGAAACAACAATATAATTTGGAAGAATGATTAACTGTGTAAGCAATAGCAGGACATACAAAATGGGATTAAAAAGCTAAACAATTTAGTCAAATTTTCAAATGCATTAGGGGCTTATTAACCTGAACTGTCTGAAAAGTTGATGATACACGGATTCACTTGACTGTATTTAACCCTCAAATCTTCTTCCAGAAACAGCTACCAATGACAAACAGCAAAATACAAAGTTCAGAGATCCTCAAGTATGTTACTGACCTCTTGTGAACCTGAATGGAGGAAAACATAGAAAAAGTTTACATCACAGAAGAAAACAAAAGACAAATGAGAACCCTACGGCCAATATGAAGGAAGAAAATATTGCTGTAATCCCACATCTGTGTTTGCATTCTGTTTACACAGTTTGGGTTCAAGGCATTCAAATTAAATGTCTGCATTTTTATACAGAACAAGAAAGAATTCTCTCCATCATAAATATGTGGTATTACGCTCTTATATGTACAAAGGATATTTATCCTTTCTCTTAGATCTTGGCTTTTTAACTTTAAAGCCCTCAAAATATCACAGTCAGTTGTGGTGTTGGGAGAAGGAACTTCTGTTACAGAAGTCTATTTACACCTTCTCAACCTTTGGCTGAGGTCAGGCAGGTAACCACATTCTTAGCTCTACAAGAAAGTCAGAGATGGAATCTTAAGATACCATTCTTTAGCATTTCTAAATGGCCAACCACGCAACAAATTAAGTACTAACTCGAATCAATCCCATAGAAATGGAAAATGGACAGGATAACAGAAAAAAATATTACAATAGCAACTTTTTTTTGGATACTGAGGTACCAACAATGAGGTATCTACTGATATACACAGTCCAAAGGTTATTTCTGCTACTAGATTTGATTAGGATATTTCCCCCATCATAAAAGAAATTGCTTTCTCATTGAAAGCTTGAACATTTTCAGAATCTTTTTTTAAATGAAAACAAGTATTTTCCAGCACAGGAAAGATATTATTTTAGCCTACTATTTCACATGAAGAAAACATTTGAAAGATGGCTTTGTGGAAATTTCTGTAGAATAGCCTTCAGATTACAAGATAAATTCCTAAACATTGGCTTGAGGGATGCACCTTTTAGAAGAAACAGTACAATAGATCTCAGCCCAAAGCTGCTGAAAACTTTTTATATAATTCCAGTGGTGTGGACCTCCTACCTTACTATTATATTCACACAACATCCTAACAATAATAGCAGCAAATACTTTCAGGTGAAATCCTGTTATTGTTATTGTCTGTGATGAATTTGTATCTTCCTGCTTGCTAAATGAAATCTGGCAACTGAAACCAAAGGTCAGTAGTATCTCACTCACTGCAACACAGGAGCAGAACAACAGAGAGAGTTTTGCAGATCAGTGGAAAAAAGTTTGGAAGTCTCAAAGTTGACATTTTTAATATGTCTGTTTTTCCACCAACAATTGCAATGCTGCTAATGTTTCTTTAAAAACATCTTTCTGTAGCAGTAGGTGCTGTGCTTTGGAAGCTCTGCTCTTCTGATTTGTCTTAAAAAACAAATTTCCCTTTCACAGTTGTTTGTGACCTTGAAAATGATAGGGTGACTTTTATTAATAAAGAACTAAGCATGGAGACTGTTAGTATTGGAATCAAATGTTCAGCTCCTTAAAATGTTAAATACTTCTCTCGCATTGCTTTACTAACACACTCTAACAAAAACATAGAAAAAAATCTAGGGTTATGCTGTGATTTCCTGGACAAGTCAAGAGGCTGTGCAACTTGGCACATGAGTGATAAAAACTAACCCTTTTTGCAAAATAATTATAAAAAATGGGGGGTTTTTTGGTTATGAATTATAGAACAAAGTCCTGCCTGCTGACTACATCACTGAATTCCAGTGTAAGGACTTCTCACACATAAATCTTGCTACACAGTAAATTGGAAAACTCACAAGTAATTCCCAAGTGTTCAAATGAAAACATGCACTCTGAATGCATGTGTAGTAATACATAATGTAGGAATTTAGAGCCCAGCTTTTCAGAATCAAAACTGTAGGCAAGAGTCCAACAGCAGAAGTTGTTTTAGCTCTAGTTTTCTTTTTAAATCATCAACACCAATGAAGACCCCTTACCAGTGGGATTCTTGGAAATCATATTTTAAACACTGTATGGAAAACACTGTTTTCTCTCAAGGCTTTAAGCATTATCTACCATGATCAACTTGATGCTGTGGCATTTAACTCAGAAATAAGAAAAAAAATCAGAGTATCAGAGTAAAAAAAAGTAAAGTTCTGACCATTCACAAAAGATACACTACTTTTACTCATCAATCCTCAGTGAAAGCCACAGACTTTGGACCTGTGGCTATGAGTGGTGCTGATCACTAGAACAGATCACCTCTGAAGAAGGACCAAGCCTGAACTGCCTGGCTTGAAGCAGGAGAGATTAAATGCTAAACCCAGGGATGGACTATGCTGAATACTAAAGTGTGAAGGCCAGAGATGAAAAGCTTCCACCCATACCAGAGACTTTCTTTAGGAAAAGCAGACAACTGATATAATTGTTCACTGGAGGAAATATATCCCAATAAGGAAAGGAAGGACATCAAGTGTATCTCTGAGACAAAATGCACATTTGGCCACCTGTAATCATTTCCATTGAAGCTAAAAGCCAGGTTAAAAGATGTACAGTTTACATTTTGTAAGTTTATTGCTTTGTCTTTCTATTTGCTTTGTATAATATACATTTTTTGTGCTGCTCTGTCTGTATGATCATCTTGCTTCCATCAGTATTTCAATCTGAATAAATATACTTCCATTTATCTCTGAAACAGCAAACTGTATTGTCTGTTCTTTCCTGTACCTTTTACTCCTGATAACTTGTGATAGGCATTCAGTCCTTAAACCTGGTGAGCTCCTTATATATATCCTAATGCTGTATTCTTGATATTGAAAGGATCGTTCAAAGGACAAACTTGTTTTATCCTGCAAGACTATTACTGACAACCACCCACAATGTGGGTTGAAATATCTTGTCACAAAACTAAATTTATTCCGTTTTTACGACAGACAATTTTGTCCTGTGATTAGATCTCAGCAAGATCTAATCTCTAACACAAGAGCATTTAGCCACATTTCTTGTAGTGATATCAAATAATATATATAGCTCCACTTGAATGGTTTTTGGTTTTAACTTCAGCTCAGATTCAAGGGAAGCTTTGAAGCACAAAAATCAGGCTTATTTTAGACAGAGAGAAAAATGAGCCACTCAAAATACAAATTTATGTCGATCTCTAAGTTCTAGTAAGTACAAAATGCCCTTTTTTTTAACATTGCTTGTTTCACAAAAAAGTACAATTGCTTTCTTTGCAATTTAGTTGCCTCAGTTACCTCATCAGTTTGCTCTAGAAGCCATTTCTATACTAAAGTGATTCTTTTCTAGACAACTGATATCATCACGATCCAAAAGTACAGGAACTATTACAGACATGATATTATTTTAATAAAAGAAAATATTTTAAATTTCTAATAAACGTACCCAGAGTTTTCTTTCAATGCTCCAGAACACCTTAAGTAGAAGTTTTACTTCTTTTGGCTCTCTTTAACTTTGAATAACCTTCTTCTTTCTGCTTATAAAAACAAGAAAAACAGAAAAGGGCAAAAGCCAATAAAGCAAATGAAGCAGCAAAACTAAGCTAAAAGTTCAACTAAAAAAACTGTTTCTGAGTGAAATGCTTAGTTGAGTAAGAAGTAATTATTAAAAGTTTCTGTTTTCCAGTATAAATAACTTGAAGTATGTTTATAAGTACAATGGCTAAATAATTAGGACCACAGCTACTTTGAAAATAGCCTTTACATGCTGATAACCATGACTTTCAAAACCAGCTATCATTTCTGATGATCAGTAATGACAAAGGCTGATTCTTCAGAGATGTGTTTACCAGCGTCCCAAATTAGCACCATCATATTCTAATCTGGGGACAGGAGGAATCTGCCTAATGAGCATCAGAGAGTCCATCCCGATGCCAATTAACAGATAAGTCTCTTTCCTATTCCTGACATACCAATGAAACTTCCTGACAGTTGTGCATCCACCTCTCTTGAGTCCAGCAGTGGCAGCACTGCGGCGCCAGTGAGCACTTGCTGTGTTCCTGACACTTCCCAAAAGCAGCTTGCAGGGCTCAGCCAGGTACCTGTGCTACTCTCAGCCTGCCTGGAGAGTGAGGAGTGCATGGGGCACTTGTGACTCCTGACTAGGACAGGGCAATGCCCCTTCCCCATTCCAACAGTGCTGCCAGAGCAGTTACAAGCTTCCCATACTCACAAACCCTAGTGTGTCTGAGCCATTCCCAGCAGCAGGCAAAGGACTCTATTTCATATTGTGATGAAAGTCTCCCCTCAATACCCAGACCCCTGGGGTTGTTATTTCTATAAACAGCTTTTTTAAGTTGCTGGTCTTTTTCTCTTTGTGAGAGTGACTCTACTGCTGTAGCACTGCAGTGCTGGCCCTGTAAGCACTGCCTTGGTTGTGGCCCTGTGGAAGGGCCTTTCCCAGCTGCACTTGGATGGGGCCAGCACAGAGCAGCTGGGCTGGCGCTTCCCACACAGACTCCTCTTTTCCCTGCAGCAGCTCCAGCTCTGGGGTGTGAGTGTGTTCCTGCAGCAGGCCCCTAGGGTTGCTGCACTGGCCTTTTCTGATCTGCACAGACTGTGTTCCTTTAATTACAGTTAAAACATCCAGAATTGCCTTGTACTTGGCTTTAAAAGCATAACAAAACAAAAAGTCGTTTCTACAGAACGTTGCTAAATTCAAGTCCTTAAGATGAAAATCTCACAAAGCCACTGAGAATGCCCAGAGTTATATTGGGCAGGATAGGACTTTTCTGTAGAATCAGAAAATCTGCTTCAGAAACAGTAACATCATTAAACATTTCAGCAGCATCTTTTGCTGGAGACAAACATTTGAAATGAACTCTTCAAGTGACAGCATCATACCCCGGATACCTTTATCTGGGTTAAGGTTAATTTCATCCAGACAGGTCAGTAAGATTTCTTAGCCTGCCCATTTTAATTGGAACATACTAAAAATGTTTAAATATTTTTTTGTGTCTTTATTCACATCCTTCTGGACAGGATTAAGGAGTGTATGTGTGTGTGTGGGTTTACCTGTCTTCTTCTGGCACAACTTTTCTTTACAGATCCTTCCATGTTGCTCTCCTTGACTGGCAAAGTTGGTTTTGAGGTCAGGGTTTCACACATCAGATACTTGTTCCCTGTAATCACCTAAAAGCACAGAAGTTTATACCTTCATTAGAAAAACACCCAACAACATTTTGAACAAGATCTCTAACTTGTAAAATTACCTGCTTTTTCAAAAGGTGCCCTCATCACACAGAGCTAACCCACCAAATTACATTGTATAGATGAAAAACGTGATAAGCCCAAGACATTTCATCCATGCACCCAATATATGGAATATCATCCTTATAAAAATTGCACTGAAATCAGCTCAACAATTTATTTAATTAAAATGCAGGGAGAAGTACAGAAAAATTAGGTAGTAAAGTACTTCTAGATGTCACCTAATAATAACTTTTACCCAAAATAAAGCTAACTTCAAAGACAGATCATCTTGGTTTGGGTCCCATTCAGTCAAGTTCTGAGAATATGGAAGACTAACAAACCCAAAAATCTCCCTCTGCAACTTGTTCTGGTAGCTGACAAGCTGTGCTCACACTGAGGATTTTTTCCTCATGTCCAGTGGGATTTTTTTCCTGTTGCAACTTGTGCTTTTCATGAAACTAATTAAACTTGTATTTACAAAACTTCCATGTTTGTCTAACAGCACAATGCCTTACACACAACTGCTGTCAGCACTACACAATTGATGAGGTTTGAGATTCCTTCCATGAGAAAGGAATTATTCCATTAATATGGCTTTATGTGGAGAGAGACTGAACATCAAAAAAATGTCACCATGTTAACCTCACACAGACCTGGATAAGCTGTCTAAAACAAAGGAAAACTAATTACACCATCATAAAAGTCTCAAATTAAAGAAGTGTTTATTCCACAAAAAACCAGTAAATCATCTTCCCTTTCAGAAAAACAAAAGCAGCAGTGGCTGAAAACATGAAGTTCTATGGTAGAATTTTAGAAAACTGTATTGAGAATGATGGTAGAACATGATGGAAGTCATGCTCTTTATTGCTTAACGTTGTTTTTGAATTTGTGAGAAGCAGTGAGAATGAGCCCTGCTCTTTACTCTACCTGCTCAAAGTTAGGTTTGGAAGGGTGACTGGTTGTCTCAGCAGCACAGTCCTTAGAGTGGCATGCTGCTTTGTTTTCTTCACTTTTGGCCACGCACACTGTATCTTTGAAGACAGATTCATGAATATTTAACCCAGCTCCTTTATTTGATCTCTTTGTTTGTTGCAGTGACAAACTGGAATTTGTCATTTCACTGTCTAATTTACAAATCTGCAAATGCACTTCCGTTGACTGGTGTTGTTTCTCAAGAAATTGAGTAGGATTTTGACTTGTAAACTTTTTCCCCTTTCTTGCACTGGAAGTAGAAGATTCATGTGTATTCAGACATGGACTGGTGTTTGATTTCTGAAGCACTGGCCCAGCATTCTTAAGAAAGAATGGAGAATTTGTCTTTTTGTGATCGACTTCACTTGGACTCCCACGTGAAGCTGAGCTTTCAGAAAAATCAGAGTCAGCCATTTGTCCACTAGACTGGGTTTTCCATAGGAATAAGGGTGCACCATGTTTTGTGTGTGTCTTCATGTTCTTTACCTGAAGCACGTTGCTGTCTGTAGGAGTTTTGACTGGCATATTTTGAATGTGTTTGAAAACCTGAGTTATACTGGATTTGTGCACAGACAGCATAGAAGATGAAACACCTACACTTTTCATTGGTGAATGCCTTCCAGCACTTTCCTTTTTCTTCCTATCTGTTTGATTTGTGATCCTTCCATTCATTTGCATCAACTTTCCTTTGAAAATTGGTATAATTTTGCTGACTTTTGGGAGAGTGGATTCAAAGGCTGAGTTTACAGGTGTTCCTAAAGATTTTGCAGCAGGTAACTCTAGTACGCCTGGTATTTGCTTATTGCTCGTTGATTTATCTGTGGCTCCAATGCTAACCTCTCCTGGACTCTCACTGCTACTCGGAAAACTGTGCGCTCCTGGCTCTTTGACCAAACGCTCCATCCAGTGGCTCTTTTCCGTACTGCACCGTGAAGGAATTCCAGGCAAAGTAGGTTTTCTTGGAGGAGCCTCCGTTAGAGATACTACACAAACCATCTCACCGTCCAATTTCGTATGCTTAGGTTTTATTTCCTGCAACACATCAAGAGCTGCTAAATTGAATAACCTGGATTTAACGATCTGATAGTGCCACCTAATGCATCCACTATATGGCATTAACCTAATACACATCACAATATATAAGAATACAATTTTGTGGTTTGGATTAGAATGACTATATTTTAAAACAATACCTAGTTGTCACTATAAATTAAGGGGTTTTTTTTATCCTCCCCGAGTTCTTTGTTTACAATCTATGCTAGAATATCATATTTCTCAGAAAGAGAGACTTAAATTACAATAATTATCTTGATTTAGTGCTTTCCAGCTGGATAATGTCTACCCCTTTTGAGGGTTCTGCAGAGGATTTGACTGACAGGGCTCCTCATCTCTTAAGACTTCTAAGAGCATCTGTATTCTGAGCAAAAGACAGTTTGGATGTCTGTGAAAACTGCAGATGACACAGAGGACCCATTCTAGCTTTGATCACTGGAGAGACATAAACAGAAACTGCTTTCTGGAAGAGGATTATAGTATTTTAGAACCTCTGCAACTTCTGTCACTATTATTTGTTCAGAATTAATTAATTCATTTCTTCTTTAACACACTACTACCAAAGAAATTTGAGCCTTAGCCTTCATCACAACCTCAAATAATATAGGAGTTTTGATTACTTGCCTCCTTTATATCACCAGACATAGAGTAAACCTTACAGCTTCAGTGTTTAAAAATGCTTATGTCCACACAGTCTCTTTTTATTTTTAAATAAATTGTAATATTACTACTACTGCTAGTAATAATAATAATAGAACCATGAATCATGGTTTGGGTTGGAAGGGATCTGACAGATCATCTAATTCCAGCCCCACTGCCATGGGCATAGACAACTTTGACCAGACTAGGTTGCTCAAGGCTCCATCCAGCCTGGCCTCAAACACTTCCAGAGATGGAGAATCCACATCTTTGGGCAACCTGTTCCAGTGCCTCACCTTGCTCACTGCAAAAATTTCTTCCTAATATCTAATCTAAATCTACCCACTGTCAGTTTAAAGCCATTCCTCCTTGTCCTGTCATTACATGCTCTTGTAACAGCAACAATTGTAATGCTGTTACTGTTATTATTTTTGTTATTACTGTCTTTTTTTATTATGGTAGAGATTTGAGACAGTTCTGGATATGTAAAAAAAAAATCTACAGAATTGCAATTAACACCAAGTCCATTTTCTAATGTATTTGTATTACACATTGTAATGTATAATATTGTAAGGTATTATAATGTTAGTAACAACTTTACAATGGCAAATGCTCTAGCTTTTGCTTTTACTTACATGGTAATTAAAAGTTTTACAGGACTGATAGTTTGTTGTGAAAAGCATAGTTATATGCTCTGTGCTCTGACTATGATCAAGATCACTTCATACAATGAAAAATATGTGCCATTAATACATTTAGAAAGAAAGCCTTACATGCACTGAAGCCTTGGAGAGTTCCTTTGTAGCATAAAGTGCTTTACTTGTCATCTTTACTGGAAATCCACACAGCTGTGAAAAATTGCTCTTCATGTCAGAAAGAAAAGAGTTCATTACACCTTCTGCATCTGTTCTGGGGAAGTACTGCACTGGCTGACTTCGGATGCAACTTAAAGGGTACCTGAATAAGTGTTCAGGGATACATAACAAGTTTCTTTACATTTCTATAATTATTAATCATCTTTGTTGAGAAGAAAACATGAGTTTGCCGAAATGTTCTTTAAAATGGTGAGAAAAGCACTTAATTCCTTAAGGGCCTGAAGTTTATAAAGTTACAGGACTCTAGCACAATTCTACCACACTAACCTATAACGGCAAAGATTACTCAATATAACTAACCCTTAGTCTAGTGTTTCCTGGCAAGAAAAATCTCTTTAAAAGCAATCTTTGTTGGCCACATTTTTACACAATTTAATTTTCTTTTACACACTTTCTTTTACATCACATTTAAAGTAGCATTACCACATTGGAAGCCGTGAAGCAAATTGTTCTATTTGACTTCCTATTATTCAATACTGGGACAGGGACTTGACTAAACATTTTGTTTCAATTTCTCTATTAAAACACCTCTCTACTGACTACTGTGAAATTATGAAAGAAGGAAGCGTGGCACACTCAAAAATGAAAAGCAGAGCTTTGCTAGAAGTGTAGGAGAGGAAATGTGACAAATATATTCTGAAAGGATACGTGAAGAACCTTTCCCCTATTGGTTTGAAGTAAACACTCAAGTATGTTTTTGTCTCTTCAAGATCCTCAGGAAGAATATATCCATACTTAGATAAAACAAATAAAAACAGGTATTACAAGGACATACTCAATAGGCAAACAAAAAAGGGTGGAGAAAATGAAAGCACTGTGTGTGATTCTTACCAGACTCTTCCAGTGCATCTGAAAATCCTTATATGAACGGAAAGGAGATTCTGGAGGAATTATGTGGCTGATGTTTATGATCTGACCCATTTTCATGCTGTGCACAGGTAAAGATGGGATGCTTAGAAAGGGTGTCATAAAATACAGTTTAAAATATACTGGCCTTTTTAGGGAAAAAAAAAAACCTTATTTTTGGCATTCAAAGTGTTTAGAGATTATGTTTATATTTTGAGGACTAATACCTTTAGCTCAAAAGTTTATGACATAACAATAGCAATATTTCCTGAAGTATGGTAAAGAATAAAGTGACAAGTTCAAGTGACATTTCTCTTCAACACTCACTAGCAGTGAATGCAGAACAAAAGCAAATATCGCCATTGCTTCTCTTTTAATCTTAGGTAAAAATAGAGGTATTTCATGGCAAAGATGGAAATACTTTTTCTTTAAATTTACTTTCTGCTAAAATTGTATTTCAAAAAATGATGCTCTTGCTTACCATAAAAACAGTCCAAAGATTAGTAAAACTAAAATAGTATATAACTGTGTAATTTATTTGTTGATTAATTTTTCTTATTTTCCATAACAATGAGATAATAAAAACAACAAATTCCTGACTTTAAAACAGACTGTAAAACAGAAGTGCTCTTATCACTTGCACCAAATTCACAATTTGTAGGGCAAACATTCTGAGAAATGTTTATTTCTGCTGAAATGTGAACAGATTCCTACCTTGGCAAAACATAGCACCAGTTACTTAATATGGAATGTTGCTGAATAACTGTGTTTTCATTGCTGTCAAACAGCTTTATGGTGTTTGCTGAAATATCAAAATCTCCCAGCTTAAAACAGAAAAGAAAATTTATTTGCAAATAATTCTACAGCAGTACAAATTTAAAAATTTCAAAAATAATTGTGTATCACAATACACTGAAGCTTGATATATTATTATTCTTTCATCAGCTCTCACAGATTGATTATTTCAGAAGATATTCCCATCATCAAATTGCACACTATCTTTTGTTAGAGCCTACACTTCCACAAGCCATATAAGCACAAGGTTTAAAGTTTATTGAAATGAGTGAGATTAAAACTTTATTCAAAATGGTTTAATAAGAGTATAGAAGGAATTTCTCAAACTGAGAGCTGTCTCACTTCAGTGTATGTTTTTAAAAAGTTCAAATCAGATACCTATGCTTGACATTCTAGTAACTGTGTGTGTCACTTTGCCTAAACATGTGCAAGTGTCCAAGGAACAGAATTAATGGGACATGTAGTTTCATCCTCTGAGAAGTCAAAAAAAACCACACTTGTTCACAATGTCAGAATTTGACTGCCATGGAACAATCAAAACCAGAGATTTCAGAAACATTTTATCTTTCTATTATCTATGAGGGTTTGCATTTATTCACTGAGAAGAAAATCTGTCCATTTCTGTTTTAGAAAAGTATTGAAAGGATCAAACTGGTAATAAAGAAATATAATGATCTTTTCCATCATTGGTCTATATAATTGAGGAACTGGTTTCTTATAGATAGCTTTAATATTTATGCTGTCCCAAGCCAGTCTCATAAGAAACACTATTCTTCTATTTCAACAAAAAAAGAGCTTGAATCAGAAACTTTTATTTTAGAAGAAACTAGCAAGCCTGACAAATATGCTCTACATGTATGGATAGATCACCACAGGTGAGTATGGATACACTCATCACAGGTGGCATGGCTGTCAAAAAGGATAACAAGTTTTCAACCACAACCATGATTTCTTAAACAATGTATAAATTGAACTTACAAGCAGCATAGTCCTGGCTGCTCCAATATTTTGGAAGCTGCATAGAAATTAAGTAGATTCCATAATAAGCATATAAAGGGACCTTGAACATGGTGCTGACAACTCACCTGTAGTTGCTCTATTGTTACTCAAAACTGTCTGTGTACTACAGTGTGACTGAAATCTCTCTAGAAAACACTGCTAGAAGGAAATCTAGAATCACAAAGACACTTCACTGCTATATTTTGTTTGCTTTTTTGAAAACCCTCTCAGCCTCAAATCTCAGTTTCACAACTCTCGCTAGAATGCATCAACACAGATACAATATGGATGTTATGCTTTTGTAACCTGTGCAGATAATCAATGAATATAATTAATGTCTCAATGCAATCAGAAATAAGCACTTCTACCCCCATCATGCTAACTGGAAGTCACCTACCAGAAAAGAAGATTAAGATTAATAAAACAAACACAGTCATAGAAAATATAACTGGCTTATACCTCGGGGGGTGGCAGCCGAATTGAGCAAGGCTCCACGCTGATGCAAAGCTGTCTCTCTGACACATTAAGGTCTATAACTAAATTTAAAAAAAGAAAGCACAATGCCCTGTTTTGAATTACAGCTCATCTCTTAGGCAGAAAGCTAACCCAAATATTTATTTAAGGTAATTGTTACTCATTGAAAATCAAAAGGCTAGACTTTCTCAGCACAGAAATTAAATGAGGTACATTTTAACTGTGAAAAATAAAAATAATAATGAATTAGTGTCATACAGTAACTCAGAAACTCAAGTCTGGCTGTGCAACTGTGTGCTTGATCCTCATAACCTTGACAAAAAAACACCCATTTACAAAGCAAATGTAGTTCATATAACCATTTGCTGCACTGAGTCATTCAGCACAGTATTTTCCATCCAGGAGCTGTCAATAGCAAAGATTGAGCAAGGCAAGCATTTATGGACACACCTCCAGAAGTTTCACTCAGCTCTGAGTTCTTCAACACATATCTCTGCTACAAACTTAGGCTCCAATATTGCCAAATGAAATCTTTAACTTTTATACTGGAATAAAAGTTAATTTAATTTTTGCAATAGCTAACCAGCATACTTTGTGACTTCATTTTTGTGAGCAGCAAACAGTACATACTGGACAGTCACCATTCCCCATTTTCCTATCTATTATTATGGAACTTTCATACCACTTGCAAGACTCATAATTTAAGGCAAGTGCATTTAACTGCAATAATTATAACTTTGAAATGACAAATGTCAGTCTATGGCTGTAGATTAATAGTATGAAAATTATCTTTGTGAGTGATTTTTCAAAGGTTCAGTTGAGCTGACAGCTATTACAGACAGAACATTACCTGCCACCAAGTGTGTTTTGACAGAAGTTATTTCAGAATGAAAACCAAAAACCCTGTGCTGGTAATACCAAGATTGTGGCAGCATGAAAGTGCTTAACTTTAGCTTGCTCTCTCAACTTCACTATTAACAGAATATTGTACTTACCAACAGCATTTTGCCTTCCTGAATGAGACAAAAAGTCTTTCCCTTAATAAACAGAATAGACAGACATTATTTTCTAAACCATATGTCTAAAGTCTTTATGTGAAAAAAAAGAAAAGGAGAAATCACACAGCTTTATTTGTGTCTATCACAAATGCTGAAAGTGTGTTCCTTTTAAGGAGATAAAATCCCCTATATCAATTAACTTTTCACTGATTCATTAGCATCTATAAGAAAGAGAGATAGGTAAAGCTATATTAGTGGGCAGCAATCTGTACACCACTTTTTCCTCCTAACTCTGCTTCCAATAATATTTGGTTTCATGTGGTATGCTGCATTCAGTTGACATAATTATTTGATCCATCACAAAGATAAGGAAGAAAATGAAAAGGTGAATGGAATGTCCATTCAGAACATTAACTTTTGTCATTGAACTTGGATAACAAAACAACAAAAATGCAAATAAAGAAAACAAAGTAATAGGATAAAGGAATGAAACAATTTATTACAATGAATGAAATAATTATGGAATTTAAATGATGGAAAATAAATACTACAATAAAGAACTGGAAACTAAATGCTTGATCCCTGACCGAAGTGAGTCAAATACCTTGCACCAAGAGGTGACCAGCCTTGTTCCATCTGGGTGCAAGCCTGGCTGTAAGTGTGTAGGAGAGACAGGTTTGGAGAAGGGCTGGAGTAACTGTTTGTGGTGCTTCCAGCTAACAACAACATTGACAAAAAGAAACATACATTTTTAATAATTTAACAGATTTTTTAAAGGCCTCAGTCAAAACTTTAGCAAACATACTGCTGCTTCATCTTGGAGCCAAATCCTAGTAAGTGCCACACATGTTTATCTTTCATCTACTTTGCTTCAAGTGGAAGGTAGCACAGTATTTGATGTAGGCATTTGGATTTCATTAACGTGAGATGCACAACAGTTCCTAGAATGCTTTCACAGGGCAGATAATAGACCTGGGGAAAAGATTAACTGAACCCTCTGGAGTACTTTACTAGATATGCAACTCCCTCCAGGCAATAGGCACAACATCCAAAGCTGACATTTCCTCTGCTGTCAGAGTCACCACCAGGACATTTTCTGGCAATCACAGCAGATAAATGCAGCTTTGCTTACCCAACAGCTCTGCTTCCCTGCCTGTCCTGAAGAGCTTTCTCTTGACCATCAGCATTAGACAAGAAACTAACTACAGCAGGCTAAAAGGAGTTAAGTAATACACCTCCAGAGGGATGTTTCTAAAGAATCCTGCAAGGAACTGCTTGGTGTTGGGAAACCTAACAATGACAGATCACCCACACATATCGACATGAAGCAGTTCTGTAAGGTAAGCATATTTGAACAGCCTATGTCTTACTAATCTGCATATGCATTTGCACTTCTTGGAACAAATGAAGATACACCCAGCTGGCTGCACAAATGAATTATGAGAGCTACTGGCTTTGGTTACAATCAGTCTTCTGACTCACCAATTTTAGTGCATCCACACGTACATTCATAAACCCCATAGATGTTGCATACTAGAAGATTGTAAATCACATGCACAATGGCCTAAAAATATATCATCTGTTAAGCTCAGGGGTTCTATTTCTTCTCTATGCTTTTGTTTTGTTTCCCTGAGACTGTCCTGTGCACACTGGGTACACCCAAAGGTGAATGGGGAGACAGTTCAGCTGCTTGAACATTCCCACTGAATGAAGGGCAGGACACCAGCAGGAGCTGCAGGTCTGTGGCCCAAACGTTGTCTTGAGGTCAGTCCCCAATGCCTCTGAGCAGGAGCAGGATGCCACTGCAGCAGAGAAATCTGGAGGTATTGCTCACAAACTTCTAAAGGCTATTGAGTCTGACAAAACATATTTACCATGCCCCCATTCACAGGACACACTTTGTCTATGGGGCAGACCTTAGTAACTCCCTTTAGTAGGGGAGGTTATCTCTGCCAACAGCAATTGCAGACAAGTGTAACACTCTAGAGAACTGTCTCATATTTCAGCACTTACAGTAGCTCCGTGTCTCTCTACATAGGCTTGACATATTCCTGACTCGTAAAATGGTATCTAAAAGTAACAATAAAAAAATATATCAAGGCTTTGGTAGTAAGCATAAATTAAATTCTGATACAACAGTGACTTTGCCTTTGAAAACCATGCAAGGGAATAGTTAAGCAGACACTTTATCCTGTGTTTTAAAGGAGAAAACTAAAATAAACTCAGGCGTTTGTCATAATGTAATCCCATTTCTAGCTAAAGATACAGTCATAAGCAAGACAAGTGAGCCAAAGACTGCCCAAAACAAAGCTGCAGAACTCTGCACCTGCTTCTCCCCGTGTGAACTGGGTACCAGTTCACCAACTGAGTCCATTTCAACCCACAGATTAGTTCACCATCTGAAAAGGTCACTTCATCAAAAAAATAAAGGACTTAAGCTGTCCTACACCACTAATGAACAAAGAGAGAAGCCTGTTTTAAATGAAATATTTTTACTTATCCTTGATCCTCAAACAAAACACTTATAGAAACATGTATGTGTGACAAATACAATCGACCCCTAGCCATACTTTGGTGCAGACTGACCAAGAAGCAACAAGGCTCACATCCTTGGGGTGAACTTGCCAGCTGGAAAGTCCCTGGCTCATCTACAAGGGAGTGAAGGCGTCTTGAAAAATATTTCAAAAGGTGTTGCCGAAACCCGAAAGTACAAGATAACCAAAGTACAGAAAGAGCTGTCAGCACTAAATCAAACACACGTCTTGCCTATACCATTGATTAGGAGCCCATTACTTCACCCTTTAAATATTAAAATCAGGATAGGCTCAATCTGAGCACTCCCTGAACACCAGACTGTACGACAGCTGGCCTGCATGGCAGGTTTGAGCAGGGACTCCTCTCAAGTTTAGAGATTCCATACTGGAAATTAAGAGAATCTTCCTTACAAAAGGTCAAGAGACCCCTTACCTGTGATCTGCAGTAAGTGACTGAAAGCATGCTGAATTCATGCCATGAAGAATTAATAATCCATGCAGCTACTCAGATACTATAAACACTGCAGGGATAATTCCATTAGGCAGGAAGTGCTGACCAAGTCTGAGACAAAGATTGGGTACAGCCACACAAAGGCTCCAAGAAGGAATTCCAAAAAGGGATCCCTCTGAACCTCATGTCTCCACACGAGGGCCCTCTTTAGCCTTTGCACCTCCGGTCTCTGAGTCGTTCTAACTCAGATTTCCTTTTCATGGCTCCACCATGTGTAATTATTAAGATAAACCTTGGCATCAAACTTCCTGAACCTTGTCAGAACACTGTTAAAACTTTGCTAAATTCCACCAGACCCATCAAACTCTGTCAAATTATTATTTTACCTCAATAAAACATAGTGCTTCTTCTCTCTTTTGAGTGAGGTGCACTCTGCTCCTCTGCAGAGCAGGCTGTAACTACAGATATTATTTACACAGTGATACTGACCGCCATCACCACCGAAATTTGATTCAGGGTCCCCATAACAGGTGCAGAAAGGATCTCTTGATACAGGAATAATAATTGTCTATGAAAAAAGATGAGAAAGAAATTTAAAATGTTATTTCCTCAGCTTAAATTTATTTTCCTTGCCTTTTGCAAACACAATACATTCCACTTTTAATCAGTTTCCATTGGTTCAGCAGAATAAATTGGATTAGTCCAAGTTACTTGCTCTAGATGACCCACAGTGGTCTAAGACAAAGATTACAGGGCTTTGGTACACAAATGGAGCTCTCCAAAAATGTTCCTTTTGACAGAATTTTTCATTTCTCCCCTTTCTTTTAAAGGGAATAACATAATGCTTGGTGAATGCTAAGGAGTCTACATCTGCTTTCCAAATAGTCTTTTCACTTAGACTTAACTACATGAAGCATCCCAGCTTTGCAAGTAAACACAGATTAATTTTATCAATTTATTAATTTGAAGTATATTAATCTGCATATTTTTTAGTTTTAGCCTGTGAAATTTAAAACATAATAGAAATTTTGTTTTTGTTCCCCAAGAGAAAGCAAGTCACCTGCCCAAGAAAAAAAAAAAGGCGATTTTAAACAATTTTGTACTGTTTGCCACTGATAAGAATTTTGCTGATTTTATTACAGTTAATTCTAATATGGCTAATAAAATATTTGAATAACAACCACTAGCAGCTTCTGGAAATAATAGTCCTCCAAACTCTTTACCTGCAAGTCTTTATCTGTGTACTCCTTGTCTCAGTTTCTGGTATCTGAGAACTCAGTGTTACTGTAGCAGCACAGAGTTTTTGCAGTTCAGGCAGACTGACAAAGAACAGAAGCTGGTGTCTGGTGCTATTCATGGTATGTTGTTGATTGCCCCCAAGCAGCAGCTGGGTCTTAAAAAAAAATTTTTTTTTTGTAAGGCAGGTGTTTGTTTACACAACTTTATATGTTATTAGGTAAATGAATAATCAATTCTCTTTTGATTAAGAATATAGAGAAAATATAACATAATCTGGTCAGCTAAAACAGTTTAATATCCTTTTTGTATATATAATGCATTATACTTGAAAATATAATTATTTGCAAGAGCCAAAATATTCAGAGTAAAGACAAGTACAAAAGAATACAGAGTACATGTATGATCCTTTCCATATTAACTGAGCACATGCAATGGAACTCTGTCATTTTTGGAACTTCCTGAAAACCACTGACAAGAACCCAAAGAACCAGAATTTCAGACTAAGAATATGATTCTTTGATGCAGTACTAACAAATTACATGTGAATGGGAATAACATGAATTCGTATTACCCATCTTGTTGAGTGCCTGTGGTGTGCTCCTTTGCCCTGCGACACAGGCCAGGGCCAGTGTAATGAGGCAGAATATTCAGGACAAAAAATAAATCTAACATTTCATTACTTGAAGAAAAATACACCTTTTAACTGTATCACCTTTTTCAATCAAAGTCTTTCAAAGAAAGACAGGTAGTTAGAAAGCCAGAAATGAACACTGCACATCAGAAAAAGCTGTTTTTTATATTAAAAGGTTTCATATTTCTCCTGTCTCCAAATTCTAAAACAATTTCAGGAAATGGTTTCACCAACACAGTGAGGACAGCAATAAAAATTTTGATCCCAAATTTTATGAACTCACCAGGTATCCAGCAGAAAAGCAATTTTGTAAATTCTGATAAAACAATTATGAACTGGAATAATATTTTGAGGAACAATGTCAAAGATAATTTTGCTGTTCTGATTTTCCTTTGCTTTCTTTACAGTGTAACATTTTAAACAGATTAACCTCTGTCATATCCAAGAAAAATCACAAGGTGAGTGTTTTATAACTGTCATTTAAAAGAAAATAATGCTTTCTTATTTCTTACCCTTACAGGAAAACACATTTCAATGTTTTTCAGCAGTCACAAAAAGCAGGGTTTTTTTTAAATGCCAGCCAAGACTATCACTTCATCAGAGAATTCCAAAAGGTACAGCTCAAGGGAAAGCTCAATTTAAAAAAAAAAAAAAAAAAAAAAAAAAAAAAAAAAAAAAAAGGGGAAAAAATATTGTCTTTTTGCAACCATGGAAAAGAAAGCCATTTCGGTTTTTTGTGGCAGAGATGTTGTAAAACACATGCTGCAATGCTCCAGTGCCCTGCTTGCTGCTTGAGGATGACTCCCCTGTGGGAACAATTTGCTGTATTACGCCTAAGTTAAATCTTCTCAGACATCTTAAAAGCTAATGGGACAGCGTGCTTGCAAAAGACTTCTCCCTTCAGGGGAGAGGGTAAAGAGAAAAGCAGCAGTTAACACAGAGCTGCCGGTTAAGAAAGAGCTACTGGATATAAATCACGGGAAATGAACACAACCGCCCTCTGTTCGAGGGGACTTTACGTGTGTGGGAGAAATGGAACCTTTACGTGCCAATAATCACAGCACGTGAACTTGAAAGGAACATCAGTCAGGGAACGGCCATCCCTGTCTGTTCTGCCTGAACAGGCAACGAAATCCCAGAGCTCGGCAGCACTGTTTGCAATTTTCAGTAACAACCTGGAATCGCAATGAAGAACTTCTTTATCAAAGCTGGGAACAACACCAATCTGAGGGAGAGCAGCTACTCTTACTTAAAGTCAGGCTGACTGAAAGTTGAGGCAGGATCTGAAGATGGTGGTGACATTCCATGAAGTACAAAGCTGTCCTGCACTCAGGCTCAGAGTGCAGAAGTTAAGCTCTGAGGAAAGGTGGCAGGTCACACTGGGGAAGTTTTATGCTACAAAAAATCCCCCCACAAATCCAGCCTATAATCACGCCTGAGTGTGTCCATGGGGCTATTGCTGCTGAGGCACGCAAGCTGCGCATGGCTGTGATGTGGGGATGTGGGGCCTGAAATACAGACAAAGCCATCGGACACATCTGAGACCAGAGCAAAGGAAACATATTTTACCTCAGCCTAAACTGCAGGGAAACGGGATGCTGGATTGGTGACGGAGCCTCCCGAGAGAAGGGGAAGGCACTGCTCCCTGTGCTCTCCGCCCACCCGGCAGCGAAGCAGAGCAGTGCCACAGGGAAGCCTCGCTCCAAGCCCCGCGGGGGAGCCCTCCCAAGGCGGGGCGAGGGACTCGTGCGGCAGCTGAGAGTTTTGAGGAGCTGTGAGGAAGGGCCTGAGGCAGGGGCTCTCCCGCCGGGATCGCCTCACGGGCTGCGCGGGAAAAGCGGCGTTTCCCGCCTTCAGCGCTGCTGCCTGCCGGGATCAGCGAGGATGTGAGACTTCCCTGTGTGTGGCAGCCCCTGCCTGCTGGGACACCGGCAGGAGAGGGCGGGGGTGCTCGGGCGGTCACAGCGCCGGCCAGAGCCCCGGCAGAGCGCCGGGGTGTCCGGGTGTAACTCAGCCCGCGCCCGGCCCTACGTGTGCCCATGGCAAGGGCACTCTAGCCGGGCACAGGCAGCTCTTGGCCGAGCCGGGGCGCCCGCCGGCTTTACCACAGCGGCACCAGGACAATTCAGCTTAGATGTTACGGAAAAAAATCTTTACTGTGAGGGTGCTTAGGCACTGGAACAGGCTGCCCGGGGAGCCTGAATCGCAGAATCACAGACTGTTAGGGTTGGAAGGGACCTCTGGAGATGACCTAGCCCAACCCCCCTGCCAAGGCAGGGCCACCTGGAGCAGGCTTCACAGGAACACGTCCAGGTCGGAGCAGCTCCGACCGGCCCATCTGTGCCACTCTCAATGTGAACGTCTTCACGTTAAGGTGAAACTTCTTGTTTTTTAGTTTATGGCCATTGTTCCTCGTCCTGTCTCACTGAAAAGAGTCTGACAGCTCCCTGTGTCTCTTCTCATAAGAAGTGCTGTAGACTCCTAAACATCTTCGTGGCCCTGTGCTGTACACTCTCCAGCTGTTCCTTATCTTTCTTGTACTGGAAGTGTTCAAGGCCAGGCTGGATCGGACTTTGAACAATCTAGTCGAGTGGACCCCATATCAGGGAATAGGAACTAGATGACCGAAAAGGTCCCTTCCAACCTAAACCATTCCAATGCGGTTCTACATCGCAAGTCGGCGATTAGCTCGTCGCAGCGCACACCGGCAGCCCCCAGCTCGCCGCTGCCAAAGTGGGGAACGCTGGGGTGACCATGCCGGGAAGCGGACAGGAGAGAAGCTGCAACTGCAGGGCCCGGCACCGACGGAGGCCCGAGCGCGGCCAGCGGGGCTGTCCCGGCACCGCCCCCGCCCCGCCCCGCCCCGCCCGCCGCCAGCCGGTCACGTGGGACGGCGGGGAGGCGGGAGAGGGCGGGGCACCACGGCAAAGTCCCGCCCCCGGGCGTCACGGCAGCCTCCAGGCTGCCTGTCTGCTTTGAGTGGCATTACCCTCGGCCAATGAGAGGCCGGCGGGGCGAGAGGGGCGGGGTGGTGGCGGGTGGTGATAGGGCCTGCGGCGGGGCCCTGGCGCTGTGCGCGGTGCCGGCCTGTGGTGCTTACGGTGCGGGACGGAACGGGAGATGGTGGGCTCCAGCGAGACCGGGAAGGAGTCGTGGCGGGGCCGCTACTACCGGCTGGAGGAGGTGCAGAAACACAACAACAGCCAGAGCACCTGGATCATCATCCACAACCGCATCTACGATGTCACCAAGTTCCTGGACGAGGTGGGTGCCCGCGCTGTCGGAACGCTGAGGGCACCGGAGCCCCGCGGGGCCGGATCGCTGGCGTTCCCCGGCTCCCGTCCGCCTGCCCCGGCCCGCGGGAGCCGCCCTCGGGGCCGCGATAGCGCCGTGCAGGAGGAGCCGCGGGGCGGGCCCGGGCTCGGGGCGCCTCTCGGGCCGGGGAAACCCGCCCGTGCCGTGCCCCGGCTGCGCTGCCGTGTCATCCGCTGGGCGCCCGCCGGAAACTCTCGGGTCTGAATTTCTAGTAAATAAGCGCAAGGAGAAAAAACTGGAGTCAGGATTGAGGGCTGAGTTAGGCGGGCTGGCTGTGGGAATCTTGGGTTCCAAGAGTTTGGCTGAATCCATCTGCTTCTTGCTTTGGTGTGCCGACTGGAAACAGAATTAAAAATGAACACTCAGCTGGGACCCAGAGCCTTATTATCGTGTGAACTAAAAGGTCAGCAACTCCTCTCTTCACACTATTGTAGTGTGTGTTGTATTATGGAGCAGGAAAGAAATTTCACAAAGTGGAAGGAAAGTACCACAGCAGGCAGAATATCACAGATCTTTGGGTTACTGTAATAGTCACAGAATCACAAAGTATTTTGGTTTGGAAGAGGCATTATAGCTCATCTCATTCCAGCTCCCTGCCAAGGGCAGTGACACCTTCCACTAGACCAGGTTACTCCCAGCCCTGGTCCTTGAACAGGTCCGGGGATGGGGCATTCCCCACTTCCCTGTGCTACCTGTGCCAATGACTCCCTCCTGTCCCTGTAAAAAAGTTCTTCCTTATATCCAGTCCTCGTTAAAGCCTCTTGGTCACAGTGGCTTGTGCTCCTGTCTGCCAAACTCATACATCCTGGGTAGCCTTAAGCCCTGGGTGGTCTTTTATTGCAGGACATGGCAGACGGGCTTTACACACAGGCAGTCAGGTTCAGAAAATTAGGATGGCTCTCACAGCTGCCCTAATCCTCTCTGTGTGGGGATGCAGTGTGGTGCTACAAAGCTGCACCAGTTCCAGCTCTAGTGTAGAGCACTAGAGGCAAGTTCAGTTCCTTTGGCTGTGTTTTGTTGGATTTCTTCCTTCCCAGTTAGTGGTTAATGTTTTTGATCTCTGGCAGACAGCAGTTGGTGTAATCATTGATAGTCATGGTTAATAAAGAAGCATTTTAGTTATTGGACTAAAACATTATTCACTGGAAATGCAGAAATAAAAAAAACACTTTTTTTTCCCCTGTAATTGAATAGCACTGGCATTTAGGTATTTTGAGTTTTCTCTCTTGCTCTGTATTCTCAGTTAGCAAAGGTAGCATCACAGGGTCAATTTAGCTGGAAAAGACCTCTGAGATCTCTGCCAGTCTTTGACCAAACACCACTCTGTCAATTAGACCGTGGTAGTAAGTGCCACATCCAGTCTTTCCTTAAAACTGTCAGGGACAGTGACTGCCACCTCTTTTGGCAGCCCATTTCAATGTATAGTCACCTTTTCTGTGAAGAAATTCTTCCTAAAAGCAACCAATTAAAAAGTGTATGCTAGACTCACATTCATTTCTTAAAGAATACAGTTTAGATGGGTAGAGACGTGATGGATTTGAAGCATCAGTAGTTCTGTAGCCCCATCTTGATTTTTGTGCTTGCAAACCCTTCCAATTCAAAGGACAAACTGAGCATTTTGCAAAGGAGGGTTGACAAGCGATTTTTCAAAGGCAGTGTTGACACAGGTAGTATTTCATTCTTAAGCTGTGTGTCAATGCAAATTGTTTGGCTTTTCAGCAAGCAGATTATGGAACTGATCTACTGACTCTTCCTTCATTATTTCTCATCTAGCTCTGCCCCTGCTCATCTTCATCCATTAGTTATGGACATTGCTGCATGGTTCTACAGTCAGGGCCAATTTAATTATAGAAGCTCTGAAGGAGAAAGCAGCTTTTTGTGCAGTCTGCAAAACTGAATTAGCTTTTGGGAACTTCATCAGTTTTGACTGATACACAGTTTTATTGTTTGTACATATTGTCCAGATTGAGGAGGTGGAAACAAAAAGACCCACACCTTAGAAAAACCCTAAACCTAACCCCGCCCAAGGAAAAAAAAACATTGAACAAAAAAAATCCAGGATCCAATGAGCTTTTGAGTTTTAAGTAGTTGCACAGCCTCTTCCTTCAGTACATATGGTGAAATTGGTAAATATTACTAGGCATCACCTTGTGTAAATTTCTCCAAGAAAATCTCATTTTCATCCTTCAGGCCAACATTGATAATTTGGTAGCATATCAAAAGAATTCAGTTTGTAAATACTTAAATAGTTGGGTTTTGGACAATGTGGGTGATGTCATGAGACACTCTGGTAAGCACAAGTCAGATTTCAACCTCGCATTGAACAACTTTCAATAGAACATGGCTGGTTTTGAGCTGAAATTTCCAAGACCTTCTGAGATAAAATATTTCATGTAACTATTTCCTACAATCTTATTGATTAAGTGAAGCTACAGTCCTAGAGAAAGTTCTTTGACCTTTTACTATTCATTAGTAAAATGTTGATGATTTTTGTTATGGAACTCTTCGATTAAGATACTTCATAGGGCACTTTTTTAACCTTTTTTTTTAATGCTTTTGGTACTTAGTTAAATTATTGAGTGTTATGCTAATTCCTTAGATACTGTCAGAGACCCTGAGGCATGTGACAGCTGAGGAGAAGTGGAAGCTAGCCTCTTGCTAGTTCATTCCAGAATCCAGTAAACCCTACTCAAAGTGGGGATTATGTTAGCTCTTTCAATAGCATTATTGGTTAAACTCGGGTGTATTTCTTGCAGTTCCCTTTGGAAGTAGAAAAGCTTAACATATTTTTAGACTTTAATGTGGGCCACTGAAATTTAAGCCCAATAGTATTAAAAAGGGTGGATTGCTAAAGTGTCACCTCACTCATGCTCTTCCCAAGCAGTACATAAGTATCAGTTTACTGGGGAATGAAGAGCTGGGAAAGCAGCTAAGCTCACCTGTCCCGTTTCTTAAAATAAGGCATCTTTTCAGCTACTGCATAACCTGTGGAAGTATTTTCTTATTAATGATGAAGTTGAAAACTTTACTGTGCTTCAGTCTTAAAGTCACCTTGGATGCTCTTGTGCTTAATAAGTGAAAATGTGGTGCTGTTTTTCACTCCATTACAGTAGTTAAAGGGTGTGCTCCCTCTGTCCAGCTGTTGTGTCTACATGGAGCTTGTAGATGTTGAGAGGAATTTGTTTGGCTTTGGGGAACCATCAGTCTCTGTGAACACTTGATTGAAAGTAGATAGGAAATGGGCTGGGGGTGGTGACATGTGTGTGTCACATGGAGTGGAGGCATTGCATGGTGTGACCCATAGCGGCTTGGCTTCCTTAAGGACAAGGTTTGAAAAGATCATATGAAATACAGAAAAAGTGCTGAATGAGGAAACAATTGTGTGCTTTGATATCTGATCTGTGGGGTTAATGAAGATGCCAGCAACTGCTTTTTTTTAGTCCATTTGATTGTTTTTCTTTGTTTTTTTTGTTGTTAGTTTTTGTTTTTTAGTTTTGCTTGTTTTTGTTTTCTTGTTTTTAAGTGGCAGATATTGGGGAAAATTCATGGCTTGAATATTCATCTCTGAATTTTCTTTGATTTTCCAAGTTTGGGAGAAGAAATCAAGATACCTCAGCTTTCGGAATGCATTATTTAAAAGATCTTGGCAAGAAAGAGTAGTCTTGAAACCAGAAACTTTGGTGTTGTTTGCCATTAAAGGCTGTTGGACCTGTGTTGCAGAAGATTTGGGAAACCTTTTCCTTAGCTTCAGGTCTTGTGGTTTACCCCCACGGAGTACCCGTGTGCCCCACAGTGGTTCACTCACCCTCCTACCCAGTGCATGGGGAGGGGAATCAGAAAAAGGTCAAAATTGTGGGTCAATATAAGAACAGTTTAATAATTGAAATAAAGTAAATGTAACAATTATGGTAATGATAAGGAGAGAGAGAGAAGTATAAAACCCAACAGAAACAAATAGTGTAGCACGTGTGGGTTCTCCACTCACTGACAAATGCCCAGCCTCCTCCTGAGCAGCGATTGGTGGCTCACAGACAGCTCCTCCCAGTCTATGGATGAAGTGTGACATTCTGTGGTATGGAATATCCCTTTGCCCACTTTGGGCCAGCTGTCCTGGCTGTGCTGCCTCACTGGCAGAGTGTGGGACACTGAAAAGTCCTTGATTTAGGTGAGCATTACTTGGCTACCAAAGTATCAGTTCATTAAAAACATTATTCTCATGCTGAATCCAAAGCACTGTAGTGTACCAGCTATTAGGAAGAAAATGAGCTGTATCCCAGCTGAAACCAGGATAAGGTCCTATATAATTTAAAGGAAAAGAGCTACTAGAAATGCATGTGTATCACAGCAGGATGTCATGGCTATATCTGTATTGTAGATAATTACATATATGAGGAGTTTATTGTTCTGGAAACCAACTATGGCATTCATTTAATGTTAATCTAATACAGATTTATTTAGGTTAATTCAGTTGCTGGTGGTCTAAGAATTCAGCAAAAACATCATTGGTAAATTTTTTTTTTCCATACAGTATGAACTTGTGCATCCATAGCGCTTTTCCTAAATTTCTCCTAGAATGGACAGCTGCCACCAAATGTGTTTTGTAATGCTGGTCAAATAAAGTGCAAAAAGCAAATATTGTTCTATTGTGTCAGGATGAAAAATGTTCTCTCCCCTCTGTGGCAATAAGTTGCATTCGTGCAGTGTGATGATGTTGTGGGGAGCAGCATAATGCCTTCCATGTTTATAGTCATGACCAGCTTGCACTGAAAGATGCCTTTATTGGCACGTTTGGAGTCTGCCAGTGAGCCATGGGCACTGTTCCTGCAGAACCTTGCAGTCTGAGAATTAAATCCAGTGTTAACGCTTCCTCAAGCTCTGATGAAGCTTGCAGGAGAATTTGAAAGTGTTTTAAGAAATAGCACTTCTTAGCACTTACATGTGAAACTCTGCAAGCTGTAACTGTTTTGTAAGCTGGGAAATGTGTACTGTTGGGGTTTAACCTCAGTGCAGCCCCTTGCTCACTGCTCCCCACAGCCGCTTGGTTGGATGGGGAAGGGAATTAGGGAAAAAAGATAAAATGTGTGGGTTGAGATAAGAACAGTTTAATAACTGAGATAAAATAAAATAATTGCAATAAAAAGGGTGACAAAAAGAGATGCTAACCCATGCCCAGCCCATTGCCAAGCAGCAAGCTGCAGCCCTCAGCAAACTCCTTGCAGCTGGTGTACTGGGCATGATATTCTGTGGTATGGAATACCCCTTTGGCCAGTTTAGATCAGCTGTCCTGGCTGTGCTCCTTCCTGGCTTCCTGTGCACCTTCCTGCTGGCAGATGCTTGGGACGTTGAGAAGCCCTTGAATTAGGGTGAGTGCTACTTAGAAACAACTGCAGTGTCAGTGTGTTATCACTGATTGTTCTCATATATCACTGAATCCAAAGCACAGCACTGTACCAGCCTCCAAGAAGAAGATGCAACTCTATCCCAGCTGAAATCAGGGCAGACACCAAGCTACTAGGTATTTCATTTGCACTTCATCTAAAAGCCTAATGATAGTTTTCAAAAATACACTTTCAGAGAGATATCTTCTTTCCTAGGCTCCTGACATTTTACATGAGCTGTCAGTTTCTGTCCTGAAACTTAAATAGATGATAGAAATAATTTGGAGGACTCTTTTCAGGCTACATGAAAATGCCCTTGAAATAAGCAAGCATTTGTCTGTCTGTCCTGCATAATAGAGCTGAGGTTCTCTGGGTGTTCCTGGCTCTCTCACTGGCCCCTTTCTGCTTTTCATTCCTGTAGAGCAGAAAGGGAAATCTGAGTTTGAGACTCTCACTAATGAAGACCTTTGCTGATCTTCCTGAAAGTGAAATTAGACCCTAGATTTCATTCCCTTGGTATAAGAAGGGAGAGGGCACAGGAGTTGCAAATTAAGGTAGTTATGGTTTAATGGAGTCTTGAACTATGACACTGAGAAATCTGCATGACGGTAGCAAGGGGGAGAAAAGGTGGTATTCAGATGAGGTGAGTTGGACTTTTGACCCAGATGAGAGCAGCAAGATTAACTGCATATTTGCCTTATCTAAAACTTTCTAATGTGCTGCTGTTAGGAATTCATCTGTGCTCTGTACTAGTGCTGACTCTGTATGGGTATTTGTTATGCATATAGCTTAGACTGTTTGTTATATGGGGAATGTCCTGGGAATGAGCTAGGCTGTCTTAATTTATCATCAAAAGCTTTTTCATTTCTCCTGAACTACAGTTTTACCTGCAAGAGCTCTTAGGTTACTTTTATCAACAGGATTTTGGTTTAGGAGTCACTATCTGTATAGCCTTGTGGGCTTTCCAGTTCCAGGATCTGTCCAGAGGATCTTCATTAAAAGTAGCAGTTCTGGTAGCAGGCTTTGTTTACCAGGCAGAATCATGAACAAAAGCCTTGTATAAACAAGCTTTGGGAAACTCATCCAACCATGAAAGATGCTCATTTTTTGATAGAAGAGTCAGTTCTTGCCCTTTGTGTGAGACATTACAGTTGCTCCCTTTCATTAGGGGAGGCAAAAGCTTTTAATTAATTGCATGTATTATGTACTAGTTATTTACAGGGGGTTTGTAAGTTCATATCATTAAGCAGAGGTGGCATCTAAAAGCAAAGTGTTTATTTTCAAAGTACTTCCATCAATGTCTAGTAGGTTATAATTAACATTACCTGGTAGATGGCATCAGTTTGGAATTCTGTGTGTGATTCTCCATACTTAGCTGTGCTCATGTTATAAAAAAAAATAAATTATCAGTTTTCCAGCTGTAGTGGCAGAGGTCAGGGTGAATTTGTCCTCTTCAGCTGACCTGTGATAGTCAGTCAGAGGGTTGGTAGAGAGATTGGGTGCAGTTACTGTCTTGATACTAGTGTTGTGGTTTTGTAGACAGAAGGATCAGTTGCTAATTAGACAAAAATAGTTCTACAGAGAAAAGCTGGAGTGCCTCTGTGGTGCTGCCCATACTGCTCTGTGGTTGCTTTGTAGTGCACAAGGGAAGGATTTGGGAGCACAAGTTAGTACATGATCATTCTGTAGCTGGCAGCGTGCAAGCAGTTTGTTCAAGTACTCCATGAAGTAATTGTAGTGCAGATGCAGTTATGTTGGTGGGTATCCACTTGTTTGGCTGGATGGCAAATGTTTTTGGTGATGTAGTGTAAACCATGTGATCTTCATGACTTGCTGGAGTAACTGGTATTTTGTGTACTTGTATGAGCAGGGTTTGGGTTCACTGCAGTGCATGAGTAGGAGTTTACATACTGCTTATGCTGCTGGTGCTTTATGGGTGGTTTGACTTTAGGGCCTTTTGCTGCTTGTTGGTACCTTGTTTGTCAAGTATGTTTTCCAAGGATTGTGCCACCTTTTCTGCTGAAGTTGGTATGGTTTTTCTACCTGGCGGGCGCAATTCGTTAGCATGGTATTAAAAACCCAAAGTCACATTGCTGAAGAAATTCTGTGAAGATTTAGTTGAGGTAATATCTTGGAGTGCTGGTTAGACCCAAGTTCACCTTCTTAAGTGCCATTTCAAGGCATTGAACTTGAGTGCTCCCTCAACTTTTGTCCAGTCCTTTCCCTGAATACTTAACAGAATGGATCCAAGGACAGGATTTTGGTGAGCATGCCATATTTGCAGGTTGCTTGCATAATCTTTACTCTGCTTGTACTCTTCTGACTTTTTTTTGGCTCAGCTGCTCTGTCTAATCTCTCTATCAGTTGCTTAATCTTGCTTTTGCTTAGTCATGGTAGGGATCCTTTACCCTAATAACTGTGGTATCTTGGCTCTTTAAAAAGTGTTGTGATGAGGTTTTTTTTCTCCTCAGCTTCCTTAATCTGTTAAAATAAATGTCTGCCATTAATGTGAAGATTCAAATTATGGAGTTCTGGTACTGCTGGAAATTCATAGTAGTAGTTTAGTTCAGCTGTATGAACAAATACTGGTTTTGTCAGAAGATAAATTTTGATATGAGATTAATAGGAGGATTTGAGGTTAAGTGCTAACCTGAATTGCCTAGACTAGTAGAAATGCCATTTCTTTAACCTGTGGTTTTTTTGGTGAGCTGTGTTCCCCACAAGATAACCCTAAATTGTGGAAATTTTGCCTATTTTCCATAACATTATATCTTGTACTCAGAAGCATTAAAAACTGAACTGAGCTTCAAAAGCCTTGTCTTCTCTGCTACTTGTAAAGTGCTAATATCTATTCCATGGTTGCCTTAATCCAAGGCAGTGCTAATAAGTGCTTTTAACTTGTTTACCTAATCATTCCCAGTGTTTATGTAACACTTTCCTACTTGAAAGTTGAGTGGTGCATTTTTGTGGTGTGTTACCTGTTACATAATAAGTAACTGGGAGCTGAGGAAATGCACTGAACTGGAAGATATGATAGATCTTGCAGTATATTCAAGGAGAGTTATTTGATAGATAAAAATGTACTTCATAAAACCCCCAAAGAGCATCCTGGGGAAGAATAAAAGTTAATGGAGAGCAGGGGCTTATGTTAAGGGAATGGTGATGGATTGTGGTATTAGAAGATCCCAGGAGATGACTTCTCTGTATCTCAGGGGTTTTATCAACAATGTGGTTTTGGGATTCCATAGTCTATGAAAACCAAATTGCTATTCTCGGGTCTTGAGTGAGCTTTCAGTTGTGCTTAATCACTTCCAAAGGAGCTGTCTTGATGTTTGTACCATAATTTGTTTTGGAAAGGACCCTTAAATTTATCTGGCCCACCTCCCTGCTCAAACCAGGATAAATTAGAAGGTCAGATTCCTTAGCACCTTGACAGCTTGTTTTGCCAATACTTGATTCACATCTTGTGAACACATTTTTTTATCTTACTGGAATGTTCTTGCTGTAGCGAATACCTTTTTGGCTTTTATCCTTCTGCTGTTTAAAGCATTGCTTGGATAAAAACACACATTTCCCAAAGAAGTGAAAACACAGAATGTAACTTCAGATGATAGTTGTGCTGTTAAAATACAGACTGATTCCCACACAACTTTCTAAGTGCTTTAGTTGCAAGGGATAATGCCTCTTACTGCTTCTTTGCCAATGGCATAGAGACTTAGCTTCCTTGGTTTTGGCTTCAGACAGTACACAAAGCTCTCTAGTTATTTAGAAAGGCTTATATTTGCTTTAGAAAGTCCAGCAGGTGATTTTGCTTTTTAATTTTAGAAATGTAAAAATGCGGAATTTCCATTTCTAAAATTTGAAATATATTTCACTAACAAATTCAAACTCATTAAAATTTGCAGCACCCAGGAGGTGAAGAAGTCCTTAGGGAGCAAGCTGGGGGAGATGCTACTGAGAACTTCGAAGATGTTGGCCATTCCACAGATGCAAGGACACTGTCAGAATCCTTTATTATTGGGGAACTTCATCCTGTGAGTATATGAGTGTATCCTTACTTTTGTGTTTGCTATACTGTTTTAGCATCTAGTTACTTGTCTGGTAATTACTTCAAAATCAAGAACTGCTAGTTTGGTTGGATGTTAGTCCTGCAGCTGTTTGTGGAAGGACCTAGGTTTGAGATAGTTCCCCCAATGTGAAGGGATTCTATTAGTGTAGCATAAGCATAGTCATCACATCTTTTGGTGATTTAAATTGCCTTACAGCTTAGTTCTTGAATAAACTGAACATGGAATGGTGTCATTTCTGGTATACGCTTTCAGCTTTCTAATGAAGCTCTGTAACTCTGAAGGTGATATGTCTGAATGTCTGGACCTTTTCTTATGGCACTATGCAGAGTGACTACTGAACAACCACTTTCATCTCTTCACCATTGTAAATACCTATCTGCCAGGCTCCCACCTGCATCAAAAGGTGCAATCCTGGCTCTTTATATGTATGTCTAGAAAAGGGTTATTAAAAGCATTGTACTTCTAATTTCTTGCTCTGTCTTCCCCTCTCTGTCTCCTGCCATTTTTAGCTGTATCATGGTTCCCACTTGTGGTCGTCAGGGTTGTTTGTGATCAGTTCCCACTGGATCATCTGTCACATCCTCTCTTCTGTATGGTTTATCCCATTCCCTGTACTTTTAATGAGCACCTTTCTACTGTCTCAAGTTTTCAAGTATTTCTTTGTAGCTACAGAGCTGCTGCCTTGGCTTCCTTCAGCTAGGCCACAATTAAACTCTCCTGCATCTTAATAGTTGAAAACCACTGTTTAGAGGTTTAGGCTGCTGGAGTGTCTGTCTGCTCTACTTTACTGCCCACTCCTGCCTCTTCTCTTTTCTTCTTGTTTCATGTATGTTTTGGAGTAAAAATCACTATATTGAGTAGCCTATTTCACAGTAAGATTCCTGCTCTTGTCTCTTTTGTCTCAGGTCATCTCTTGATAAATATTATTAGTGTAGCTTGTCCTAATAAGAAGTGGTTTGGCTCTGATGCACATTTATCCATTTGTGGCTTTGCAGGCTTGCCATTTATTTGTGATGCCATTAATGTTCTTAACATGGACATCAGTTCCAGTTCTTCCTTGTTTGGCAAGGGCCTGTTTTCACTTGATATGAAACAAACAGCATGGTAGTGTAATGTACAAATACAGCACTGACAGGATTATATACTGTTGGGCTTTTTTGTAATGAATGTGACTGTGCCAAGCAGAACTTTGAGTTTATGAAAGATCCCTAGATTTTGGGACCTTTGGTCCAGTGGACATTGGCACAACTAGTTAGTTGACTTTATCTGATAGTACAAGTACAGTAAGCAGAATCAATATGATTGCAGTCAGTTTATAAGCTAAGGTTATGTACTCTGCAGAGACACAGGAAAGGTGAAAACATGGGCACAAAGAATAATGAAATTTGTTGGAGGCTCAGGTTTCACTTCATTGTTGCATACTGGGAAGTATTATTTAAGGAAGTGTTCTTGTTTATCTTAGCTCAAAATCAATCACTGACATCTGCTCTCTTGCCAGTCTGTTTTTACCTAGGGAGAAATATTTACCCATTAGCAGAATGAATTGCAAACTGAATTTAGTGATAAATTGTGTGAGTTTGGTTTTGTTTCCAGTGCTTCAGATTTTGTCTAAATGTTTCTTACTCTTTTCTCTTGCAGGATGATAGATCCAAGCTTCAGAAACCAACAGTAAGTGTTTCTTGAAATGCCACATTGTCTTTTGGGCATTACAGACTGTGACCTACTGTCTGTGTATGAGTGGTATACCCCCAGAAAAAGAAATAATTCAGTTTAAGTGTGGTGTTTCAGGTTTTAAATCTCTTAGACCTGTTGATACTGCTTCAAATTGTTCTTTCCCTTAACCATTATTTTCTTTGTGTGGCTTCATAACTGGGGATTACTAAGTGTGATGGCATTATATCCTTCTTTCTTTAAATTAATTGCAAATGTTCTGGTACCAAAGCAAGTAATTTTTCTGTGATGGATCATGCACCACTAAATTTAGGTGGGGTTTTAATGCTTGGATTTGTCAAAAAAACTTAGGGTCATGCACAAGTAGAGTTGCCCAAATTAATAAGTCTTCATATAAATTGTGCACATGTACCCAGCTGGGATTTGGCCTTGTAGTGCTGCTTTTTCTGTGGAAACAGAACAAGTCCAAATCAGTATCAGGAACAGCTATAAAAATTTGACTGATATTTACACAATCTGAAACACCACGCTAAAACCCTCAAGTTTAATAAGCCTTGTAGGTGTAAATTAGTAGATTTCTTTATGTAGTTTTGATATTAAAAAAATATTTGTGAATGAATTCCAAGTTTTTTCAATTTGATTTTAGTCAAGGAAAGTATTTTTGTCTTACAAATGACTGAAGCTTTTCAAATGTAACCTGAGTTGGAAGTCAGCTTCATAGAAAACTTGCAGCAAAATATTTGTTGATGTTTTAGGAACTTGATGCAATGTTAGCTATAGGAACTGCTACTAGCTAGCTTATAATACAACAGAACTGCTGTAGGAATTAGGAGAAAATGCTTCCCAAATGCATGCATTGAGTTGTTTCTGAATTAGTCTCATTTGATGAGTTTTGAGAAACTGGGGCTAGTTAAGGTGGAGAGGTTTATCTTCCTGAAGTAAATATCTTTTTATGCTTTGCTTTCCAGGAAACTCTTATTACCACTGTTCAGTCTACTTCCAGGTACAGTATCACATCTGTTGTCAAACTTGAAGTTCCTCATGATTTTTCTGAAGGTTAAAAAGCTGAATAGCTTTTAACTGCTGGAAGCTGAGATATCAGGGCGTGGTGCATGAAAATATCTGTTCCTTGTAAAGTCCAAGTTGGCATCTATGTACCACTTTACAAGTGTGGCAGATTACTTGGTAGATACTTCTCTCATATTGGCAGGTGTCACTATCTACCAAGTGGTTTGTTTGGCACAGGCCTCTATTTCTGGAGTCTGCCACGTGAAGGGAAGACTGTTATTGTCATTGCCAGCTATTTTACTGACACAGATGCCTTGCTTTTAAGATTTGCTTCTGTTGTTGCATCTAAGGGAAATAAGAGGGTTCTGTGTGTAAGAAGGAAGATATGTCAGAATACTTGCAAAACACTTTGTAATACCACTGAGTCAAAAACTTTGTGGACTTATATCCTGCTGACAATTGCCTACTGCTGAAACCTCAGAGGACTCTTCTGTGACCCGCTGGGTGGGGGCTTTGTGTGCTTAGGAGAGTCATGTGATGCTGCTACTTAAACACCTTTTAAATGATTGATATTCAGCACACCATGACTTAAAAATGTGCCTAGGGTTTTGCTCTTGTCTAGTAAGCAAACTTCTTTGTAAGCTTTAGTACAGAGCCTTACTGTACAAGCTTCTTCCCTTGTCTGGAGTATACTGGCTAATCCAGGTGTTGTGTTATCATTGAATTTGAAGTATTTGTGGAGTGGCTAGAAAGGACTTCTTTTAAGCAATGATTTTTTTTTGTTTTTGTTTTTCTTTTTATAACTTGCTGGTTGTCACTTCCTAAACTCCTTTTTAAAAACTTCCCTTTAGTTCATGGTCCAACTGGGTGATCCCAGCAATAGCAGCAATTATCGTGGCCCTGATGTATCGTTCCTACATGTCGGAGTAAGCGCCTTACTGAGAAGTCATGCAGGAAGAGAATACCTTCTCTGGAAGAAAATACAAGCAATCCTAACCCAATATGTTCCTGGAGAAAAGCCTGATGTCTGAAGAAAAATTCAAGTTTTTCAGAAAATGAAACAATTCTTTTTCTGCTGTGCACTTTTCTTAATGTTGCCTTCTTATGTGCTGCTGTAAGTGATAAAAAGGCACCATTTCTCTTTTTGTATAACACTTTTATTCTCTAATGAGTTACTTGATAACTGTATTGGTTTCTGTGGTAGAATATTATTTTTTATGCAACACTGATTCTGGTTATTTCTCTTTAATCTATAATAGGGTCATTAGGACTCTCTTTACTTACACATTTTACAGCTTTAAAAAACTACCAAAACTGTGTACATGTACACAACTTAACTTAAAAAAATCATGTTGTCTTTTTAAATGTAGTATGAATGAAATGCAAGTTAAATGTAATGAATAAAACTGAGTGGAGTTATAGGTGCCTGGAAGTGGGGTGGGCCCTACCAATGAGCTATAATGAGCTGGTGTGTGTTCCATTTTTTTTTGACAGCTGCTCTTATAGTTTTTGTAGGTACTCCTTATTAGCAAACTGTTCTTTGTCTCCCATTGAAAAATTCAGGTGAATTGAAACTCAATGTTTGGCCTAATTATGTCTGTCTCATTTTTGTGAAAAAAAAGGCAGAAAAAAGTAACTACTACTAAATAGTACTGTTCCTGCCAAACACTCAGGTGACTGTAGAATTTGTTCTGGAACTTTAGCCTTCGATAAAATCTTCAACTTTGTCAAGTACATTGTGAGGGGAAAAACTGATAAATCCATTTCTGACTCTTCTGTTACGGGCTTTGGTGCTTTACTATGAAGAGGCGACTGTTTTTACTGCTGAATACAAGATAACTACAAGTTTGCATTTTGTGGTGAACATTTTTAGTCATATGTAAATGATCTGAATAAAAGTTTAATTGGTTACACCTGCTGGCTCAAACGCCTTCATTTCCAAATTCTTTGGAGGCCTTGAAAAGGATGTCCTATTGGGGCGCTTCTCAGAAGTGCACTTGCAGTTGCTCCCATCCAGCTTCATGTCAAGGACTAACTTTTGTCCATGTTTGTCCATGGCTTTCCCTCTGAATGTGATGACACAGAGTTTAAAACTTCAAGCTTTATTGGTAGATTTCTAGATAACCTTTAAAAAGGATATAACACAGAGTGAGTATTTAGAATCACAAATCAAGTTTAATTTTTAAAACAACACTTGAGCCCTTATATGTAGGCAAGGCAAAAAAAAGGGGCAGCTTTAGAAAGCTTAGCTTTCCCCCTCCAAGAATTTCAGACAGATAAGTACGTCCACATCAGCAGATAGAGCAGTGCAGTTAAAGTGGATCTGTAATGTGAAACACTTGCTGTGAAATGCTTTTTTCCCATGCTGTGTATTTTGGAGTTTTAATATGATGTAGCTCTATTTTAGTCCTGTATACTGGATATTTATGCAATTCCCTGGAGTAGCTATGGAAGCTCAGTCCCATCTAAAATTATTCAAGCTGGCATGTGCAGGGAATTTCCACAATGTGAAGCAGAAGCATGGTGAGTACAGATAAGTAGGCAGGCTTCAATAACTGATACAAGTAAAAATGCTCATGTAGATGTTCACTCCCCTCCAATGGTGTAGGTGCAAGTTGTTCCTCAGAGATACACATTTCTTTTGGGTTTTAAAATGTAAATGGAGATAGATCTAAACTAGAAAAATGATCAGGCTTATCTTTCTTTTTAGTACTCTTCAGGTTAGAGCTGCTTTCCATATAGGTGTCATATAGATGACTATAGCTTTTGAGTATGAATAGACGAGAAAATACATATAGGTGTGGTGAGGAATGAATGACTGTGCTATTGTAAAAGCAAGTGAATTAAGGGTAGTCAATGTTTTTACAGTTTGACAGCAAAAAGAAAATAATTGACAGTCTGCTTTCTTCTCAACAAAATCCTTTGTCCACAGATCCAATCTGAAAGTATTTACTCTAATTATCTGATAATAAATATGATTTTTTTAAGAGGCTGGCTTTTAGTGATTGATGCTTTAAATCAGTTGTATTATTGTCTACTTGTGCAACCTTGTAATGTTTACACTGCCTTAAATTATTTGGGCATTGGATTTTTGGCCTTTATTTGCGTGTCCTCTGTTGTTCACAAGAATGCACAGTGATGGGGAGCTCCCCCTTAAATGGAGATGGCCTTGGCTGCTGCTTGGTGTCTGTGGAGTAAAGCCAGCACAGCTTGTTCACTTGCTCCTCTGAGATGACAAGGGAAAAACAGTGTGCTGTTCCTTTCTCTGGCTTCCTTGCTCCGTCTCGCTGGTCCAATGCCTTTCCCTGGCCATTGTGCTGCTGTCAGGATTTTACAGAATGCTAGAGGGAAGCTGGCAAGGGGGAGAAAGCTAGGCAAAGGGAAGCTGATGACAAATTTTCTTAAAAAAATGCAAAGGTGCTCTTTTTTATTTTCTGTATGTTTGATTACTGAGGGTAAAACAGTGTTTATAAATTCATGGGCATTTGAAGCAAAACTGTTCCTGTATTTACTGCAAGGCTGGCAGTGACTTAACTGAAACTCAGTGGGAATGAATGAGTTATATCAGTGTGCACAAAATTTACAGAATGTTATTAGCAGTATTGCAGCATTTTTTCTTGAATATAGAAAAGCATTTCAGAATTGGCATAGAAGAAACAAGAAGCAGGAGGAAACTCATGCTCATCTATGCTTGGCTGTAATGCCTGTCCACATCTACAGTGAAGCTAGTAACTGATGGATGACATATTTGCATTCCACTTTACTTTCATACTTCATTACGTTCCTTCCTGTGATTTATTCATTATGTATTGAAATATTTTGAGTTTTTAAGTAGGTGGGCAGACAAGCACATGAATTAATGAGAAAACGTTGGAACATTGGGTCTTGGTAGATGATTAATGCTGGATTTTCTAGTCTTTCTAAAAACTAGTTAGACTTGTTCTTAATCTTCTTACATATAGGAGTGTGCATAAAGCAATCCTTGACGTTTTCTTTGCAAATTTTTTAAAAGTGGGGACGTAAAGTATGACTTTCTAAAAGTGGGAACATGCAATGGTACGTACTGGTTCTGCTAAAACAAAGCTAAGAATAAACACAATTGCACTGCAGTCTCAGGAGTAAGGGAGTGTAAGGGATTTTTACTTTTATCCTGTGTAGTATAATTCCTGTGCCTATGCTTAAACAGTTTGCAGCACTTAGGCAGACACAGCCTAAGTACTGCCCATGGCTGTACTGGGTTGTGCTCACACAAAGTAGCACTGTCAGGCTAGAAGAGTTATGCACAGGAAAGCCTCAGGGAAGGTTTTTTGGTGTTTCTGGACAGAACACTAGAGAGCTCCTGCAGACCTCCAGAGTCCAGGAACTGTGCTCAGTAGCACAACTACCACAGAAATTTTTGCCTTTTCCACAGACCCTGGTGTGTGGACAAACCTGATTGATCCTATTGCAGGGTGAGAGCACCACTGTGTCTCTGTATTCCTACCTGTTTAGGTCTTGGATAAAAACAGCCATGTATTGCTTGAAACTAATAGGTGTTTTACCTCTCAGCAGTGAGAAATGTGTTCTGGAAACTGCTTCAAGGTTTAGGAGGGCACCAATAGAGAGAAAAAGGTAAACCAAGCAAGGGGTGTGCTTTCCTAAGTGACTTTTTTATCAAAAAGGAAACATCATTCTCCTGTCACAGATTTCTGAAGGCAGTTGATGCTTTTAGTATCACTCATCTTAAAGTGGCTCGCAGAGATATCCATAAAAGGTGGTAGGTGCTTGAGGGTAGACATCAAAGAAGCGTTTAACCTGCTGCTTTAGAAGCCTTAGAAGCAGGGTTCTAAGGTGGACTGGTCCCTGAAAACAGAAGAATATATCCTTTCATTTGTAAACAAGTGGATTCACAGCTTGTATTTATTTGGATCCATTTTCAGAGTAGTGCTGTAGTTGATAACATTCTCTGTATCAGCCTGAGGAGGACAAGCAATTTAAAAACACTCAAGGGAAATTTGTATTTGAGCAGTCATGGCTTCCAGGGTCAGAATGAGAAAACCTTGTTTTAATTTTACGTGATTCTGTAGAACTACTTTTTGACCCTGTGGAAGTCACAAAGGCATTTGAGAATGCAGGTTATCATATATTTACGTGTCTTCAGGCATGAGGATATGGATGAACAAGTTACCAGAGTACAAGCTGAGGTGTGCAGACTTGGAGCTGACTGGCTGCTCTCAGGCAGCTCCTGGTGGTGGGCTGCTCTTAGTCTTGGTTGCATGCAAGATAATTTATTGCACCTTAGCTGAAGGCCAGACAATCACAGGCTGGAGAAGCTCAACATCTATTGGATGTGCCGTCCTGGACAGACAAGATTATCCTGCCCCAAAGTCCCAGAAGAGTCTTGATCTGGGATTGTGTCTCAGATCACACATAGCACACATCTACATGATCAGACTCTTCAAAACAAATTAAGCTTTTTCATTTAGTAAATTGGTGTCTTCAAATAAATGTCAGCAGGTGAGGAAGAGCAGAAAGGGTGGCTGAAGAAAAGAAAAACAGCCTGTGAAACAAGGACTGTTGTCCGCAATCTGCTTTCCAAGCTCTGTGCCCTAACTGCTAAGTGCAGAGATTTTTACTCTCTCCTCTCTGCTATGAATCCAGCATTGTTGTTTCTACTGGGAAGGATGGAGTGATTGCATATTTATCCTGGTTTTCTTGGACAAAGTTTTACAGCCTGGGCAGACTCTGGCCTAGTTTAGAGTGAGTTTGGATATGTCTGCATCATTCCTGTAGGCGTTACCTCACTGGTTTCTGCTGGGCCTCGCTTCTGGCTTGCAAGAAGCATGAGAATGCAGCTCCAGACTTGTCACACACTTTCATGTGGGAACCTTTCAGTTTGTTCTTGAAGTCATCATAAGCTCATTATGAATCCCTTAAAAATAGATGGCCTTCCTACTTCCAACTGCTGTTATGCAATTAAAAAAAAAAAAAAAACAAAGCAGCATAGAGTTAAAAAAATAAGTCACCAAACTACGTTCCTTTTGTGCTTTAAAATTCATATGTTTTAAATCCATTGTTGCAGGGACTTCACTCTCATGTGTGAAAGAAAACCCTGGGCAAAAAGATTCTGATTTGGTTTGGAATGCTCAGGAGTTCCAGTAACACTGTTGAAAAGGGTGTCAGCAATGCAGCTTGCAAGCAAACAGAAGAGTGTAAATTCCCTCATAAATACAAATCTGTACGTCTGTTAGATTGTCTTTTGTTTACTAAGTAAACTACCGGGACAATTAAAAATCGGAAGTATGGAATGAATTAAGACCACAAGCTTTTCTTGGAGCTAAGCAGGGACTGAGCCCCGGCGTGTGAGCGCGGTGAGGCACTGCAGCTGTGAGCTGTGCTGTGTTATTGGAAAGCAAGCCAAGGGACTGTGTGTCAGCATCCTATTTCTTCTGGCACACAACACTCTGGTAATTCTGGGAAATGTCTTCTGGGAAAACTTCCCTTAATACTCTCATTTTGAATCCACTAGTACAATGCTATTAGAACACAAAGGCTAAATTTACTTTAATACTTGTTTTATTAACACAATGAAAAGGACTTACAGATTTTGAAAATGTCATACAAATATCATGATTTCTATTATTCATTGGTCATATCCTGGCTCAGATGTTAACTCTGGAGATCAGTGACTAGGAATATCATGAAGGAAACAGGATTTCCACAAAAATATATCCAAAGTATATCATAAATATACTTTCCCTATTTTTAATTTAAAACTTCAAAGAAACTTTAAACTCGGGTAACAGTGTTCATCTTAGAGAGATCAACCCCATCTATGCAACAAAGTGCCATCAAAATGCCCTGAAAAAGAACAGTCTTCTTCCAGAAACACATTTGCTTAGGTATGTGTACTTTTAGCATCTTGTTGCATAAATCAGTCATGTGTAGGCCACAAATCCTTGTAGGATGTGTAGGCCACAAGCAGCTGCTCAGGATATGACAAATTTTGTCTCCTATGCGTACAACAAAATTAGCCTGTCTTTGTCAATGTGTTACACTCTAAGCAGCATAAACAGAAAATAGTATCAAACCAAGTTTTGGTGGCTTTTGTTTAGGTGGCTCAGACCTTAGTGTATATATATATATATATATATATATATATATATATATACACACACTATATATACACCATATACCCTGGTTATCATCCACCTCCCAGTTCCTCCATTTAATGAAATAGTGTGAGCCTTCTTATTACAATTTAATGTGCCCAAGTCAGAGTATATGCATTTTATATCCCTGCCCTAGTAATAAAAATTTCATGGGGTACATTCTGTGACTTTGCAAGGTGAGAACTTGATTTGATTTCCACTCTAAGGACTAAAGGAAGGTTTGCCAACACTTCAAATACTGAGGTTTGCATCCAAAAGGTCCTCTAGTTTTTAATGATATTATGAGTTAACACGTCAGCAGGCAGTTCAGCAATTAGAATTGTGATAGCAAAACAGAAAAGTGCATGGGACTCACCAGGGCTCTTTAAATTGCTGGCAATAGAAAAAAAAATAAGGAAGATAAGTGCAATTTTAACAGTTTTTAATTGGTAAAATGAAAGTAAGTTTTGCTGCAGGCAATGGGCATCAAAGACAATGATCATGGATTTTAAAAATCTTAGAAACTCTTCTCAATAAATAGGAGTTGCTTTTCTTATGCCCCTTTCTGAGTGTCCTCACTGGTGCTGATTTTCAGTTGCAGGGGATCTCTGAAGTTACCTTTGGGCAGTGACAGTCTTCCTTGTCTTATTCCTGCCTTCCATGTTGCTCCTGTACTGAGCCAAGCCACTGTGCTGGGGCTGCTGCAGCCTCCTCAGACATCAGAGCACATCCTCCTGCTGAGCATTTTGGTAGTTCTTTGTTGCATTGAGCAGGCTGGTCCCTCTGAAATGGGCACCACTGGCTCAGTTGAAAGATATTTTGTACCAGTGAAGCTGCATTCACAAAATGCCTTGTGCTGGTAAAACAAGAACACCTTCACCCCCTCCTTCCATTAATACTCCAACCTTCTTGAAACCTAGTGCCAACATAGCTGCATTTCTTGGAGGCACAGACGTGAAAGAGAGGCAGTATTTATTAGAAACACTTGAGCAAAATAAAGAGATTCACTGAGCTAAAGTCAGTCCTAAGGTTAATGCCGAAGCCTAGCTGGATTATTGTTCTGTGATGCTGAAATTTGGACAATTGTTTATCTAGTTGCCTATATGTTAACAACTGAAAAAGGCTCTCATTATAAATCCAAGTCTCAGACTTAGCTGCTCATCTCTGGGTACTGAGAACTGAACAGTTCTTTTCTTTTTGAAAACTTCTGGTCATACTTTTACTTAAGAATGATTAGCTCTCTCCCACATTCTTTTGAGTCCTTAATGCCTTCTCCTGTGGAGCAAAACCTGTGTCTGGGTTTTGTAGCTGTGCCAAAGTACAGTCAAGACAAAGAACTCAGCCCAAACATAGAGCTGGTTTGTTGCCAGACAATGTGAGCAGTAAGGAACAAAAGGTTTTCTAAGAGGTTGAGCTGATTCATTAATTTTTTTCCTTCACATCTATACCATATGGGATTACATGGCTTTTGTGAGTTCTGCTGCAGTGTTTTCTTCTTTCAAAGCTTTTCTGTCCCCAGCAGGGTGATGCAGAGCACGCCATGGGCAGGGGCAGCTGGGGGATCTGTATAAACACCCCACTCAGTCCCACTTCCCCAGTTTTGCTGTGCCTTTAATGTTAAGTTAGGCAGAGGCAGAAGGAAACTGCTATTAACAAATCTTGGTCCAAATGCTTCCTGATCATAAGTTCAGCTAATTCCCTCTGACCTTGCTGAAATAACAGGGCTCTGAGCCATGGAGGGGCTTGGTCTGTGTCCAGGGGAGGTTTTGGAAGATGCTTACATTCCTAGAGGATTTTGTTGCTTTTAAGTAGTCGTGGTTCTGAGGAGGAAAAAGCGCTGCACACCCACCACAGAAGACTCATACCATGTATTGTGTGTTTTCACAATGCTTGCCGGCCCTGGTGTGTTGGCTGAGGGCATTCACTGACTCCTCTGCGGCCGAGGTTTTAAAAGCTACAGCTGAAGGTTGTAGCTTCAGCTGGCTGTAGTGGGTTGGGTCACAAGGGTGATGGCTCAGGGCTTTCTCCCGTGTGTCTGTAACTCTTCCTTTTCTGCTAGTGTGGCTTTATTTGCAGCACTCCTTCCACAGGCGCCTCTGAAGGCCGCTCAGCTCTCAGAGCAAACAGTTCCCTGAGGGCTCTGAGGGGTTCTTTTGAAGATGAGCCAGGATCAGCCGTGTCACGCAAGTAGATGTTAATGAGGAGAAATTCAGTGACCTCAGAAGCAGGGCATCACCGAGTTGTGCTAAGGGACCATGTGCTGGGATCCTCGCAGAGTCTTGTTAAGTTGATTAACAGTCAGAAAGGTTTTCTGTGGGGATGAGGAATATAGTTAAGTCAGGCTGTGGGCTTAACAGCAGAGACATAATGAAACTAACATTCTGAATCACAGTAGTGTTGTCTTTTCTTCTGTAAAAAATTACTATTTACTAAAACATTTAATGATCAAAAAAAAGTGGAAAACCCCCTTAAGATCTATTTTTTCAGTGTAATGATGGGTCAAAAAAATGTTTTAATCTTAGAAAATTACTTTTAAACCTGTGGAGTATAAACAGGAAAGAATATAAGGTGATTGATCTTTTTTAAGTAAGCATGGTCTTTACATTTGGTTTTGATTTCTTTTTAGAAAGAGAAATTATAAGAAATTTTTCCCTCCTGCATATTCAGTAAGTTTTTTAACTCAGTGTCTATGTGCTGAATGATTTTCATATAAATACAAGTGGAAAAGACTTTGTTCTTGTTGTCTTTTCTATCTTTTGTCACCACAAAACTTGGATAAACCTTTATCCTTTCTCTATCCCTGCACTAGTAGCAACAATCCATCTTTTTATGGTTATCCAGGCAGTTTAATTTATCTTTCCTGTCCTTCCCAGTTGCCCAAGCAGACCAATAATCTTTTGTTTACTTGAACTTCGTGTCCTTCTGGACTATGTGAAGGCAACAGCCTCGGGACAGAGTCCAAGGCAAAAGAGTTAAATTGACCCTGTTGCATGACAACCCCATTCAGAAGTTCACTGCTTTATTAACTACTTCTGTTGCCTAAGAGCCATTATCAAGCTCCAGTATCCAAATTGGAAAGAAAAATGTTCAGAGTTATGTATTCCTTCAGACCTAAGCCAAGTTCAGAGACACCAGAGAGCAGGAAGCCCAAGGGAAAACTGAGATGCTTTGGGGACAGTGAGCTGTTTTGGGGTCTCCACGGGAAGCCTCTCTCCATATCCCTGCCTGTTGGCCCAGCAGCAGCCTTTACTAAGCTCCAAGCCTCCAGATTTAGGCAGAAGCAATGGATCATCTGGGAAGCTGTGGGAGTACTGATGGTACCAGTTGGACTCAGCTCCAGCCTACTTCTACTCACAGGTGTCTGCAAGCCTGAGCCATCATCCTTACCCACAACCTGGCCACAGCTGGAATTTGGGATATACCAAGGCAGCTGATAAGTTGAAAAAGGTGGTGGTAGGTGAAGTTGTCAGCTGATGCCTGCAAGGGTCTCTGAGCTTTGCCTCTGCACAGGATCACTGAACAGGGATCAATGTTTTTGTTGGAGTTGGGGATACATGCAAAGATGTGTATCAGATGTGGAGGGATTACAGTGAATGACATGGGTTTAGCTCAGCCACACCTAACAGTCCTTTTGCAACCCAAGCTCTTCTGGAAAAACTCTCCAAACCTGAGCTATGAATCCAACCTTAAACCAAACTCTGACTCCAGCTTTAACCAAGAAAATAATTTAGCATTAGTGTAACTGAAGTCTTATCAGACTAATAGAAAAGTTGTTATTCTGCAGGTAAATTTGTTTGTTTGTTTTTCAAAATTATCTATGGAAAGCCTCAGTAATAATAGTACTGTCAAAACTATGTACGCATGGTGTAGGCCCTTCCCCTTTCCGCTGGTGTCCCACTCACTCTTCCACTGCTCCTCGGGGCCAATGGCTTCAGCTGGGGGGCAGTGGGTACAGCCAGGCAACAGCATTCAGAATTCTTCAATGGGATAAGTATGGTGAGGGTGGTGGTGGTGTCTTCCTCCTTCCACAAAAGGTGTGGGAAATATGGGTACGACCTAGGTTCCACTTTAGGTCGTAATCATATTTCCCAGCACCTTTTGTGCTTTCTTCTTCCTTCATTGGTCTGAAGTTTGATGTTACTTCTGTATTTTCTATATATGGTACATTTTAGCTATGTTAGAGACTTGCTCTTTTCTTCCCTCCTCCTTTTTTTTCTTTTTAATATAATTTTCATTGGTGCTAGGATGGGTGTTGTTCAGCTTTCAGGTTGCTCACCACTGGTGTGCTGGTTATAGCCCTGCAGTGCTCAGCATCAGCCTGTCTCCAACATCTTGTGCCTGTGCTTCTCTATAGCACCTCTTAGAATCCCACCTTTGCAGCCTTTCCTCTCATACCAGGCCTGCATTGCATCATTCTGCAAAGATTGTAAAAGTTTCACTCTCCACAGAAGAGCTGCATCTTGCTACTCTCTGTGTAAAAGCCATGGTTATACCTTTGGAAGGCAAGCAATCCAAGTTCACTGTAGCTACTTGGTCATTAGAAAAATGGCTGTAAAAGTGACAAATCAAACCAAGTAAAAGGAAAGCCTTATGAAGGTCTAGGCAAATTCAGGCAAAAGCAAAGCTTCCATCCCAAAATTCTACAGAGCCAAAGCAAAGCCTTGTGTCCTGTTACCTGCAGGAGCTGTGCTGGCTTTAAGGGGCTGCAGCCTGCAGGATGTGCTGAACAACCCATTTTTTAAACCTGGCTACTCATGCTGTCCTGAAAAAATATCCCAAACCTAATCCTGGTTTAGGCATTTTGAGTAGCCCGAAGTGCTGAAATGTTTTGATACTAATCACAGGGAGCAGGCCACAGTTCAGCCCAGTGAACCCTGGCCAGCCCAGTCACTTCCTGCACTGGGCTTTGCAGGGTCTGATAGCCAGCTTAAGCCCATGGCTCCACATGCACGTGTTCTCAGGTTCTTCCTGGAGCTCCCCCATACTCTTGGGATGAGTCCCTGACCCAGCAAACCATTCCCCATGGATGGTTGGTGTGGGAGCCCCCACAAGAGAGGGAGTCCAGGCTAGGTGCCAGCCTGCTGGGCAGCCCCTGGTGCCTTCTCAACATCCTTGAGTTCTGGCTCTGTAAGCTCATCCCTTGTGCTGTCCCTGGCTCTGGGGAAGTGCTCTCCATTGTGGTGGAGGCCCTGCCTGAAGTCAGACCTTCACTGTAGCCTCAGGTCCATACTTAAACCCCCAACCCTTTTGGCTCTCCTGTGTCAGGAGTCACCAAATCATGGTGTCCTCAAAAAGAGGCAGAGAGGGCTGGAGCTGTTTTGAAAAATGTTGCCCTCTGTCGGAGGTAGCAAGATTAATTTTTCTCTGGCAATACCAGATAATGCTATTTTCTCTCTGTTTTGGCTTAAGTTTAGCATGGGTCATGTGCCAGCATCCTCTTGCCATGTCAAATTTGTAAAGAAGCATGAGATCCTTTATGGGTTTGATGACCAAGTTTTTGCAGACAGAAAATTTTAATATGGTTGGGCAAGAGGGAAAAATTCATTAATTTCATAACAATCTTAGCTATTGTTGCAGTAACTTGTATTCTTAACTTTATCCTATTTAATGTCTTGATCAATCCAATTTCTAAGTGGGGGATATTTTGGTAAGATTATGAATGATGCTGCATTTTGTGGTTTTAGCTTTAGGAAGCTAAAGACTGAGCACAGGACAAATGCTTTGGTGGATTATAGCTGAATTCTGATGTCCCAAGAAGAAAATGGAATGCAAAAAGCTTGAGGACAGGATGGCACAGACTGAGGTAAGGCTAGGGTGAGGTTCAGATGAAGGGCTGCCTTTATTCAGGTAAATAAGAACTGAGGCCTTGTTAAAGGACACATTTAGGATCAGCCTTCTCAACGTAGTGATGTATTGATGTGCTGATATTCTGCCTGGAAGGCAGGACAGGAGGAGCTGATTGTAGTTCCAGCCCACAAGAGGCCCAGGCTAGCAGAGAGAAGCCAGCTGGGGTTACAGGAGTGACTTCCCTGGTTTGTGGTCATCTCATCAGGAAGCTGTCTCACTTGACCACTGCTCCATGGAGTGAGCACGGAGTGAGCACTCCATGGGGTGCTGTGTCAGTGGGCAGTGACCTCCTTGGACATGCTCATTCTCTGCAGGTAGTCTGGCTGCTGCTGTGGGTGTAGTGCCACCCACACCCCTGAGATGGACAGAACTGCCTGGACTAGGTCTGTGCAGTGGGGGCCTGGGCCTTGATCCTGTTTTATTTCCTGCTGCTGATGTGCTGTTGCTGAGAGTGTCAGAAGCCAGACAAAAGTATTGCCCAGTTTCTAAAACTAAAGGTCCTGAAACCCATGCCTAAGTGCTGCCTCTAAGTATCCACAAAAAAACCTTTCCCATCTGACTTCAGTTTTCTGAATGGCTGCTGTAGCATCTATATGTGTTTCCAGAGAATTCCCAGGAATTAACCAGGCTGACCAGATGGACACCTTGGTTATAGGAACCATAAAATAGATATTCTTCTGTGTAAAGTCCCTGAGGGCATGATCTAGAATAGCCTTGGTAGAAACTTGGCTGAACTTGGTATAAACTTGGCTGAACTTTTCTTCTAAGAGATGAGAGCCAGGTAGAGGGAGGAGAAATCTGAGAAAATCCCTCATTTGGGGAAAAAATGCTTTAAACCATACTGCTGATCCTAATAGCTCTGAAAGACGGGGACTGGTGGATTTAGCCCCATTCTGCTGGAGGTATCAGCTCTGTGCCAGGTTGGTATATAGCCCAGTTTACAAATCAGCACATTAGTACAAGCCCATCTTCATAGGTGAGAATTTTGCAGTGGCCATGACTGTGATGGATGAAGAACAGAGACAGGACAATGTCTCCAGGGGCTCAGCAATCTTCACTGGTGAACAGAAAGACCTTTAGCAGGATAAAGAACATCTGAAATTACTTTGACATAAGTTACAGCAGCCTTTGTTTTCCAGTCTCATCCTATATTTTACTTGGATCCTACCTATCTGAAAAAATTAACATAGCTATTCAATATTTTGTGTGTTTAAAACATTGTTTGTGCTAGTTTCTTCTCAAAACAATTATATTTTTAAGTAATTATATTTTTTTAATGTAAAGTGTCAACATTTTGCATAGCTTTCCAAAATAAATGTGGAGTTGATCAAATGCCACATTTTGAAACTTACCTTTAAACAAACATATATTTTTGATTTTATTTTTTTGCTTACTGATAACTCTGAGGTGGTGAAAAAGACTTTTTCCCTAGGTAATTTATTAAAAAGCCTAACTAATTAGTTTTATTGCTCTCTGAAAAGGTTCATAATTGAAAAAGTGCAAAAGAGTTCAGTCCTGCCAGTAAAACTTTGGACTGTTTGATTACCAGGATCTATTAATCAGTAAAAGAAGTGTTTTAGCATTTGTGGGTGAAAGAGAACCTAAAAGGAAACATCTTGATACAATTTTAAGTTTAACCCTTAAATTGCCTTAATGTAATTAATTTTTTCTCCTAAGGGGAAAAATAACGATGATTTTTGTGATGCTAGGTGGAGAGTAAAGCACTGGAATTGAAAAAGCAAAATTAATCATCAGAGCACTAGGTCATAATTGAAGCCCAGGTCTGAGTCTAGTGAATGGAATGAAGTGTTTATGCTTTTGCATGATCCCTTCCACTAGTGTCCTTAATTTATTTTGCAGATAAACCCCAAAAGGTTAAGTCCTTGAGCTGTCTTTGCTCTAGATCTAAGCCACTCGTTTGTTATGGAAAGAGCATATATCTCCATCCTTGGAGATAATCAGAACTTGACTAGACGTGACCCTGAGCGATCCGATCTAATTTTAACATTGACTCTAACTTCAAGGCTGGCCCTGCTGTGAGCAGGGATCAGACCAGATGAGATCAGGAGGATCCTTCTCACTGAGGTTTCTCTGTGAGTTTGTGCACATGTATACATGTGTATGCAAACAATACTGAAAGAGCTTACCCTTGGCTCCAGGCTAAGGATATAAGTTTCATACCTAGAGCATCACTGTGAAATTTGTCATAGGGCACTTTGGCTAGATCAGTCAGTAGAGAAAATTATTTATCTTGCTATTCTTTAAATTTTAAATTCTGAATTCAATTCTAAAGCATTGAAAGCAATTAAATCAGATACAGAGTAGCCGACTCATGTGAATAAAGGCCACTATTCTAAGATTTCTGCAAGTTAAATTCCTTTTTCCCAGGATAGTTATTTTTTGGAGGAAAAATCTAGAAACAGTCATGAATTCTTTTGTTTTGTTTTGGTTTTTGGTATTTCTCACTCCAAAACAGGTAGATTTAGAAGTCCTGGCTGCCTGCACAGCAAAAAGTGACCTGCAGCAACAACACAGAGGTGGTGGCCTCAGACAGTGTGGAGGCAGGTTGTTGGCGTCTCCACCAGTGTGACCTGATCAGCTGGTTACCTGAGTACAATCTCCCTAGATTTTTATTTTTCTCCCTCTATTCCTGTTCTCCTTCATCTTGTTCTTCTCTCTGCTAGTTGCTGTTATCTAGGAATACAACCTAAAACCCATCTAAGCCATTTTTGAATGGCCATAACATGTGTGCTGAAGTATTTGTTCATAGGAGAAGAAACACCATTAGGAGAAACAGCCCCCTAGGACACATGATGTATTACTGCATGTTGGTTTTTCAACATGCAAACACAGAGCTCCAGGTTTTTTTTTCCTGTTCCAAAACTCCAGTTTTTTTGAACAGAATAAGAAACTTTGGAAGTTGGATGGATTTTGACAGCTGTTAGAAACTAGAATTACAGCAAGCGTTTCTTCAGTCTGATCTCTGAGGGTTTAATGAGGCTTAGGTTCAGGCAGTCATCTGTGAAGCCTGAAAATTTTGCAATCTAATTCTCAACTGCATTCAAAGAAAGTTGTGTAAGGAGATGAAAATGACTGTGCAGTGGGTTAAAGGAACAATATAATTGGGAAATTATATAGAAGCCTGATCAGAACTTAGGGTGATCCCAGTATAAGTCAATGTAACCCTGTGTCAATTCAAAGATTTATTCCATCTTTCAGCATCTGTGAGTAGGCTGCCAGAGCAGCAAAGCAGTTATTGGTGTGTAGTACTGCAGCAGAGAAGAAAGCAAGGCAAAACAAAAACCCTGAAAGCATGTATGGAAAAGTAAGGGTTTGTCTATCAAGAAATCACTCAGAAACCTCTTTATTATTTCTTTCATTCATAGCATCAAGATCAGGATTTGAAATATCTAGATAATTTGATTAAATATTTGAACGTTAGGGAACACAGGACTATTAAAAAAGGATAAAAAAAAGTAAGAATTGATTTGTGGCAACTCTCCCGTTAAAAATGAGTATTTGACTGAATACTTAAATAATGCTAGATACATGTGCAATACTTATTTCTGTACTGCTTCACCTCAGAAAGTCACTGTAAAAACAGTGTAAATGGTGTTTCTGGAGATAGAACTCAAAATTATCTTGAAATTAAACATTTGCACTAGAAATTCTCTCATTGACTCACTTTGACTTGCACCAAATTAAGTCGAAGGTAAAATGTACTATAAATCCCAAAGAGACAGCTCTGAAAATCAGGTTTGCTCCCTTGTTGGCATTTCTCTCTCATTTCTGTCTTTGTCATAGGAATGTAGATCCCCCTCAGGGATGTGAGGCTGGAGCAGGGCCTGGGGCAGGTGCTGACTTTTGCATCCCAGCTGAAACCTGTTGCACATTTTGCAACTCTAGAGAACAGTGAGCCTACCAGCATTGCTGAGAAGAGCGCTGTAATGATTTCCCTCTAGTGATGAAATATGTCAACTACAGATTATTCTACATATCTAAAGTGCTGCCACAGTACAAGTAGTTGTTTCCTCATTCTTTGGAACAGACACTTTGGGAGGGGAAGACAAGAGAATCAGAAGCTTATTGTTGTCTGCAACTCTATGAAGTCAAAGTGACAATAACAGCACTCTCTACCATTAAAAAAAAAATAATCTCAGCAATCAAACAAACCAAACCAACCAATCAAGCAAAAAAACCCCAAAACCACCCAAACAAAACAAAACAAAACCAACCAAAATAAAAAAAACAACCCTAAAACAAAACAAACACATCAACCATCAAAAAATCTACCCTCAAAATAACTCTTTAAAATCAGAAACAAAGTTTTGCACTAAATACACCTCTACATTTAGTTTGATATTCTGGATAGAAAATGGCTACCTCTTAAATTGAGTATCACATCTAGGCACAAAATGCCTTAACCAACCTTTTATTATTTTCTAAAGAACTGCCACTTTTAGCATCAGAATTCTGTATTATTCCCCCTGAATAATTACTAAATTATTGGCTATTGTCAAATGAATTTGGCAGTGGGAAAAAAAAAGGTTTTGGAAATACTAAGTTTGACACTATTTGCAAAAACAACTAGGTAGCTGCAAGGGAAAATTCATTAAAGAATGCCCTGAAGGGCATCAGAGCACTAGTAGAGTCTGCGTGGACACACAATGCCTGTGGGAGGCTGGCATGAAGGGAACCCAGCCACACTTCCACTGGTGCTGCCCACACCAGATTAGAGAGCAGCTAATTTACACCCAGCTCAAGGTAATTTTCTTGGCCACAAGAAGATGTGAGCAGAGAACAAGGTTAGAATTTAAAAATGTTGAGAAATTTGAGAGAGGGATGACTTTTATCACAGTGATAAAAGAAAGGCGGTACAGTTGGGCAGGAGTCACTGTGTGCTGTCACTGTGCAGGGAAGGATCAGAGGACATTTGGAGACTGCAGGTCCAACTGTGCTGCAGTGACATCCCAAGGATATGAAGCAGCGGAAGAGCCTGCATGGGTGGTTGTGGAGCTAAAACAGCCAAAGGTCTTCAGGTTAGGCAATTTATTTTTACATGTAATTTTCCCTGGCTTTGATGCAGGACCTAGACTCTCTGAACTCTTTAGTTCTTTTACTGCCTTACGGCTGCACAAATTATATTTCCTGGGGTTGAATCACAAAGTTTGCTGCTGAGGATGAGGTGATGGCATTGGGATCACAGAGTTTTTCATGCAAACAGTCAATCAAAATTAAATGTAAGGAAATGGGGCCTCTCTAGTCCTGGTTAATCTGACAAATGCAGAGAACTGGGTGATTGCATAATTTGGTACCAAAATTCTTAATGAGTTAAGATCTGAATTGGTCACAATTTATTAAAGTTGAAACACTGGATAGACAGCCTGATTTTCATAAATGGCTTATATCCTGGTTAAAATCACTTTCTTATATGTTATCTTTAGTTTTGCAGGAAAGGTTTGATGCAAAGTGCTAAAGTGAGGTGAACTGTGGCAAGTTTTTGGTTGATCCTGACTTTTACAGTCACTTACCTCTGACAACCCCTGCCCTATGTCTGTGTCCATCAGTGTTGGAACCCAGGAAATTCCTCTGGCTGCCCTGGAGGACTCAAGACCCTTCCAAGGGGCTCAGAGACCTTGGCACAGAGCCCAAGACCCCTGTGCCTTTGATTTAGCCCCTGGAAAACACAATTACCAACCTTATATGAAGACCTGCAAGCCACGACAGTCTAAGTAGAATAATACTTAGTTTGTCACGGGGTGGAAAAATTGATTTTTTGGGGTTTTTAGAATGGGAGTTCAGGGGGCAAGATGGAGGAATCCGGGTGTGTCCAGCTTTTCTCCTTCTTCTTCTTCTTGGCCCCCATCTTCTGCTGTGATGTTGGCACTTTTATATTGGTTTAAAGTAAAAGCTCACTGTCTAACATAGGTGATAGGTATTGGAAAGTAATTGTAAATAATGTACACATAGTTTTTAGTATAAAAGATAACACTCCCCGGGGGAGGCAGAGTGCCTCCGACTGTGAATTTAAACCAAAATTGAATTAATTTGGTTTGGTAGCTTGGCAGGTCAGGAAAAAGAATTTTATAGATAAGATACAATAAACAACCTTGAGACTGAGAAATGAAGAGCTCTGACTCCTTCATTGACCGCCAGGCTGGGAAAAGAGACTCTCTAACATATCTCAGGGTCACCCTGACCAGCTAGAGATGCCGAGACATCAGATGACCTAAGATATGGGGACAAGGAAGGGCAGAAAAGATAAGATGCTTTCAAATAGTCCTTGGGGACACAGTTTTGGAGGGTTGCATTGCCATAATGTGCAGCTTTGGTAAGGGAAGTTCATGCCCTTGTGTCCAGCTTTTGGAGAATGGAAGCACCCCATTGCCTCCAGCCATCCGGGCTGTGGATGCACGGGTGAAATTTGGTGTGTGTGAGATGACTGACAACAGTTTAGGCATCATGGTTTTGATGATCCCCAGTTTTTCAAGATTCAACTGGACAAAGCCAGCAGCAGCTAATCTGACCTCAGGGCTGTGGGCAGGAGGTTGGGCTGAGACCTCCTGCATGGTGCTGTGAGCTTGCAGCCAAGCGCAGGCTGGTCTGCCACCGCCTCCAGGTAACATAGTTTCTATACCTTACCTTCTTATCCTTTCGTTTTTGTTTTGCTGATCACCTTTTTAACTTCCCTCTTTTGTCCCTTTCCCTACCTCCCCTCATCTCCACTCAGATAAACAGCCTGCCCCAAATCACTTTTTCCTCACTGCTCCCAGTTTTCTGCATCCCACCTCAACTTTGCCATTGGTGATATCCTCAGGCTTGCAGGGCATTACCAAAGGGGATCCCCAGGTCCTGGGATGTACAATGTGCCCAGAAGTCCCGGCACAACCTTCAGCTGTCTTGTCTTCGCCTTGCTCACACACCTTCCCCTCAGTCCCCTGTGAAACCCAGTTTCTCCACTGTCATATGTCACCACCAGCAATTTCTCTATGTCCTGCTGAGAGAGATTGGCACCAGCTCAGGCCAGGGACCAGCTGTCTACCTGCAGCCATTAGAAATCATCTAATTTCTTCCCTCTAGCCTGCTTCCTAAGTCATCTGCCTCTCCCTCTGCCCATCTTCCTCCCCACACATTTTACTCTTATTATTTAATGTGGTTTTCTTCACAGAATATTCAGCATGTGCAGAAAGACAGTGTTAACAAATATTTAAACAGATGGAGGAAGGAAGGACATTACAGTTGCCAGATACTCTGCATATCCTGTGTGCTGTGGTCATCACAATTGGAAGAAACCCCCACCATCCTGTTAATTTTAAATTTCAGGCTCAGTGGTCATGAGAGATCTATGTTAACACGTAACACTCACAGCAAAAATGTCTCCCAATCCTGGAAGGCTGCAGAGTCGGAAAAATAATCAGCATCACTTTAGCAAGACCTTCAAGTCACTAAATATTTGAACAAGTTTCTCTGAGGATTTTAATTATATTTAAAGAGCAATTCTTCTTTTGCACATGACAACAAGAATGGTGTCTTCTGTGCCAGTAAATTTGCATCTAGGCTATATTTGAAATCAATTATGCATATTTTAGAAATTAAAATAAATTATTTCTTTGTTTTAGAGTTGTTAGCATCACAATACTGATGTAAAATAACCCACCTATAATTAGATCTTTTACCTTCCCTCTAATGAGATCACATCTCTAAATGTTAATTTTGGATATATTGCCAATACAAAACTTAGGTGCGCCTCACTTTTTTTCAACAGCACATTAGCTATGTATCTTCTCAGTTTTACTTGAAGTGACTGGGGATTTTTTTCTTAAAAATTCCCTACTGTAGGCAAGACTCATGAACCAAGGTGCTCACAACAAATTATTTTTCTACTGCAGATGCACTTGGGACAAGAGTCAATGCTATTTGTAATCAGGAAGCCAGTCATGAAATACTCAAGCCACTTCACAGTTTTCAGTATAGCTTAAATGGCTTAATAAAAAGTAGGATACAATTGCTGGTGCTGAAAAATGGAAACCTTTTCTCCTGTGGGAACTTAATTAATGAAGATTAAGAAAAATGAAAAAAAATCCCAACAAAACCCCCCTCATTTGACAGCTCTCTGGCAAGCTTTGCAGGCCTGGCTGTGTAAGAACTGTTTGACCTGGTGTAAACTCAGCAGATCCAAAATGGATCTGAGAGACAGGGAAGGTACCAAGCTTCATTCTCACACTTGCTTAAAATCTATCTGTTCAAACTTACATCTTCAAGTATATATAAACCCTCATTAAAAAAAAAATAAAAAGAATTTAAGTGGATTTTGGCCAAATTAACTTTTTTTGCTGAATGGTACCCAAAATACCTATTTTGGTATTTTGTAGTTACTTTTCTGTAACTACATCTATGCAATGCTGCATGATTTCAGTCTCCTTAAGGCAAGATTTGTTCTCCTATAGACATTTTGACTTAAGGCTCCTTAAACCAGGAAAGTTGGATCAACTCCTAAGTACTTTACAGCTTTACATTTCAGCAGCAAGATGTCAAAGCAGCTTTGCTTGGCACATTGATTAACTCCTGTGTCAGGGAACAAGAAGCGACCACAAAAGCTTTAGATAAATACAAGAAGAAAGCTGTTAAATGTGTTCAGTGGGTATTTATTTACCTGTACATTACCTGTATTTTCAGAGTACTACAAGGCAAGGCATACACAACTGTAAAAACCAGCAGCTCCAATAGATGAGTAGCATGTCACTGCATGTCACTGCATGTAATGCTACTCAGGAACCAGAGATGTTTTGGAGATGGTGAACACATCACATGTGTCTTGGAGGAGAGTCTAAAATATTACCGTGCTGAAATTTCCCAAAAGCATTAATCATCAGCTAAGGTTTAGGATCCAAAGTGATTCTCATTGAAACTCATTCCTGCTAATTAAGCTGAGAAAGTGAGCAGAATCCATGAGGCAAGCACATAATGCTCTTATGGCAAAAGAAAGGGGCTATTAATTTTCTGCTAGTAATACACAAAGGAATATGTTTCCATGCTCCAAACTATCAAATCAGTCATGTACAAAAAGAGGCCAGCAATTCTTCTTCTTTGGGATTTATGCTCTTCTGAAACTGTCATCCCAGGCCTTGGCAGGAGCTCAGAGTGAACTAGGACAAGGGACACGGATGAGAAAAATACCATCAAACTTTCTTTGCAGTATGGCAGCAGATACTGCAGCAGGTCAGTCACGCAAATGGCCTGTTTATAAGCTGCTGATCAATATGAGCTAATGGTGATTTTGGGAAAGTGTTTCCTCTAAAACCCAGGGGGAAAACAGTCTGTACGTGCAGATGAAAAATGTGTAAAGTAGCAGCAGTAAAAATACATGTAGGGTTTTGTAGCAAGAATGGGTTGCCCTTAATACTTGAACCTCATTTTCATACACATAAAGCATTTCTGTAAACACTTTTTACCGTCTCAGAAGTTGATATCCTAGATGAAAACAAGGCAAGCAGTGAGGTAGCTGACATTTGCAGAAGACAGATTCTGATGTCTGTTCGACACTGTGTATGTCCTAGAGAAGGTACAGAACAGCACTGTTGTTGTGCAGTTCCTTTCAGGTTTCTGCAGGAAATCTCTCTTGCAGCCTTGGAAAGTACTTATTTTACAACATTGCTGTGGCCTTTGCTATTGCAGCTGATGATCTACTGATTAATTTTAAATTAGTAGAATTTAAAAGCAAGATGTTATTTCCCTATTAAACATGGCAGTTAATAATATGGTATGTGATGACAAATTTTGTAAGGGTAATTTTGGGTGACAGATAATTTGCCTGCATTCAGTGGTTGTTTAACAGCTTTCCCTCTGATGATAAAAAATATTTATATTGATATATAAAATATATATCAAGGGCTTTTCTCTGCCCTTGTTTATTAGTTTCTTCAGGGAAAAGATGATTCTGTTTTACATCTCTGGAAAATCCCTAACTGTGGTTTATAAACAATCTGCAAATATTTTGCTTACAACACACTTCCCTTTCATTTATTTTCATTTACCATTTGTTTGGTATTGGCAGTGGTGACTGTGGGTGTGGGATATGTTACATTCAGATTACTTTCATAAGAGTAGTCTGTCTCTCCCATGACTTCTCAGGTCCAGAAGCAGTTTGCAATATAAAGATAGAGGGGAATCTGAAAGGGTGGGTGTGCACGCACTGGCTTTCCATAACAAACCTTCTGTCGTGCAAACACAGCAAAAGGTCTCTGGGTTTAAAATTCTTGGCAACCTGTGCAGCTAAATACACACTGAGAACAGATGCTCGGGAGAGACTGAGTAATTGCTGTGGCTGGTGCCTGCAAAGCAGAGAAGTGAGGTATGGAGATGAGTATGATAACCTGATGTGTGCGTAGGCAGGTGCCACACATTTCCAGATTTTGTTGTGGGGCTACCTGTCCTGGTGAGTGCACAGATGTGTTGGGGAGCTTTGCATATGTTTCTCTGACACAGTTCTGTGGCACTGACCTTGTGCTGACCTGTGGGTGCTTTACCTCTAAATATGAGTTTAGCAAATGGAGGTTTGGCACTGAGGTCAAAGGCAGTATGAACAAGAGAGCAAAAGTCAGCAATGAAACCATGACAGGTTGTAGCAGCAGGCGATTTGAATCACAGACATTCAGGTAGTCTGGCCCATGGATTTAGGAAACATTGTAGGTTGTACTCCCTGCACTGTGCAAAAGAGACAGTCCCACACAGAGTCAGCATGGGCTTTTGGGCAAAGCTGGAGCAAAGCTGTTGAGCACAGTTTCTGTGAGTGCTGATCACTTCTTAAACTGAAGTAAATTATTTTTTTAAACAGAGCTTTTTTCTATACAGTATGAGAATTTGTGGGCTGAGGGAGCATGATACTTGGCCTGAGCCAGAACATGCTGCTTCAAAAGTCTCAGCTATTACAGACACGTCCCCAGTGCCATGCTGTAAAGATATATCCTTAGTTTTTCATGCTGCCACAATAATCCTGGAAGGGTATGCCTTCAGCACATATACATCTTGTGTTCTTTCTAACCCCCATTTGAGTGTACAGAAGTGGGGCTAACTAGTTCTAGTACCTGTTTGCTGCAACTTTCTGCATGAACATGTTTTAGTGAAACACCACTTTACATTTGCTAAACACTCTGCTCCTGTGCTCTAGTAGCAAAGCTAAGCAATTCTTACAAGTGTTTAATCATAGAGGGGTAGGATATTCCCAGGTACTACTTTTGAAAATAGACATTACACATCAGCCACAATTGTAAATAAAATATTGAAATGTATGGTATAAAACTAATAAGATGTCTGTTCAGTAATTGGTACTGTAGAGTTTTCACTTATTATAACTGTCAGATGGAAGTTGAGGTGAAAAAGTTAATCTGAGTGAGCGCCTTAGTAATGAACCCCATTACAATATTGTTTTTTATAATGCTGTCACCTAATAAGCTTCAATCTCTGTGTAGTTATACAATGCCTATTGAGATACTCAGAGGTGAGAGGAGATTGAATTTAATATTTTTCTGGTGGCCTCTAAGGACCCTGGAGCCAGCAGGAGAACAGCAGCAGGAGACCAAACACTTCACTTATCTGCACAGTCACCTTTCCCTTTGCCTTGCAGAGGCACACAGCATCACAGAAAAGGGCAAGTGACTGCTGGCTGTGTGGCTTCATTGTGGTAACCAATTGCAGTTAAAGTTGTGGGTGTCAAAAAGAATTGTGTTGGTGAAAATACTCCAGCTTTAGTAAATTATTTACTAATTGAAAAGATGGATTACTGTAATTAATTTTAATTAATATGCAATTAGCAGGGGACTGTACAAGAGCTAAAATCTATTGTGATTTCCTTTAATAGTCTTAACATTTTCTCCTTACTGGTAAAGAATTGCATTAAGAACTATTGCATAGCTTGCATATTCAGTATATGGTCATTTAAACTAGTATTCACTTTCATTTGAATTTTGTGATGATACACTAAAATATTTTGCAGCTACACTAGAAAAAAAGTGAATGTCTTGAGCTAATAGGCTACTTCTGCTTTACTGGCACAACAGAGAAGGATTAAAAGTTGTTAACTCTAAATAGTTACTATGGTTTCATGTGTATGTTCTTTAGGGTTATTGTGCAATGTAAACCAATTTTATTATTATGCTTGCAGTACACAACACTTACTGCACAGCCAATGTAGCTATCATAAATTCTTCTGTGTTATTCAGGATCAGTGCCTGCAGGCTGACCTGTCAGGATGAATTCCAGGCAAGTCAGCAATTAAATATCTGGGAACATCCATCCAATCAGCAATAGGTCAGTTAATTCAGTAGGATTTTTGCCATGACCTACTGATTCTGTGGTAATTCCCATAGGCTCTGAAGGACATTTTTTTCAGTTCTCAGAAACCACAAGGCATATCCAACCCAACAGCTCATTCCTCTGCCTGCTGCAGCCACTTCATTGCTATGTTAATCTAACAAAAATTTGTGTTGAATCTGTTTCTTGCTCACACACAAAGACTTTGAGTTATTTGGCTTCAGCCAGAGTTAATATTATCCTCTTAGGGGCTATGTGGATTTGGTATGAGTCATAGTTGGTTGACATATGGCACTGGAAAAAAAACAAAACACTAGACATCTAGCCAAATTTGCTGGTTATCAGGGAAACTTGGTAAATTTGTGAGCATTGTTTGGAAGTTATTCTTCCCATTTTATAGTATGTCACTGAAGCTATGTAAAAAGTGATGCATGATGCACACAAAAGCACTTTGAAACCTCATACCTGCTCTTTGTAAAGATCAGCTGAACAACTTAGGTTATGAATAGAGAAAAAAAAAATTATATTGTTCAGGAAAAAACCAAAGTAACTGCATTTCCAGCTACCTTTCATCTATTTTTCATTCTGGGTAAAATGTCTGTCATTGCAAGAGTGCAATGTAGTGGGAAGCATTAGATAACCACAAAACAGTTTATAAACAAAGTCATAATTCACAGGACTGATTTTTATGTGGTGATCAATCCCTCTCAAAATGGAGCATCAGCAGATCTGAGGCAGCAGACATCACTGTGTAGGGTTGTTATGATCCCTTCTGCTGTCATTAAACTCAAACCTTCTTCTGAATCTTATAAATTCTAAAGAAACAACCAAAGGGAAGAGACTTTTCCATTTCCAGTGAAGTGAGCTTAGGTTTTTTGTACTTCTATCTGAAGTAAGAAGCCTTACTTTACTTTTTTTTAGGAATTGCCATACAATTTTCCAGTGTCCTCCAGACAAGCATGTTTCATGGCCAACACATGTGACTAGGAACTCTTAGTGGAACCACAACAGTGAAGATTAAACAATTAAATTATACTTTCAGATGTAAATAATCCTCATCTACCAAGAGTTCTTACAGAAAAAGAAAGACTTAAATTATCTAATCTAGTTTTCCTCCTTTATTTTCTTGTCTACTCCTTGAATTTGACTAGAAATAGGTAATACAATTTTCTTTCCCTTTAGTTTATAGGCTTTTACTTGCAGTGTTACTTTTTAAAAAAAAGATGCACATAAATCTTCAATTTCTAGAGTCAAGTATTTATCCAAGATTCTCAGTTTATGAGTTTGTAGACTTTGTGACTGTGATGAAAATCAGAGCATATTGGCATGTAATTCAAAGCCTAAATAGATCAATAAGGAAAAGGATTAGAAATGTTTTTCAAGAGCCTTAAGCCATGATTAGCGAATAGGCAGTGTTTGGTTGTGATACAACAACCAAAAAGATGTGGTTGATAAAGCTTCATTTTCCTAAAAGTATAATGCTTTTTCAAAGTCCTAAATTCTGGGGTTCTAAAATCTAGAAATGTCCTTTGAAATGTACCATTTATTCCTTGTGAAGAATCTTCCTTTTTGGAGTTTTCATTGAAAACTGAAGACAAAAAGAGTTCCTATATGCATCATGTCTTGAAGAGTCATCAGGGACCCAAGGAAGACAGAAACACATTGGGACAGAAGGATTTTTGGAATAGGTAAGGTTGGACCTAAGAATTCTACTAACACTTTCAAAGTCTCAGGAGAGCAGATAATGAGAGATCCACTTATATTTATTAAAAAGGTTACTGAATTACTGGTCTTTTGGAGTAGATAGAAAATAGAAAATTTTAGAAGTTTTATATTTCACAGTTCTTCACTAAGTTCTGAAGGGCAATCAGAGGTAATAACTTTAAAAATAATAATGTAAATATTAATAATTTTAATAGCTACTAAGAATATTATTTACAGAAGCCTGAAAATAAGTTTCACAGGCCATGGAAGTTCAGGTAGTAGCAGAAAGACAAATAGTTGTATCACTGACACAATTGAATGAACATATATATTTATATATGAGTGAGCACATCAGGCACTGAGTATTGCCATTGGTTACCCAGGAAGGGAAGGCTGGCTCTTACCAGTTCTGCATGGAAGTAGTAACAGGGCAAGTAGTAACAGAGCAGAAGACAGAGAAAAGTGGGAAAACCAGTTACTCAGGATGTGTGTTAGTCTATTTCAAATTTAGGCTGAGAATGTTCACAGCCTTCAGCACTGGTAGATGAAGAATTCATTAACACATACAACTGCTGCTGCTCATGAAGGATAAATGCTGAATATGGCAGGAGCTGTTTCCAGTAAAGCAGTTAATCGTACTTTTGTTGATCACTCAATTGCAGACTGGCACCAGGAGGGCCAAAAAGGAACCTCTTGGAATATGATAAAGATTTTATGAGATAAAAACTCTAATTCTTTACTCTCAAGTAAATTCTCTCTAATACCAATTCTCTCCAATGCATTTGTACATCTGGACCTGGCTTGAGTGGGGACCTTGGACATGCTGACCTCCAGAGGTCCCTTCCAACCTCAACTGTCATCTCAGAGCCTTTCCCTTCCGTGACAAGGGTCAGGAACTTCTAGCCCCAGGGAAGCCCTTGGAAGAGCTGAGTTGGTTCACTGGCACTCAGGAGCTCACCAGGGCTCCCCCACTGTAGAGTGGGGCTGTCTGTTTTCCAGATGTTCATCTTTAGTACACTGGCCCTATATCACACATTGACCCCGAGGTTCAACCCCACTTCCAGCACTTCCAGCTCCTCTACTCAGCTGTGCAGGGCTGTGTAGAATCCTTGGTGCCTGCCCTGGGACCAGACATACCAGAAAGAGTGCCAGGGATTTCAGTAGCACTGAACATTGCCCAGATTTTCTGACACCTCCTGGAGGCACAAGTCCTGTGCTAATCCAGACGGTGTCTGGTGAAGAGCACGGTGCTCTGGGGGCTTGGGGGTTCCATCTCTCCTCTCAGGTCCCTCCTGACAGCTCACCACAGTTTTCCCCTGGCATCTCACCCCAGAAGGTTTGAAAGCTGGGGATTTGCTGAGGACATCCATGTGGGCTTCCCCCACAGCTCTCTGGGCTTTTCTCTCCTCCTCTTTTCTCAGCACCAGAAAAGCTCCAGCACTCTGCATGGCTCTCTTGGCAGGACACGGCACTGTGCACCATTGAGCCAGGCCTGCAGGAGCAAGGAACAGCAGCATGAGCCACAGGCAGGCCTGGAGGAGCCAGCAGTGCCCCCTCTCCCTGGAAGATGTTGAGGACAGCCCGTGTGCCCTTCTGCTTCCACGGGTTCTGCTCTGCCTGCACCCAGCACAGGGCCAGACAGAGTGCCATGTGCCAGCTCTCAGGCAGCCGTTCCAGCTGCTCTTGTGCTTGGTGCCAGCAGACAGCCACCATAAAGCTGTCACCATCACAGCACCTCTGCCACAGTACCAGGCCCAGGGAGGAGGCACCAGGCCCAGCTGGAAGCTGCACTGGCAGAGTACATTGGCCAGCTTGGTGCTTTGCTGGCTTTTGACCTCAATAAACATTCAGATGCTTTCCAAGGGTTGTTTTTTTATTATTTTCAACACCAGAGACCCACCCACTCTAGGCAATGTTTTCCAGCACTGTGTGGCAGTGAGCTGCCCCAGGCTGGGTATTTTTCAAACTGAGAATGAGCATTAGGAGCAGGGAGGTTGCTCCTCTGTCGACCACCAGTAGACACATACTGGGGGAGAGCACACAGTGCATGTCACAGTGCATAGCTCTGACTGAATTTATCTGGCTCCTTGAATTCCTTAAAGGTGTCATTCCCATAACTGCATTAAAAAAGATATAGCATTCCATTGGGTACTTCACTTTTTTGCTTAGCTCCACTATTTTGTATCTTGCAGTTTTTTTTATGTTGTGTCTAATAGCTATGGACGCAGAATGCCACAGAGCTAAAACAGACACTAAGACAAGAATCAGGTTTACTCAGATATCCTAGAAACACTATGTCATTTTAATTCTATCCCTAGAATCACTCTGAAATGAATGTGTAGTCCAAAGCAGTCACAGTACAACCCCTCTTTCTCCCACCACTCACCATAAGTCAGAAGATGACTATAATGCTTTTTACAGCTTGAAGGAATGACCCAAAGCCACACTTAAATTTTGTTGTGACAGACCAGGAGAGACAAAGAGCATGTCTCCAGCATCTTACTGCAACTGGCTCCTCTCTGATGTCATTTTCTGACACTTGTTTTACAGCTGTTCAGCACTTTTATTGCCCTCCAATTCACAGAAAAGTTATTCACTGCTGCTGGCTATAAATGCTGTGGGAAAGGGTGAGATAATGAAGAAAGGCTATTTACAAAGCTCCAGGGGATCTCCTGCTGCCCAGTAGGACATCCACACGGATATGACCCAGCAGCATGGGGCACGGTCACCCTGAGATGCTTGGGCTTGGGTCCCCCAAGGCATTTGGTAGCTGCCCTGTCCTGGGTGCTGGGGAATAACCACAGGCAGGAGACTTTAGCCTCGGTCTGTGCAAAGCAGACAAGTGCAATCATCACTTTTTTACTTGTTGGAAACCTTTGCCTGGATTTTCATGGGAATAAAAGTGCAGGTTTCTGCTACAAAACTTTTAGAGGGATAGAGTATGGGTAAATGAAGGTGGTATAGAATGTAATCTTACCCCCTAAAGAGTTGCAGCTGAGCCAATTATTAAGGATTAGGACCAGGCCTGATTTTAACAGACCACACCTGTAGGCAATCAGAAGAGTGTTATTAAAAAAAAAAAAAAAAAAAAAAAAAAAAAAAAAAAAGGATTGGTTGGTTGAGGAGAAGTGGAGTCAGTTGGCTGCTGTGAGGACAAGGAAAAGTCAGTGTCTAGAGGAGATGCCTACAAGAAACCTCAAGGAGGTATGAAAATCTAGCAATATGGAACCCTTGCAATATAATGACAACACAAATTGTATGCAGGAAAATCCAAATCCCTACTTCAAATCTGAGGTTGCTGGAGCTGGTAGAAGGTCTTGGTACTTTACATCAGGCAGAAGAAAAACAGTGACACGTTTTTTCCTTAGCCTTGGCCCCAGAAATGGGCAAACTATCTTGATTGAAGCTTTTGCAGTGTGGAGGAAAATGAACTGATAACAGATGCTCATTGTGTAAAATTTAATTCCAAGTTGTTAAAGAACTGTAAGCACAACTTTTTCAGCTTTTATAGCTGGCGCTATCACTTTGTATTCATCAAACAATAATTGCTAATTCTGTGTGCCTTCTGTTCTCTCTGCATCCTTTTTGTTCTGTTCAAATTCCTAACAGCACACAATGCCATCAAATTTGAAGTGCAGCAGCTGGAGACAAAGAGAGCATTGTTAATGGAACAATTTTCTTGCAAATACCACGCTCAGGAGCTAATTGGGAAGTTCACTTACCTGAAAGATGGAAAACTGCTTGGTAAACAAACATCTTCACCAGGCCAGCACATTTGAGGCAGACATATCTCACTGCTCACAATAGTTTGACTTCCTCATTTGTCATTCATGAGAAGAGATGGACTACACTGAAGAAAAGCATTAAATCCAAGTGACTGAAGTCTGTAACTCCTGCTCATGGGCAGCCCACAGATCCTTCTCCAGGCTCCTCTTTCACAATGCCCCAGAGTCCCCAGGTGCTGCTGTTGTGTGACCTCTGGCACTGCCAGCAATGCTATGTGTGAAGGAAGATGGGGAGGAAGATGAGTACTTACTGGCAGCCCAGGGTGGCTGCCTGCTGCACTGGCTGTGCTTGCCAGGACTGTGACTTTTGATGGACCACAGCTGTAAAGGGCTTTTTCATCCAGTGCCAACACCTCTGAGATAACTGCTGGCTCACTTACAGAATGAATGTTTTACAAAGAGAAGCCAGAGCCTACCAAAATCAGCTTCAAGAACTGGGGATATAAATATTATGACTGGAAAATGCCATGATGCTCGAGTCCTCCCCATGGCTTTTTTGACTAAGCTCCCTGTCCTACACTATGGCTGGTCTGGATCTGATACTGGAGAATCTCAGAAGGATTTTAGAGAAAATGATTGCTATCTGGGAAGGTCTGGACAGCCAGGGAATTACAGACAACTAAAACCAATTTCTCTGCTGAATAGGAGCTAATCTGTTTACACTGGGCAAGTTTGCATAGAAATGAGTAGTTCCTGTGAAGGTAAATATCATATACAGTCAAAAGAATACTCCTATATAACACATTTTCTATGCAATCTCCAAGTGCAATTACAGTAAAATTCAAATTTTAACAGAAGCATCAAAAATATGGGCCATATGAGCACACAGTCGCATGTGTTGATGCAGTTGCCTCTACTGAGTGGCAATGTCTGTGGAAATATTTGTAGACTCCATTAACTGTGACAAAAACTAATATATATTTGTTTAGCATTGCAGACTATCATGACGTTCTTCTCAGTAATGCATTTGGAGTTTGGCTCCTCAGGGCTGCTCTGGAAAAGCACCCGCAACAAATTAAGATGTCAATTTGAAAAGTCAAGAATTAAACTGCATTAAAAAGTATTGCATGGGTGCTCCTAGCCAGAATTTCAGTTTCCTTAATTCAATCTGCTTTAGTTCTCATTGGAAATTTAATAAATTAAATTAAGGCGACTTTAGGATTTTTTTTTATTCGGAATGAGAATATTCAGATAAAAGTGTAAAGAAATTAAACTAATACACCTTAAAATACTCATTCACATGCATTTTCTTGAGTTAGCCTCCAGGAACCTTATCTGATTTACATGTGGAATTCAGGGAAGATTTTTAAAGGCTGACACCTGCAGCTCCTTTCTTATCATTTACTTTTCTGTCTGTGTGGTTGCCCACAGTCAGGAGATATTAAATGAGTGTGCATTTCTCAACTTGCTACCTTAATTATAACTGCCATCATTTGCCATGGAGGTACTGATTTTGGGAAAATAAGTGTATGATAGAAGGGTGGATACCTAGCAGGGAAAATGTTGCTTAATATGCAGTATCATGGGGTTTTTTTCTTCCCTCAAAGACACAAAAATGAGGGGTTGTTTTACATTCACAGCCAAATTACACTTGAGAGATTGCATAGGCGAAGAAATGAACGAACAAAGTGTAAAGAGGTCTCCCCAGCAAAAAAAGTGTTTTCTAATTGGTTAATAAAGTAGAGAGGGAAGCAAAGGCTTAAGAGGGGATGGAGTTTTGGTATCCAACAGGGCAGTGAGCAGCTCAGCCACCAGACTGTCCTGAGAAACATGGGGAAATGGTCATGTGTCACCCAGAATTTTGTGACCATGTCTTATGGAGGACCTCCTGGGACTTCCTCATATGGTGCTGATGGGAAGCACCAAGCCAAGCACCAAACACAGAGACCTCTGGACTGTTTTCACAGATCATATATGAGAATTTTCCAAAACAGGTCATGTCATGGTGGGTATTTGCAGCTTCTGGGTCACAAGATAAGGAGATCAGCCTAGAAAGGGGTTTTGCAGGGGGTGACTGTAAGGTAATTTTGTGATTAAGCTTATTCTTGGGTAGCTCATCCTCAAAATATCCCATGCAAGTGAGGGCATGCTGGGGAGCACACAAGAAGGGAAAATCGAAGAATGAATTTAAAAAAAAATCTTCATGCTTTGCATGAATTTTCTTTGAGGTATGGGTTTGTCTTTGACACCAATGCAGGTCAGTTACCCATATGTCTGTCACCTTTACCATTTTTCTTACCAACTCCTTGGATTTTGGAAGAAAATATTTATATTTTGGACTATGAGGCTACAGACTACCAGTGTCAGTTTTGTTTTTTTTTTTTCAATGAGACATTGAAACAGTCTCCTTAAAAACTATTTATCATGAAGTGCAGAAAAGAGGTTGAAATTTGTTGCCTTTGAATGTTGAAAGTAGCATGTTCATATTAAGCATTCACAAGCTCATTTTTAAACATTAAAATACACTATATTATCAGAAAATGAAGTTAACATTAGAAACTTGAGTTTTCACGACTTGGAAACAAACGCAATGGGCCCTGAAATTGTGACAGCACAGAGCCACAGCTATAGGGCCATTAATGAAGTGCTACAGGGGGCATTGGTCTCTGGGATGGTTTCTGAAAACTGATGAGCTGCAACAATCGCTGCTACCTTGTTAAAAAAAGGTCTAGTAATTAAAACAGATAGGGAAATAACCACCTTTCTTTGCACTTTCCTTTTTGTTCTAAGGCTTTCAAGCCAAGTGTTCTGGCAGTGCAAAGCTGCCATTCTCCGGTGTCTAGGAAGGTGGTGCTAAACTACAAATTATGGAAAAAGCTGCAGGAGCTGCACACCCTGTAGCTAAAGGATTTACTGATGGCTGTTGTTGTTTCTTAAAATCCCAAAAGACTGTAGTAGGAATGCTGAAGGAAGTAAAAAATAAAGGTGAATAGGCTTAGGATACTATTATTTATCATCTCCTGATGAAGTTCCCAGCTCACTGTTAGGAAAGCTCAATTCTTCTTGTAGCATCTCTTACTTTTGTCATGTGAGAATCAAGATCTGCTCTCAGCTTTGTGGTTTTTAGGCCATTTATATTGTAGAGTGATGTATGTGCTCCCACTCACAACAGACAGTGTTTGCCTCATGAGAAAGCTGCATCCAGCTCATAGAAATATATTTTATTCTTCATATGCATAAAGAATTTTATACTGTCCTCATGTGATCGGCTCTGTTCTGCTATGCATAAAATTCTTTGGTTTGCTGTTTTTTAACCTGAGTTTAAAAGTGAGCTTCTGCTTCTGGTCACATTCTTTTTTGAGTCTGAAGACTTTTTCACTAAAACCAGAGATTAATTGCAGTGCAGGCATGTGAGATGTCCAGGAATACCAGGCTTGGGCTACTGGACTACTTTGACTTTTTATTATCAGTGCTAATAATTACCAGTTTCCTATGAAATTTCCTATAAAATAATGGTTTGTTTGTTTTTTTTTTTTTTTTTTTGAGGAATGGCCTGAGAGAATCGTTAATAGTGTTTGTTTCCTTAATGTTGTGACATATTACTAAACAATTTCTTTACTTATCACTTTAATAGACAGAAGTGATGAAATCTTCTTCCTGGAAAAATGGCTTCAAGTACTGACTTGAAATGTGTTTAAAAATCAAGGATTTGTGAAAATAGATTCCTCTGGTTTCCTCAAACTCATTGTATTGTTCTGAGGGCTCCTGTTCACCTGCCCAGGCTGTCTGCAGTTTCAGTTCCTTACCTGATTCTCACATTTGTAATAGGTGATTATTATAGCAGAGAGACAAAAATACTCACCCTTGGTCCACAGGAGAGGAGGGTGAAAGAATCTATCATAGAATCAGTATTTTCTGAGTGCCTGCTCTGTGATCATTACCTATGTTTGTTATGAAAAAAATCTATATCATTACTAACATCTCCTTCTTTCTACTAAGTAAATTTTTTCAGTGTGAAAGTGTGATTTGCCCATAACCCTAATGAAGCAGTGGTAATGTAATGTACAGGCAGTTCCAAAATAAATTCTCATCTTTAAAATCCTAGTGAGATCTGCACGGAGCTGCTGCAGAAAGCATGGCCTGAGGGACATGTGTGGCCTGCAGAGGTCTAAAAGACAAACCTGCAGTTAGTTGGCCCCCAGCAAATGGCCTCCTATTCTCTGAGAAGAGATGAATTAGAACAAGAACCCTCCCTGGGGCTCCAAGGCTGAGAAGAATGTATTTTTAGAAAGCCATCAGATGTCTGCCATTTGAAAGCAGGAGACTCCCACGAGCAGGGCACCAGCTGGCACAGCAGCAGGACCCTTTATAAAAGTCATCACCATGACCTCAACAGGGATACGTATGTGCTGGCTGCCCCTGAACTCTGTGGCAAGGGACAGCAATGTCACCACATCCAAATGGGCACACAGCAGTGTATTTAATGCTCTCACACAGCAAGACTGCTCACTGGTTACAGCTTTACCTGGTAATGTTCATAGAAGTGTGCTAAATCTAAAAACATTGATTTCAGTCCACGGAATACATATTGTTCTCTTGATGTTTCATTTTTTTACAGTATTAGTTTTCCCTTGATTTTGTGTATGCATTGATATTTATTCTGTGGTGGATGGTTATTTTGCAGACATTATGCAGGAACACTTTGTTTAGGAAGCACAGAGCTTGTCCTCTGTGAAAAGGAAGTCCCTATGTCACATCCCTTGTGTGAGCAGTACAGCATGATGGCCTAGTGGGTAGATGGGGCTGACTGTGACATTGATGGTTGCTTTAGGATTAATACTTCCCACATAAAAAATGCATGTTTTTACAAAAGCACAAAAGCCATGTTAGCATACTTCCACTTCTAATTCCATCGCAAAGGCTGACAACCACCAGCATGGCAGGACTATTTTACTATTTTACATCATAATGTGGGATGGCTTATCAGGAAGGAACTGCCATCATGATTCGCTCAGTACAGAAGAGATTAGAATTGACTGGCTCTAATCTTGGCACAAGTCACATCCTTTTGCTTATCTGATTTCTTCATAATTCACCTTGAAGTATTTGCCACTGAGAGATGTCTGGAATGTTTGTACCTGTCAGTCATCGAAGGTTTGGATGGAGTGGTGGGTATCAGTTAAAAATGAAGGTGTCAATCAGACACACCACCCAGAACTCAAGACTTGTTTGTTCCATGTGGCTTATGAGGATCACAGTGCTCTCAGGAACATCCCTGGAGACCAGCTCTGCAACATGACTTGGACAGTAATGGAAGGTGTCTGCTCTGGAATGGCCCTAGCAACTGGTTTGTTTTGGTGTTACCTGAAAAGTTTCCACGATGAAGTCAAGAACACAAATATATACATATGTGTAGATAGGCATTATTTTATCTACATAATATTTATTCTATAACATATATGCTCCACATTATATATTTATAGTGGTTTTTAGGGCTATATATGTACAAGGGCAATGAAGCTGGTGAAGGGTCTAGAAAATGTCTTATGATGAGAAGTTGAGGGAGAATAGCTTTTATTCTGCTAAATAAGGTATAGGTAAAGAAAAGACATGCAGACACAGGAGTTAAGCACAGTATTTTGAAGGAAAAGAGAAATATATGCAAAGGCTGGTAGGACTCCCCACAAAAAAAGAGAAATTCAAGAAAAATAAGGTGAAAAATACAAAAAAAAAAAAAAAAAAAAAGCACAGCAGGACATTTTTTATGGATGTTTTCAGGTAAAAAGAGTTGTGGCTTTTTAGGAGGCTTTTATGCTCAAGGCAGTTGATAGAAAGCCACTGTTTTAAATCTTGAGATGTCTCAGTTATTTCTTTCCACCACTATTATCCCCACACCAGTGTCAGACCCCTGAATGTGGTGGTATTGCAGCCACACAGAGGAGGGGAGGGCATCTGTACCTCACCAGCTATCACAGCAAAAAGCAACTGGTGGCATTTTGCAAACCTGCCCTCCAACAGTGGCATTTGTCTCCATTTTATTAAAACACTGGATAATGCATGGCCCCAGACAGCGCACAAAGTAGTAATTCACTTCCAGCTCCTCTATGGAGGTTGTAGCACTAATGAAGCAAATCACATCTCAGAGAATATAGCCATGATTTAGTACGTGTATAACTGTAATAAAATGTTGTTATGGCTGAGATTGTTATGTTTTTAATGGAAAAAAGAAGAATTAGAATTGAAATTGAAAAACAACCTAGTTCCCATAAAAAGTAAAAATGTGCTTGGATAAAAGGTTAATAGAGTTAATTGTGGGGAGTAATACAAGACAGCAACTCATGCTAGAAGAGATAATTGTGATTCTGATAAAGGGGAATTGTAATTAAATAGAGGCTGGATAAACACGATTATCCTGAAAAGGTTTCCCAGCACAGTACTGTGAGGGTGTAAGATTTGGAGGCAGACGCCTGTACGTGATCTGGCAGTAGAGGCACTGCTGCTGCCAGCCTTGCTGGGTGCTCACCACTGCGGCATGCTGCCCACGCTGCTGCTCTGGCCAGCAAAAGACAATAAATTGAGCTCATTTTGAAGCTTACTTCACCTGCAACACCAATGGCAAGTGATCTTCCTGTCTTGCTCTTCTGATTTCTGCTGGTGCCCATTTCCACCCCCATCCTGCTGTAGGGGAGCAGCTCTGGGTGCTGGCCAAGGCTGATCTGCTGCAGGATGGCTGTGGGTGGAGCAGGTGAGGGCACCGCTCCCATACGATGCTTTTTCCAGAACTGATAAGTTTTTTTACACAGATATTAAAATGAAGTGCAGCATTTTGATACTGAACCCTGAGAGACAAACAGGGGCTTTCCACACTGATCTTGCTGAAATTAGTATCTGTGCTTTGTCGCAGACATTTCTCCACAGAAATCTTTTCTTTTCACATTTCTGTGTCTTCGGGAGCCAGAGGCCCCCGAAGACAAGGTAAACAATTGTTATCAGCTGCTGTGGAATGCAATAGGATTCACCTTGATTGGCTCATTTTCTATGTTTATAATTAAGAGCCAATCACCAGTTCAAGCCAGGGGACTGAGTCCTTGGCCACAACTTTGTTGTGGGTTCTTTGCTATCTCTTCTTAGCTAGCTAGCTGCTCTGCAAAACCTCTCTCTATATTCTTTTTAGTATAACTATAATGTATTATATCATATATTAATAAATTCAGCCTTCTGATCAAGATACAAGATTCACCGTCTCTCTCTCACCAACTGCGACCCACACAGGTCGCGGTAATATCTGGTGACCCGACGTGTCAGAGCAAAAATTAATCTGATAAGACCAGAGGAGCAAAATTGCTGCACTGGGTAAAAATCCTGTATGTGTGGCATTTGATGGTTGCTTTGAAGTGACCTCAGAAAGTGGATTCAAGCCAGGAGCTGAAGAACCGAAGATCCTGATTTGGACAGAGTTCACAGCCAAGGCTGACCACAACAGAATCTTTCTTCTGGAAAACCATCAGGAAAGATGATGGAAAAGAGCAGCAGACCTGTGGAGCTGGCCAGAGCAAGCTGGACTCTTTCAGAAGGTACTGTTCACTTTTCTATCCCTGATGAACCAGCCCTTCGTAGCTTGTGGCTGTTTGTATGGCAAACACATGCCTTGCCAGAAGAGATTCAATTCTCCTCTTCAGAGGAAAAGCTTATTGCCCTCTGGAACTATTGGTGCAGAGAAGATGGTTGCTTTTTGTCAAAAACAGATATCTATGGGTTCTTTAGATGGGCAAAGCTTTTTGGGTTCTTTGCTGATGTCTTATATGCTTTAGATGTTTTTGTCTGGGAGTGCATGGACTCCATTATCCAGTGTGTCTACATTGAGGGACGCGTGTTGCCTTCCATCTACCCAGCATTTATAAAGCTTTTCCCAGTCCTGAAACACAGAGCAGCTTGTTTTCAATGGATTTCTAACTGTTATGGCCAGGCTCCGTTTCCACCGCCCTTGGCAGAAGACCCGGTGGGTGACGACTTTGGGTTTTTTCCCCCCCCCTGCTTCACGGCGGGGGGGGGCCGAAACTTCGCGGCGCGAAGAAGTTTTTTTTACTCTTTCTCCGGAGCATGCTCAGATGGAGCCTTCTCCTTCCCCCCCTTCTCTCTCTCCGGGGGGATGGGAGCGGCCGCTCAAGCCAGCGCCGGCCTCTCAGACTCCGCCTTCAGATATGGGGGCGGCACCGGTCTCCGAGGCTTCCTCCACGGCCCTGCTAGAGCCGTCACTCCAGGAGATCCCGTCTCCGCCTCTCCAGGAGGTCCCGCCCGCGGTTTCATCGGCCTCCCTGCCCCCGCCAGAGCCTGTGTCGGAGACGGCAGAAGAGACAGCACTTCCGTCGATTGACCTGTTGCTAGGCAACACCGACGCTCCGCCGTCTCTCCAAGCTCCGATGCTGCCCGTGCCGTGTCTGCCGCCGCCTCCAGCCGAGACAGTTCCTGTTCAGGATGGGGCTGAAAACGCCGTTGAACCTGCGGGACCCTCGGAGCAGCCCGCCGCGGATCCCACGATCAGCGCAGTTCCCCCCCCGGTTCCGGCTCTGTCCCCGCTGCTTCCACCGGACATCCCAGCAGCCGCCCTGGAGGCTGGTCTGTCCTTCAGTGGAGCAGGGGCTGCCCGCCAGCTCACTGTTGTGGCAGTCCGGCTGCCGGCTTTCAAGCTCGGCGGTTTGGGGGGTGGTTTTTCGGGGATTGTCCCATGGAGGCCGCCGCCTCTCTTGTGCCCTAGCGGCGAGGGGGAGGGGGCTCCCGAAAGTTTTGCCTTTGGTCCCCAGCCCAGTGGGGGTGGTGCCGTGATGCTGTGGGAAACAAACATTCCCAGACCCGAGATGAAGATTCTCAGGGCAGCTTCTATTTCCCTGCTGCTGGCATGCCTCAGTGGTTTAGGGGAAAGGAAGCGTCTCACTACCCCTGCTGCCATTGTGCTGGCAGAAAAGTTCAGGCCTGCGGGAATGCAGAGCCTTCCTTATGGGTTTGGCCTGGGCCATTTGGCTCAGGAGGTTCCTGGGCCAGGGCCATCATTTGGCCTCCTTGTGTTTCTAGGGGTTCTGGTTTGTCCTACCGGTCCGGGTCCCCCCTGTGTGAGCCAGTTTTGGGGTTCCTGGTCCAGTATGGGCCAGGGCCCCCAGGGCCTTTCCTTCTCTGGCATTGCTCTGCTCGGCTACTGCTCTTTTGCTTTTCGTTAAAAAAAAAAAAAAAAAAAAAAAAAAAAAAAAAGAGGGCAGCAGCTCTGAAGCGCTGAAGCACTGAAAGGCCAGAAAGGACATTTCAAAATTGTTCAAGTTGTTTCAAATTGTTTCAAATTGTATTAAGACTGTCAATGGTTTTTGATAACTATTGATGGAACTCCTTTTGCAGCAAGTTGTTTTCAGGACCAAAAAGGACTCTCAGATGTCCAAAAGAAACAACTTCAGCTGATGGACTGTTCCTGAAACTCAGCTGCATGGACTTGAATTCTCTTTGCATTGTTTCTTGCAATTTTCTTATACTGTAGGATTGTTTTAGTGAATTATTAGTATTCTATATTTTATAGGTGAAGGAATTTCCTGTTCATTCCACATCAGCATTTTTCTTTTATTTTTATACAATTTAGAAAGGTGAGATGTCGCAGACATTTCTCCACAGAAATCTTTTCTTTTCACATTTCTGTGTCCTCGGGAGCCAGAGGCCCCCGAAGACAAGGTAAACAATTGTTATCAGCTGCTGTGGAATGCAATAGGATTCACCTTGATTGGCTCATTTTCTATGTTTATAATTAAGAGCCAATCACCAGTTCAAGCCAGGGGACTGAGTCCTTGGCCACAACTTTGTTGTGGGTTCTTTGCTATCTCTTCTTAGCTAGCTAGCTGCTCTGCAAAACCTCTCTCTATATTCTTTTTAGTATAACTATAATGTATTATATCATATATTAATAAATTCAGCCTTCTGATCAAGATACAAGATTCACCGTCTCTCTCTCACCAACTGCGACCCACACAGGTCGCGGTAATAGTGCTTAATATTTTTATTTGTTGAGTTACCAATGTTCCACAATAACCTATATGAGATGAAGGGAATCAAATACAGCATATTCCTCCCAGGACAACCAGAAGTCCAAAAAGCTATTTTGTTTATGTTTCCTTTAAATTGTGAAACATTTTTGCTATATTTTCAACTTTTAATGATATATCATTAAAATATAAATATACTAAATTTGAATACAGGATGGTATTAATTCACATTTTTCTATAATTCCTACTTACAGATTATTTTACATAACACATACAGAATAAAAACTCCTGAGAATTTACTAAGAAAAACTATCAAATACTTCTGCTGCTCAATTATTTATAGCACTGTTTGGAATCACTGTATATAATAACAATATACATTCCCAGATGCCCAAGGAAAATTTCTACTGGAGTTCTATTATTCCCTATTCAGAGCAAGTGAACATCTCTCTAGGGACTAAGCAAATTTCCCCTCCCAGAAAAGGGGGGGAAAGATCTTTTTGCTTTCAAGTTTTTGTTTTTCCAGTGCCAACTTCCAGATCTTCAAGCAGACTTCACAACCCCATATAGAGAGAGCAGTTATCAGCCCTTACTGCCACCTTTAAGCTTGCTCCTTCAAACCTTTTTCCTCTGAAATTTTCTCCCCAGTCTCTGTGCTTACCTTACGTACTTCTGTCAGTTTACAAGCTGCAGTGAATCCTAAAAGCAGGCTTGAACTCAAAATGTGTCCTCAATGTTTTTTGGGCAAAACCTGCAACACTCTAGGTTGCTGACAATATACATATTGGAATAATCCCACAAGTATTAGGGTGGATAGCATCCGTTGTGTGAATGAGACTGAGAGCAAAGTGAATTGCAATTGTGGAAACTCCCAGCACGGTTTCTTTGGCTTTTTATCCCTGCAGCTGGCATGTGATACAGTAATTGTCTTACTCACATTCCTGTCTTCTCTGCTTGTTAATGAGTTTGTTGAAGTTTCTTGTACCAGACGTGCATTTGTTTGCAACCATTTCTAAGATCATGACTCTACTGCCTAAATCAGTTGTTGAAATTTGAATTCTGTGCAGAAAATATTTAGGTATCAAGGTTATTTTTAAACTCAGTCATGCACAACACCTTTGCTTCCTTGTCTACAACTACTTTTTCTTTGCAAGAGATTCTGTTTATTGAAACTTACAGAAAGAGTAATGATTTCTTTTTTTTAATATTTTTAAGCTTCCACTGAGTAAATTTCCTGGAGGGATATTTCTTTTTGTCACTGTACAGCAACTATACACAGGACCTAGAATAAAACACAGATGACACAGTAATATTATTCTCACAAAACACCTCTAAGGACATTGGCTGCCATGCTGCATACACAGGTTTTGCTATCCACAAAAAATAATGTAGAGATGGGAAAGTTAAGACCAAGTTGTACACCTACCCAAAACATGTTTTGAATAGTCTGCCACACAGTGTTTCTGGAAAAACAGCCTTTCACTGGTGAGTGACATATATCAATTCCCTAAAGGAGAGAGGGGTTTTGAGAACATATATTTTTATTAATTCTGCAACAATCAAAACTGAACTCTGGAAAATGTGTTTAATTTCTATGAAAATGTCATTCCTCTGGCTCTGACTTGCTAGCAGTGATTTTTTTCCCAACATTTTATTAACATGACACTTTTACTTGAGAAAGTAGCTGGCACGTGCTGTAAATTTTGTGTTCTCCCAGGAGAAAATGAAGCAAGAGCTTTAAAAAGGAAACAGTGAAATGGTTACTGCTCGTGTTTACCCACAACTGAAGGTGAACCTTTCAGATATTTTGCTATGCCCCAGCCTCACATCCTCCAGTGAGAGGAAGGAACACTGAGCTCCCTGCCACGGAAAAGGATCTCTGCACGACTTGCTGCTGGCGCACTGATTGAGTGAAACAGGGGCAGCTTCATAAGGAAAACTGAGGCTAACACACATCAGAATTACAAAAAGTAAAATTACAAAACATGTTTAAACTCAGCGAATGCAGCTGTTCCCCTCCAGTGAAAACTACCACCAGGAAAGATGATACTGCACAAGAGATCAATGTTCTCTATTCCAGATGTCTTGTTCAACTAATCTTCACCTAATTTTGATTAAGGTATCTCCATATATGTTTGCATATAACAGAATTTAAGAAAATTTTGTAAGCATGGGTGCCAGCCCACTCCATTGAAGACCAGGAGAACTTCAACCTCAGGACGAAAATGGAAAGAAGTTATGAGTTCCCAAAGCTTGAATACTCCTGAAATTTCGAGGGGCTTAAATAATCTTGCTGGTGATAAGTATCTAGCCAGTACAAAGTTGATAAATCAAGCTATGAAGTTTTTTTTTTCTTCACTGATGAGATGTTCTAGAAAAAGAATTCCAAAAAGCTTTCTCCCACTGACATTGGAAAGCATTTGAGCCTTGTATTTATCATTTGTTCAAATTAAGAACACTAACACATCTAAGGTCAGGTAAAGGTGGATTTCTTCTGCTACCTTTTGTCTTCATTTTATCAAGCATATTCTCAGCTTTTTCACAACACAGAAGTGATGTCCTTTGCAGCTATGTCCCCCTTTCATGAAATATACACAAACATCCTCGTAAATCTTAGCTAGAAAGGTTATGCAGGCAGTAAAAGAAAATAATGTGGAACACTTTACGGACGAAAGACATGCCCTGATAAACACCACATGTGTGTTTATCACATGTAGATGCAGGCAAGGTGGGAAAGACAGAAATTTAAATGGAATATTGTGGTTTTTAAAATATTTTGAAGGTAATGTCCAATCCAAATCCCTCCTGACACAGCTTGAGGCCATGTCCTCTTGTCCTGTCACTAGCTGCCTGGGAGAAATGGCCAACCTTCATCTTACTACAACCATGTGGAGCAGAATGGCAAACATCAGAAAGAGCAGACAGTAGTGATGTTCTGCTTGCTGGTAATTTATTTAGAAGACACCAATATTGAAGTCTTCAGTTGTTTGTTACGGGTGTGTGCCTCCACCATTCCTACCCTTACATGCCCAGATCTCTTTTGCATCACTACCATTTTACCTTCTTACCTACAAAGGTATCCAAAATGAAAACAGTAGACTTCTGTCTACAGTTAAACTAACCCTTTCTTTATTGCAGTGGTAGTGGGAAATCCAAGCCAAGGAAGACAAAAACTCCCCATCCAAACCTAAAACCTTGCAAAACTCAGGTCTTGGGTGTGCAGAGGTATTTTCCAGCAATAAAGTGTTTATTAGGAGACATTATTTTCCTATGTCAAGAATATCTACCATGATCCTTTGGCTATATTTCATTGGCTTCACTTTAAATCCCATATCTGTTATTATCAAAAGTCCTTAGTGGAGGCCCTGAAAGGCTACTTCCCTTGACACAGCCCTGAAGCTGCGAGACACAATTGGCAACACCACACAATCCATACGTAGGCTGGCTACAACCACATTTTCCAATGAGAGGTAAGGCAGCAGCTTTGATCGTTGGCTATCTGTTGTCCTCGATGACAATGGTTCTTCTTGGATAGGTCTCAACATCCACAAATATGTAGCGAACCTCAAATCTTCCTGTTTCAAGATTCTGGAAAGAAAAGAATTTCAGAGTGTTTTTTTCTCTTTGGTAGTTTAAATTCAAGACTAAGCTTGTCAGGAGTATCAAGCAATTGTACATACCTCTTTGACTTCCACATGGACTGTTCCCTGTTTCCCTGATTCAGTGCCCTCAATATAGAACTTCAAACGCATGTGTTTCAGTCCATCCTTTACGTATTCAATGTGACTAAAAACAGCAACACAAAACAAAAACCCAACCACCCAGCAAGAATACAGATTATATGCTAGTTAAGACTTCAAATTTAAACTTACTTAGAGGAGTTGCTTACTTATTTTGTAAGAAAGTGTATCCCGGTGGTGTCCTTATGCTACCTTGGCTTCCTTCTCTACTGCTCCTCTCAAGCTTTACTGTGAGTGCCTAAGGACTAGTGGAGTTAGAAGAGCTAATTAGCTGCTGAGCATTATGAGATTAAATGCTTAAATGTCCTCACCCCAGGCCTCCCCTCAAAACTGAAAAGCAATCCACTGCTGAAGACCATGGAAATTCCTTGTATTTATTCTAAAAAAACCCTGACTTGGAGATTTGGAGCCCGACATCTAGAAAGGGACCCCACATCACCAAGACTTCCAGAGTTCTTTTAGGCACTTAAAACTAAGTCAAGCCAAAACATACAGAGCATGTTTTTCCAAATTAATTATCAGGTTGGTTAAACCACATCAAAACGAACAGTTTACTATGTGCTTTACTTACTTTGGCCATAATTTTGTTCTGCTGAAATTGTGTAACTTTGGCACTGTTTGAGATCTCCAACCTAAATGCTGTTATTTAGACTGAAGTTGGGTTATGCTCACTTATTAAATAAATAGCACATCATTTTCAAAGTGACCACTTTGGGAAACTAATGATCCCATGAGGGTTCTGGTGCCAGTTTATGTTTCCTACTGAAATTATTAACTGCTGTTTAGCACCAATCTTTATTTCTATTAGGCATGCCCTGGTACACACTGTGAAATGAACTTCCAATACAATTTAAAGTGACATGATGGGGTAGAGAGAACAAATATGAACAAAGAGCCTTACTGCAGTAAATTTACATTCAAGGTGTTCATACACAAAAAACCCTGTAGATTTTTGAGACAAATATTTGAAATCATTCTTATACTGCAGATGCAAACTCTACAATCATATCCCAGTTCTCAGCTCAAAAATTTGTTTAAAATACAAGGCATTCAAAATTATGGAAATTAAATACTAGGAAAGCTGATTCATAGTAAATTTACTTATTTACAGACATGTGCTCAGAATGTTTGTGCACATCAATTTAATTTAGCAGCTTCACTTTAAACATTATTTCACAGAGTCTGGTGAAGAGATAAAGCTTCAACGAGTAAAAGACACTTTCATCAGACAAAATAAAAAAATCTCAATTTCATGGTTCAACCTGTGTCTGGGTTTACGTGTCTCGTTCTATATAAAACCTCATTGAATATATTCCTGCTAAATAACCCAATAAAGCAGGGAGAACTTACGTTTTGTAAGAAATAATTCTGTTGTTTCTTTCAAAAGGAAAGTAATAGAGACACTCATGAAAGGTTTAGGTGATAGATGTTCTGTTAAATACACAGTAAAGATGTTGCCTCAAGTACCAAAAAGCATTTTGTGTATCAGTTCAGTATAGTTTCAGACTGAAAACTTCTGTCAGATTACTGCTCCCCCATGCAAGCCTAGGCCTCTGTACTACTCTTTTCAGACTCATCCTGTTTTTTGGAGAGCTCTGTGTCTACCACAATGATATAGCTTTTTTTGAGGCACTCAGAATTGGCATCTTATATTCTACATACATTGTACTTAGTGGTGTACAGCACACAAGAGGTACTGGAAAAAACTTCTCTGTTCAATCAAAAGTGACAGGATGTGTCACATACAGTTCATCACTCCAGAACTAACTTGTGATCCAAAAATATCTTTGCTGTGCAAAAACTGATGTCTTTATGGGGCAAACACCAAGGGGTACCTGACATGCTGTCGTCTTCCTCTTCTTGTTGCCTCTCCATAACCTTTGATAGAGTCACCAAAAACGGCAATTATCTACAAGACAAAAGAGGTTTGAGCTGTCAGAAAGGATCACATATAAACAGGTATTCCAGTATCAGCTCCTGCCTCTGCTGTAAATGCATCTTCTTTTAACAAAATGCCCCTGGAGAATTTAACATGTCAAGAATAGAAGCATTTATGAAAGAAAACAGTTTAAGGAAAACACCTCTGTATTCCAGTCCTTTTTATTCTTTACAGTGCTGTATTAAATGTCTAAAATAAATCCTATTGATATCCTCCATTTGTTCTCTAAGAAGAAGACATGTAAACTGACGTATTGTGTAAAAAGAAAAAAAAAGCCCAAAATATTTGCTCACGTTTCCTCCAAGAGACTATATTTCAAAGCTGAAAATGCAAATGCACTCCCCTTCATATTATCTAAAAACCACTACTGAATAAGAAATTTAGTAATCTTTTTTCTGATCTATAGAGTCAGAGTAAAACAACTTAGTCGTAAATGTACTTTTAATTTGGTTAGAAGGGGAGGTTAAGCTTTACTCTGAAAGCACTGGAAAGAAGTTTTAATTCTACAAACTCGTTCTAAAGCAGTCTTCTTTTTTATTTGAGCAACAACTTGTCTCTTAATTTCTAGGTTATCCTCAAAGGCATCTGTGGCAACCTTGTTTGAAGGATGTTTTGTCTGAAGTAGGTTTTTTTTTTAAAAATCTGGTTTCATACTGGTTTTTGTTTACACATAGCTATGAAAACTGTGTGATCCCATGACTGTTCTACAGTTAGCCAAAAGGATGCTAATTGTGCTCCAAATGAAAAATTTAAATTCCTGGGTATCAGCACAGTGCCTCACAGAGTGACAGAACCATAGTGAGGCGTCACAATAGAGTAAGTGTGCTGAGAAAAGGCAGCAGGTAAGATCTACAGAGCTTAGTGGGACCAGTGGCCTCTCTGACCCGCAGAATTCAAGTGCTGCATTTAGCAGGCAATCAGAAAAGTCCCCAAGACTTTCTGTATGGTGACACAAGCACATGCTCTGAAGGGCACACTGTATTTATATCAGTTTTTGTTCTGTGGCACAGTTAGTTGGCTTCTAGCAGGCTAGTTCAGACAAGCTCAATGCTTGCACTGACTTGTCCTAAGGGAGGCTTGGCTCTGGAGCTGAGCCACCCCATGCCAGCTAAAAGCACTGGCAGATCTGCTCAAGCACCACGTGGGGCTTCACGTAGCTTGTGAGATTCCTTGCACAAACTTTTGACTTGAAGAGAGACAGTAACTACTGAGAAACAAAAAGTTAGGACTAAAGTTCAAAAACCAACCTCAGGGTGAGATCTGCATTTCTCCAAGGCATCTCCATAGATCTTATTTGGACTAGAAGAAGAAAACAGCTCTTTAAAAATCACATAGAACAAACCACCTGTAACAGAAACAACATCAGATGGAATGTAAACTTTTCAAACCAGGTGGAATTAATGAAAAGTGTCTTCTAATAAAGAATGTAATTTAAAAGAATAACCTGTAACACCAATTCCAACAAGCACCACAATAAAATAGGTAAAGTCTCTTCCAGCTTCTTTCACTGAAATTAAACAGAAAACAACACATAAGTAACAACCTTGGATAATAACACTTGTATGACTTTCTTACATAAATATTCTTTTGTTAGTCTGTAGCTCAAATAACATTTTAGCAGAAGAAAAAATTCCAGTAACAGTTTCCTTAATGCCTCATTGATGTAAAAGAGACCATGGAACATCTCTTATATTGTACAGGGCATGTTTACATCTCTGTGTTAAGCCTCATTACTTTGTTTGCCAGATGTTTTCAAGATCTAAAGTAGCAATTACTACTACTTTTTGGGTGCATGAGAGCCAGATTTTTCAGGAACTAATGAGGGATTTAGCACTGCAGTATTCACGCTACCACGTAAACCCACAACCACTGAAAAATCCTTATGCAAAGAAAAGAAGTAAAAATAAAAAAGTAAAAGCTTATAAGTTGCACACACTGAAAAGAACTGATTTTATGAATTTGCAATCAACAGTAAAATAAAAAGGGGAATATTACACCAAAATAATTTTTAACATTAACTGCTGTTTGTCTGATTAGTTTTTATCTTTCAATTTTGATCGAAAGTACAAGTGTCAGTATATACCACAAAATAAGTCATAGGAGATTCTCTATTTCAAACTATTTGAGTACTTGGAAAGAGACTACTATCTTTTAGCGATAAAGTGGAGTACAAGTTATGGAGGAAACATTAATAACTATTTCTCTTGCAGTCTTCTAATCAGTTGAAGGTGTTTTTTGTAAGTAATTTCAAAGTGCTTAAATTTTCTGAGGCTAATTATGTAGTAACCACTTTTCACTGAAGTGAATGAGACCAACTAAAGTGAAGGCAATCCATAAGGAAACTACCATCACATGTAGAGCTTTGACAATTTTGTTGAAGGTGAACTTATTTCAACAGCTGTACAGACAGGCCGCATGTGACAGGTTTTCCTTCTGAAATGGAAAATGAGACGCTATTATATCTTGTCCCTGATAATTATTTACATCAACAGGCTATTTAGAAGAAGTCATATAATTTATTCTGATTGTGCAATGCATACAGAGAAGTGTAACATCTGCTCCAAACAATATGATGGGAAAGGAAAGCAGCTTGGTATGCTGAGATCTTTTTTTTCTAGATACTTGATGTTTGGAACTAGAAAACTTTAGCTGCAGAAGGAACCGTCTCCGGCCCTTCGGAACAGCACACAGCATCCTCCGCCTTACCTTTCTGAGCCGCCGACACCAGCGTTTCCTCGTTCAGCGCCCTTTGCACGGACACATCCTTGCTATTACCTCCCGGTTTTGCAGCTTTCAGCCCTCCCGCCCGCGTCCCGAAGCTCTGCCGGGCGGCGCCGAGCAGCAGCGGGGGCTGGTGCCGCCAGCCCGGGCAGGAGCAGGAGCAGGAGCGGGTGCCGGGCCCCAGGAGGGCCCACCCGCGAGTGGCGAGCAGCCAGCGGCCCAGGCAGCCCCGCCCGAGGGCCGCGGGCAGCGTCCGGGGCAGCACGCCGGGCATGGCTCCCGCCGCCCGCACACGGCACGGCCGGGGCACGAACGGAGAGTTTGTGCCGCTCGCCCGGGAAGTGTCTGGGCAGCCTCCCGCTCCGAGCGGCCGCTGCTTCAGCTCAGGAGCCCACCTGAACCTTTATCGCCGGCAGCCGCCGCTGGCCGCTGCCCCGGCGGAAATATTTGGGACGGCGGAGCAGAGAGCGGCGGCGGCGGGCGCTGGGAGCCGTAGTTTGAGCGGGCTCCCTCTCCCGCCCGCCGCTGGGAGCGGCTCGCAGCGAGGTCACTACAGCGCCCGCCATGCCCAGCGCCTCCGCCGCCGCCGGCACAGCCCGCCCTCCGCGGGCGGGGACCCCCGGCTCCATTCTGGGGTGGGAAGGCGGCGGGCAGCTCTCCGCGCATGCGGTGCCGGTCACCCTTGTAAAGCTGTGTTTTCATACGTATTTTTCTTGGTCTTGCACACATATATGTGTTAAAGTGATGCATTGAGGTTTCCGCGGATGGAGACGGCTCGAGGGATCTGGGCAGGCTAAATCGATGGGCTGAGATGGACCGGCATGAAGTTCAACAAGGCCAAGTGTCGGGTCCTGCTCACAAGAACCCCAGGCAGTGCTGGGGACAGAGTGGCTGGAACGGTGCTGGTGGAAAAGGACGTGAGCCAGTGTGTGCCCAGGTGGCCAAAGCCAATGGCTTCCTGGCCTGTATCAAAAGCTGTGTTGTGAGCAGGACTAGGAAGGAGATTGTCCCACTGTAGTTGGCACTGTTGAGGCCACACCTTGAGTACTGTGTTGAGTTTTGAAGCCCTCGATTTAAGAAGGACATTGAGCTGCTGGAGCAGGTCCAGAGAAGGGCAATGGAGCTGGTGAAGCTGTAGCACAAGTTTTATGAGGAGTGGCTGAGGGAGCTGGGGATGTTTAGCTTGGAGAAAAGGAGGCTCAGGGGGACTTCATCACTCTTTACAAATCCCTGGAAGGAGGCTGTGCCCGGGTGGGAGACGGCCTGCTCTCCGAGAAGAGGAAATGGCCTCAAGTTGTTTCAGGGGAGGTTTAGGTTGGACATTAAGAATTTCTTCACAGAAAAGTCGATTAGGCATTGGGATGGGCTGCTCAGGGAGGTGGTGGAACCACCAACCCTGGAGATGTTTAAGGAAAAACTGGTATTGACACATAGTCGAATTGACACAGTGCTGTGGTGTAATTGACATGGTGGTGCTCAGTCATAGGTTGAACTAAGTAATCTCAGAGGTATTTTCCAAGCTAACCAGTTCTGTGATTCTGAGACCTGAGAACACAGTGCCCGAGAGCCCCGAGCTCCCTGTGGGCCGGGGTAGGTGCTCGTATGCTCATGGCGGCAACACCGCCGTTCCCGGGACGTTAACGCTTCCCGGGTCCCCGCACGGCCGTGCTCCAGCCCCGCCTTCCCCAGCCCGCGCTCCGGGCACCGCCTCCCTCGGGCTGCCGCCGTCCCACCCCGCCCCAGGGCGTACCACGGGAGGCGGCAGCGCTTGTTCCTCCCCTGCCCTCCCCGCCGGGGGTGCGAGGCCGCCGCTGTCCCGCGGCGCAGCGGCCATGGCGACGGGCCGTGGCAGGTAACCGAGAGCGCGCCGAGCGGGACTCCGCCGGTCCGGGGCTGCCTGCTCGGCCTTCTTCACCTTTTCTGGGGAGGGTGGCTTGCTGTTTTCCCTCAGCTCCCATCGCTCCTCTGGGAAAGTTAGTTCACCTGCACCAAGGCTCTGGTTTCTAGCTCTTTACTCTTCACGGCCAGGGCTGTGGGCGTAGGGCTCTCCCCTCCCTTCCCCTGGCCCTATGGACGCCTTGCAGCGGGAAAACGCTGGTGTTGCAGGTGCACGGAGGCCTGGGTTTAGGTTTAACACTTTTTTTTGTTTTCTGCCTGGAAGAGGGAGCTTAAACTTCGATATGTGCTTCAGCTTGGAGGAGATGTTATAATGAGAATACACAAAATTAGTTTAATGTCTACTTTATGTGGTTAGGTCTCTGTAATAAATAGGAGGATTTCACTGTGGAAGGTGTGATTACCTTAATTCTTACAGTGCAGGTTTAGCTTTCAAAATTTTAAAGCATCAGTCTGAGAGGCCAAGTTGAGAAAGCAGATTTTTCTGCTAGCCCATTTCTTCAACCTTGAGTTTCAGAGCAGTTTCATTCCCCCTGCTGTTTTTTGTTTGTGTTTGTTTTTTTTTTTTTTTTTTAACCTGCAAATGGATTGAGGTAATACCCACCTTTTAAAAAGACTGAAATGGTTAGCTGAGGGAACAAAACCCAACCAACCCATGTCAAAACATTATTGTTATTTTTGTTTATCCCCAGATACACTCTAACACGTGGAGGAGACAGGTGTTATCACTACTTAAAACTTTATGTTAATTGAAATGTTACTCGAAAGACAATGGTTTGCTGACCATCAAAAAACCAGGGCACATTGCAAGTATTATGTGAAAGTGTGAAAGTGAAATACTGGTATGAAACTGAGCCACACAGGTTGAAGGCTAATGAAAAAGCAATTGAAGTTGTTATGTTTCTTACATAAGATGATCTCAGTGGTTCTAGAAGTTTCTAAAGAGGGGGTGTAACAGCTGTCATTGATTTTATCTTAGGCTTATCTGCCCAAGCTGTGTCAATGCAATGTAAAAGCATTCTGTTAATGCTAATTTAAAATCTTAGCACACACAGTACTTGAAAAGGAATTTATGGATTGGGTTTGCTGTTTGTTTCTTCACACCTTGAGAATATTTTTGTTTTGGAAGATGCAAAAGTTCTGCAGTTTTTTTTGTTTTTTAATTGAAGCTTACAAAAACAATAGCTGTTACATTAAACTTTTTGAGGCATGTGTGGGCAAAATGTTTCTTTCCTCAGATATTTCTCCCTGGGGTAAAGGTAGGGGGGGTGGTTTAAATGAGCAATAAGGACTGAATACAGGCTATCCAGGTTATGCTTGTCCAAGTTAGTGTGTTTTAAAATCCAGAATCCAGCTTCTTATCAGAATTAGTCTGTGAAGTTGTGTCCCTATAGAGCGTGCCCAAACTCTCTGCTTTCAGCGTGGATTCAGGGCAGAATAGCCTGGGATGTGCTGCCCTGAAACATACAGAAGTGATAGCTCTGCTGCTGTTGATCACAACTTGTGTCTCTAAATCCCTTTAATGGCTGTTTGTTAGTGCCTCATCATCTAGGAGTTCTTGATAATGATACATGAGTAAAACCCTTGTTTGATCTCCAGGTTCTATTATATTTATTATAAGACTACTTTTTTGTAGTTGTTAATTTAGTTGGTCTGTCAGTGATTGGCACCCAGGCTGAAATGTGCATGTCTTTTTGTTAAGCTTATAACAATTCTCAGTAAAATGTCTTGGATTGTTTTTTTTTTTTTTTTTTTTGCATAGTGCAGTTGACAATGTAGACCAGAGTTGTTAATTTCTTTTTATTTTATTTTTCTTTGAGCTTAAATCAATCTTAAATCAACATCAGTAGGTATTAAATTTATATGGTAGCCATATAGTTTAAAAATAGCTATTCCACCCTCCCCCATATGGATTTTTTTCTTAGAAACCCCGAGCTGGTTTGGCCAGGTGTTGGAAATCTGCTGGCAATTTAAAACATCAGTAATGCAGTGAATGGGGAGCAGTGCCTGCTTGGTGTATTTGGTTTAAGATTGAAACTCTGTCTCCATTTTTCTCTATAGATTAATGATAGTATGTGTTTGCAATTACAGCTTATGAAGTCCTTCCTATCAGAAAACTTGGAAAAATGTATGAGCAGTTGGATTGTGAGAATTTGTGTTAGAAATATGCAAAGTTCCTTTCTTTTCTATCCAAATTGTGATGTGGAAGTGTTTCCAAAATAGGTTCTTTCAGTGTGATGTGCAAGAGGCCAGTCCAGACACAGGGTTGAGGTAGTTGATATATTTACAGTTCTGCACAGAAGGGGATGCTGGGTGGTGAATCCACAAAGCCGGCACACCAGCTGTCGAAACATTTTACTATTTTATACATTTTAGCTGAGGAAGGAATTAGTTTTCATTGGCTACCAGTTACATAATTATCTTATTAATTAGTTTTCTGTCTTCTATTGGATAATGATTCTCTTCCTTCTCATGCTAATTACTTTGCATGTTCAGTCTTTATCTTTTTTGAGCCAGTGAGTTTCTTGGGTCAGTGACTGCAATCTCACGTTTCTGGAAGCTGGGGCTGATTTCAGCACAATTGCTGAGTTGGCTGTAATAGTTTCCTCCTTATCTTGGGAGTTGTTCCAGGTATCCTTGTGGCCTGTAAATTCTGCATTCTTTGTGCCACTAGCAGTGGCCATCCTTCTTCCCAAGCTTTGTTAACCTCCCCCTAGGTCTGAAATCAGTGAAGCATGTCAAGCTCTAAACCTTAACAAAGTAATTCTACCCACAAGTAATTTATCTGTCTAACATCTGGACATCCCTTGGAGCTTGCTAGCTGCCCTCTGTTTCATGGATTAAATCTCCTTCCTTGCTGTTCAAGCAAGTAAAGAAGATGGTATAGTATGAAAGTATACAAATTCTTTTTTAACCGCGTTTTTGAGGAAGTTTCAACGTATTGTTTTTATCTGGTATCTTTTAATAATTTAGCGGAGTTGGGTGGCTCAAAAATGTCTCTGGATTAATGTTGTGAAACAGAAGATTAATCAGTGAGTTTGACTTACTGCAGGGGCCTCAGTGGGAGCTTGTTTGTGGTGGCCAAGCAGTGGTGCTGCTGTCTAAGGATAGTAGATCTCCACAGGATTCAAACTGATTTGAGGGAACACTATTATTCCCTTTGCCTGCTGTGAGAGATCTATCACAGGATTGACAGCTGTGAGTTTAAATCTGAATCTTCCTCATGCCAGGTATTTTAACTTGGGTGTAATTGTTCAAATAATAATGGTTGTCATGTGATGTATTCCCTGCATCCTGCATTGGTTGAAATATTGTGTCTAAGTGTGCACAGTATGTGTATTTCTTCATTTTGTGAATATGTGACTCTTAACAGCTTTTCCTTCTTACAAGTAGGTTAAGGACCTTTGCTGCCAGGCCTAGGGAATGTTCTGAAACTGTAAATGCTGGAATTAAAAGTCTGTACTTGACACCTCCCGTAAAACCGAAACCAAGTGTGCGCATTGAGAGGTGAGTATGTCTTTAGGAGTAAGAGTGGAAGTCCCCCTGTAAGCTATCTTTTGACTGCTTGCAGTAATTATTTTCATATCTTAGCGATTTCTAGGTCAGATACTCTGAGTTGAAAAGATTTGCTTTCCTGGCCTACTTTAGGATTCTGTGTCCACATTCTAACGTTTTCTGGTGTGGTTTTCCTTTGTGTTTTCTAAGTTCATAAGGAATATGTACGTTTTCCAAGCCATGTGAAGCCTTCAGCAACTCCTTTGCAAGTCATGGGCAATGTTGTTCCTTGAGAATAAAAATTGGTATTTTATTCCTTCAATGAAAGCCAGTTCAGAATTAAACTACTTCTGTTTCTCTTGGTTATTGGTAGTCATCAAGTGGATCTTAGTGTATAGAGAGGCTGAGAATGGTGGATTTGGATGAGGGGAGAGGAATAAGTGGCTGCTGCATATTTGCTACAAGGTAAATGTTTCTCTTCCTGTTTGATGGTGAAAAGGCACTTTCAGTACAATTGAGAGTTTTCTTTTTGAAAATTAGTTACATTTTTACACAAAAAATTTCTAAGAATATATTACCTGAAAAACTAATTAGTTTTCCTTGTTTTATACATTTGATATTGTGATGGTGTTCACAGGGGTCCAAGGAAGAGGGAAGAGACGAGGATCTGACTCCATGTTTCAGAAGGCTTGATTTATTATTTTATGATATATATTATATTAAAACTATACTAAAAGAATAGAAGAAAGGATTTCATCAGAAGGCTAGCTAAGACTAGAAAAAGAAAGAATGGTAACAAAGGCTTGTGTCTTGGACAGAGAGTCCGAGCCAGCTGACTGTGATTGGCCATTAATTAGCAACAACCACATGAGACCAATCACAAATGCACCTGTTGCATTCCACAGCAGCAGATAACCATTGTTTACATTTTGTTCCTGAGGCTTCTCAGCTTCTTGGGAGAAAAAATCCTAAGGAAAGGATTTTTCAGAAAATAAAATGGCTACATGATAGCTTTCTGTGTATTGCTTTCTCTGTTTTGCATTGGATGGCCAGTTTAATATTTCAGTGCTGTCAGATGGGTGCAATGGTGAGAGAAAAAAGGAAAAAAATCCTTTCAGCTTCCTTCAGAAGAAAAAGAATATGGTTGAAAATTCTGGATCAAGTGTGTTATTTTAGCTAATCTAATGCCTTTTAAGGTATCACTTCTAAATTATCTCTGGAATGAGTGCACTAACTGCTTTGGGCTTTGGGCAGTGTATAACTTATTTCACATAAAAACAGTGCCGGTTTTGGCATGTTGCTTCTATGTCAATGCAACTAAGATTCTGAGTTTAATACAAACACTGAGATATTGGCATTATCATGCTACCCTTTAAAGCTCTCTGCTTCTGAAATAGTGTTATAAATCAACAAGTGTTGCAAATAGCCCAGTTGTAAAAGGACAAGAGGCACACCTGGAGCACTGACTTTCAAAGCACCTTTTATTTTCAGTGGTGATTTTGATGTGACCATACTCAATGCTCAAGGACGTTAGAGTATAAAATGCATGTATTTTAAACTCTGTGCAGTTATGAGGTACTGCTCAAATGGTATGGGGTTCCTGTCTGTTAATGCAGAAATCACATTGGCTCATCTCCAGGGTATATTCTGCTTGCCATGCTTAGACTGGCACCTGCATTTCGTGCAGCATTCCACATGCACAGAGACATTGACATTTTCAAGATATCACTTGGCTCTTACTTTGAAGTTCACATCTTTCTGTTAACATAAATAAAAACTGCACAAGACACTTGAGCATGTACAGTTTGAAGATTATGATGAGGTAGAGCATGATCTTGCTGTTAGACCAGGGCATTTCTGTCCTGGTGCTTCCTGACACCTGACACAGCAGTCAAAAGGGAGGGTGAATATATCTGCAGTTTTGCAAATGCTGGTTATGGAATAAATGTTAAAATAATAGTACAAACAGCAAGAAACTGAAGCAAAACAAGGTAGTTTCATGTCAAACATAGTTAAAGTTAACAAAATTTAATGAAAGTGCAAGCACAAAACTTTCCAGGTAATTGTGCTGTGCCACTTGAATAAGTTGTCATGAATTATTTTAGGAAAATGCCACATACCAGAGAATGAAATTAGAACCCAAACTCCACAGTTTAACTCTTCAGGTGATTTTTGATTCATCTGTTTACAACCTGCTGGTTTTCACCTCTTTTGTTTTTGTCTGGTTTGAAATTTAAATTCTCTGCCATTGTCATTTCTGGAGTTTGCTGGCATGTCTAACAGTATTCATTTTTCTTTTCTTTTCCAGCATGCCATCAGAAATGCTGCTGAAGATATTTTCCTATTTGGATGCTGTGTCCCTGTTGGCTGTTGGCTGTGTGAATAAGCGCTTCCATGAGCTGGCCAATGATAAGTAAGGAAGAGGGAAGGTCTCAGTTGTGCAGTAGATGTGTTTGCCTGAATTATGAGTCCTTCTAATGTAGTTTCTCTGATGCTAGAGCGCTGATGCATGCACCTATGGGCACTTACTCTGCTGAAATTGCCCTGCACAGCCCGCAGCATGTGTTGCATGGAGTTCTAGCTGTGTAGGGCCTGTTGTTTAATGGGAGTTATGAGGTAAAAACTAAATCTAGTACTTTGAAATGTTGCTGTTAGCACTTTTTTTTTGTTTTAAAATTTCTGTCTGAATTCACATGGACCTGCACAAACTTCTCAGTTCCGGTGATCCTTAATGGTGTGTCTCCAGCAGCTTTATGAAATTGTCATAGCTTTCACAATTTTGGAGTCCTACTTACTTAATTCTTTCATCAGGTTTTTACAGAAGGATTGATTCAATCAAGTGACCCACTAGTGTTTTTTGTCTGTTGCTCTGTTTCTGAAATTTTGGTGATTTCTAATGAGGACAAAAGAGACAAAGATAAATACCGACACATTTTTTAATAAGGATTGCTTATTCAGAGTTCATAAATGGCTCCAATATGATGATAATTTTTGTCAAAGGGTAAAGAGGAGATACCCAGGTTGGTATGTGGTAACTAGGATCCGGGCATCCTTTTCTTTCTAGGATTCTACTGCATTAGTGTTGTCTGAATGAGAAAATGTCTTCCTCTATAGGAGGTTGCTGTACCTGGTATTAATCTATTTCTCCCTTATTTACTGAAACTTGTATGGTGCATCAATTTCTTCACCTTGGCATTTATACCTTTAGAACTGATGAATTCAAAGGGAAGATCTGTAGTCCAGATTAAGGTTTTGAGGCTGTCAGCAGGTAAGAGTAGATAAAAATTGCATAGTTGACACAAATTACCAGTCTTGGCATGTGTTTTCCACTTCAGGTTGGTAAGGCAGGATAAAATCACTGTGGCTGTCCAGGGGAAGATGATTCATCTGTCTCCATCTCAACGATCTCTGTTTCCATTTTCTAATCTCAACAGAGATTAGTGTGTGGGCACAAATAGGACTTGGGGAAGAGTTACTTTCCCTTATCTAGGAGCCTGACTGGTTCAGTGGGACCCAGGTCATTTCTTCCTGATGGATTTTAATGGATCTTCTTAAGACCCTGAGTCTTGCAGTGTATGAACAGAAGTTTTAATTGGAGTCCCTGCATATTTCTGTGACAAATCTGATCTTGGTTTTTAGACTGAGTGTCTTTTTTAGGATATTTCTGCTGTCCTTGATGCAACAGGACCATGAGTCTTTCATTGTGGTATGTCTGTGCTGCCTAATGCAGTGATTTGTCTTTTGGCTGCTCATATAATGAGTGTGCTTGAGCAGTTCTTAGCACTGATGTCTCCAGTATAGCTGTTGAAGACAAGAAGATGTTTATGACCCCCCCCCCTCCTTTGTGCACCCTCTGTGCCCCAGTATGGGGTATTCCAGCCTTCCTATCATGCAGTGTGGGAAGTTCACAGGTATGGTCTGCCTGCAAAAACTTGAGGATTCTGATCACCAGAAGAACGTGCCTGTGTGAGAGGAAGCGAGAGCACAGGGTCTTTTGGGCATTGTGGTCAAGTGATGGCTGATGATGATGTGCCTGATTCTGGCATTTGAGTTAAAGGCTTGTTGTAGTAATTAATGTCCAGTAAGAGGTCTTGAGATGAATATTAACAATTTGAGGCAAAAAGGGCTTATATTCTGTTGTGAAAGAGGCAAACTTGTGCTTCCCTGTTGGATGCCTTTTTGATTTATCTGTCCTGAATTCTTCAGAAGTTGAGGATAAAGGGGCAGTGATACCTTCCTAAACACTTGTGATTCTAGTCCTCCTTCATCTTGTTCTCTGTCTCTCTGCCCTAGCTGAATTTTTGAGTTTCTTGAACTAATTTCTTTGCTTGCACAACACTGTTTTGGGAAAGGAAGAAGCAATATATTACTGAGAGTGAGTATGAGGATGTTAGGTATTTGTTATAGTCTGTTTTCAGTCAACCAAATTGCTTGAGTCTGCGACTCCAAAATGCAGGAGATGCCTACTACTAAGCCCTGTCTTTTCAGCATAATTCAGCAGAGTATCTCCCTCCGTCAAAGGATGTCTCTCTTGGGAAGGGGTTTCTAGTTAACAGGAGAGTTTTATAGGAGTTTATTTTACTGGACTTTTTAGGCTGATGAAGACCAGTTGGATGATACACAGCTCAAATTCCCCTGGTGGTGTTGTATTAAGGACATCCCTCTTTTTTTTCATCACTGGACAATTCTAAGCAGCTTTGTAGTTAAGGAAGAATTTTCCTTCTCCATCATATACTGTCTGGTAACTTGGCTGCCTTTTATGGTCTTAAAATAGAAGTATCTTAAAACTTTGTTTCAGTTATGGGATTATCCTTTATGTTACCTTTTCCACCCTGCTTTTGGTGAAAGGAAGGTTGAAAACTCATGTTGACTGTGACCCCACTTTTACAAGTCACAGTAGCTTATTGGTTTGTGTGTTTTAGACACTTTCATCTCAAAAAATGGCAGTGGGGAATTCTGTATGTATCTGCAGAGCAGCAGGCTGGAAGGTTTTTGCAAAATCCCTGAATAGGTTTGCATCAATAAGCAGAGCCTGGCTCTCAGCATGTGGGGGCTTATTCTCAGTGGCTGATGAATTGAGAATAGTTTTGATGGGTAGGAGGCAGTGTGGGATGGATCTAGTCCTTGAATGCTTTGAGGAGAGGGGAAGATGCCATACAATACTCACTAGTGTAAGTTTGCCTGAGGATAAGTGAGAACTGGTAAAGGTAATCTTGCTGATAAGTGGTAGAAAATGTCTCTTAAGAATTTGTTGCCCTTGCTATTTATTTTTTTTAGTGCAGTACACTATGTGTCTAGCTCACTTCAGAATGAGAAAACTTACTGGCAACCTGTATTCTCAAGATTATTGTTTGAGTTCTTGTAGGTTCCTGTACTCGATATTCTGTGAACTGTCCTAGAGATACTGGTGAGAGGCGTGAGAGGCTGAAATGTGACCTCATAGTTTCCCTGGTGTGAAAGAGATGAGCCCATCATTACAGTCACATTTCTTTGACTTCAGTAAGTCATGTCTTCTGTGGGCTTTCCCAAAGAGAGTGCAGAAGGGATCAACATGACATTGATACCACCAAACAAAGGTGATTCTGAATTGTCCTCCTCCACACCACTTTCAGCTGGATCTGTGAAACTTGAAGTGAACAGATTATTTGTTGAATAGGAGGTATTAAACCACTTTTCCCACTAGCTGATTTTCTATGAGGAGGATGAATCATTGTTTTGGGGTAGAATTTTCAAAATTTTCTGCTTAACCTTTATCAGTTTTCACTTACTTTGCTGACTATGACTGTGCTATCATAGAGCTTCATGCTGGCTCCCATATCTTTGGAAAGACAGACAAGACTTGTTTTGTGCTAACACTATGCTGGGTGGTAGCTGAGATGTGCATATAAAAAATGAAGTAACTATTCTTGAAATTTATTCCTCTTTATTCTGTTTTTATTTTCAGTGGAATTTGGCTGAAACTCTATTCCAGCTCTTTGCACCCAAAACGGACAATTTGGAAAATGAAGTCTAAACAAACAGAAACTGTTTCTTTGGGCTGTGCTGCTTTACACGATAAAGGGCCTGGGTACTGGAAGAAAGAATACATCTTCAAAAAAACATCTGCCTTCAAAACTAGAGTAATGCGGCTTGTTAAATTTCTAGATCCTTATACAGGTCTTCCATGTAAAAACAAAGAAGCTATGAAGTAAGCAATGCCTTGTCACAAAGATTTACTTGAGAACAATGTATAAAATATTAATGACTTGGGGGGGGTATAGAATTAGAGCTAAAAAATGTGTATCATAATGGGAAGATACAATGATAATTATAAATGACTGAAACTGAGGAACATAAGAAGCAGCTAGTAGAAATTAAAAAATTCTATTGACAGCATAGTTTAAGTTTTATCACTTTGGGAATTTGTTTTTAAACACCCCTCTCCCCTCTCAATTCCTAAATAACAGAGTCTCTGGGTTGAGTTGGATAATTGTCTTAAAGGACAAAAATGGAAAAGAACATGTAGTAGAGAAGCCAAACCTATCATTTAAGGACACATCTCTTACTGTACTTTGGCATGGTACAGACTGGCCATGCTTAGACATCCTGTCAACCCTGAAGCTATTTGGAGTTACACCATTGCTTCCTGACCAAAGCATACCTCCCAACAACAATGGGTGAGTTTTGACATAGGATTTTTGAGGATTTTTTTGGGTGCAACTGGTTGATAATGTGTCTGTATGAGCTATCTGACATCTGTTTGACTCAAGAAGTTAACTCTTCATTTGAAAGCCTCCCTGCAATTTTCTATGTTCTTCTCTTCTTTGGTAGAGCTTTTCAGCAAGAAATAGTATAATCCAGCAAGCTATGAAATTAATTCATAGGTTAATGTAGCTATTGGCATGTGATATGCAGACTAATAGGTCCTGACTTGGAAAGCTTAATCTAAGGTATAGACACAAATGAGCATGAAAGAAAAATGTAAATCTAGGAGAATTTATTGTGAGAAATTTAGCTTGGAAAAGTTCATCAGTATTTATGTGGCTACAGTCAGGTAATCTATGTTGCTAAAGTTTATTTTCTGTCTGGTAGGTGTGTGTGTGAATTTAGAGAACTTGGTGTTTTACTATGCATGCAATCTTCAGCATATATATGCATATAAAGTCACACAGTCCACAGCCTGTCCCTTGTTTTATAACTTAAATTTGTACAGTGGTTTTTCTTGTTACAGTCTAAGAATGTATTTAAATGAAAAGTGTCTATTTGAGGTATTTGCTGTCAAGGAGCTTAGCACACATCTGGGCCTATGTGTATAGTAGGTGCAGTGTCAAGTACATGCTTCTTACACAAAGCCCCTAGCCATAGAGCTCTGAAAAGAGACAGAATTATTCACCTACAAAACACTGGGTTCCTCAACCAGAAGAAAAGTATTTACTTAAAAAAGAAATAAATCAAGAGAAACTTTTGTATAAAGTTAGCTGACCAAGTCTTGCAGTCAAATTATATAGGAAATGTAGTTGTTTTGCCAAGATGATGATTCATATGTAGAAAATAAAAAAGAAAGCTTGCAGGCGATTGATATACTTATTTCACAGAGTTACAGGTTTTTACAAATTGTGATTATAGATGAAGGCAGTGGATTCACCAGTTTCAGTATTGGTCATTGCTAAAACTGTAAGTGCAGGGACAGGCCTGATGGCTGTTAAGACTGTAAGTGCAGGGAAAGGGTTGATGTTGATTAGGATGAAATTTTTTACTGTGAGGGTGGTGGGACACTGGAGCCGGTTGTCCAGGAAGGTTGTGGATGCCCCATCCCAGGCAGTGTTCAGTGTGTAGTTGTAGGTGATACTACAGTGATACCAGTGGAAATCTAGGAACTGTTTTGAATACAATAAGAGCCTAAGTCTGAGAAGGATTTTAGAAAGACTTTCTTCATTCTGAATAGGTAATGCAAACTCTGCTCTTTTTTAAATGTGTCATTAGTTAATAAGAGTGTCCATGAACTTATATTTAAGAGTGTTTTGGAGCTAAATGGCTTTAATTATAGGTAAAAAATAAAAAAAATCTAAAAAAGGAAAGTTTCAAATAACACAAACTTAATTCATTATATATACAATTTGATTCTTTCCTTTGAATTTTGCTTCACAGTGATAAATGTTCAGTGATTCCGTATAGTATCAATAAATTATCAAAAACAAATTGTAAAGTAATTCTGTATTTTGAAAAGTTGGGCAAGCACATAAGTTTTTTAAAAGAGTATTTTAGAAGGTCATATAGTGTTTTTTGTTTCTTATCTTGTTAAGGGTTCAGATCCTGCTAGTACACTGTAGTTGTTCAAATGTATAGTTTATGACTCTGCATGCCAAATGCTTTCAAAACCATTTTCATCATGTTTGCCGGTCAGACTTCAGAGTTAAAAATGTAATTAGGCTGAACTTTTACATGATTAAGGAGACATAAACTTTTGCTACATTCTGTATGTTCTTTTCAAAGACCTCGTCGATTTTCCTTGATTGCTGAATACCATCTTGCTAACCTGACTGAAAATAGTGTAGTGGTTGGTGCTGATGAGCTTGTCCAGCTCTTCAGTCTGAGTCCAGGACTGCTAGTAGGAATGTGGAAGGTAAGATAACATTTTGTTTCAGTATTTTACTATTTGAAGGAAAAGAGTTGGGTTTTTTTTTTTTTGGGTTTGGGGAGGGTTTTTTTAAAAAATCTTTCTTTTTTTTTTTCCATTTGGATTTTGAAAGATGTTGTCTAAACTAGTAACCATGCAACACGTGTAGGGACTGTAAGTGGATTGTTTATTGTATCCTAAAGAGCTGTCACTGGAGTATAAATGCATAAAGAAATCTACTTCTAATTAAAAGATCAGTTATGTATCCTTCTATACTAGATACTGTGTTCAATTTTACTTATTTTGCAGTCTTCACATGCCCAAGTTCGATATCCTAGAGTAATTTTCAATAGAATGGTTTGAGAAGTGCTTCTTCCTGTGATTCATGCCATTGCCTGTCCATATCACTCAAAGTGATGAGTTCCCACATAGCGACTTAACTTTGATTTACATCACCAGGTAGCTGTATCCTGCTCCACCAGTAGGAATGCTGTAAATCGTGCCCTTTTGGGGGCATTAAGTTCTTGTATTAAGAGTCTAGGTTAAGCAGTTAGCCTCTGTAGGGTGAGTGTAGATATGAGTCTCTTTAGAGGGCAGTGCAGAACATCTAAAGTAGATTTCTACATGAAAGGAGTCTGCATCTTTGCATGGGGTGCACAGGGACCTCTGTGTCTGCCTGTTGCTATGCAGGGCTGCGTGCTATGGAAGCCTATCTCAGGTGTTCTGCTCTTGATCTCAGTTCAGAGGTGGCAGCTCTTTTTTCCTCCCCTCAGTCGTGCTGTTGACATTGACTTAGGTTATTTGGCACTGGCAAGGAACTTTCCATGGGGAGGCTGTGAACAATTCATGGAAGTTGTCTAATTTCCATCTGCAAGCATGGTGCCTCAAGTGTGCACAATCACCAGAGGCAACGTTTGAAACTGCAGAAGGACTATCCTTTCACTCTTAAGAGTGAAAGTCCATTTCCTAGAAAACTTGAGACTGCCTGACCAGCATAAACCTGTTACAGGTTGTTTCAGTCTGTGAAAAGCTCTGCTAAATGAGCAACCGTTTCTTTCGTATCTTCAGAAGTTTTGTAGACTGGTGTCCCTGTATTGTTGGCTCTGTGGTCTTGCTTATGCATCGGCCCCATCCATGCTTGGAAAGAGAGCTCTTTCAGCACCTGGAAATGGTTTAATCATAACCAAGTTCCACATAGTTGTTGAAAATGGAGTGCCTCAATCTAGTATATTGTCCCTGCTTGTTTTTCTGAACAGCAGTTCTCACTCTCTGTGTAGGCCCAGTAATACGAGGTAGTTATGTGTCAGTGGGTGTAATAATTGTAAATGCCACACATCTTGTTTTTTAGTACATAGCTGCATAACAGAAACCAAGGGCAGGTTATGTGGGCCTCCTGGTATTTGGATAGAGAAAGACTGAGAAATTATGTGATTGATAGACCTCCCTAGTTAAATCCTTTATAGCAGTAATTTTGTACAATGAATATACAGGAGTAGTTAAAAAGCCAAAAGTTTGAATAGAGGATGTAATTTTCTGGTAACCCAGAGAGATGAAAACAGTAGTTGCCCATATTTCAGGAAAGTATGGCAGTGAATAATTTTCCTATTGACTTGGGTGTTTGTAAATGTAGGATTTAAAGAATGCATTTAAAGAAAAAAACCTGAGATCTTAGCATTCTGTGTTGTTGAAGTAAATACGTGCCTCTGTCTCTATTTAGTTGTCACATAGATGTTTTTTTGACTATAGAAGGTTATGTTTTTAATGTTTTCCCAGGAGTAAATAATCTGGTGAAGACACAATTTTTACTTTGAAATTCACAATTTCTATTAAATACTTCTGTGTTCCTCACTGATGTTAGCCCTCTTTGGAAATAGTTCCTTAGACATGAAAATAAACTTGATGCTTCAGTAGTCAGGAATAAGTGCTGTTTGATTCTTTTTAGGTATCTTTTTTAAAGTGGTCAGTAGAAGCTAGGGAAGTAGAATTCTTGGATTGCTCTCAAAATTTTTGCCTTGCCATAGCTGGCTTCTCTCTCTTTCCCTGTAATACAAGAGTGTTGCAGTCTTTTCTAACTATTCTGTATTCTTGTGAAAAGACAGTAAAGGTTTTACGAGTCCAAGTGTTAAAGCAAGCCATTACTAACATTATTATAGTAATTGACAGAGTAATAAGCAGCAGAATTTATCTATGAATTTTAATGCTCAGAAAGACCTTGTGAAAAAAAGCATTTCCAGATGAAAATACATCTACTTTAATTAACTTTTCAGGGGAAAAATGAAATTGCTTTTGTTATGGCGAATCTTCATTATAATCACCTTCTTGAGAGAAGCATTTTGGGTTCTGCTACTGTGTAAGTAGAAGCATTTTGGGTTCTGCTACTGTGTAAGTTTTCCTTTGTGGGTAATAAAGATAACCTTTTGAATAAAGCTTTGAATTTTACAGTTAAAATTGGCTGCTGGTAAGAGGTTTATATTTAGGCAGTAATTAACTATTCTTGTTTAATATAAACAACAGTTACAGTAACTAAATAAAAAACTGTAGAAGCATTTTCATACTAAAACGTGGCCATTGTTATGCTATTAAGAAGATAATTTAGTTATACAAGTGTACTGGTACTTGCCATATTGAGAAAGATAGAAATAAACTGCGCACACTTTCTCCCTGTCCACAAGCAGTCTTCTTATTTCCTCTTTCTATCTGAAACAGAAAGAAAAGAGAGAGAGACCTTTGTGTAAGAGGGGGGAAACTCTGGTAAACTGGTGAGGTGCCTGCATTAATCTTTTAATCCTTTTGAGAAAGTAGCTGGGTTTCCTATGAAGTGTTTGTATGTTTTTTTAGCTTTAGAATAGTATTTGGGGAATTTATTTCCCACTCAGCTTTCTGGTCAGATACTGTTGTATCTACCAGTAGTCTTAAATGCCCACTATAACTTAGTGTGGCTCTTCTTACACAGAATGTAAGATTTAACACCATCTCCCTTAGTAACAAATTGAATCCTATGTAGAAGTTGCTCAGTTGCCTCTGGCATGTGGTCTCTTTAGGTAACTTGTGTGCAGTACTTATTTAGCTAGCCTCAGACAAAATTATTTCAATATTTGCTATTTCAGAGAAGTCTCTAGAGCTAGTGGACTTTTATATGTGCAGTTGAGTGATGCTTTTTTTTTTTTTGTAGACAAGTCCATGTTTTGAAGTTTACCAGATGTACCTTTTAAAGTTGACTGCTGTATTTTCTGCCTTTGGGTAGGCTGAACAGCTGATCAGCAATATTAGACACTGTAGTATCTTAAAAGAAGCATGATGAACTAGAGATGTTTGATTTTGAAACCGTCTTAAGATGACGGTCTCAATGTTGGCCCAGGTGTTATATCTTTACTAAGTCATCCTCCCTTGCTAAATTCTATCTTCTTTTTTTTCAAGTCAATATTCTCCTCCACCTAATAGACCTTTACTGGATGATATTGACTCAGAATATGGACTGCATGACTACAGGCTGCATCTTGATCTGCATGGCAGAAACTGCATGTACCTCTGTGGATCCTTCAAGTGCCTCTTCTGCAGAAAACGTAAAGTTGATGGGGCAATAATGTCTGTTTTAAAAATGATCCCTGCTGTTGCATCTTTCCTTCTTATATCCAGTTTCTCTGTTTTAAGGGGTGAAACTGAAATGGAATTTTAAGAGTAAGCTATCTTTCTGTTTGTGATGTGGTTTCTTTATATCTGCATGGTGCTTTGTGTGGCATCCTAAGCCTGCTCTGTAAGAAGTCTGCCTGCTGTTAATTGACACTGTCAGCCTGGCACACAAATTCTGCAGATTTTCTGGGTCTTTTCTTTTAGTTCTGTGCTACATTAATAATACACTGGCACAGTTCTTGGTGCAGGTTGATGTTTCTTTCACATGTATTGTATAAAGGAGAGAGGGATACGTATTAGAATCTTGTTTCTGTAGAATTCTCCTCAAGTATACTTTGGGTGAGCAGGCAGATTAAATGTATAGATACATTTGTACAAGTTACTGTGAACTTTAAGATTTAGAGTTTCTATTTTAGTGAGCTTAAGGTTGCCTGTTTTGGCACCCTTTCATTGTGTGGAAAACAGTTTCAGTCTTCTTCTGCTGCTTCATTCTGTTCTCAGCGTTTCTTTCCCTGAGACATAATTGGCCATCCCTGTTCTTCTCATACAGCCCAAATTTATAATTGTACTGGGGTTTTGAAAAATACATGGGTGATCTCTCTTTTGACTTAACTTCAGCATAACTTCATAAGCTACACAGCTGTCTTTCTGTAATCAAAGATAGATTCAAATATTAAAATTGTACACTGCCATTAATTTAATTTAGAATTAAGTACTGTAAATTAACTATTGCTCCCCAGTATTTTTGTTTGATACCGGCACTCCTGAGCGGTGTGGGTTTCAGAACATATTGTTTTTCTGTCAGTAGAGGGCGCTGTTGTCAGCCGTGAGTTCTTTTACAGGGCTGCGGAATTTCCCCGTGGTTTGGTTTGGTTTTTCTTATTTGTATTTGGTGATTCCAAGAACTGTGCTTTAGATTGCAGCCTTATGCAGTGTGGAGTGTTGTTGTCCTTGAACCTGAAATATACATGTTTTCAGATTTTAGAAAAGCGCCAAGCTTGAATTAAAGGAAGACTTCTAAGGATAAAATTACAGCGAAAGTCTATGCATGTAGCAAGAAATCTTACCTGAAGTGTTATGTAGTACAAGAGTCCTCTTTATGCTCTCAGAAAAAAAAAAAATATTCTCAAAATTGGCCAGAGGAGTGGGTTTTTCTTGTTAAGCTGAATATCACATTTTTCTAAAATGAAAATGTTATACTTCTAGCAATACAGTTGCACAAGAAAAAGTATTATTTGGCATACTTCCTTTCTTGGTATCACTTTCTTGCTGCTTAGAAGCTACTTCCACAAAAGATCAAGCTGAAGTTTATGCAAATTGAAGCAAATGTCCATGAGCTACAGTTGTGATGCCATCTCACTTTGCAAGTTACAGAATGTTTTATGTTCACAAGTGTTTTCTGAATTGCTTTAGTTTTGTGACCTTCAGCAATGTGACAGCCATCAGATTCTGGTCTCAAAGGACATCAGACAGCTGAAGCCATGGTTCTGCAGACAATAAGCACATTTGTCATCTAATCCCTTCCATGTGCTTGCACAATAATTTCTTTTGGAAAATGCTTGACTTCCTCCAAAAAGGTGTGGTGAGGCAGCATATGGCTGTGTGCTGTCACATTTTTCATTGTGATTTGTTATTCATTTTTCTCATTCTGGTGAACATGGTGTTGCTGAATGTGGCCAGGTTTATCCAAACTGGTTGTGTTGGATGGTTTGTGTTTTATTTTTAGGATCCATTTTAATAATGCACTCTGTCCCATCCTCTGAGAGGACTCTGAAGCATGGAAGTCCTGCAACATACTGGAAAGTCTTGCTATTTCTGAAAATTCTCTACCCAGTCCAGTTTTATTTTAAATTATAGATGCAACATACCCATGGCAGTTTCCACAACTTGAGGCACATACCAGTTGTGAGCTAGTTCTGTTGTTTTACTTATTTATTGGTTTTCACTAAGAAGATTTAGGCATTCCTGGGTTACCAGAGAATGCCCATTTGTATTTTGCAGAATAACTGATTTGTTCAAGATTAATTTTTGTCTGCTTTTTGTTAGTATATATTAATATTGTGCTGCACTTTGCTACTCCATTTTCAGTTCATTTCGCTGAATTCTCAATATTAAATTAAAAAAGGTTATATCACACTTCATTGGACCAAGCAGATGGAATGTGTATGGCTACAGATTTTTTTCCTGTTATTATATTTGCATTGCAGTAACTACCTGTTTTTTCATTGTTTTGGTTGGGGTTTAGCATTTTATTTTATGCTCCTTTTCATGTAAACAGAATTTGTAATATGGTCTCATTGACAGGTACTGTAGGATGAATATGTTAAATATATTGTAACTGAATTGAAAATATTTAGAAAACTTTGCTTATTTTCAGGAAGTTATGACAGGTTTTCATATGACTCCCAGAAGCCATGATCCAACTTCTTCATAAATATTTTTGAAATGTATTTACCTAGGTTTTCAACTTTTTAAGCACAGCTTTGTAGCCTCATGGTACTTTAAGCTTTTGCTTTTCAATGTCATTTCTTGTTGATGTAAAATGATGTGTTGTGCTTGCAAAATGTAAGGGTTGATTTTGGTGTATTTAGAGAACTGTTAAGCTTTGTTTGTAAAATTTCATATCAGACATTTGAAATGTTTTGCTTGACCTTGAAGATTGATTTGCAAGTTTGAATAATGATTTTAGTGTGATAATGCTGTTGTTGGCTCCCAAATAAGTGTTAAGCATAGCTTTTCCTCTGAAAATACCAATCAAATGACAACTTGCAAGAAAGACTTGGTTAGCAAAACAAACTTCTTGGCTTTTAGCTAAACAAGTTCTTTGGAATTATTGGTCTGTTTGTTTCATTCCCCTGAGGTTTGTCTACATGTTATATGTTCTCTTTGTTGGTATTACCTTTATTTGGAAATATTTGTTCCCTGTAATTTACTCTGCTGCTTTGCTTGTGGTTGCTATGCGTGTCTTGCATGAATCAAGGACTAGAGATGTTATAAGGGGACAATGAAACAAAGTCTGGTTCAGCCTGAGGAAAGCCCTGTCCAATTTGCTTCCTCTGTGTTTCTCTTTGTATGTTTAACATAGCTTATCTTGCCCTTTAATTTCATTTTCTCATCTTACTGGGGTGAGGAAGGGGAGATTTCATTACTTAGCCTTCAGTTTCTTGCTTGTTTCTAGGCAGGCTTTTCCTTCCTCCTGAATGTGAGGACTGAAATAGAGCTTTTATATTAAAAAATATATATAAAGTTTGGATTAACCAACCCATTAAGAATTAGCCATCAGATGCATGATCCGTTGCCTGTTTCCATTCTTGAATTAAATTTTGTCATTGAATTTGATTTACTGAGGTTTTAGAACTGGACCATTTGGACACGTGGTAACTTATGGCCTTTTTCTACTTTGAGCTGGATCCTGGCAATGAATTCTGCTTACATTTTTCTCACTGACTTCTTTTGCACTTCACTGAAATTGGGTATCACAGTTTGGAGGATTGCATTTTCCTTCAACTATAACGAAGTATTTCCTACAAAACATTTCCTGGGCATAGTCATGTTGGTTTCACTGTATTCACACTCCTATTCCAAACAGTGTCTGTACTGAAAAACCTGCAGCTGTTCTCTGTCATGTGCTGGGCAGCTTGCTTTCCATAGTAACTGTTCTTTGGACTCCCCACTGGTGAGTGATGCCTTTCCAGCATTGGTTTGCAGCCAGCTGTATCTTGGGAGTTGCTTGGATCTGCAGTACCAATTCAGAGAAGGTTTTGGCCTCTGTGTTAAAGTGTGAGCTTTCCTTCTCCATCACTGCCTCCAACTATCTGCTTCAAGTAGCCACCAAGCAGAGGTTTTGCTGCCACTGCATGCTGGATGCAGCCACAGAACTCACAGCCAGCCTTCCTGATGTTGCTGCTTCTGTAGCCTCATGCTGCTGCTTGGGCTTGATTGAAGGAGAATCACAGGCAAAACACTTCTGCCTTTTTTACTTCTGTCACTTGCATCTTAAATCTCTGCAAGTCCCTTCACTTGTTACCTTACCATCCAGGACCTACTACTGGATCCTGACAAGCATTGTGTTCCTGGGAATTCTTCTCTCCCTTTGTATCTGTCTCCTGCATGTGCTAGATACTTTCTTTTTTCTACTGAGGTCTCTAGTGCTTTTGTTTTGCTCTTTTGAGAGATTATGTCTTGTTCAAGGAAACTTGTTTAAGGGATGTCCTACCAAGAAATCTGCTTGTGTCATGATGTGATGCTTTTATTTTTTCTTTTCTTTGTAGTCAGATCATGTTCACTATGATGTACCTCAAGTTATAATTAGACTGTTGGATTCCCTGGTTAACTTTCCTTCTCTGACAGCAAAAGAAAAAAAAATTAAAAAGAAATGCCAATCTCTTTTGAGAGGAGAGGAAGAGATTCCAAAGAAATATGGTTATATGTAGTAATAAAAAAAATCACAAATCATAGTTATTCTGCCAAAAAAACCCCAGGGGCCTTGGAAAGCTATTTAAAAAATGAAAAAATCAATAATTTAAAAACTTGATTCAAATCAAATCATACTTCATGTCAATTCAAATGATGCATTATCCTTTCTAAGGAGGAATAGTTATCTGTGTGCCTTTTGTATTGGGTTATTTGAGTTTCCAGTCAGACATAAGAGATTTAAATAACTTGAAAAAAACAAGGTTGGGGAGGTATCTCATTGTTTTATTTTGTGTGATAGTGTTGAGCTTGACTTCTGGGGAATGGGAAGTTATGGAGGCACTGGTGGCATGAAATTGAAATGCTGGGTGTGAAATTTACTCCTTGCATCCTTGTGTAAGTTCTTTAGGTAGCATTCCTATTTTTGTAGTAAAAAAATACAAAAGATTTTTTTACCTGCAGTTTCTACTGTGAATCACAGAATCAAAGCTCCAAACTGCAATTTGATTCCTCTATAAAGTGCTTGATGTTTAGCTGTTGGTGTATGCCAGGGTTTCTTATTGGTGAGTGGGAAGAAAAAGACATGGAAAGGAGATAAGGGAACATTTACAGTGTACTTGAGCTCAGTTTGATTTATGCTGCTGTAATGTTGTATATTGTTTATATTTTCAGGTGACATTGAAAATGGCTACGTGAGGCTCGTAGTTGTAAACTTAAAGGATAACAGGAAGCACTTGCCTATTATTGGGACACTTGGCATATGCTGGGAAACAGATGTATTTAAAGGCAATGTAAAGGTCAGAAATATTCTTTGTTTCTGGAAATGCTTACCTCAAAACAGAGTTGTGTTTGTGCATCTTAAATAGGCTAATTTTTAAACAACCTTTTGTTTTGTAGAAGCTGTCTGTAACCAGACAAAACCTCTATTCCAATATTCAAAAAAAAAGTGAATTTTCAGGAAAAGAGTTTTCTCCTTTCTCTCATAGACTCTGGATTGCATGATAGACCCATTATCTGTGTGTAATTGCTTTCCTCTCAGCAAAGATGCTGTGACTGACCAGCCCATGGAAATGCTGGACAAAAAAATGTACTGCAGATGTACTTTTTGTGAGGATTTTTTTTTAATTTGGTGTGAGAGTGTTATTTTTTGTTTTGTGTTTTTTATTTCTTTTGGTTTGATTTTTTTGGTTGGTTGATTGGGGTTTTTTTTGTGAGCAATAAGCCCTGAACCTCTGGGGAAATACTCTGCAGTTCTGTGCTGTATGTGCAGGGAAAGTTAGGAACTGCTGGGGAGTATTAAAATTCCAGTGGACACAGGAAACTACATCCACATCCACACAGTCAGCACCAGCTCCAGTCAGGTACATCAGTCAGCTACATTAACTCTTTATTTTAGAGGAATGCTCACACATTCTATTGGATAAAATTCCTAAAAGAATTATTTCAAACAAAGTTTCAGAGTGGTTCTGTAGCTTTTGCAATAGTGGTGAGGGCACATATTTTTAAATATACTTTATCAGCATGAATATTTCAGAAGCTGTGAAGATTCTGATAAATATGATTTAAGCACTACTGAAAAATCATCTAGTTCAACATTTGATTTCAATTTCGGCACTTCTTTTGGAAAAAACCTTCAGAATTAATAAAAATGTTGTTTCTGCCAATCCTGTATAAATTTGGAATGGAATACTGTTTGATGAGACTTTTTTTACCAAGGCATGTAGTCACAAAACAAGGAACAATGTTTTTAAACTGAAAGAGAGTAGATTTAAACTGGACACTCCATGCTGAGCATGGGGAGGCAGGAGAGTTGGAATTAGATGACTTATAAAGGCCCTTTCTAACCCAAATAATTCTATGATTTTATAGGATTAACAGCTGCTTGGCAGAGTCTTTTTTTTTTAATGAAAAAAATCCTGAGTAGTACATAAGAATTTACATTATCTGTCAGAGGAAACAGAGAGCTATGGCTGTAGTCTTTAGTTTTTTCAATTTTAATCATTTTTCTATGTGCTTACAGCATAAATTATATTTAATGTTTATTTCTAGGACAAAATAAAGAGTACAGTGGTTTTTTTAAACCTCATTTTGTGATGAGAGATGGAATATGTCAGCAGGTAGCTGTGGGTCGAATTCAGTGTAGTTTTTACCAAAAGTCTCTAAAATTCTTGAAGCATGTGAAGGCCAGATAACATCAGCCACAAAAGTAGGACATTCCATTACTTTGAATTTATTTGAATTTTAGATAATACTTTAAAGAAACAAAAAAAACCTAAAAACTTCCTTGGCACTTCTAGGTTTTTTACAAAAAATTAATTGCCAAAGTACAGATAGTTGGAAATTGTCATAGGAATGGTATTTTCCAATTAAGTGTTCTTACTGTAACCACTCCAAATCACACTCCACTGGCTTGCTTTCCCCTTCCTCTCCCCTGTGTTGTGCTGGAGTGGAGAGGTGGAGGCCCAAAAGGTAAAGATCAAGGTTGAGATAAGAGCAGCAATGAGATAAGAAAACTGAGAGTAACAGCAACAATATTAACAACAAGAATGTACAAGAGAGGGGAGTGATTCATGTGCAAATGCTCACCATGGAGCACAACCTGACCATGGCGCAATACCCCTAAGGAGAAGAAAGCTCTTTCCTTGGCCCTGGAAATGGGGTGAGGCGGTGTAGAAAAACCAGCCTCTTAGCCATGCTCCCTCCTGGATACTGCAGAAATTAACCAGATCCTGACCAGAACCAGGACAGAAATGCATGGGAAGACCCCACCATCCCAACGCCATCCCACTTTACTATTCATAATTAGCTTTTCATATGCAAGCTGTCAGACCAGAAAACAGTGATTCTTTCATGTTTCCAGTGATTCTGTAGCTCATATAAGTTTATTACACCATCATTAGGTTCAGTTTGAATTTTGTATTTTCAGCATAGTCTACAGTAGAAAGTTTAGGGAAACTATGTGTATCATATTGCCTCATGTTTGTGTCATCTGCCCTTGTGTTGTTTGATTGAAGTAAGTATTAGTGAAAGCAATGTTAGAGCAACAGAAGCACAACTATGTAGTACAGAGAAATAAAGCATTCCAAATGAATTTTTTTGGCATGGAATATGTGGTGTTGGTTTGTTTACGCTTTTGGAGCACAGATACAACATAATTAAGATAATTTGATTCATTTAATGATTCAGAACTCATGAGAATAAGGAACAGCTGATACTAACAATGACACATCACTCCTATGCTTCCAAGGGATATGTGAAACTATCAGTTTGCCAAGACCAAGGAATTGGCATTAACATTTTTAAATTATCTAGTTGTGTAATCTTGTAAAGAAATATTTTCAAGAATTTGTAAGCAGAGGAATTACATCAAGATTCTTTATATTACCTTTTTGAGAACTGAAGCTGTGAGCCTTCAGTTCCCAAAAAGAGAGTACTGTATACAGCTGGCTTGGAAGGGTGATTGTGTGTGCACTGCCTTGGGTGGTCCCTGAGTATCTTTGCAAGCATTGCTGCATTCACACAAGTTTAGCAGCTGACTTTAAACTTAGGTTACTTTCTCATATTGAAGGAACCATCATTCTTTGAGTGGTAAAGTAACGAATAGTTGAGAAAAATAGATGTAAAAGGCTTAAAAATGTTCAAGAAGTAATGTTTGATTTGGTTTGGCAGTGGTACCTTCTGTAGCACAGCATTTGATGTGTGTAGGCTGCAGTTTCGATTTCTGCAGGAAACCTCTAAGTAAGTATTTGTTGCAGTAGGTCAGTGAAGCACTATCAATTGTATTTTGAGGTTTTAGCCTCTGTACAAAACTCTCTGAACCTCTACTTACTTTGCCATGACATAGGGAAATAATCTCTTCTGCTTGTGTTTGTAGGACTGCTTTGTGATGGATCTGACTCTCTTAGATGAAACTGGAATGCCCTTCTGGTGTTTTAGTGATCCAGTCCGCATGGAATTGTCTACCAAGTCATCCGGCCTTTATGACTACATGGGTCATGTCTATACTGCAGACTATGCAGATTCAGAGGGTAAAGTCTGTGTTGAGTTTGTATGGTTGGAAGAAACCAAGGAATATATTATAGTCAGTTTGGTGCTTTATGTAAGCACCAAAAAGGTAAATAGCTGGTATGGAACAAACTACTGAACTAATTAGGTCACTAATTTCCTTGTTTTGAGAACCAAACAAACAACCCTGCTACAACAAAAAACACAGTAAACTGGTGATGCTTAAGATTGACACCAACAAGCAAGACTGGTCCTGCAAGGTTTGCAGTAACAAATGCAATTGCCTAAATTTTTTAATAGGCAATTGAGGAATCAAAGAGACATATTGATATAAGTGAGAGGTTTTCCTCTCTGTTGAACATTACATGGTTAGTCTGTTTCTCACTGGCTATATTGAAATTATTTTCAGGAAGACTTCTTTATAGACACTTGTTACTATGGTTAAGGAATTGCTTCTTTTGAGAGCCATGCTGTGAAGATGCCTTACCTTACATAAGCAACACTGGTTTTGAGAACATTGACTTTTATGCATAGTAATAAAACAGTGTGTGTGCTGTTCCCTCCAGGTTTGTGGAGTGTAATTGGTAAACGAGAAGTTTTGTTAAACACATTTTGTTAAACGCTTTTTCCAGAAAAACTTCACTGAAATGTATTTTAGTAAAAGATTGAAAGGCTAGATGGGAAGCCAGATCTGAAAATGTGTCAGTCAAGGCATTTGTTAAGAAAGTTGTGTAAAATCTGTTTATGATGTTTCTCTAAATTCTTGTTTGTTCTGTTTTCCCGTGTTCTAACCTTGTCTGATTGAGACTAGATACTTGCCTTACATATTGGCCTATGAATAAGTGTCCCAATTATCAGCCAACCTGAGCTGATATCTGCTCTTACGGAATGTTTGGAACATTCAGTTGTTTTGGAAACAATGCATATCTGATACTGTTTATCTAACAATATGAATCCATATAAAAATTGAATATATGTGTCCAATCTTTCCAGTTCCATGGAGTAACTTTAGAATCAAATTTTATACTTTCTGTATTAAAATAGTTTTTTCTAAATTACAAGATATTGTGAGTCTAGTGTCATTACCTAGCAAGGACAATTACATTGCTGCCTGCTCTGACTTTATTATGGTAGTGATTTCCTTAAAAATAAATTCTCTCTTTATTTGTTTATATACATTAATTGATTTGGGCAGACAATGTTCATATGTAAGTACTTGTCTTCTGTGCTACAGAGGTAGATAGATATTACAGCCATAAAGTTGTTTCTTAATTTAAGTTTCAAAGACAACAAGCTGAGGCTGACACGGTTCTAGTTCACCTTGTTAACCTTACCCAAAGAAGCAGTGGAAATGTTTCTGCATTTTGTCATTAAGCAGACTAACAAGAGCGATGAGCTGCATTTTGTCTTCTTTCTTACTGACTGCTGATGGGGACAGGGATCCCTTGAAGTGATATAAAGGTTTTAACATGTGGACTGGGTGTGATGAATGCCAGAATGACAGACACTGAAAGTGATCTGTGCTGACAAGTGGCCAGTCTATATTTTTGTTTTTGCCTAGATTTAGTTTTTGAGTTACTAGTTTTAGAAAGGAAATAGTGGCTCAATCCCAAAGTTTTCTTAGTCGTTGGCCTTACTGCTAAGCTTGTAAACAAAAATGTAGAATTATTCGGGATACATTGTTCCTTTGAAATGTGCAAGTATGTTCTCTTCCCTGCTGTGAAGGTACCAGGGACAATGGGCACCCAGCAGCCATCAAATGTTGAAAGGTCTGTCACTGTTCATTCCAGCTGAATTTTTATTGTATTCCAATATTTCTGGGTTTAGTGTTTTTTTAATAAAAATAAAATACTTCCTTTAATAAGCAATTTCAATTTCTAATTAATTTGATTATTTCGTACATTTATTTGATTAATTTGATTATTTTATACAATTGAATTGCTTTATAGAAAATGCTGGCATCGCTGTTGGAAGTGGAACAGGAGAGTAGGCTGTCCCTACCCCTGACATGCTAATCTAGTAGCCTGAAAGTTTACTATCTGAATTGATTAGGATGAGAGTAAGTCTTTAGCAGCACTGTCAACCTAAAAGATGATACAAGGCAGAGGAGTTTTGTCAGGTTATTGCTGGCTTATTTCTGCTGTGCATAAACATGTATTCAGCAAACCCAAGCAAACTGTTCCAAGATGTTAAAAAATGGACCCAAATGTTGCAGAGCTGTTCTCCTGTATATTCACTGGCTATAATTGTGTCCTTTCTGAAGATGTGAAGGATATGTCCTGAAATAGGCCTCAGATGGACCTAAACTTAATCTCATGCTTATGCCACTCCTTTGATTTCAGCTGACAGTTGCTTTTAACTTGCACAACAGAAGTAAATTCAGTAGCCACCAGCTGTATGATCAAATCTGGTAAGTTACATATGCCTTAACTCAAGCTTCCATTTCTTCAACTCTCGTCTTCTTTTCTTTATATAAGTAAGGACACAGACTGAACTTCCAGGAAGGAAGGGGTTTGCATTAGGTAAACTGCACTGGTCTATTTCATGAAAGATCCCATCTGTTCCAAAAACTGATGCTTTGATAAAATCATCTCCTAGTCTTCTAAGTCCCCTTTTATATACCTGGTGCAAAAGGTGGTAGAGTGAGTTGCATGTACCATTCTACAGTAAAAGATTCTTGTTATATAAAAGACAATTATTAGAACAAACAGGAAAGATGGAGGTACCAGTTGAAATCTTGTCATGTCACAACTGGTTGTGACAATAAGCCTTACCAGCACATTTTTCTTTTAATGCCTGAAGATTTTTCTTGCAGACGTTTTTAATAATTTTGTGGTACATACTGAAGATAGAACAATGTTTTTGTTATAATTTTATGCTTTATACAAGTTGTAAGACAGTTTCTGTGAGAAGTATAAACATTTGTAAGTTAAAGATTTTACTTGTGCACTTCAGGTACCAACTCATCCAATTAAAAATAGAGCAACCCTTACCAACTTCCAAATGTGTATGTTTAAGTACTCTGCAACAGACAGAACTATGGTATTTTTAGAGGGTGATTTACATGGTAGGCAAGCATAAAAACAGTACTTATGCTTATTTTAGTGCAGATATAATAGTGCTCATTTAACATAATGAGTTTAAATTGCATTGAAAAGGAATCAGTGTGAAAGTGATTTAGTGAAAGGGCTTTCATGAGATTGTTGTAGCAGTAGAGGAGTTGTCATCTAATAGAACTACATCTAAATGTTAATCCTGGTATTTATCCTTGTTTTGCTAGATGTCTGCTGTGTACCTAAATGTTTCTGTATTCTCTCTTCTTTATTTTTTAAAAAATATTTTTAGGAGGTATTTCTAAAGGGAAAATATCTTCAATGAGCAATTCATTAATATTTTTGGGTATTTAATGTGATCTTCCAGTGATACAAGCTAGAACTGTTGGTTTACATCATCTGAACAATCGTCTTTAATTTTACCAGTGCCACTATGGAATCCTAGCTCTTTACTGCAGTTGGCTTACCATAGTGGGAAGATAATAGCAGCTATAGATTCTGAAGTCTTTGTAGCACAGGCAAGTAATGACATTATTTTTCTTCCAACTGGCCTGTCAGTTGCTTTGGTTTTTCTTCCCTTCTTTTCACAATTGCTCTTATAATACATTTCACTTGCAATGTGCTTTTTGGTATCTCTGATTTAATATGGAAAGCAATTGTATGCTTTCCCTATGTATGTGAATGAGTCATTGACTCTTCTCTGTCTGGCCTCTTTCCCTGTTTATCAAATATGTTTTGATTTGTATTCATCCACTAGGTTGTTTAGGTATGGTTTTGGTTTTGTTGAAACTGTTCTCATTGTCATGTGCTTGCTTTTAGAAACAAGGACTATCTTCCTTTTTTTCTTTATTTCCCACCCCCCCAGGTACATGGCTACCTGATACTAGGGATTGAGTGCTTAGCAGAAGTATATGAATAGGATAGCATCAGCTGAAATGGATTAATTCTCTTTCAGATTAAGAATTTAGGCAAGTGATCAAGTTTTATATGTTAGGTATATCTGAATGATGTACTGCCTGGCAACAGTTATGTAGTAGCCTACGGTGTATTTACCGGACTGTTCCATGTATTCAAACAATTAGGAGGAGATTTAGGTAAAAGCATTTGCTTTTCTGCCTTTGTTGTGTACTACTGTGGCTCAGCTGATTTGCTGTGTCTAAGTTAGTTGAGATAACTGAAATCGAACTCAAACATAATTGCATTAGAAACTGTACAGAGAAAAAGGTGCTTCAAGAAGTTAAAATGAGAACAAGTGATGGGTTTTATACTCTGTGTGTAGTGAGTTGGAAGGACATTAGTATGAAAAGTTAAAGCCTGTCTCTTGCAAGCATCATAAATCAGAGGGGGAAATGGTGGCAACAGGGATAACTAGAGTGTGGTGAGGAATTTATCATTCTGAATGTCAAAGCAGTGCTTATTCTATTCTCTCTGACTCTTAAATGGTTTAAAATTTTTTCTCATGCTGTGCCTTTAAAAATGTTGGTGAAAAAGGAGTAATGATACTTTGTTAATGCACTTCAGTTGTGGAAGGTTTATAATGAAGTTGAAAACCAAGGTTTCTAAATGTATTGAAAAAACGAAAATGGGAGTTATTTTTTCTGGATTTAAGTTGCTAATCTCCTTTTGAAGAATGATGAACCTTTTGAAGGGAGATGCACTTCTGAGTCAGACACTGATCATCTGTTGGTAGGTAGAAGTACTTCTGTTCTGCTTATAGGCCACTTAGAATATATGTTAACTGTTATTTCTGTCCTGAGTCAGTCATAAAGTTAAATTCAGCTGTCTTGATGAAATGTTATCCAAAAAATGCAAGGTAGAGAAAAATGTGTAATAGCTCTGTTATGCCCTGTTTATTCGCTGAAATACTACAAAGCAGTTTAATCTGTAGGGGTTAGAAACTATTTAACCATTGAACAAAAAATACCACCACCAAACCCCTCAAGCTAATGCAAATGCTTAGCATATCAGAGCTCAGAATCATCAATATCCCTTCCTGTATCAAGCAAAAAATATACTTAGAAATAGGGCAGAAAACCCCTTTTTTAGAAGAATCTGAAAATAAAGATTATAGATTTAAGAAACCCTAACAAAACCCTAAAACCTTAGAAAGTATACTGAAAGCTCTCCATGTTTGGAAAAATCTGGAAATAATGAATAAAGCTATTCTTACTTGTGATTATCAGCGGTTCTTTGTTCATTTTTTTCTCATTTGTTTTTAGCACCTTGATTTGCAACTTTGCCTTTTCTGATAGAAATGTGCAAAGAGAGGCACACGTGTGTACCTAGTGAAAATGTTTAACAAAAACCTTGAAAGTGAAGTAAAGTACTTTGTAACTAAATAATTTTGTTCTGGGTTTGCTACCTGGATGAGATAGTAAATAAAACAATATTTTTGAGAAAAAACCCTCATCATATAACTATACCACATGTCCACCATGTTTTGTTCTAATGACACATGTATATAAGGATCTTAAAATTTCAGTTTTAATGCTAATGTGGAGTAATGAATGGAATATTTGTGTGTGAGGAAAGACAGAACTTTGTAAGACTAGCGTTCATCCATCCTGTAGAGACATTTAATGAACAAGTAATGGTGTACTAGAATTACTTAGTAATTTTTTAATTTCAAGTTTTGCACCTGCTTTCAATGTTGTAGAAGACATTGTAAAGACTGAGCTGGAAATAACACTGTCTTTAGGAAGTAGTAGAAGTAATTGATAGCATACTCTTTTTTAGAAACTCATCATTTCATGTTTACAACTTATATATTCAAAGCATGAGCCAAAGGCAGCTATTTTCGCCTTCAATTTTCACTATTTTTTGTAACTGTGTAAGTATTTGTGGAACATGAGGATTCTTGCCCTTATACTTCAATATTTCTGTAGGATCATAACTGTCGTAAGGATTGAAACTCTGCTTTCATGCAGCTGGATACCTCTGTCTGTGGATTTAGGGTATTCTTTTGGATTGAGGTAGTTAAACTGTTGATTGTTGAACAGTATGTGAAAAAGTTTGCATTGTTTTATGCAGCTCTGTTCTGTTAAGAGCCAACCTGCAGTGAATTCTTTCTAAAAAACTGAATTCTTTCTAAAAAATTCCAAATGTATCCATTACTGATAAATACACTGCCTAATTCTCCTTAGCCAGCAAGCGGAACTGTAAAAAAACTGCCACAAAGTTTATTACTTTTGAGAGACAGAGGCTTTTTTCTGGCATCTCCCCACAATCACTGTTGGCAAGTACAGCATAATTGCTAATTTACATGGGGACTTCCATTTCAGCTGCTTGGTGCACTTATATGTGAAATTTAAATTTACTGTCACAGAGCTTTCCTTTATTTCTTCTGCTATGCCTTGATCCCTCATTTTGCATGTGCAGTAATTTTGTGGAAATTGTGTACTATAATATTACAGTGCAAAGAGGAAAATGTCTGCAAATTTTGAAATTCAAAGAGAGCCCCATCTGCAAATCAGACTGTACATCCCTATTTGTATTGCATGGGACATTTATTCCAGGATTTATTAAAGCTGGAGTTTTGGTTGGAGCTTTAGCTCAACTCTTTATGTTTATTCCTACTAATCCAGCAGTAAGGATTTCCAGTGTAGATGGCCTTTATAATGGCCTATCTCTGCGAGAGCTCAAATAAATTGTCTTGCAGTGAAACTGGACAGAATTACATTCAGTAAAAAGAAGAAGAAGAAGAAGCTTTAAATTTTTGATTTGTGTTGGTAGTTTTGTCTTGACTGTTGAAAATTCTATTTAAGCAAATGGCTTGTTTCCAACTAATACTTGGATAGTCACATAAAAACAGTCTTGATTCTTGCTTTTTTGGCCAAAATCTCTATAGAAACTTACCAGACTACCTCAAATTTATGACTTAGTCAACTGAAAGCATTGCATATCATCCAAATGTTGTAGCAACTACTATGGCTTTCTCTGAGATTCCTCTTCAAAAGAGTAATTTATTCTGTTTTAAAGAAAAGAATAACAGAAATTGATTTACCCCTAATTAGTAACTATAAAATATTTTTTATCAGGCTCTAGGTAAACTTATATTGTCATAATGTAGACATTCTTACCTAGGTAGAGCATATATGTGTATCTGTTTTTGAAAACTGATGAACAGGTAATTATAGCATTTTCTATCTCTAAATAATTTGCTGCCTTCTTTAAATCTGCAATTCAAATCTTTTTCCAAGGACTGAGATTTTGGAAGTAGTTTTTTTTCAAGACTCCAATGTGATTTTAAACTACAAGATGTCTATGTCTCCTACCTACCACCCCCATTTTTTTTCTTTCTCTCTCCTTTTTTTTTTTTTTTTTTTTTTTTTTTTGTTTGCTTGTTTGGGTTTGGTTTTGTTTTGTTCTCTCTCTAGAGGTCTATGTCACATCATTGTAGCAAATAATTCTTGTTTTATTGCCTTAATGATTTTTTCTTCTAGTCCTGTAGAAGCACCAAGCATTAGGCATTCCCAGCATGTCTCATGTAAAGCAGCCTAATCCCTTCATTCCCTTTTTCTTGTTTCAATGTGATGTGTAACATACACTAATGTGCACACCAAGCCTTGCTCATAGAGAATGGCCCATGGCATTCACTCTGTTTCTGTGCAAGGTCACCTGCAGCTTAAGCATGCATTTTTTCTACTGTTAGGGTGCTTTGTAAGACTCCCAAATAAATGGTCTAAGATAAGATGGTCTGGCCATCTTTGTAACTCTTTCCAGTGAATACCTTTGTCTTGCAGATGCTTGCCTGCTACTTTCATTTCTTGCTATTTCCTGTAAAGATGTTGGTATGAGAAAGCAAAGACCTTTGTTATTACGGAGGGGTTATAGTGTAGACAAAGCCTAATAACTTTTAGATGCAGGTTGCTACCAGTGTTTCCCACGTGGCATGCTAAGACTTCATCTGAAGAGCTCAAGTTCCAAGGTTCTGGTCTCTTGGAGGAAAATGAATGTTTCCCCCTCATTGGCTTCCTTCAGGTACCTCTTTCTTTCCCATGAAGGTAGCAAACAACTGCAGTAACAGGGAATTCACTGAGGTTCATGGAAACAGGTGAGATAAATCTAAGGCCTTTGAACCTTAGACATGAACTTTCTTGGACCAAATTAGAGTAAAGAGCTTGTCATGGGACAAGTCCCAAAAGAGTGATGGAGTTCCAGTAGAAGCAGAAAGTAATTTTGGATAGCCCGTGGAACCCATTGGTCTGTTGTAATCCTTATGGAGAGGTGAATTTCTTTTATTTTCAGCATAACTCTCAGAATACAAAGTTTGCCCATGAGCAGTTTACTGAGTAATTTGATGGAGTTTTTGACGAGCCTTTCTATGATTTGATTGTGTTACTACCGACCTGTCTCCTTTGCTGTGGGCTACTGTTAAGGATTCAGGGAATGTGGTATAGGATAGATACAACAAATGTAGCCAACATATGCTACTCTTTGCAGCTTGGGAACTGCAGCGGGAATCTGCAAGATACAGGTCACCATGTGTAACAACATGCATAAGGGCTGCAGCTGAAAGTGGAAAATAGTTTTGTACTTGAATCTTTATCTCTTTTCTCTTATTTTGCTTTACTGCTTTTACTTCTTTACATGTTTCTTCCTACACTTGCATCAACTTCTGCCTTGGTCATATCATAATCCTAGTGATATTCATAGAGGGATCATAGAAAGATTCATTTATCTGCTGAATTATTTGGCAGGTTTGCTGCTGGGAGCTGCCTTATCTTTTTTAGCCTCATCAGTGTCAGGCAAATTGTCTTGCCACATAGTGACTACCATAAATCGTGTTTGATCTCTTCCCACAAGCATGGAACTATCTTAAGCATTCATGGGGGCAATTCCTGATGTCCTTGATGAAAACAATGGTAGCTGCCCAGTGGATTTCAGCAACTGAGAGACAGAAGATTGCAGGGTAGTATAAACTTATAAAACAGTAAAGTTTATACAGAGTATGTCACTTAAGTACCATATTTTTACTACTGGCAGAATTGGACAGGTTATAGAACAGATTTCAGCCATTTGTAAGGAATATGTGAACTGAAGCATTAATTTAATATGTAGCTGCAATCTGGCAACAGGTACATAGTGAACTTTCTAGTCATCTATTCTCTAAAGGACATAAATCATAAATCAGAACTTCCCCACTTAAACTTTCACTAATGCTCATTTTCACATTTTACTCCCTAAACTTTGAGAGGCAGCAAGAGAAGTCACCCAGGCATGTGAGATTTATCTCATCTAGAAGAACAGGATATAAAATAGGGAGCAAAGAAAAGATGGGGTGCTTTTGTGAAGAAGTTCAATTTAACTTCTGTGGCACTGATTGCTATGGAGGTACACAAAAGCAACAACATCCCCCCTTCACCAAGCCCCTCTCACTCGGGGGTGCCTGGGTTTGCTTTGCCCAAATGGTCACTAAAGGGTAGAAAAATCCAGTAGAAAAATCACTCCTACAAGAGAAGTGTTGAAGGCATTCAGTCCCAGGAAGTGTCCTTGCCTGGCATCCCAGTGCCAAGGGTAGGGCTTCCCCTCAGAGACTCACTACTCCCAGGAAAACCCCATTGTAGGAAGGTTTCTGGCAGGGTGTGTATAACTTGGTCAGATTGGGGCTTGTGGTCATGCAGGGTAACAGTCAATAAACTTCTCTGAGCCTCAGTGTGTCTGTGTGTGTGTCTGTGTTCTGTCACCAAAGAACATTAGCATGAAGGGGAATTAAATGAAAGCATGTAAATGAGTTTAATGAGTTAGCTTAAAAGGAATTTTGTAATTGACACTGAAATCGGTTAATTTTATGCATTAGATTTAGAAAACTCCTGTTGATGTTATAGGTGGTGCTTTTCCTAGTTTGCATATTAAGAGAGTATAAGGCTGTGGAAAGTGCTTCCTTTAGGCAGAGATATTCTAAGTGGGTCAAGAATGGTGCAGGGTGCATCAGCAACTTCACTCTGGGAATGTCACTTTCAGACACAGGCAAGTAGCTCCCCAGTCATGTCCCTTCAGCTTTGCTTCTTCCAGGGATAGTAAGGATGATGCAGCAAGTTAGCATCATCATTGTCATCCAAAAATTCCACCCCACAATAGTAGAAACCTGCAGTTTCATTACTTTCACATTTCTTCAGGTAACTATGGGGAGAAATAGGTTTTGACAGGCAAGCAGTTCATGCCTGTGTTGCCTGCTTTTCAGTAACGTGGCTTGTCTTACTCTGCTGCCTTGAAGTTTATAAGGTAGCATATCTTATCTGATAATGAAAGAAATCTGTGTTGAATTTCTTTGACTGAACCAGTGACTTGAAAGGTTCTTTCCACAAAATATCTTTGAGTATCTATGCATATGTCTCGTGTAGATTTTTATGAATGAATTAATCATCTGCTTTTCCCCAGGTCCTGGTTTTTTTTTCGGTGAGAATATTGACAGAATATCTGTGGAAAGGGGTTTGATCCCAGCAGGACTTAAGTGATAAGCATAGTTAAACATGTGAGCATACATTTGAAATGTCTGAAGTTCACTCAATACATAATTTACGTTCTGTGTTCACATTTCCCTCATTGACTTTTTGAGAAGGTGTATCACTGTGTTCATTGGAAAATTTCTTTATCTTTGTAGCACTACGTAGGAAGCAGTGTGGTCATGTAATACAATGAACGGTGAAATGCATCTCCTTGTAACAGTTCACAATTAGATTATTGTGAGAGAGTAATTTTATGAGGTCTCTCTGAAAACCACTTTTTTTCCTGAGAAGTGAAGTTTAATGATTGGAAATGGATGCTGAGAGGAATTCTAAAAGTAGCTGAACTGCTGCTCCAATTTTGCTGGGTTAACTGAGCAAAGCGAAGCAGCGATGTCCTTTTCCATTTTCCTTTTTCTAGTCAATGTATCCTGAAACTGCAGCAGTAAACCCAGGGTTAGTCAGGCAAATGTCCTTTCTGGGTATCTGCTCTCCCCATGTGGTTACATAACTGCTCTCCCCATAGGGTTGCAGTGATGAACAGTCTTTAGTTTGTAGGTCAGGATTATTTGGTGATATGTGCTTGGTTATCACTGCCCTAGGGTCGCTATTGAAGAGCCAGTTATTGAGTGTGCAGTTCTAGTTCAGTCATTGTGGACCCTGGGGATTCTGCATTTTTGTCTTGAATAACGTCCTCACAGATTTCACAGAATATTCTGAGTTAGAAGGGACTCACATGGATCATCAAGTCCAACTTTTAAGTGAATGGCCTGTGTAGGGATTGAACCCGTGATCTTGCTGTTACTTAGCACCGTGCTCTAAACAGCTTTTTCAACAGCAATCCATCTGCCCTCTAGCAGCTCCCATCTCCTCAGTGAATTCTATTCCAGGCTCCTTATTTTCATTATACCTGAGCCAATCCCAGTGTTTCTATATCCTGCTGCATTAATTTTAACAGGATATATAAAGAAACTTTGGGTGGAAGAGCTGGGGTGGATCCACTGTAAAATGTTTAAGTGGGGTCAGAGTTGAACTTTGCTTCTAAGGATTGCATAGAAAGTGGTTTGTATTTCACTTCCTGTTGTTTCCTTATTATGGTTGTAACAATTGCTTAGCTATTTTGAAGCAAGAGATCGCTTTGGAGTGTTTCTTTTGCCAGCAGATGTTCATTAGTCAACTAAGAATTTGTATAGATTTTAAAACTCTTCATTGTCCCTGCTCTGCAAATGACTTAGACATTTGTCTTTGGTATCATAACAATGTTTTTGTCTAGTTTTCCCTTAGAACTGCTCCCTTTTCTGTACCACATGAAGCTGGATAGATTCAGAAAATGTTCTGCTTCACTTGAAAACCTCAAAAAGGCAAAGTTTTGGGAGAGTAATCCCAAACATTATTTTTATTATAGGGTTTAGAAAACTTCATAATTTGTATTAAGCTTTTGGCAGTGCAACCTTTGGCAAAGTGGTTCTTTAGTGTAGATTTGTAGAACTGTGTACAGGTTTGAGGAAAAATATAGCTGTGGCAACACAGAACTAATGTGTTTGCATAGGACTCTGTTGATACAATTTAGGAACTGGAAGCAAAGTGTTAGCATGGGTCTGCTTCTAACTATTCTGTACAGCGCACAATGAAATGTTAAATAATTTGATTTAAAAAACAGCCCCAAGGCTGAAAAATTGCAAGCATTCTGAGATATTAGAAAGTCCTCCTCCAGAATTAAAAAAAAAGGAATTAAATCTGCAGGCTACACTGATTCTGAAATTGATGTGCTGCATCTGAAGGTAGCCAAGGGACAATCTGTTATGTGGTGATGAGGTTAAATGAGGCACAGCTGTAATATGACAGAATAATACAATATTTCTTATACATGATAGACAAGAATTGTCCCGTTTATGTTGTAGCCCAGTAATGTGGCATAATGGATGTAACCTGCAGTAAGTAGATTAACCTTAAGTACTATGCAATGCCAGTGCATAGCTTAAAGATGATTCTAGCAGGTAGTAGGAAATAAATGATTTTCTGAAATAAAAAGCAAGATGTACATTTCAGCAGCAAATTTCTGATAAGATAGAAAAATGATAAATGAATATGGTGCTAGAGAAAATGCTCTGAAGAATAGATTATAAATATTATTGTAAATATTATTAGTAGTAGTATTACTAAATTACAATAGCTGTTTGGCTGCACTGCTTCTGAAAAATGGCACACTCAGTGTTCTAGTGTTAGGGAGTCGTTGCATGCTGTATACTTCACTCAATCAGACATTTGCATGGCTTGATTTGTTTCAGATGTTCTCTGTTGTGCATATGAGAGTAATTTATTTTGGCAGCTGGAAAATACACTTATATCTGTGGTATACATTGATTTGTAATTTTCTATTTTCTTGCATGCTGATGGCATTTAAAGACTTTGAATTGTTCACAGCAGTAGATGTTTATTCTAGGGGAGGTATAATAACATTCTTACACACTCAGTTGGATCTTGTTAGTGCACCCTACTGGTTTTGGTATGTTTTGGAATAAATGGATCAATATGGGCAACACAGACTTGTGCAAACGCATAATTATCTGCACTACATGAAATGTTTTAAACAATATTGTCTCAAAACCCCATTGTCAGGCACTGCAGGGAATGAAGATAAAACTGCAGCACAAAACAGACTGCCTTTGGCCAGTGGAGAAGAGGTGTATTTGTAGAGAACAAAAAACCGCATCAGAGTAGGGGGATGACTCAATGAAAATACAGTCATCTGTCAGCCAAAAATTACTGCTCTAAAGGAGATAATCTAATCATGTAAGTCTCTTATGCAGTCATCATGTTTTAGAATGTGACTGCATAGTGCATCTTTCTCAGTGTACTTTGTAGTCTTTTTCCTACCTGGATAAATCTAGAGAGGGGAGGAGGAACTGCCTGTTCATTTTACATTAATAATATCCCTTTACCACTTTCTGGAAAGCTTTATTTGCCTAGGTAGCTCTGTTTAGTAATGTTTACTTCTAAAAGCATAGTGAATATGCTGCTATGTCATACATTGAGTACAGATAATTATTTTGCCACTTCCTCAGGTATATCACTGTTCTGGGATCCATGGGAGGAAATAATCCCTTTAAGAGGAATGATGAAACTGCCAGTGACTGGAAATTGTTTGAATTTGTTCAAACAATTTGAATTCTTTGAAATTTATAAACGCTAATATGAAGTTAACTCCTAAGAAAGTTGTTACCCATGGTTGTAGATGGCAACTGATTCAGGGCTGTGATAACTGCAGTGCTTGTATCCAGTCAATCTAGCAAGTGGCCAGGCTCTATTGTAACCTGACTTTTCCTGTGTGACTGCTTCTGATGCCTTCAAGATATTACAGCGTCCTCACAGGAAATACTTGAGTTATACTAAGTCTTTCAAATAGGAGTAGTTGGGGGTGATGGTTGTCACTTCTTAAAATGTGCCGTTTTCTGCAATGTCAAGACAGAATTTTATATTACTGAGTTTCATTTAACCTTTTTCAACCTTGCCTTTTTGTTTTTGCAAGGTACTGCTTTACAATAAAGTGACTAACATAATTGTTCCTTTGCCCATCCAAAGTTAAAAAGCCATGCAGGTTCTTCTTGACATTTAAAAAATATGGGTGGTCAGAATGAAAAAATACTTTGATAGATGTAGATCAACTTAATTAAACCTGCTCAGCTATTAAAAGCTGCCTTGTTAAGATAAACAGATTCTAACGAGTCTGACTTGGAGGAGAAAAAAATAAGATATTGATGTTTAGTACAGTGTACATGACATCAGTGCAGCTGATCTTTTCTTAGTGCTTGTATTTGTGACCCTCTATTTGCATTGCCAACAGTTCTCTTCAATTAAAATCAGTATTTTAGCATGGGTAGGAAATAAAATATTTGTGTTGAGGTAGATTCTCATAATGCTTAATACCTTGTGGTTTTAGAACCTAATTGCAGGAGTGGTATGTTGACAGGCAGGTGACAGATGTATTCTTCTGTTTGTCATCCCTGTGTTACAATAGTTGAGGAAAAAGAGTGAACTTGAGGAAATGCTCACTGATAAGAGGTACATATTTTAGTCCAGTGTTTTGTGCAGAACCTTTTAGAATGCAAATAGATTAAAAGTAGTTGCAATGATTAAAAATGGTTGTGCCAGTCTTCCTCTTTATGGCAATTACTCACATTTTCAGAATGACTTCCACCTCAGCATTAATACTTCAGCTGGGGGATATTTTATACTACATTTCCCAGAACACTTATGTGGCTCACATCTGAATATTCTCCAAATCAATCATAATCTCTCATTTTGATGCTGGATTGATGGCTTATGACTTTCTCATGTAGTGTCATGATCAATTCTTCTACAAAGTGCCTTATTGCACAACGCTGCATAATAATGTATAAAACTGTATTATTTATTATTTCCATTCTGAGGCCCTATTATTTCATTAGCTCTCTGACTTTTCCTGTCAGATATTGTTTCAGCAGAATATTTCTGCAGAATTAGAATTTTGATCTCAATATTGATATGTGTTCCTGCATTATCTTATTTATATGCAAATTGAGTTTCTTTAGTGTTTTTAGTAAGAACTACTTTTTTTTTGAAATTCTTTCAATTTCTGATAGTATTCACTTGCTCACGCCACCAAGACTCACAGAATATTTGATATTTAACCAACAAAAGTTCTTGCTAAGTATGAGCAAGAAGTGAAGGTCTGCTTAAAGTTTGTCCTGAACAAGCCAAGCAAAATAAAATTGTTGTAGTTTAGGACTCAAAATCTTCCAGTGCAAACCAGGATTTCAGTCTCAAAAATGCTGTGCTAATTCTACAAGTTGTGATTTCTGAGCAGGTTCATCATTTAGGCATCATGACCTCTTCCTTCAAAAATTCTTAGTTTATACTAAACATACAGTAATTAGTGCATAAATGTTTTAAGGTGGCACAGATATATTCAATTAAAACTTTGAGTGTTGAAACCAGTCCTGTTTCTCAATATCCCTTTCTTCCCTCCTCTCCTTCCCAGTTAAAACACTGCATTAGTAAAGAAGTTTGCTGCCCTAATTTGGTGTTTATTACTTCTTCTAATCTGTGGTTATAGCACATTTCAAAGTGTCTCCTGTGGGGAGAGCTGCTGCTTCCACATTCTTGCTTTTTCACTTGGTTGCTAATACAACATATTTGATCTCACTTGAAGGATGATTTTGCAGTTTACAGAAGAACTGATGTGAAATCTCACAAATAAGACTTACCCGAGATTTAACAAAAAAAGCTATACTGCAACCAGGCTCTGCAGTGCCATGGTATTTGCAACATTCCTACTGCATCAGGTTCTACAGACAACAGTTTATATAATAGGTTCCATCAGTCACAGCTGATAATAGAGAAGCTACAGTTGCTTACTTTGGCCTTGTTAGATATGGTTCATTAACAAAGTTGGGGTGGGGAATAAACACCAAGTATCCTCAGGAAAATACTAAACTTTACTCTCAGGAAAGTGGAAAGAACTTTCGTTTTTAAATGAGAACATTAGCAGAGCTAGGCTTTCTTACAGACTTCCTGTTTTATATAAAGTTTTGCTCAAAACAATATACTATGGCTGCCATTTAACTATTTGTTCCTTTGATTGTAATCTCATACTTTATAATGAGAGCATGACAAGCTTTGTCTTTTCCTTGGCAATTACAGAATGAACTAGGTTGCAAAAGACCTTTGAGATCAAGGCCAACCTATGTGACCTAACACCTACTCATGAACTAAACCATGGCACTAAGTGCTATGTCCAGTCTTGTTCTAAACATGTCCAGGGATGGTGACTCCACCACCTCCCTGGGTAGATGATTCTGGTGCCCAATCACTCTTTCAGTGAGGAATTTTTTCCTGAGGTCTAATCCAAACTTTCCCTGGTGCAGCTTAAGACCGTGTCCTCTCATTGTGTCAGTGGTTCCCTTGGAGAAGGGACCAACCCCCCGTGACTACATCCGCCTTTCAGGCAGTTGTGGAGAGTGATAAGGGCACCCCTGGAGTCTCCTTTTCTCCAGGCTAAACACCTCCAGCTCCCTCAGCCATTCCTCATAGGACTTGTGTTCCAAGCCCCTCCCCAGCCTTGTTGCCCTCCTCTGGACACACTCAAGTGTCTCAGCATCCTTCCCAAACTGAGGGGCCCAGAACTGGACACAGCACTCAAGGTGTGCCCTCACCAGTGCCGAGTACAGGGAGAGAATGACCTCCCTGCTCCTGCTGGCCACACTATTCCTGATAAAGCCCAGGATGCCCTTGGCCTTCTTGGCCACCAGGACACACTGCTGGCTCATGTTCAGCAGGCTGTCACCTGCACCCCCTGGTCCCTTTCTGCTTGGGTACTCTCCAGCCACACTGTCCCACCACAGGGGGTTGTTGTGGCCAAGGTGGAAGAATCAGCACTTGAACTTGTTAAACTTTGTGGTTTTGGAGTCTGCCCATCCATCCAACCATTCCAGGTCCCTTTGCAGCGCCCTCCTACCTTCCATCAGATCAACAGCTTGGTGTCATCTGCAAATTTACTGATGGTGAACTCAGTCCTCTCATCCAGATCATCAGTGAAGATATTGAACAGAACTGGTCCCAGCACAGATCCCTGAGGGACACCACTGGTGACTAGCTCCAGCTGGATGCAGCACTATTCACCACCCCTCTCTGGGCCCAGCCAGTTCTGAACCCAGCAAGGAGTGCTCCTGTCCAAGCTGTGGGCTGCCAGGCTTTTCCAGAAGTGTGCTGTGGGAGACAGTGTCAAAGGTTTTGCTGGAGTCCAAGTGGACAACATCCACAGAATTTCCCATTGACCAGAAAGATGACCTGGTCATAAAAGGAGATCAGGTTCATTCAAGCACAGCCTGCCCCTCCTAAACCCATGCTGGCTGGGTGTGATCCCTGGTCTAAGAGACTGAAATAGTTAATGCCTTAAACATTGATACAAAATTTTGCTCATTATAGAAAAAACTGTATAAAGAAGCTACAACCACAGAAAACTCCTTGAAGAACTTTGGGCTGTAAGTCAAACTGCTGAGATTAGATAAAGAGAAACCCATTCATCAACAATCTCAGGCCTGGGGAGAAACCAAGAAGGCTGAGGGAAAGGAATGCATCCACAAGAGAGTCAAACACTACAGAAACTCTCTCCTGTCTGGCTTTGGGGTGGGGGAGACCACAGCCCATAGAATGCAGGTCTGAAACAGTGATGGAGGAGGAGGTTTCAGGTGTAACCTCTGGTTAGAGGCAGTGACCCATCCTCCCTTACACAAGCCGGGATCCATGGAGTGGCGATATTTTCCTTGCTCTGTGTCACCCTCTTTCTGTCTTCCTGACCTCTTCTATTTCTTCCTCTTGCTTTTTCTCTCTTCTCTCTTTCTCTTGTATTTGCTATCAAATAAAAACCCATACTATTACCATTGATGTATGGTTTTACTTGCACCTTAATTCAGGCAAAGGCATTTCTAATAACTAGATGATGAAACCTGGCCATCCTCTAGGTGCTGTGTGATGGCACTTAAGATGATGTGTTCCATAATCTTGCTGGGCACTGAGGTCAGGCTGACAGGCCTGTAGTTTCCTGGATCCTCCTTCTTGCAGTGGTGTTCACAGGGGTCCCAGGAAGAGGGAAGAGATGAGGATTTGACTCCATGTTTCAGAAGGCTTGATTTATTATTTTATGATATATATTATCATAAGAGCATCTGTAGGAGTGACGGGGGTCACACACAGTCGGGATGGACGGAGATGAGAGATCTCTGCAGCCAAGTCGTGGAACTACTGGTTTATTGCAAAGGGCATGGGTGCAGGGCCCTGCTGGGAGCTGCCAGCTGCAGCTCAGAGCAGGCCCCAGAGAAGAGAGGCTTAAAGTGTAAGAGAGTTAAAGACAAAGGTTTAAGAGCAGAGAGCACGTGGAAAGGAGGGGGTGAAGAAGCGCAGAGGAGAAGATGAAGAAGTGAGTGAGAAAAGAGAGAAGAGAGCACGAAAAAGAGGGGAGAAGAGGAAGAGCGCACAAAAAGAGAGCGAGGAAAGAGCACGAAGTTCCTATTACAGTACAATAAATCATCTTCAGTGTTGAATATTCAGATTCTCATCAACCAATCTACTACAACATGCATATCCTATAACATTTCCATACAACCTATAAGAATCACTACCATTACCATACTGTGTTACATTTTAAACCCAAAATCTTACTCTTTGGGCCCTATCTGCCAAGCTGCAGAGTCTGCTCTGACCCTTGGACCTGCCTGCTTGCAGAGGGTATTGTTTCATCAAGAGGGGATTACCTTTGGCTGGCCACACCATTGTTTTCCAGTTGTTTAGTAACTAAGGGATCTCAAAACTTGCTTTCATTTCAATCTCGCTTATAGTTTCTATATTCTCAAAATCTTTTGCCAGGCAATCATATTTATAAGGCTTTCCTGTTCCATCCTCCCCAACATATTATATTAAAGTGACCTATTAAAACTATACTGAAAGAATTTCATCAGAGGGCTAGCAAGCAAGCAAGAAGAAAATAGAATGATAACAAAGGCTTGTGTCTGACCCAGAGTCCAAGACTGCTGGACTGTGATTGGCCATTAATTAGAGAAAACCAACATGGACCAATTACAGGTGCACCTGTTGCATTTTGCAGCAGCAGATGATCATTGTTTACATTTTGTTCCTGAGGCTTCTCAGCTTCCCAGGAGAAAAAAATCCTAAAGAAAGGATTTTTCATAAAACATGTCTGTGACACCTTCTGGCCCTTCTTATGGCTGGGTGTAACACTGGCCAGCCTGACAGTCATCTGGGACCTCCCTGCTGAGCCAGGACTGCTGGTAAATTATGAGAGTGGCTTCACAAGCTCATCTGCCAGCTCCCTCATCGCACTAGGATGGATGTCGTCTGGTCCCATGGATTTGTGAGCATCTAAGTGGCTCAGCAGATCTCTGACTTTTTCCTCCTGGATAACTGTTCCCTCCCTGGATAATTCTGCTCCCTGACACTATTTCCTGGCCCCGGAGGACAGTTGTTCTGAGGACAACCTGTCTTTCTGATGAATACTGAGGCAAAGAAAGTGTTAAGTACCTCTGCCTTTTCCTCATCTTTAGTTACTGAATTCGCTCCTGCATCTGATAAAGGATGGAGGTTGTCCTTGCCCTTTTGCCATTAATGTATTTATAAAAATATTTTTTATTGTCCTCCACACAAATGGCCAGATTGAGTTCTAACTAGGCTTTTGGCTCTTCTAATTTTTTTCAAACATGCCCTAGCATTGTTGGAAAAAAGCATCCCTTACGCATTTTCTAATACACCTGACCCTCCCTCCAAAGGTGATACACCCTCTTTCTTTTCCGTAGCTCCTTCAGAAGCTCCATGCCCAAACAGGCCAGTCATTTTCCCCATCAGCTCATCGGGACAGTCTCTTGCTGTGCCTTTAAGACTTCTGTTTTGAAGCACACCCATCCTTCCTGCACTCCTTTGTTTTTGCGGGCTGCTTCCCAAGGTACTCTCCAAATAAGTCTCCTGAATAGGCCAAATTCTGTCCTCTGGAAAGCCAGATGGCCCCCAACCACCACATTTCCCATCAGCCCAACTCTGTTTGCAAACAGCAGGTCTGGTGTAGTCCATTCCCTGATGGACTCGCTCACGAGCTGTGACAAGAAACTCTCCTCCATTTACTCTACCAAGCTCCTAGAGTGTCTCTTCTCTGCTGTGTTGAATTCCCATCATATATTTGGCAAGTTAAAGTCACCTACAAGAACAAGGGCTGGTGATCCTGAAACATCCTGCAGCTGCTTGTAGAATAAGTTATCCACCTCTTCTTCCTGTTTGGGTGGTCTATCACAGACTCCAACCAGGATGTCAGTCTTGTTGGCCTTCCACCTGATTCTTACCCATAGGCACTCAACTTTATCATCATTAATCGCAATTTCTATGACATTGAGAATCTCCCTAATATAAAGAGCCATCTCTCCACCTTTTCTCCCTTGCCTTTCTCTTCTGAAGAGCTTGTAGCCATCCATTGCAGCATTCCAGTTATGTGAGTCATGCCACAATGTTTTCATGATGGTGACTGTGTCATAGTTTCTTGCTGTACCATGGCTTCCACCTCCTCTTCTTTGTTACCCATGCTGTGTGCATTAGTGTACATGCACTTCAGCTGGGCTGCTGATTTCATCCCTGACTCTGGCTTATGACCCCTGGGCTTGTTTATGGAGAGCCTAGTTGCATCCCCTTCCCTCTCTGAACCTAGTTTAAAGCCCTCCCAGTCAGTTCCACCAATTTATGGGCTAGAATCCTTTTGCCCTTGATAGATAGATGGAGTCCATCTGGCTTCACCAGGCCAGGTGCCATAAAATGATCAAAACCCCCACAATTCTGCTGATGCCATCAACCTTTGAGCCACTTGTTGATAATGCAGGGTCTCTTGTTCCTGTCATCATTTGTCCCTGTCACTGAAGGGACTGAGCAGAACATCACCTGTGCTCCTGCCCCATCAACCACTTGGCCCAGAGCCCTAAAGTCCCTTTAAGTGTCCTTCTTTCAAATCTCATCACTGCCAGCCTGGAATATCAGTGGATAATAATCAGAAAGCTGAATCAGCTCAGGGAGTCTCCTGGTGACATCCCACCTGGGCCCGAGGGAGGCAGCAGACCTCCTTGTGGGATGGGTCTGGTTGACATATGGGGCCCTCTGTTTCCCTCAGAAGGGAGTCACCTGCTGACAACCCTTCTTGCTAATGCTAGAGACAGTGATCCATCTGGCAGACCAAGTCTAACTGGGAGGCTCTCTGGGCAGTTTATTTTCTTTTATGTCTTCTGCCTGACCCTCTGGATCCAGGCCTCATACCTATTCTGAAGTGGCACCTAGATAGGTGATGGGGATCAGAAGGAATTTTCATTACCTCCCTCATTTGGGACCCATTTTCTCTCCCCTTCATCTACTAGGTTTCCTTCTTTTGCCTGATGGTAGGTGGTATGAGAGTCCTCTGCCTCCTGGTAGGCTTCTCACAGGTATTGAAAGGGCAAAACTTCACCAGTCTATTTTCCTTTCACTTTCCCTAATACCTCCTAGTCTTTCTAATACCTCTTACCTATTTCTCTAATACATCCTCCTTAAGCTCAGCCAGCAGACAGAGGAGGTCATTCACCTGTACGCACCGCAGGCAGGCGTCCTTTGCACCATCCCATGGTACTACTGACAGGCTCAAACACTCCTTACAGGAAGTGGTCTGGACAGATGTGTCCTTCCTGGGGGATTCTGTTTGGGTTGGTACTTTTACTAGGTATGGCTTTTGATTGTTTGGGGACCATTGCTGTTAAGGAAAAGAAACCTTAAAAGAAACAAACAAAAAAAGCCAACACAAAATAAATATCCCAGTAGCAGGAGGATGACCGCAACCCTGCCTGCATGCCCTGCCTGTGCAAACTGCCAAGCCCCTGTTTGCCTGCTCCCTAGAGCCTTCCTTTAATCCCACCTCCAATGCCTAGAGGAAGCCCGCCCTAGCACCTGAATGGGTAATGAGAAAAGATCCCAATTTTTCATCATTAGGTCATAATAGAATTTGCAAAATCTCTCTCTGACAAAATTCCCTGGTTTAATTCCATTAAACATCTGTAGTCTGTTATTTTCTTTATTAGGTGGAAACCCATGTTATAGTTTGTTGTTGTTATATTTCTAGAGTCCCATACTGTCGCAATCATATTTCTAACATCCCGTACCTTCTCTTGGTGATATTTCTTGGGGGCAGTTCTTCACAGCACAAACTTCTTCTTCTGCTTGCTGCTTCTTAGTCAGGGCTCCTCCCAGGCTCTCTCTGACTGGCCAAACCCACCCCCTTTTATATTTTAGTACTATATTTCCCCCTTTTCTTTTACTTACAGATACTCAAGTACAATACATACATTTCCCCATGACTCAAAGGCCATATTTCTCACAGCTCCTGGCTGTCACAGCTCCTCAACTCAAAGGCCATGTTTCTTCAGAGCTCTCAGCTGTCCTATCTTCTATCACATCAGGGTCACCACTGATTGTATTCATATTTCTAGAGTCCCATACCTTGTCAGCTATACTTCTTGGGGGCAGTTCTTCACAGCACAGACTTCTTCCTCTGCTTATTGCTGCTTCTTAGTCAGGGCTCCTTCCAGACTCTCCCTGACTGGCCAAGCCCACCCCCTTTTATCACAGTTATCTTCACTAGCTACAGCTGCAGCTCAGTTAAAGACTGCTATTAAAAATTGCAGCTGCAGCCCATCAAGAACAACTGGGGCTTATCAGGGCAAGGCCTATATACAGATATTCAAGTACTATATTTCCCCCTTTTTCTTTTACTTACAGATATTCAAGTACTATAATAGTTCATTTGAAATTTCTAAAACTCAGAAATTTTCTACATGCCAAGCTGTATGGTGGCTGTTTAAAAATGCATGTATTTTTCTTCTGTGAACTTGACCAGTTGAGTTTCTGTTGGCTTGGCTTGCTTTGTGTCAGAGTAAAATTAATTAGAAGTGAAGGCATTCTGAGTGACAAGTTGGGCATGCCAGGATGCTGCAGATGTAGAGGTGATGGAAATGTACTATTTATATCCGTTGTTAATTCCAAAGTCACAACATGCAAATTTCTCACAGGCTTTCATGAGAGGTCAGTTGTGGAATGCTTTAGGGAGATATTTCTAAAATTAGCAAGATTGGAATAAAAAATTAAAGTCAAAATAATAGCTTCCAGAATGTGGGATTTTTTGGATGAACACTTGGTCTATATTGATCTACTAAGATTTTTATCATTGGAATGGAATATTATACTTTAGATAAGTTAAAAGGAATTAGAAATATCCTGGCCCGCTGCAATGAGCCCTTAAAGAGCTGCAAAGAGAAAGCTCTACTTTGACTTACATGCAAGGTGAAGTTTTTTCCATAGCACAAAATATCTGTCTTGTGAATTTGGTTTAGTTATGGGAAAGAGGAGAGCAGTGAGTAAGTTGGAAGGTACCTACAGATAAGCTGGTGATGCATTTTCAAACAAGAAGGGAAAGAATATATATGGGCTGGTTTGTGCGGTATAGCTACCTAGTAAATTTATAATTCAGGACACATCCTCACAGCTGGAAGTAGTTTTTGAAAAAGAAACCACTTTTTCTTTTATGACGTTATTTAAAAAAGAGATTGTTACTTTTGAAAGTGTAGGAATGTTAAGAAAGTACTTGCTTGGAAAGTAACTGCTGTGACTCAGCATGTAGCTACAATGGCCTACTGGAGCTAAATGTAAGACAATCAATTGATGGCCTTGCATATCCTAAATTGTTACCTCCTGCAGCCTTTGTAAAGTAGTCACTGTGGTGGCAGCACTTCTGCTGAGTTTAGAGTCCTCCAATGCTGCTCAAATGCAGGAGAACCATTGGAGTGAAAGGGATATGTGAGCAGATACACAGGTAGCTCTGAAGTTTCTTTGAAAGTGTGGCAGAACTGCCTTCTGAGGTGGAAAAGGACTGCAGAATTGCCACTTTTTAAGTTTTAGGTGAGACTCTCAGCTGTTCTCAATAATAAAAGTGGAAGTGCAGGACTTGCTGCAAGACCTTGTTTGGGCTGGATTTTAGTCAGAGTCTGATCATAGAGCCCACAAATTTTTATTTTAGAGCGTATAATACTTGGAGCTTATAAATACTTACTTTTTCCTCATTTCTCTCAGATCTTCATAAACTTCATTGCTGCTGCTTGATTTTATTCCTTTCCTGTTTGGTTTGTTTGAGTTTTTTCCATCAGTTTATGTAGACTTGAGCTAAAGAGTATAGTGTGGGTTTTTTATTTTATTAAACAGCTTAAGGCAAAACCCCTTTATCCGATTGATCTTATTAGTAGTATCTTGTTCATACATCACAATATTTTATCATGCAGTACTAATGTTTCTTGTTTATTCAGCTTTTACTGTAATACCCGTTAAATTATAATGAACTCTTTGAGCTAAGTTTCCATTTTAAAAAATCTGTGTCATGATATTTAGGCAAAAGTCTATGCCTTAGAATGCATTAGCTAAAGGCAGAATTTGTATTCCTGCACAGCATTTATTCCAAAAGTAATAATTTCTGGTAATAAGAAAATGAAAATGAGATGATGTGCCTTTAGACATTAGGGTCATGGTCATGGAATGAATTGTTTGACTATAGTCCAAGTCTTTTTCAGCAGGCTGTCTTTGAGAAGTCTTTTTTTTCTTCTACTTTTCTCCCTTGACAGTGGCTAAAAGAATGAGTTTTAGGGAGAGCAGAAGGCTAGAGCAAGCCTGTAATGATTATTTAACAGAATATTCTCCCTCCCGCTAACCATTTTCACTGTAGGACTTCTAAAGCTGAATTTGGTTTCTATTCATTTAATAGCTCGTTTTGTTGTCAGGGAGCTGTCTGTGGAGGATCTACTGTCACTGTGCCTTCTGTTGCAGATTTCTTTTTGAGTCTCTCAAGCAACACTTCTCAACACCTCTGATTTCAGGGCTGTTCTGAGGAGAAAGACACTGACCTGATTTCCTCTGATATTTAAAGCCTCCCCTGTAAGTCCTCTGATACCAATTCATACACCACTGAATGGATGAAAAGAGACAAGAATAAACATCCTCAAAAGCATCATTACAGTGGATGAACAGTGAAACAATGTATTATTCAGTGTTTGCACACAGTAGAATATTCTGCTTGTGTTCTGTCATTCTCATTGTAGTAGATAATTGTGTGCTGTATGCAAGTAGAACAAGGTTGAAATACTAGTGTACCCAATGTCTGCAGTTTCAAGAAGAATGTGTTGAGTTAGTGAATTTAATTCTGTTTCTGGAGGGAAAAAGAATTGCAAAAATACTTTAATTTAGGGAAGTGAATAGGAACCTGAATTGCTTTGGAATTGAAGTCTTCCAAAGTTTCCTACTCTAAATAGTAAGTACCATAAATGTATCACTACTGCCGTGATTTTTTTGTCTTTGCCTCCTCCTAAGTGAGGAGGCTTATATGCACATATATAGAAGTAGTTTACTACTTTTAAATGATAGTAGTAAACTGGTGATCTGATTTTGCAACATGTACTCACCATGCCTAAGCACACATGCTGTTTGTTAAAGTGTAAATGCACTACTCATTTTCTGAAGTTACATGCATATACAATGAAATGGAAATGTTCCTTGCAAAAGGCAGACACTTTATTTAGCATCTTTTGAAAGCAGTTGTAGATAGCCTCACTTACAGGTTAGCAATGATTTACAAGTTTTCTGTCTTCTCTGAGTGTAGGGTTTTCTTAGCCTTACAAAACAAGCTGTGAGAGATGGAAGAAGGAAGAATGAGAAATACATGTGGATTGTTTTAAAGCATTGTGTTTTTAAGCTTACTTAAACTCAGAATTTCAGGTTGTTGTTCTGTTAGAAATAAGAACAATAACATATGTTCCACTTTATTGAGATTTTCTTTGAAAACGTTTTTGCAAGAGCTCAAGAAAACTCTGCATTTGCTAGTCAAGAAATAAATGAAACCTTTTTTCACTTGGATTCATTATTCTGCAGATCGCTGCAGTTGTTAGGGAAAATACAAGGTAGCAATGTACTTTCTAACTATCCCTAACCCTGCTGAATCAACCTTTTAGACCATGCTTTTCTATTTTCTTGTTATTAGTGTCATTCTAGGGTGCTATGTCTGTTTATTAGAAGTAATCTGCAAGTTTTACCTCAAGCAGTTTGAGTTCAAATATTTCCAAGAACAACATTGATTGCAGTAAATTCTGGCCACTCCTTGCTTAGGCTTATCTATAAAGAAACCTCTTACCTGAGAGGAATTAATGGTTACTGAATCTTTTTTGTGAAAAACAAATAAAAACCTTACCTCAAAGGCTAGACAGTTGCTTACTTGCTTACTGATTTGGGGGAAGTAATGTCATTGGAAGGGGTATTAAAATATGTGTTGAAACTGTTGCTGCAATTTACATAGGTTTTCTTAAACTTTATGTTTCTCTTTTGGACATGGTTTAAATGTTTCAAAAAATATTTTAGTTCAGACAGATCTGATATTTACCTTGTTTCTTCCCCTGATCACCACTAACAGAATCATACAGACCTGTTTTTTCCTTGCAAATTAATTGCAATTAAATACCAATTCAAAGGACTTTTTGGCTTTTATCTACCTGGATATGCTTCTCATCAGGAGGTGAATTACAAACTTGCAGCTACTATTTTTCTTGCCTTCTTAGGAAAAAGGATTTTGCTAAAGTATTTGAAGAGTACTTGAAACTAGTAAATGAAGCAAAGGCATTGATGGTGATAGCAGACATATATTTCTCCACAATGACTGTTCTCTGCCTCTGGCCTTACCACTGTTTGGAGAAGTTCTCTCTTTGGCTTTTACATCCATGGCTTCTTTATCAGGTTTTGTAGCTGATTTGACAATTTTTTCCAAGTTTGATATTTAATTGTAGGAAGTTCATAATTCTTGTTTCATATCGGTTTTCAAGCTCTCTTGCTATCTCATAGATGCCTGGCATGGGCTCAGTTTAAGCTTTTCATTTATATATTCCCCCAGGGTTTGGAAGAAAACACAGAACCAGCACACCCTGTGTGATTGAATTACAGTTTCTAGGGTAGCTAGGCACTGCCAACAAACAGCCATTTCTACTGAGCACGATGTTCACTGTAACACATATTACAGAACCAAACAGGCCATTTGCAATCAATGGAGAAAAGTAGGATGCTAAGCTTCAGTGAGCACTCAGATGATTGTGGATCAATTGTGCAAACAATTTGAGGAAAGTTAAAACAGCTTTTAGTACACTGGCTGTTTACACGAGCTTAATGCAGTGGATAAGCTGTTGATGCCTTTTGCAATTGCATTAGGCCCTGTCTCCCTTCCAATCTCCTTGGGCTTAGTGCAAGGATCAGCACAATGGTGTTTGTCTCCTCCGTAGCACTCCTCTCAAAACTGGTAGGGTGTGGATAATGAGCGCAGAGGGGTCAGCTGCTACCTCCCACAGGATGGGGCAAACCTTAATTGGGGATGCAGGCCAGGTGCACCGGGGGTATTTGTTCTGTGAGTTAGCCAGCAGACTCTGGTTCTCTGGGAAACTGGGAGGGAAGGTAAATGTTATTGCTGTTGTAATTGATTTTTTTTTTCCTTTTTCTTTTCATTGGCCTTGGATTTAAGATAGCAGTGACCTGGGCCCTGTATTGGAAATACCTAATCTATTAAGCAGTAAAGCTTAATTTGTACCTTATAATTTAATTAGTGAGTGATTATAAACTGACCTAATCAGGAGCTTATTTCTTCACAAGATGTATGAGAAACCAAAACCCCTACCTGATACCTTATGGAGGATTAATTTCCTCAATTGCATATTTTTGCTGATCCTTTTCAGTGAGAATTCTTTGCTACCTATAGCAGGATCAGATTTCTTGAGAGAGAGCTTTTTTGTTTGTTTTGTAAGTAACTGTTGGGTTATTGCTGTTTGCTTTTCACAGTGTTCTTATGCTATGGCAGCTTTGTTCAAATATGTTATACCTGTGTTATGTCAAACAGCAGGAGTTTTTTGGTCAAAATGTTGGAATACCCGAATATATCTATCTATACTTGTGTTTGTTGGACTTTTGGTTTATCGTGAACCCACAACTCTGTGCTATTTGGAACGATGCTACACATAACTGGCAATTAAAGTCTTCTGAAAAAGGAAGGACAAAACATGCTCTTCATACTGTCACTGAAAGTTGGGAATGAGACTTTCAAACACTGTAATCTCAGTATTAGAGAGCAGCATCTCTTTTATTTTCAACATTGGGTATGAGGGAACATTTGCCCCTAATCCCCATTGAGCAGCTACCTAACAGATAGTTGAAATCTATATAACTTAGACATAAATCTTTTTAACTTATACATATTCATTACATTTCCCCAAACTCGTGCATATATGCTAAACGTTCCTGCAATTTTTTGGCGCATTTAAAGCACTTCTCAAAGCTTATTTACATCAGAGTAGGGGTCTTTTGTGAGTTTTTGGTGGTTGTTTGGTAAACATGCTGTTCCTCAAATTACTCTTTATTGGTTGTAGGCTTCCAAAAAAACTTTCTTCTCTTAGGGTCCATCCCAGGGATGTGGTTTGGCCAATAAATACCTTCTGGAAAATGTTTCTTAGGCCCACAGTCTTCAAGGCTAAGATAACCACTTGAACATATTAATACAGGACTAAGCACTGTCATTTAAAGCTGAAGGCATTTATAAGACTTAAGCACTATTTGCTACAATTAAAGATTGCCCCAACAATAATAAATGTGTTTCTTATAAGAGAAAACAAAGCATTTCCTTGTTACCTATTTAATTTGCATAGATTTACTCTAGAATTCTGTCTTTTTCTGCTCAGATGGTCTATAAAGGTCTGTGTTTATATAATTAAATAGTATGTAGGTGATCACAGTAATGATGATCAAATTGTGTTTCTGAAGAGTAATTTAGTCCTGCTGTGGTTAGAGTACCCTATGACACACAAAAGACTTATATGTTCACCTGCTGTTCCCCATGACAGTGTTCCTGTAGCACAGCTAGTTTTTCCTTTCATTAAAAAGTTCCTGCCTGCATGTCTGACTTTTATTACCATTATAATGTAAAACAACATGGGTGCACTTAGAGAGTAGTGAAATATAATAATTGAGAGAAGTCCTTATCCAGTGCCCCAGGATTTAAACTGATTTCTGCTGTCAATGTTTCTCCCCTCCACCTGTCAAACTGATTTTCTTCTTATTGTCATAGAGCAGGGATTGTCACTGTTCACTTAAAGCAGATAAATTTCCAATTATGTTTCAGGCTTGTTTGTAGTATCTAAGAGCAAACATCTGAAAAGCCACTTGCCTAAATTACAGTAGTAGTCACTTGGACAAAATGTGTTTGTGAATATATACAGATACTTACGCACACAGATATGTACTTGGTGCTTTCTCAGGGAATGTTTATTTATTTGCCTGGATTATATTGGTGGGTTCTTTTTAGTTCATGGAAGTTAATGAATAGGACTGTTCTTAAAGAGACAGAATGCCCTATAGGATTCCACGTGTCTTGAGATACAGTACTCGCTTCTCCACTGCCTTGCACCTTACACTGTTTCATGCTTGCATAGGAGGGGGTATCAAATATTATCAGTGCAAACCAGTACAGGCAATGGTAGAGGAGTGGACAAAAGCAATACTCAAGACAAGCATGGCCCTAATTGTTTCTTGAAGTAGTATCATGCTCATGAATAAATATAATAAATCTATTTGGTCTAAACAAAGCAGAAGGGTTAATTCATTTCTTGGGATGCAGACATGATGGATCACATCTTGAGCCTTCTGATGTTGCAACAAGCTGGTGATTTATGGTTTGTCATCTATAATTAAGAGTTCCCAGCAGATGTGTTTATTACTCTTCCATAGCACTGTGGCAGTAAAGCAATACCTGCATGCAGTGGTTGCACAATTATATATGACTGAGAGTCTCAGCTCAAATGAGTTCAATCTCTAGCTCATAACTGACTCTTTTATTGCCTTCAAATGGAACTAATTTTCTTTGACTGTAGCATGTCAACTTTGAATTAGTGTCCTTACCTTATGTGGTTCTAAAACTGATTGACATCAACTTGCATTTTTGCTTTATTTTTTATTAAATTGGGAAAATACTTTAGGAATTCAGGTCTTTAGAAGATCAGGTTTTCCTGACTCTCTTATCTGTAGTGTGTATCATCAGATATGTGTATGATTTTCCACTTATTTTGACAGCCTTTTCACTAAGACCTGTGTGGAATGGGCAAGGGTGATTTGTGCACTACTCTGCAGCTACAAAGCTGACCTGAGTGTATAAATTTAAGAAAACAGTATATTATTGGTTTTCTTTGTTTTGATTAAAAAAAAAAAATAGATTAACTCCTGTGGGTTTTTTCATTCTTTTTAAACAAGTGATGGTGTTTGATGGAAGGGAAGTTAATTTCCAGACTAGTAGGATGGCATGCTGTTCCTTTAATTATGTATTCACAGCTTCTGTCTACTATGCTTTGTTTCAGAGTAAATATTTAAAAACTCACTCTTTCAAAATCTTTAGATTTGCCTTTGCATCCAGCATAAAATTAAATACTTTCTATATGTGATAAAATGGATTGACATTTTTTTATTATATAAGTGTTTAGTGGTGGACTCAGGTGTAAATATGAATTTAATACTAGGAAAATATCTAATGTGATTTCTGGAAGTACCAAATTTTCACTCTCTAGAAAGAAGCAGTTATTTGTTGGTAAATAGATTGGTTTGACACCCACCCATGTTTATTCAGATTGGTTCCTGCACTTGCAAACTGCCAGCTTTGTTTTCTGCTGTTGAAAGAGCAGCAGGAACTCAATATTTAAGAACAGAATTAAATAATACTCACAATTTAAGGGAGACTTCCTATGTTCTGACTACGTTTTTACACTTTTCAAAATGTTATTGCCCTAATGAATACCTGGGACTTTGTAAAAGTTTTCTGTGGCAGTCAGTAACTCATGTTACTGTGCAGCACAGGAGAGATCAGCTCTTGTTGGAGAGGTAAAAGTCAGTGCTGAAAAAAGAAGAAGGATCTTGTCCTTCAGTAGGCTGGCAGGACTCTTCAAATGCCTTTTATTATTCTGCTCACTCACAGCAGAAGCTCCACTTCTCACACAGTATGTTATCTTAAGCCACATAAAGCAGAATTCTCCAAATAATCACAAATAATTTAGATTAATTCTGTTCTTGCTTTGAAGACTTCTAGGGTCTGATTTCATACCAAAGCCATATAAGCTTGGTTTTACCTTGGAATTCTTGAACAGAAAAACTCAAGGAATAATTCAAGCACTGAAGTCCCATTGAGCACAGGCCCCTACCCTGGATTTCCAACTTCCTAGGGGATCCCAAGGGCAGCTCAGAGAGAGCCTCTGCTTTGCATTGTGGAGACACTCTTCAACAAGATTTATCACCCAAAGGATTTACCTAGAAAATAAACTCCTTTGAAGTAAAGTAAGGCTGCAGCTTATTTTCTATTGCATTGACAGCTGCAGAATGCTGGCATTTTTCTGTTACTAGTTCTGCCCAATACTGATATTTTGGATGGTCTTTGTTAGGGCTTGAGAACAGTGCAGGAATGACAATAACCAGAGTGTCTGCAAGTGAGCTGAGCCAAGTCAGGTAGCAGGGAACATCAGTTTGTTATGAGAGCAATTGAATTCAGAGTTGCTTTTGGAGTCCCAGTAGAGCACTTTTCTGCTGAGAAGTGCTTATTCAAGTTCAATTTGAAGTATTTTGCAGGAAGCCATTTCTAAAAAAAGCCCCTTTTGATGGCTAACATAATTATATTAACATTGATATATAATAACAGTTTGTGTCTAAGATAATTGAGAGAGCGACTGTTAGAGTCAATATATGAAAAATGCCTTCCAGTAGGATTTGGGAAAGAACCAACTTGTCAGCATTTTGAAGTGATTAAAAGTGCATCTATACATTTGCCATCTCTTGAGAGCTGTTACAACTCAAACCAGCACTGTCTGTCACCACAGGGGGTGACAAACCTCTATAAGAAATCTATTTTTTGCTTGATGCTCTTGAGTAATTTCATGCAATAATTACTCTCGGTGGCTATGACAAGTGTACCTGTTCTATGCCCTATTTGGCCTATTTGTGTCCCCCCTCTCATGATGCTGTTCTGAACCTTCTGCAAGGTGTTTGGCCTTCCCTTTCTATTTGTTATTATTGTTATTATTCCCTTTCTATTGTTATTATATATATTATTATATATAAAATATATTATTATATAAATTCAGAAATGTATGAGGCCTGTGTTACAGCTAAGTGTAGAGAAGAAGCTGGTTAGTGACAGTTTTTTGAAGACCCAAGTGTATAAAGGGAAGAGACATTCCTGATTTATTTATTAGTCCTCCTATAAGCAAAATGCCACTTGAGGATTGATCTGTTGAGTCAGAATCTGTCCCATTTCTTCCTAGGGCTGTTTAATGAGGGGATAAATATTGGTCATTTTTGGAGGAAGAATCTGTGTTAAGGAAATAGTGTTAATCTTGAAGCAACTAGAAACTGCCTCAACTGCTGAGGATGCAAGAGGTGGCTACCGTTGGTTGGCCCTGCTCTTCAGGGCAGGGTCTCTCTTCCAGGAGCTTCCTTGGTACCTCACAGACCTTCAGCAGAATGCTGGAGCTTGGGCTGGGGCAGGGGAGGAGGATGCGATGACCTGCCTGTAGGAGGGGAACCATCTGTGTAGAATCAGGAAAGATGGAAAATAGAGTGATATTTCTGTGTATAGACCTGGCGTTTTAGGTGGCAAACTGGCTTTTACAGCTACAACACCCTTTTAAAAGATGAAGGATTGCTGTGGAGAGGAGGATCTACCTGACCAAATGGGACAACAGCAGCTTTGCCAACAGGCTGGCCAGACTGATGAGGACAGCTTTAATAAGGGACAACTTAGGACACCATATGTGACGGTGCAAACTGGCAGTTACGTGAGACAGCTCAGAAACAATAAAACAGGGCAAAAATACACCTGTATAAAATGTATGTATGTGGATGCATGGGGCCTGGAAAACAAATGGGAGGAACAACACTGGTTGTGCTGCAAAATCTACAGTTGAACTGCATCACTTGCAAGGAAGGGGATTGATTAACTTTCTTGACTTATCGCTTTTCAGGCCATACCTAGGCTGCTGCATGCAGCTTTGGACCAGCCCCCTTCTCAGTGTAAGACACACATTCAGCAGAGCCCATCAGGATGGGAACCCTTGTCCTGTAGGAAGAGGCTGAGGGACCAGGGCTTGGAGCAAGGAGCAGTACCCCAGTACTTTGGGTTTCTCAGCAGCAGCCCTGCATGCTGGCAGAGAGGTTCAGCTGGGGAACAGGATCAGCCATGCATGGGCAGGATGTGAAAGGCAGCTTGCAGAAGCTGAAATAGAGGGTCCAGCCTGCATGAGAGGAACAAGGGCTTCCCCATGAGGACAGCCCAGGGAAGCAGGCTGTGCTTGCTTTGGTGCACTCTACTTAGAAATTGGAGTAGCTGCACTTTATCACAGTTCTGCCTTGGTAATCTCAGGAGAGTCAGGAGTGATTGACATGTGCCTAGCTGATCCTGTCTTCATGCATGGATCAAATGTGCCATGTCATCTCATGGGCTTTGGGGAATAATGCCACCAACTGCTCTATGCTCCATTGTTACATTCTTAGTCCTATGCAAAATTGTCAGGGGATGTAATGCTGGTCTTTCTTAGGCTGTGTCTTTTCTGTTCACAAATTCACAAACTCAGTGGATATGCTGGCCTCTTAATACCTTAGAAGTGTTCCATTTTTCTGTTTTAGAAGGCGGATTATAGGAGGACTATGCTTGTAGAAGTCTGGGGAAGGTAGTTCGGCGTACAGATCTCTGCAGTTATAATTTGGTTACTAATCTGGTCTTTCTCATTTTCTAACCATAGGTGTAGAACATCCAAATTAATTTTGCTCAAATATCTGAATCTGCAGATGCAGGGATTTCACCATCCTAAATGCAATATTTTGATTTTTCAGTAAGTGAAACCTATATTTCTTGTTCTGGGAACAGTGCCTTGATCACGCACTTCACATGCTTAGCATGTCATAAATTATTTAGACAATTCCATTTAAATATTAGAGATGTGACAGTTCTATCCAAAATAAAACTTCAATACAGACAAATTCTGCCAGTCTGGCTTTAGGCCTCTGCCTAAAGCTCTAATTTAAGAGCTTGTGATATTTCAGCTCAATTTGTAGAAGCTATGTAAGGCATTCAAAGTAAGAGATTATAGGATGGGCATATCAGACTCCTTCAATCATATCCCATCCACCCACAGTACTTTTTGGTCTTCTCAAGTATAAATTCAAATTCATTTCACAGGAAAAGAGGTTTCAGAAAGATCTTAAACTTACCTTCTACATTACAAATAAAATTTGCTGCTGTTCTGCACATACTGATGAATTTGCCTTGGATTTTTTGGGTTACACCAGCCAGTGAGCCAGGGGATTTAATAAAAGTTCATCTGTTTCTTCACAGGAAAGTTAGTGTAATAGAATGCTGATTCAGTTATCTCCAAAAGATGGGACCTCATTTCAGTGGTGAATAATTTTCTATATATTCCAATCTATTTCTCTACAGTACAGCATCATTTTTTGCAGAGCTGTTTCTTGACATCCTCACTAGTTTGATTTGGCCTTGGGATGTGTGCTTGTTCTTGAGCTCATCTTGCAGAGGTTTAGTTGCTAATTGCTTGTTTGACAATAGAGTTAGATATTTGATACTAGGGAAAAATCTGAAGCAAACTTATGGAATATGGCCCTCTTTTCATGTAGCTTGCACCATATATTTGTTTAAAAAAAAAAATTTGTGTTTTTCTACTTCTTGTGGCAGTCTCTAAGTCATGTCTTATAAATGGTAAGTATTCTTGTACTCTGTCTAGAGTAATGCATAGAGGTGAGTATTGTTTCCAAAGGGATTCACAGGGCAGTTCACACATAATTTCTTTTTATGAATCTATTTGGGTTTTAGACTGGGTTTGTATTTTTAGTCTTCGTATGAAATCTGCACACCCCACATAGGCAGTTGCATGTATCCTCTGCTTAGTTAATCTTAGACCAGATTATGATATTCTGGTTTTTATGTACTGGAACATGGGAAATGTCACATGCAGTAAGGTCACTGATTTACCATTGAGCTAGTCTCTTCATTAAGCTATAACATTTTGCTAAAGAATTCAAGATTGGAGCATCCATGAGACTGAAGATCTGAAGCTCCAAACACTGTTGGCAAAATGCTGAAAATCTGTCCTGGGCCACTTTCTTCTGCTCTGTGTAGACTACCCTGGAAATGAAAGAGTTTGGTCACGTATTCAATAATTTTAGCTTTAGTATTTGAGACTTGTATCTGGTAATTGTAACAAAAAGGCTTTGGAGGACAAAAAGAGCCAATAATATAATGAGACTGTTAAAAAGTCAATGAAAAGTGAACCCAACCTTTGTGTAATCGAGGTGCTTTACAGACTTAATCCCCAAAAGGAATTTGGAACTCTGAGTGTATTTTGGCTTCATGGTTTAAGTGTGAGCCCTGTTCAGATTTGAATGTGCAAAGAGTCATGCATAATAGATATTTTTCCCCTTGGCTAAAGCCTGATGAGACTGTAGTTTAAATGTTAGACTCAAGAACTAAAATCAGTGTTTTTCAGGAGTTTGCTATCACACTGATTGCTCAGCTACCTTGATATTTTAATTAGATGGCTGAAGATATTTTTGGTCAGAACATAAACATGAGTATGTACCTTGCTGAATTTGGAAGGCATATGAGTTTCTTCACTTTCTTAGGACTGGTGAGAAGTTAAGCATGTCCTTGAATAACTTCTGTAATTGTGGAAAAATGTGGAGCAGCTTTTGGTCCTTGATGAATGTTTTTTTTTTTACCTGCACAGCTGGACAGGGCAAAGATGACCTTCAACTTCTAAGCTGATAGCAGTTAGTTTACTTGATAAATAAGGTGAGGGAAATCTTAATCTCTCATACTGGAGCTTGCAAAGACCTCTAGGCAACCAGCTTTGGATGGTAAAATGCTGTATTTTTTGTGTGGGGGTAGCCTGGTGGCTTTCGTGTAGGTTACATAACATTTTTGTTTCCACATTTGCAGATATTGCTCAGAGAGCTTGAGCACTGCCCTGACTTCAGCTGTTCCCAAAACACTGCCCTGACAAAGTAAATCTTGTGCCATGTTTTGAATCGTCGGGAATGTTTATGTATGAGTAAGACCAGCTGGGTTAGTTGTATTGATTTATGACTAAGTCATTCAGCTATTGATTCAATTTGTGATTGGCAAGTAACACACTGCATCGCAGAACTACGTGCCTGCTAATCGGCTCTGTTGTTCACCACTGAACAATTTGGTTTTTCTTTCCAATGGAAACAAAATCCTTAGCTGGAAAAGACTGAAAACATATATCTGTTGCTGCCTCTCAGTTTCTAAGCCTGACATAACACTTGCTGTTGGCCTGGTTCTTGCCATGCAGCTGCATGCCAGGGGCAGTGCTGCTGGTGTTGGAGGTTTCCCTGGGCAGACAAAGTTTTGAATCCTTTATAAACTTCACAATTTCCTTCTGGGAAGCAGGTCACTTTTCTGATCAGCTGTGTACTGCTGGGGCACTTGGTCCTCATGGCCCTCATCTAGTAAAGCACAATGGTTTTGGGTATGCAGGGAGACAGAGCATGAGCCTTAGTGCCTGCAGGTTGTCTGTGTCTGGGTGGGTGCTCCAGGGATTCTCCCTCTGCAGCCGGGCTGCGCAGCAGCTTTGCTTCTGATCTGTACTCTTGGATACATGCAGAAGGCAGAGTGGATATGCCATATTAAACTAGCGTTGTTCTAAATTTGTCTGGCTGCCCCATGGGATTTCACTTGTACTCAGATTTTAAGCAGGAAGCTGAAGGAACAGCCCCTAACATGAGTGCCTGCAATTGGCACTGGGGGTTCAGGGAACTGTGTGCTTGTAATACTTTTTCATGTCACTTAAGAGGGATCAGAAGCAGAAGATGAATGATTTTCTTTTTTTTTGAAGCTGTCCCCTTCCTCTTCATTTCTTGCAATAAATTTTAGATTCTGTGAAAATAGTTCCAAGTTATTTGCTATCCAGTTCAAAGGCCCTCTTGGAGAAAGTGTGAGATACCACACTTCTGCTGGCTCTTGTACCAGAGCTTTTATGAAAGTTCTCTGAATGCTAAAAAAAGCTGTATTTGCAGGGAGAGACTTGCCCTCAATCAGGGTGTTTGACTTTCCCAAAGGCTATTAAGCTGCTAGTACCTCAGTGAGAGACCAGGGGACAAATCATGGTACATTACTGCAGGAGTTCTGCTTTTCTTTGGAATGTGGGAGGGCTGCTGTGTCAAACTAAAGTATTTTAAATAAAAGAGTTTATTAGAGGAGAGATACTAAGCCTGTCCTTGTTAAAGTCTGTGTTTCTATACTGAATTATAGTTGTAATAATTACCCTTGTATATTTCAAAGCACCATAAAATGGTCATATAATAAGAGATTTAAAAGAAATATTTTTGTAGTTACCTTTTAAGGGAGCATAATGTCTTAGGAAATTACAGTGTTTTGGACTAGAGGTTTTTGGTTTTTTTTTTCCTGGTGAAAGCTTTAGAAAACACAGGTAAGTGTCCTAAAGTACAAGGTTGGCTTTTAATTTGCAGTTTTAGAAATTTAAGATAGATATTTGAAAGCTAAACTTCTAGTAATGGAGAAAGAGGATTTTTTAAATTATGATAAATATTTTAAAAAGTGTGGGGTTGTCATATTTTGAAAATATACTTATGTATGGAATAGTTGCAAGCCTAAAGTTTAGTTCAAAGTATTCTATGTTCTATTTTATGTTCTAACTAAAGTGCAGTTGAATTAGTAACTGTTGCGTATGCAAGAGAAATCTGAGGTTTTGATTGTTTAATATGAATATTTAGTTCTGAATTTGTTCTACTCCAGCTGTAATGAAAATATGAGGAGCTGAGCAGCAATTACTGTGGTTGTCACAAAATTAATCATTAATGTAGGACAGGCAAAGGGAAAATTACACTTCAGCACTTTCTCTCTGGCCTGACAGATACCCTTCAATTTCTGCTGCTGTTGATTAAATATGTTCCCCTTTGCAGTGTTGGATTTTCCCTGGGCTTCAAACAACAGGCACAAGCCATGAGTTGCTGGTTGCTGCTGAAGGATGCAGAGCTTGCAGAGAATTCAGCTTGGCTTTTAGAGCAGGACTGAAGTTCTTTCTTTTGCCTCTGGCAGAGAGGTAAAAAGAATGCAGTTTTCTCATGAAAATAAAACAGATTTTGTGATTATTTGTAATAACCACTATTTAGGACAGTTGGTTTTGACCTTACTGATTTATGGAAGGAGGAAGAATAAATTCTCCAGTAGAGCATTTCAAGTATATTGAAATAATTTGGTTTTTAAACCCATGTTTTTGCAAGGTAACATTTTTGAGTCACTATTTTTAATTTAAGCCAAGTGCTGATATCAGAAGGAAAAAAAAGTGACATTAAAGTTCATTTGTTAGGAGAAATGATTGAAAACCTTAAGTCTTTGCATGAATATGAAAATTATGTCAAAGGGTTGTTTTGGCTACAAGTTTTTGGAGAAAAAAAAAAAAAAGAGGCTGGGAAGAGGAAGTGTCCAGAGCAAAATTTCTTCTAATCCTCCTCTTTGAAAGTCCCTTACCCCTTCTAAAAAAAGAAGAGATCTGGTGTCTTACTGTGCTGGGTGTTCTAGAGTCTGCCTGACAGGCGGCAGGAAGCCTTTTGATGATCAGTGAGTTGCTTTTGAAGTGGGAAAATCTGGATGACTAATAGCTGGGACCATTTTCAGTGATGTGTAGCCTCACTGAGGTCTAACAGGAATAAATATTTGATAACTGAGTGATGTCTCATATTTGTGTTTGTTGGTTTTGAGTGAGGATGGCATTCCATCCACCAAGTAATCATTTTAATTCATGTTCTGTGAGAATGGCTTGCTGAGAAATCTTTGTATGAGTGTTTGCTTTTAATCTATTCTACCAGAAACAGCTTGGAAGAAGCAGCAGATGCTTACTGTACTCCTTTCCTTTTTGCCTGGTGTTAAAAGTGGGAAAAGAGCTGGCTTAGATGTGCTGCTTTCTAAATGAAGAGTTTATGGAATTCGTGAGAGTTAGGAGAAGAGATACATATTGAAAAGCAGAAGGGAAAATAAGGGACAATAATAACTGTGGAACTGTAATCTGCTACTCCTACTTACTTTACCTAATCTTAAAGCCATTAGCTGTTTTCTGTATGAGGCTTCATACTTTCATAATGATATTGCAGGGGGTTAGTGATGATCTCTCACACTAGAAAAGGAATCTATGAAAAAACTGCAAGTCTTGACTCTTTCTGAAGAGCAGTCCTGGCTTTCCTCCCTCCCAACTTCTTTTGCACCAGCTTGCTGGCAGAGCTTGGGAAACTGAGCAGTCACTGACTTAAGGTAAGCCCCAGTTAGCAACAAACAAAACATCAGTGTGTTGTCATCATGTTTGTCATACTAAATCCAAAGTACAGCACTGCACCAGTGACTAAGAAGAAAAGCAACTCTATTCCAGCCCAAAACAGGAAAGCAATATTGGTTGACTAGACCATTTCTTTGCTTCACATTGGTGTTTGGGAAGAGATTTCTGAGGTGTGAGACATAGGGCTAACAAGGACTAGAACAAATGGAATCTGAAGCCACTTTATGTGTGCATGCTGAAGTACAAACAACCTTGCCTTTGCTGATATATTTACCCCCTTTTCACACACTTGATGTGTCACTTGGAAACAAAAAGAAATCCTCAGATCATTCATCTGAATCTCAGCTGCTCAGCCTGCAGGAGCTGTGCTGCATCAACGTTCCTGGGGGAGGTGAATGTGTGTAGGTAAAACAATTTGAAAATTCCAACAAACTAATTTGATGTTGATTATAAACAGTTTACGGACTTGTGAGTCCTCCCTTGAGAACACTTGCTGACATTGCACCTAGGTCATGTTGTACCTGCTTCACTATAGAACTTCCTGCTTGTCTCATCTGAACTTTGCATTTTGCTTATATAAGAGCTAAAACCAGACTAACTTCATTGTTCTATTTAAATCTGGCCCTTTATAAACCATTTAAAATAGAAATTTATTCTTTATTCAAGCAGTATTTTTGTGGTCCAGCAAGTTTTTAAGTTTTTATTCAATTTCACAACTGACTATGTGAGGGTGAGCCTTGGTAGAATGTGTACCCCCAGTAAATCCTTGCATTGCAAAGGTTTTTGTAAGATTTGCAGATGCATGCCTAGATTTCTTCCCTCTCTCCCCTAGCTGGAAGCTGAATGAGAAGTTTGGGCTGTCTTTTGACCAGTCATTCTTTAGGATTGTTGACTCATCATTGATGAGATCAAGCTATTATTCCTCTCAATTTGTAATATGGATGGGTGGAGGGAAGAGGAAGCCTTCTAAGTAAATATTTTCAAGAGTCCCTAAGAATTTATAGCTAGCTTGCTTGAGGTTAGTGACTCAAGGTTTTTGGCATTCAGTCCATCAGTTCTGCGTATTTCTAAATGTAGAGGACAAATATAAAGTAATTTTACATTCCTTTAAGTCATAATGCTTTTATAAAAAAAGGGTTTTTGTTTTGGTGTTTTCTTTTAAAAGAACCGTACATGTTTGAGTCACAACATTGTTTTTCCTGTTGGGAGGCATAATTAATATATAAGCCTCTATCCTTTTCTCATTCAAAAGTAAGAAGTGCTAAACAATTATATATGCAAAGATCTTTTTTTATTCAGCACAGCAGCATGCTGGTCTGCAAGCAGATCTGCTGATTTAAATGGTGTTGTTTCTGAATACTGTTAGAAGAGTTAGAGCAAATTTAGGAGGTCATGTTTGATTCTGATGAGGCTACAGCTGCAGAAAAGCGTTTGAAGCATGTACAAGTTGCAGAACACAGCCTTATTACAAATGGGCAATTATGCAGATGTGAGTGTGGTCTTCCATGTGTGATGTCTTCCTTCAGTAGAGAAATTACACATTTTAGCGCTATACCACCTTAGAGCAAGATGGTGTGCAGAATGTTTCACGTATTTTCTATTGCAGAAATTTATTGCATTCATTTCAAAATTCTATTTGATGAGTTTGTACATAAAATTTTAGAACAAAGATTCTTTTTCTTGCTTATCTGTCACAGGCCTTTCACAAGTAGCTCATGGAAATGAGGATGGAAGTCATTAGGAATATTGTCTTTGTTCTCTGTCATATTACTGGGTAATGAACTCTTTGTTGCACAGCAGTGGTGAGCACCCACTGGCCACCAGCAGCTGATTCTCCATAGAAATGATAATACTTTCACAGATGTAAGTATTGGTTTCATTTTCCCTCTGCCTTAAGAAATTATATGATACTTATTGTTTATTGTCTCTTTGGCTAACAGAAGTTGGAAGTGGAAATGTACTGATAACATAAATTCCTGGGTCTGTCAGGAAGCTGGTGAAGTGTTCTGTTGGATGAGCCTTTCCAAATCCAAAGACCTCTAGATGAGGGAAGCAGTGATGTGTTCAGAGCTCTGGCAGCTGATTTTTTTTTTTTTCCTCCTTTATCTGTGGAGAAATATAGCACACTTGAATGATGAACTCTCTTAATTCTGACTGGATAAAGAATATCCATCTTGCTACCATAAATTTTTTCTTGAAAAGTCTTTGCCGTGGTGGTCTATAATATTACTGGTTCTGCAGCTTTGTGTAAAAGAAGGATCAGGCATCCACATTATAGGGATTTTTGATGGTTCAGTAGGGGTGAGACTATCCTTTCCTTCACTTTCTCTCCAGTATTGAACCCAAAATATTCTAGGCCTGTTGCTTTTCTCTGCATTTTTACTTTCTCAGACTTGAACTTGGTTTTCTATAGGAAGTCTACCTTTTTATTTTTTTCCTAACTTTTCATGTCAGGATCTGCCTTAAACAGAAGATCTTACTTGCCTCTGTTTTTTTCTGGGAGCTTAATTATATCCTATGTAAAATGTCTTATTTCCATGAAAGTTCAGTCTCACATTATACCTGCTGTGTCTGGACAGATTTGGGTTTACATGTCAAAAATGGTAGGAAAAATTGTAGGGGGATAGAATATAGGAAAATATAGTGTGGAAAGTAATCCTACCCCTAAGGAGTTGCAGCTGGGCCAATTATCAAAGATGAGGAGCAGGACCGACTTTAGGAAGCCACAGCTGTAAGCAATGAGAAGAAGAGGGCTATGAAAGAGTGGGGTGGCTGGGTGAGAAGGGAACTGGGGTCAGTTGGCTGCTTTGTGAAGAAGAAAGAGTCAGTGCTCTGAGGCGATGTCCACGAGAAACACCAAAAAGGTATGAAACTTTTGTGATAAGGAGAATGGTATGGACCTCCTACAATATGATGACAACAAAAATAGTCTGTAATATTCTTCTTTGTTTGCCTCACACTGGAGAAGGTGTGCTTCTTATCAACAGAAGAGGAAGTTACATATCAGCTTTCATCATTTACTCATTTAAAGAAATTAATTATTGCATAGAGGGCAAGGGATAAATGTTTCTTCTTTATTTGAACCTTGTGCACGTTGCTGTGAATGTGGGCACAGGGCACGATAAGTGTTGCCTGATTTTTAGTTAAGCCTTCAAAATGTATCAAGGGCCAGGGAGCAGGGGAGCAATGCCCTCTTAAGAATGTGGTCTGTAGCTCTGGCTTCTCTTTTTATATTCACTTGTTCTTGAGCCTGAAAACTGGTCTCCTACTTGCTTTTTACTTTCTCAATAATGATATTTCTTTCTACAGAGGGCTGGCAAGTCTCTCTTTTCTTCCAGCAGAGTGCTCTCAGAACACTTTCTCAAAAAGTAGAAGGACAGGAAGAAAGCTCTGAAACAAACATGGGAGTTTTTGTGGGACAAGAGGGCTTGCTGTGACTGCTAGGTGTGCATTACTTTCTAATGAGACAAGAAATGTATTGAAGTGTCTAGACTTTCACAAGAATTAAGTTGGTCTAGGGATAGGACAAGAGAGAGAGATACATTTTTATAACTAAGTTTTTATCAGTAAACAATTTTCTTCATTGAAAGGAAGAGGAAGTGTGAACCAATACTATGTTAAATAGGATAAATGGTAGCTGGATGCAAATGCAAACTCAAGGGGTTTTTTTTAATACTTCACTGAAACACTGGATTAAGGCTTAATTCTGATGACTAAATCCATTAATAGATATATTTCTTACTAACTTAGATAAATGAGTTTTTCAGGCAATTTTGTTATTCCCTCAGGACATGGTTTCCAGTTGCCTGAATATTGCTCTAATTAGATGATGACACTGTATCCCAATAGCTCTTTTTAATATATAGGACCTCTGCTACTAGACAATAGGTTTAGTTCAGCTTCTGTGTTTTTAATTAATGAAAAGGAGGTCTTTTGTTTGCCAAAATCAGATGATGCTCAGGGGATATAAAGTATTTAGTATCATCCTAGGTAAGGTAGAACAGACTGAATTTAGAGACACGGAATATCTTCGCTGCAAAAGGCAGTTCCATAATTTCTTTTATGTTTTCCATTTTTGAGTCTTTTGAAATAATTAAATTCTTATTTTACCAAATTAAGAATGACCCTACTCTCTAACTGGCTTTCAAACAAAAGCTATTGTTTGAAGTCTATTACAAAAATTAAGGGGCACTGAGGAAGTTGAACTTTTTAAAAACCGTTTGGTAGGTGCATTTAACCTATAGAAAGATGGAGAAATTGGTGCAGGCTGTTCTTCATATTGTGTGTGATAACTCATGACTGGAATGTGAGCTATTCATGTGTAGCTGATATGGGAGGAAACAACCTGGCTTTAGACAATGGATCTGCATGGGAGGAAAAAAATCCTTTTGATATCAGCTACAAAGCTGAGGCTACAGTGACAGGATGCATTTTCCAACAACTGTTTACATGAAGGGTTTTTGCTTGACATGAGGCATTGCTCTGTTTCTTCTGCCTGTTTGTATGACAGCTGTCACTACTCTCATTGCTCTGGTTCATGAGCACACCAGAATGTGAGTCCCTGAGTGGGAATTGCCTTGGTTTTCTTCCTACCTGCTGGACGTAGAATCATTCTCAGCACATGTCAACACAAAATAATAACTTGTCTAGCTTTATCGAGAGAATAATATTGGGCAGCCGTATTTAAAAGTAAAGACCATAAATCTTGAACTATGGAATGATAAGTAGCCAATGAAGGTCATCTAGTCCCTGCTTGAAATAGGGGCTGAACTAGCTTCAGAGTTAAGTCAGGGTACTTGGGCATTGTCCTGGATTTTAAATAGCTCCAAGAATGTAGATCCCCAGACCTCTCAGGACAATCTGTTCCAGTGCTTATCCATGCTCACTGTGAACCTTGATTCCCTTTTATAGCTAGCAGTAGTTTGCAGTGTCTCAACTAGTGACTATTGTCCTTCTCCTTTCACTGTGCTCATCTGAGAAAATGATGGCATCTTTATAACCATGGGGTAGAAGACACTATATTTATTCCTGGGATCTTGAAGTTAGACTTCATCTGGATAGAATAACAGGTTATGTTGAGAAGGCATGAAGAATAGAGATTTCAAGCAATGGAGATATAAACAGAAGTCTGGTGATTGGCTGTTGGGACTTGGGATGCACAGGCTCAAGTTCTTGCTCAGCTTCAGTCAAAGTGTAGATCTTTCTGCCTCTGGCAAAGACACAATGTTGGAACTTTGGTGTGTCAGGCACTATGACAGGATTTCAGCATCATGTGAGTTTACAGACTCTCCAGTGCCAGTATAGGGTACAATCTAACTTTAAGGACTACCTTTGGCCACAAATGGCTTTTTATCTGTTTTCATGGGGAGTGATAGTGTGATATTAAGTAACTATTTGCTTTCATAAAATGTGACTTGACAGGAATGTTGATACAGGTCTTGATTTAGTCTTAGGGGAAATTTATAAGCCAAGAAGTTTAAAAGCAATTAAGTAGTCTTGAAATTTTGAGAATAGGCTCTTTCTACTTTTTTTTTTTTTTTTTTTTTTTTTCATCTGGAGTCAACTGCATGTATTTGTTTTAATTTAATTCCATTTTCCCCAAATAAAAAAAAGCCCTTTACAGTCTCATTTTGAAAGAATGCAAACAGTGAGTTCAGCAAATGAGGTGTATAAATGTGTGAATAGGACACAAAATGTCAGCACAGATTTGGCCTTTTTTGCATTTGCAGTTGTCACTGCCAAGGGAGTAAGTGACATTCAGCATTGGCTTCAGTATTAAAACATGGCATTCCCCTATGGCAGTATCCCAATGAGGCAGGCAGAGTTTCAGAGTGAGAAGAGCAGAAAAATATCTCTTTTTTTTCTGTTTCTTTTTAATGAGCGGTTTTGTGATGTTTTCCTTTGTGTGAAGAAAATACTTTGACAGAGTAAAATCCAAGGCAAGTAAATTAACTGCTGGTGAAAGACTTTCTTCTAGGGCAGGAGATTTCAGCAGATGGGAACACAGGGCATGCCTCAGTGGCTACAGTGCTGGTCTTGGAGAATGGGGCTCATCCTACTTTGTCTGAGAGATTTGTCATTAAATGGATATTTCCTCACTACCTGTGCTGTTTGAAGGGTGCTGAAGACAGAAAGCTGCAAGGCTGTAGAGGGCACTGATTGTTAGTTTTTGATAACTTTGTTGATACTTGTATGATAGAAATTCTGATTGATTTTGTTGATATTTGTATGATAGAAATTCTAGTCCCAGCCTTCTGTTGGAGTGGTGCAGCAGAATTGTCCAGGTTCAATGGGCAATGATCATCCATGAGCCTTTATGCATGGGAATGGTACCACCCATCGATCTCTGGATACAGAAGAACCTTGAAATCAGGCCAAGGAAGGAGAGGTCATATTATTTTGGCAATTTCAAGGTGCAGAGCCTGAGCAGTGATCTGGATCATGACATCTTGCCAGTCTTTCAGAATCACTAGTAGGTGCTGAAGTGAAATGCTTCCCTGAGCAGTACTAATTACCAAACCTGTAAATGCTGAATTGTGTTCACTCTTGTACAGGAGCAAGATACACCTCGCTGCCTTACCTTGAACTTCAAAACATTAAACCAAAAACTGAGGTGGTTTTCTGAAAGTTGATCTTGTGATTAAAAAAATAAAAGATACAAGGTTAGGGAGGGCTGGCTTTTATGAGTCTCTACAGGGAAATTTGTTTTTATTGTGTCTCAGTGGCAAGACCTGCAGGAAACTGCTTTTCTATCGGAGCTGGCATACTACCATGGAATTTATTGCTTGGAATGCCTGTGATTCCATCTGAGATACCGATTGAGTACATGTGCTCTTTATTTCCTGGCAAGCAAGGGAATCATCTTTCACATATGCCATGCTGATGAATTGTCTGGAGAACATTGGAAGAATATGAAATTTACTCTAAAGCACAGTTAGGTAGTGCACTGTCTTTGACCTTGGGGTTTCCCAAGTGTTGATTGCATTGGTCATTGATGGCAGAGTGAGCAAGAGGGTTATTTTCCCACTGCTGACCTGCTGCACAGACTGGGCATGCTGTCATGTGCTGGATCACCCAGCCCCTACTCATGAGTACATGCAGAGTTTGACTCACTTGCTTAATGTTACCCTCTTTTTTCCCCCATAGAACATAATAAAGATATTCAACTGTTTAGGAAAGAATATTGCATTTGTATCTCAACAGTATGTTTGATTACATTTTTAAAGCTCTTGTACCTCAGCTCAATAAATTACAGAGGGCTTGCTCAATTGAATGTAAAACTATCTGCTTTTGTCCCCAGGTTTACGCCTTATCTACTTTTATGTATTTTTGGTCCTCATAGATGCAAAAGTTGATACTTCTGTACACCTTGAGCTTGGACTTCAATAAGTTTTATGTATTGATTTACAGCAATGAAAGTCTTTTGTTTTTGTCAGCTAGTCCTTTCTTAAGATTTTTCTTGAAAAAATTAGATGTTTTCTTCAGTGATATTCTATCATAAAAGAAAGAGAGGAACATAACTGGAATTAAGTGAGTTCAGGAGAGATTTTTGGTTGCTACATATGGTTTATTCTGATTTCTCAGAGAGCAGAAGTCTGACAACAGCGCTTTGATTAGTTTTTACACTTGATAAATGTTTTCAATACATCTATTTCTGTTTCAAAACCCAGAAAACTTGCAAATCTTTTTCTTCACCCTAGTATGCAGTCTTGGTGTCTTGACTTGGACTTTCTTCAGGGGAGAGCTTATTTATAGTTATTTATCTGTAGGTGATTCCATTCATTAATTGACCTGTAGGAATCCGCTTTTGAAATATTTCTTTTCAGTACCCTGTTGACTGACTTCCATTTCAGTGTTCACTCTGGTAGGTCAAGTTTTCAAATTTCATGTGTTCTTTCCTTGCCCAAGTATCTAAATACAGTCACAAGCTTTTAAATAGTGACTATAAAGAAAAAAATAACGAAAATCAAGTGTGTGACATGTGACCTCATTGGATTTGTTCAAAGTCAGGTGGGAGACTTTTAAAGCATTAAAATGCTCCATTGGTGATACTTCTATGAGACAAGAAAGTAACTGCATTTAACTTAGTTAAAAGTGCTGAGAAATCTTGAATCTATGTTCTAGATGGGTTAGATTAATATCAGACCTTTACAGTTAAAATAATATGGTAAATATGCTCCTTATTTTATGGATTTGCATAGCCACCTGTATCTATTAAGATACCAGGCCCCTCCTGAATCAGAGAGAATGTTGCTGCTGGGTGGAACTGTGTCTCCTTGGTTTGCTCTGTCTCTGCCTGCAGCTGGAACAAAATGAAATGGGTATGATAAATACCAATTAGTTATGGCTTTTTGATGCAGATGAGACTTGGAAGACACCTGGCCCATCACTTGCTGAAATGTTTGGGAATGAGCCTGGTGCTATATTTGGAGCATAACTGTAACTGGACAGATTATTTTCTGACTCACTCTAAGTAATTTAAACAGCAAGGTTCTCCTCCTGCTGGGTGAACGTGGGGTGAATTTGGCTGCTGCTGAAGAAAGTCTGTGGATTGACTGTGCAGGGAAAGAGTGCCATTAATGCTTAATGCCATTAAGCATTTGCTATACTTGTGACTGTTTCAGCAGTTGTAATTTAATGAAGGAGGGGTCTGCACGTATGCACATGTGATTTGTGTGTGTAATTTGATCCAGAGGTCTGGATTACAGTTTGCCTGCAGCTGACTGAAGATCCTTTGGATGAAAGATGACTTGCTGATGCGCTGCTAAGTTTATTAATATCCAGCAGAGCAGCTATTATCCATTTTATCATCAGATTACCGTGCTTGGTTTATGGCTCCTTTTTTGCCTTCTCATGACTTGTCAAATTGCTTCCAACTGAGTATTAATGTTTCAAAGCTACAATACCTGCAGAAAGCACTGCAAGTATATAAAATTAATCTTTCATGGTGCAGCTAATTTTCTTTGAATGCAGAACACCAATGCTTTCTTGGTGGGAGGCATTGATGTCTATCTGCATTTGTTTTTTAAGGAACTCATAGACTTTTACTGAAAACTTGATTGAGCATCACTCTGACATGTAGAACTTGCTGTATTGTATGACCTAAGTGCTGTACTTGTCACCTAGCAATCCAAACACATAGAGCATGCAGATCAAAACCAAGCACAGAGTCTGGCTGTGGAGTTTTCCTGCTGGAGAATTTCTTTTTCTCGAGGCAGCTCCTGAATTCTGAGTAATTGAGTAAGAATGATTGAGCATAGATAAATTTCCCATGTATTAATGATTTTGGAACTTGTTTCAAAGGTTACTGAAAGCTTATTTGTGGAAGTCTTTTGCTTTCTTAATAGCTTATGCAACATTCAGATGTCTATTGATTAATTCAATGTTCTGCATTGTTCTAAGATCCTTGGTATCTCAGATATGTTATTTGAAATTTGACAACTTTTAGCAGAAAAGAGCTTTTCACGTTGCTCATACTGTTTCTGGTCCTTGAGCAAAGATATCTGAATGAATGACTTAATGAGTGAAGAGGAAAGGATATTGCTCACCATGGTTAATTACTACCATATGTCCCATGCTTGCTTTGCTACCATTAATCTTCCTAAATCTTTGGAAATTTTTTGTTGGTTGGTGTGTCTCGGGATTAACTGGGAGAGGACATCAGCTTGTGGTGTAGTGGCCAAACTGCACCTACTGTGAGATCCCTTCCCAAGCAGGTTTACTGTTGTCAGGAAAGCTGCTCCCCATCTGCTCTTCCTTACTGCAGAAGAGTCTGTGCATCCATTGCCTCACCATATTCTTCCTTTCTCTGGCATGATATGAAAAGGTATCTGTATGGAAATAATACTGCTCCAAAACTTAATGCACAATCAGAGCTGCTGCAATAGACTGCTGCAGTTCTGTGCTGGCCCTGGCATGAAATGTCCTGGGGACACTCCAAGAGCTCTCTGAGCACTGTGCTGGCTGCTAATGGCAGCACTTTGTACTGTCACCCATGATGGATGCTGGTTAGTAGGTCATCTCCCTTCCAGAGCTGTATCTGCTTTTGGCACTGCTTTACTGCAAATAGAGCTGTAGACTGGTTTTACAAAGTCTTAACACTTGACTGGTGGTGCACAAGCAATAGAAATGTCCCAGAAATTTTTATTTTTTTAGTTTCCATGAACTGACACAGATTCAGGGCATTTTATGTTGCTGAGGTACCAAGACAGGACAGTTAGTTCCTGCAGACAGAGTACTTCAACCTCAAAGGAAAAGCACTGTGCTAAATAAGCTTCTCAGCCTGTAATGTGAATTTGAGAGTCTTAAAACTACTATTAACTGCTGTTCCAGTCTGGTTTTGTAGGCTGGATATGGATCACTTGTATTACAACATTTGTGGATCATAACTCAAGTGAGTTAGTACTTTATTCTTCTGGATTTAAAACAGGCTAAGATGGCAAAGAGCAAACAGGTTTGGGATGGGAGGAGGAGGACATAAGACTGCATGTTAGAAGTGGCAAAGCTTGCACTTCATGAGATTAATTCTGTTCCTGCAGTAAAATCACTTAACAGGGCACAGGAGATTTTTTTCCTTTGGATATTTTTGAGCTCAAGGCTTTTCACTGGTTATCACTGAAAACATGTATCAGCTATGGCTGTTTGAAATTTCTGAGAAATTTCTCAGTACAAACTGGGAATTGAAGAGACTGTTACTATAATATTCCCAGTGGAAAGTGCTTTTCTGCTAGTGTGTTTACAGAGCAGAAGAGGATGGTAGAAATGCATGGACAGCCATGGATGGGATAGGAGCAATGTTAAACTAGATTGCTGACTTTGAACACTTCTGCATAGAAGTAGTGTTTTTATAATTGCATTATCTACTTGTAGAGAAACTCTAGCTGGTTGCTAGGATCTCTGTGAGTTGTAGGTGCTGGAACACATTGAATCTTCTCTAGAGTGCTCACAAAAATTGGGCTGTTCCACCTCTATGAGGAAATATACACATGTAAATATATAAATATGTATTCAAAGAAAATTAGAGATGCATGCAAATGGCAATCTAATAGAATTCCAGAGCCCCACCCCTGCCCCCCAGCTAGTTTAGCCTTAGTTAATTCTGTTGATTTATATTAGTAGGGAAAGAAAAAAGAGCCAGGGAGGAGGGTTTCAAAACTTATGTACTCCCTCAAAAAACAATAGAGTTAAGGATTTTATTTTGTGAATAGGCTTCTGTATTGCCAAGTAGACCCTACAGTACAGGAAATATCTGAAGTAAAGCTATCATACTGCCTTTTGTGCTTTCACATGCTCCACAATTTATCTGTGCAAGTCTTTCCAGTTGGAACATTGCCTCTTTTTGATGGACTGGCAAGTGAAAGAGGCAGCTGTTAATGTTTACTGTCATCCTTCATAGAACCATAGAATGGTTTGGGTTGGAAAGGACCTTAAAGATCATCTAGTTCCAATCCCCCTGCCATGGGCAGGGACACCCTCCAGTAGGCAAAAATGCTTGCTGGGAATAGGAGCCCATCCAGGATGGATGTTGTGTTCTAGTGAAACCATAATGGCAGGGACACTGGCAGAAGGCTTGTTATGCTGTAATAATCTGAATATCTATATAAAATAACGAGTGACTGCTAATGTTTTAGTGTAACTTCAGTCTATCTAGACCTACTATTTTTTTTTCTTTTCTGTAAGTTCTCTTATTTCTTGATTTTTATGAGGAGGAAAACCGAGTATCTTCTTCTCGAGACCAGTGGAGGTTAGGTGAGACCTTGTCTCTTGTACTTAGAGATGAACTTCACAAAATTGTTTTCTTCTTTCAAGACTGTAGGGAAAAATACATTCTTCTTGTTCCTAATTTCTAGATGTGTGCAGAATTGCTTTTGGAACCAATTAAAAAGGTTTGAAGGTGTTATCTTGTGTAGCAATATTGAGTCAAGGTGCATGGAGATAAAAGTTCTGTCTGCTCAAGCTTAGCAAGCTGTGAATTTCTAGTAAAACCTTTCCTACTCTGTGGCATAATTGCATTGTGACAATGCTAGTTTTTTAAACTGTTTAATGAAATACTTCTGTATCACAGGAACTGCCACTAATATTTCCCCCTTCTTTTTTGATGTTGCCTCTTTCATTCCAGTTATCTTTTATTCTTGAATAATCTTTTATATTTATTTTCTGCATTTTTCCATGATATTTAGCAGTCTTACGGCAGTGTCAATGATTGACTTTTTTTACAGTATTCATGATGTAATATCAATAAAAAGAGGTAGAAAAGCTTTTTAAAGTTTATTTGTTTGTTTTTAAAATCTTGCGCAAGTCATTGAAAAGCCAAGAAGATGAACTATTTTTAATGCTATTTTGAATTACTGTATCTGCCTGCCTTCCAAATTGGATTGTTTGAAAATGTCAGAGGGAGAAAACTTCCACTTTCTGAAATCCTCAACTTTCAATTGACCCTCTTATTTTGTGACTTTACAGCTAGCTATGATATGCTCTAGGCAGGCCTACTTTGAAGGAAGGAAGAGTGCTGACAAAATAAAAGGCTGGAGAGGCAGGGAAGAAGAAATACCTGGACAACATGATGGTGAAGAAGTAGAGATGAAAACAGAGAGCCTCATACCTCAGCCTGTTAGATAATTGTTCCCAAATCTGGAAAGTTGAAGAGCTGTGTGTCACTCTGCTCTGAAGGTTTCCTGCTCCTTACAGCAGGGGGAACATTTTCAGGACAGTAGGAGCTGCCAGGTTGTTACTGTGGCAGAGCAGCATCTTTGATTTTAGTAGGGATAATTTTAGAAAGTTTGGAAAAGGTGGCAGTGGGTAGAAGCTGTGAACCCAAACAGTGAGCTGCTCTCTAAGGGCACATCAACTAGTGAATGTGTAGTTTGTCATGTATTATTTTGAGAATCCTTAAGACAGCAATGCTTTTTATAGGGAATCAAATTACTGGGCTGCACAGATAGGAGGGGCAAGGATGTGTATCCATTCATTGAGTATTTCAAACTAGAGAAGCATCAGAAATAATCACTAATAGTCAAAATGGAGAGGTATGTGGTGCCTCCTTTCCTGCACCTCTGGAGCCTTTTACATCCATAAGGCAGCATCTTTGTGACACTGATTCCTGTCTCTTTACAGATCAGCAGGGAGTTCTTCAGGCATGATGGTAGGGTACAGGCTTTACCTATGGTTATCTGTCTGCATTTACTTGCCTTTTAAAACTGTTCCAAACAAGAGGTCATCACTTTACCTTCACCTAACAAATGGTCAGGGAGTATTTGTAAGCTGCTAAATTTGAATAAAAGCCTTTTGGAGTGAGTAGTTAGTATAGTTGGCACCAGAAGGCCACTGCAGGTCTTAGGCTTTTTGTATTCTCTGGTGTATTACTGCAAACTACAAGAAAAACAGAGATAAAAGGGAGGAGATGATTCCCCTAGAACATAAGAGAACAGCAAAATGTTCTAATATGGCTGGCAGGTTTGCTTATCTAGTGCTACTTTAAGCTAATGAAAGCAGTATTTCATCCTTGGATCAAGGTTTATACATATTCTTACAGTTGTGAGGGTTGTCAAAGTAATTGATGTACTGCCAAAACTGCAGTGAGGATACAAATAGATTTTTGTGTGGGTTGGAGTAGATCTCATGGTAATTTAGTGGCAATTGGTGTGTGTAGGAAGACTATTTAGTCCCTTGTTCTGAGGTAAAAACAGTCCATTTGTAATGTCGATCTTGAGGAATATGGATGTTGCCTTCCTGAAGAGGGCCAGAAATTTATCTAACTCTATATTTTGCTTGGATCAGTGGCCAAAACAACAGAGGAAGATGCAATCCTTTTAAAATTTGAGCTCATGTGGATGGCCTGGACTAGCTTCTCTTTGCATCTGTACATGAGCGTTATGTTTTGTCCCTTTACCATGAGCAAGGTTCTGGTCCCTGTGATCAGCTGCTGGTAGGGATGGTTTGTAGAGAGGGAGGAAAGTATTCACAAAGCTCTCTCTGGGTACCCAGCAAGGAAACAATGCAGCACACTGACCCTCAGAATCCAGCATTTCCTGTGTGCCAGCAAAAAGCTGTGTGATCCTTCTGGGTGGTGGTACTGTGTTCCCCTCCCTGCATGCTGTTGTCCCACAGTGCAGCTGTTCAATGTCTTGTCTTCTGGTGTGTTCTGACCCAGACTATTCCAGATCAAGGGCTGGGCCAGAGCATATGGTACCTCTTCTCTGTGCTTCTCATCATAAGAAAAATGAAGCTCAAAGGTGGGGGAGAATTGAACTCTTCCCCCCCAGTCTGTTTTGTTACAGTGTGGGTTGTTACTGTAAGTTCAAAAGCATTTCTAGGTCCCTCATTTTAGATACAGGAAAGTGTCTTTGTGCACTTGACAGAGCCATTTTGAGTTAATTTATTCTGCCTAGTTAGGAGTCAGAGAAGACTACCAAAGGTGTTGAATGTAACCATGTGTTTCACTGGTTACATTCACAGATCCTTATATTTCTTCCTAGTATCAAAAAATGTAATGGTTCTGTTGATGCTATCCAGTTGAACCATGTCTTTTGCTCTCTTGAAGTTGGAAACCAAGCTCTTAGATACATGCAAGATGTGTGATTGCTTTCTAAATTATTGTGTTAAATTCTATATGAGCCTCTTTATTTTGAGAAGCTTCACTTTGTTTCTGAAGCTGTCCCTTTTGAATTAATGTTCCTTCCAAGTAGAAGTGATGAGATCTTGTGATGTGTCAGAGAGAAGCAGGCAGAGAACTGGTCTAGTGTTTTGGTTTTTTCTCTCCAATGAGGAATGACAGGGACATTACAGACAAGAGTGTGGGAAGACTTTGAGCCCAGTAAAATGTAGGCAAGGACAGATATGGGTGTAAATGACCTGATAAAGATAAAAGAAGCTTACTGTGTTCAGTCACTTTTCCTGAAGATGAACTGCATATTTTTTGCTGTTCTTGTTGCTATACACTTTAAGATAGATGGAGTTTAAACTTTTTTCTTTTTTAAATCAACAAGGTAAAGGGGAAATATGTAGTATTTTGTTGAGGAAAGCCTACCAGGGATCTGTTTCTGCTATGGACCTCCAGTCATTGCTTACTGGTGCTGCTGATACCATGTATGTACAGGCTGATGTTTATCAGCTCGATGGTACAGTGGTACAGTAAGGACTTCTTTATTTGCTTTTATTTGGTATGAATTGGTTGATTTGATATGAATATGAGTTATAATGCAAGAAAAAGCAAAATAGGAATGATAATATTTTCCACAAATCATGTACTATTATTTTTATTACTTTTTTTTTTTTTTTTTTTTTTTTTTTTTTTTTTTTTTTTTTTTGTTGGGACTGCAGCCAGGGGCTAGAGTTAGGAAACACTACTATTTTAATGGTTGAACTAAGTGGTTTCCATTTCCTTTCATTTAGGTACCCTTTTGCAGTTGAGGTGAGAGCACACTAACAGCTGATTTAAGCCTGAAAGTAGATTTCCTTTTTCCTATTGCTTTTTATGATCTTCACAAAAACTGTCTGTGATCTTTGAAGGGTTGTTTTATGGCTGAGAACCGCTGAAGTGTCACGATCGGTGTGTCGGGGGAAATCGATTGGGATTTTACCATAGCAATCACAGTTGTGGGATTGGGCCGGCAGATGGCGCAGGCAGAAAAACTATCCTGCGAGACCTCGGCTTGAACAGAGAGATTTTGGGGTTTGGGACTTCCAGCCAGGTCTTGGGCTCCCGAGACAAATTACCTGCCTGGTGTGATTTAATATTTCCTTCTGTGAAAGTGGATGTTGCAGCCTGGCAGTCTGAGCCGTGGAATTTGGAGCCAACTGTAGCTGCTGTAATGCTCAAAATGATGAGTTTGGGAGTAAATATGCAGCTATTCTGCTCAGTGGTTGAATATGCTGCTAGATTAAATCCTGTCTACCCTATAGAGTGCAGACTAATACTACGACAAACCTAGTCTTTTGTGCTTGGCCAAAATATTTTGGAGCTTTTTAAGGCGACCTGCAGCTGGACCTTTTGGGACATCAGTGTGCTCCGACTCGGTTGTCTTTTAAACCGGAGGTCTTCATACTTCAAGGACTAAGAGTCTGTGGTTGATCTGAATTTTGTCTGAGAAATGCTATTTTTCCTTAGGGTACTGTGAATAATTGCTCTGAAAACATTCTTCAGCATGGCTAAATTGATAAGTTGCAGATTTTTAATGCAGCTTTTAGATGCTGTGCTTGGAAACATTTGGTGTGAAGGATCAGCTACTGCAATATGTTTCAAAAATATTAGGGGGCACTATGAAAATCTTGGTTAGTTTTCCAGAATCTGAGCTTGATCCTGATGATAAGGAGCATTATTATTCTGTAGTTGTTGGAAGGATTTGATTTGTAGTTTTAAGTTGACATTCATAAAGGCAGAATATATAACTCTGAATTGGTATAAAACTGAAAGTATAATTCTTTGCTGTGAACTGACTATTTATTCCATTGGTTATGTACTCAAATTGTTTTTGTGATTAAAAAATGAAAAATTACATAGTATTTTAAAAATTCAAGGCAATATTTTATGATAACCTGCCTCAGTCCTTTAGCCTGTGTAGGGTTCTATTTGCCATGGAACAATCAAAGGAAAACCATTTCTTGGTCCTTGAGCACAATCTAAAAATTAAAAAGATGGGATCAATAACTGTCCAAGTGTTGTGATTTTGTTTGTTTGAATAGCTTTGTGGGTAACGTTGACTACGTGCTTTGGAAGGGCTGTTGACAAGGCAAGAGAAGACTGTGAGCAGAAGGGAATGGTAGAGTATAAAGTGAAATGAATTTTTGTAAGTTTGGCTAAAAGAATGTGTTAACTGTCTTCATGGTTGCTTAAATTTCTCAGCACTGCAGAAAAGATTTTAAAAAGCAATTATAACAGTTGCATACATCAATTTTATGCATCAGGGCACCTGTATTACATTCTTTGCTCTCTATAAATGCTCAATTACTGCTTTGCCTATTATAAAAAAAATCTATTATTTCAAGATAATGCTAATTGAACATCTGAAAATTAAGCCACTCACTATCACTAGTAGAATCTGGTGAATTAGGCCAAGCTTGAGAAATAAGCTGGTATGATCATTCTGGCACAAAGTGGATAGGAGTAAAGTGCTTGTAAAACTACTGATCCAGGGTTTGCTTTTTTTGTTGTTTTATTTTTTAGAAAGTTTAACTGCTTTAGAAGAATCAACCCACTTTTTGACCCAGTCACACTGCCAGAGATTTGTTCAAACTAGAAAGCTTTTCATGCTTTCTCTGCATGGAATTGCCTCACGCAGATCTCCAGTTAATGAATGTCATGTTTCAAATCCAAGCAGTGCACCAAGTTCTGATGTTGTTTTACAGTTGTGAAAAACCCTGCTTCCAGGATTCCTGATCCCCTGCTGCCAGCAGAGAACACTAGGTACCCCCCAAGACTTTCCTAACTGTGGTTTGCAAGCTGCTAAATAAGAACTTGCCCTGGTGTGCTGACACTGTGAACTGTGGCATGCAATACCCAAAAGGACAGGGGAATTGCCTGTTTCCCCATTCAGTGTTGCCTTTTCTTTTTTTAAACTTTAATGTTTCACTATAAATGCCATTTTCTTGGTGTTGTGAGGCTGGGAATAAATGACAGGTGCGCTGTTTGTCAGTGGGTTATGAACTTGATGTTCTTGAAGAATTTAGGGACTTTTAAAACAAAGAGCATGTTATTTCTTTTGCAAATGTTGCTTTGTCGTTGTTCCAAAAATGGCAAGAAGCAGTGTGTTTTTAATCTTCAGCCTTCTCAGCTCTTCACAAGAAGTAGATGTGCTATTAATATCACACAGCTCCTTTAATTAGGTAATTAGCACTGGAAAGACAATGCTAAGAAATCAGGAGTGGGAAAAATAATAGACTTTTGAGGCCTTAACAGTCTCTCTGCTACTAGAGTAATCTTTTAGCCTCATTCCCTTATCAACTAATATCCTCAGTGGTGCTGTCATGTCTATAACTTTATTCCCATCAATGAAGCTGCACAGCCTAATAGATCTGTCCCAGGTAAGCAGTTTTCACTCTGCAGAGCATAGATGCTTTGCCTACTCAATGGTCCGTGTCAGCTATTAAGTACTGACAATGGTCTTCCCTGAGCAGCCTTTTAGCAAACAGCTTATTTCAGTGAGCTTCCCTGATGCAACAGGACTGATGGTTTTTTTGGTTGCTGGTTGGAGTTCTTGATAATTTAATATTCAATATCAATTCAAGCAATAGTTGTATCTTTATGTAAGTGTACTGGGTCAAAAATACCTCCTTACTCATCATGACTTTTTAAAAAACTGGTGCACAAAATGTGAGCTGGTTTTAGCAGTTCATCCTTCTGGTCACAGAACGCATTTATTAATCATTCAGTACATTTCTGCTATTTTGATAGCTGAGAAAATCTTTGATGATGCGTTGTTTGAGTTCATTGGTTTGGCTTGGATTTTGTTTTACTTTTAGCTTTTTTCCTTTGTTTTCCAAAGGGAGAAGTGGTAAAATATAGGATTTTCCTTTATGCTATGTATTCTTTGACTTTCTCCAGCCTCCTGTTACTCAGATGATTAATTGCTCATGCTGGAAGATAGGACTCTGAAAAGAGTCTTCTTTATCTGATAGAGACTAAATTTATTGGGGGTGTGGAGAGAAAAATATATTGGTTTTGGCTTACAATATAGTCTATGTATTTTAGAAGTAAAGTTTGAAGGAACCCCAGCATTTCTGAGAGAGGCATGAGAGAAAAAGAAAGGCAGCTCCATGAACTAAATCATGTTGGTTGTTTAGGAGCTATTGGACTACTTGGCAATGGAAGCATCAATTCTATATGCATACAGGAGACTTAATTCTGCATTCATCTGCAAACTAAGGCTCTGGACTGCTTGCATGACACCTAGTGCAAAGTCATTCACTGTAATGTGAGGTCATGGCTTCAGAATCATCATCTCCAGGGAAAACCATCTCTGTTTGTCTCACTAGGAAAGTGTACTCCATGTCACATTTCTGGGAGGGAGGATGGACTGTCATCCTGTGGACCCAGCTGGCTCCTTGGAGTATCCTGAGAAGGGGGTCCTTCCTGTGTGGATGTTAGCAACACACCTCAGGAGAGATGCTGGATGGTGGCAGAGCCTAAAGGAGGAGCTGGGGAGAGGCTGCTCAGGATCCAGAGCTCTGCGTGGATTTTCTCAAATATTGCTTACCCTGCTGGTCCTGGTGAGAGGTAGAGATCACCTTGGGAAGGTGACAGCAGAAAAGCATGTTTTCATGGGCTGTGCTCTCTCCCAAGCTCTGATACTACCTTGTATAACAAGAGCTATTTGCTGAGAATGTCCCTTAGTCTGGGGTTGCATGGACAGCAAAATCTCTGTAAGAACATAATGACTTGTATGGCAATAGTCATATTGCCTTAAAGGATCTGAAGTGATTTCTGACCTGCTTTGTGGCCCAGAGACAAGTCTCTATTGTAACCTCTGCTGTGCAAGGCCTGTGTGGATCCCCTGCTTTGCCTCTCTGTATTTCTCTGTGTGTGCCCTTCTGCAGCGAGTGCTGAGCAGATGGGCTGGCCTGGCATAGGCTGACTTTCAACAGCTGCTTCTTCTGTGACACCAAATGAGTAGAGATCCATTTTCTTCGGCAGCTGTGGGAGTGCCCCTCTGGTGCTGCTGACAAAAGTTATTCTGCAGCCCCATCTATGTAGGATGGTTTGGTTCTTCTCCAAAGCCAGTCCCACTTTGTGTTTTTGCTGCAATGTTTTCTATATGCCACTGGGGAAAGTTTGTGTCCTAATGTCCATCTCTAAACTCTTGAGACAATCCAAGCCTCTTGCTTTGTTGCATTTAGCAGTGTTAGAACTCATCTAAATGCAAGTGACTTGTCTGGCTGTAGATTTTTGACTGGGATGGGGAAAATGAGGGAAAATTATGTGAGAAGGGAAAATCCACTTCCTTTTGTCTCTTTCCCCAACAGCTTTATGAAATAAAAGTTGGAGCTTTCTGATCTGTGTATTTTCAAATCATATTGCCTTCTATGATTGTTTCCTGTAAATGAAAAATAAAACCAAGAATTTCAAGTCCTTCTAGAGTAAGTACATTTTCTGCTTTTCCTTGAACAAAGTTTTGTGCATAGACTTTGCTATTTTAGCAGAACATTTAGTTTTCTGTACCTAATTTGCTACTCCTGCTTGTCTTCCTTATCACCATCCCAAGCTGGTCCTCCCACTCCAGATAGAACTTAAGAGGAGGCTGGAGTGCCAGAAGTATCAGACTGATCTCTTAGTCACCTCAGAAAGTTCTGTTTTTTCAATGAGTAAGTTAGAGAATAAAGGAGCAGCACTGAAGGAGGAAAAAAAGAAAGAACTGTTTTGGAATGGAAACTACCTAACTGCCTGTCACCTCTATCAGCTCTTCTCCTCAGCCTCCAGAAATGCAAGCATTAATCTAGTCCTAGAATATCACCTGCTAGTCTAACTCTGAAGCCCCATTTCTGTTAGGGCTTCGCTGCCTTCCTCTCAGTATCACTCATATACTGTGTAATTATATTCTGAATTATGTGAAATGATTACTTTCTGTAAGTGGGTTGAACTAGCCATTTGGTACATACTGCTCTAGATATAAATAATCTATCTTTCAAACAGGCTGGATGGTCTCTGGAAACTTCTCTAGCGCTGTGTTTCTGTTGTGGGCATGAGAAAACACTGTCAGGGTTTTGTTTACACAATGTAGTTCATAGGTTTTTCTTTAGAAGAAAGACAGCTTGTTTTTGATATCAGCTTCTTCCGCCCAAAACTTGCTGACTGCTGCTACCTTACTTTGTCCATGTAAGATGAAAGACTTTTGCCGCCTTCTGTAACTGATGGATGATGTGCTGAAGAAAAGTAAAAATCCAGTGTGAAAGTTATGGGAGGGTAACGTATATCTTCATCTAAAGAGGTCTCAAATGTATAGTTTATCCAGGGGAGTTTTTGGATGAGATATTGGTCAGGCATTGGAATGGTGGGATCACCATCCCTGGAATATTTCAGTAATACCTAGGTGTGGTACTTGGGGACATTGTTTAGTGGTGGGCTTGATAGTGCTGAGTTAAGTTTGACTCAGTGAACCTAAAGGTCTTTTCCAGCTGTCATGATTCTATGGGTTTATGAATGCTTTACATGCTGCACTGGGGTGTTTACAGCAACTTCTGAGTAAGAGGCCTTGTTTTGTCCCCTACAGTAACATAACTGGGCCGTTTTTTATAGTTACAGAGTCGATTTATGAGAACAACAGTTACATCTGGGGATGCACAAGAAACAGGAATAGCACAAATAACATACTGTTATTGAAGCATATTGAAATGCTTCAATGATAACCTGTATAACAGAAAAGCTGAAATACTCCATCAACTTTTTTACTTAGGTTGAGCAATTGGATCAGGGAAGTCAATGGCACCTATTACACAAGAGAAAATCTGGGAGCATCACTGTCTGAGGAGCCCAGCTGGAAAGCGACATGATGGCACATTTCTTCCTGCCAGTGGTGTCTCCTTGTCATCTGAATTGTCATCATTACTGCTCTTCTTTCAGGTTGCTGTACTTGGCTATTCATCAGATTTTGTCCTGCTTGCTTACAAAATGTATCCACCGCAACTTTGGGTGGTGGCTCGGAGAGTTGCTGCTCTTTTGTGTTGGGAGTGGTAATGTGGTGACATAAACAGCAATGGGTCCTGCTAGGGTGATAGAAGACCTGCAATTAGCCCATAAATGGTTTTTAAATCAGTTTTATTTTCAATATTTACATAAATACCTCTTTTCTTTAACATGTACAAAGCTGAGTTGGGTGTTTCATGCAGACTACCTAAATAAAATGCCTTCTTGTATTTCTTATTTCAGTTGGGCCAGAAAAATAGACCCTCTATAATATTAAAATTTTAGAAGGAATGTAAAATACTGGGTTACTATCTATTTTTCTTTTTCCCTTGTGGATTTGGTTTTTTTTTTGTGGCTATGTTTGGTTTTTGTTGCATCTTCAGCACTGGGAAAAGTATTTGAGTAATGCTTCACTCTGTCTAGGACTTTTTCCATTATGAAAGACTGTCACTTTTGCTGGTTGCTGGGATTTTTTTCTTTTGTCTATTTGTTTAGTTTTTTTAGTCCCAAAGCACCTCGATTTTTTTCTTTCCCTCTCAGTGGATAATTTTAATTATTAAAAAAATATTTTAATCTCAAGTGCCCTCTAGATATTGTTTATGTTGATTCTGGAAAAAAGTTATTTCATGATGGTGAAGATGCAAGTTTTGGGATCCTTTGCCTCTTGTCTAGAACTGTTTGTGGAAGAACACCCTTCTCAATTGCTGGATTGGAAGGATTCTGACTTTGCAGTGTGGCTGCAGTTGGATTCATTGGCACTGTTGTAAAAATGAGTTAGATGGTGCCCAGAGTGTATTTAGGAGTTTAACTGCTTAGTATTTTAACCTACAGTGAAGATAGGAAAATAAGAAAAGTTGGACTATTATGTATATACTGAGTACAGAACATGTTAAGCTTTAATGAGTTATCTGGAGCATAAAAGGGAACAAGCACAGAGTCAAAGAAGTAAGATTTTTATCATTGTTGCAGAAAATAAGAGCAATATTATATTATTTTACCTTGTAGGATGGCAGGATGTTGTTTTAATATTATTGGAAGGTGAAATGGGGAAGTCCATGTTGGAAAATGTAGTAATGTTTGAGTTTTTGTAGCAAATGCTGGTCTCAAAAATACTTGTATTGGGAAAGATGAGCGTGCATGAGCAAATGTGATCAGAGATATGTGATCTTATACTTGCAAAATCATATTGAAAACCCTGCCCTTGGCCACTTTGTGCTTACAGCATGCCATTAAGCATATCTGACTTTTTATTTAAGATTTTTTTATCTTTGTTGTTGTGCAAGACCTGTAGCAATTTGTAATTAGCTAGTATTCATTATTATTTGGAAAAGGTGAGGCAGAAGAGAAACTATGGACTCAGAATTGATAAAACTTGTCTAACCAGCAAAGCAGCAATGATTATTTTGAGGAGACCTCAGTTTTTCAGCAATGCTCACTTCACAGATTACTCTTCTCTGCCTCATATCAGCAGGTCAAAGGACATAGTCAAGATACAACTTGAAGAATAAAAGAGTAGAAACATCTTGTCTGTTTTTCTGAGATATCTCTTTAAGTGTGGCATTTGCTTCCCATTTAAGCAAAATCTAAACCAAACAGCAAATTTGCAGAATGTGCAGTGGAGTCTCTCTTGACAGGAAACTTGAGGGAAATGATAAACTGGCAGATTAAAAAAAAAAGTTAGTTTTGGTGGCAACGTACTTCTTAATTACTTCCACAAGAAGATCCTGACTTTTGTTTCCCCCACTAATTCCCATCTCTTACCTGCTAATATGTATATGACATCTGTCAGAATTCTGCCAATCAGCTGACATAGTTAGACATCATTCTGTCTCTGCTTGAGAAATGTCTTTTTCCCTCTGGCTCATGAAAGCCTGGAAAGGAAATGTCTGATGACAAAAAGAGAAAAGTTGGTAACTCATTAAAAGGCCATATAGAAGGAAATTGATTCCTTTTTACAGCATTTAAAGCTGTGATTTGATTCAGAAATACAGGCTCCCCTTAAGCTATTTTCTTTAATTTGTTTTTTTTTTTTTTCCTTGGTGTTTTTGTTTGCTTTTTTAAAATAAATGCAGTACAGAAAGCCCCCAGGTATAATGATGAGTACTTAGTACTGTAATTCTAACAGTTTTTAAGGGAATGAACTACAGGTTTTAGACCTTATCTGTAACCAAGCTGGCTTTTCTCCTAGATGGGCACGTCTGATGAGGGGTCTGACATCAGCATCATAATGAATTCTTGATTTGTCACATCTCTCAGACCTGTTCTAAGGTTGTGCTGGTCCCTTAAGGGACCTGAGGGTGCCCTTAGCCATCATTTTGAAGGAGTTCACTCTGAAGCCAGGACTGAAACCTTAAAAAGCTGTATTGTTGGGGTTTTTTTAATATATTTTCTTTCTCCCCCTGCTAACAGAGTGCTGAACCTTGATCTTTCCAGATTTTATTCTCTAGAGTTTTGAGAAGCTTCTTTACCTCAAGCTCATTGCAAACATTGCACATCCAGTGAACACAAAAAGCAGTACTTGACCAATTGCAAATAAGCAATACAGTCCATTTGGTCATGGGTAAATATTTCACAGAAAGATCTGTGTGAGTAAAGATTTGGAAAGGCTGTTGTTTAAATAGTTTCCAATGAGATATGAAAAGACATCAAGACCGTTTCTATCACTGAAGAGGCTGAACTGGCTCTGTTCAATCATTGGTTCAAGTCTGGTTTTGTTTGTGCCTTGATATTTGTTTTAGTGATGCTCTGTCTCAGTGAATACATATTTGGTATCCTGCAGAAAGCAGCTTAAATTGTGTGCAGAGAGGTGCAGTCCAAGACTCCTGATGGAACACTTAAGAATTCAAGAGATTTGCATTCTGAATAAGCAGATCCTCATTTTCTGTGTATAAACTGATATCCTGGTACACTTGGCTACTGCTTAGATTATCAGTGTTGGTTGGCATAGGTTGTGGGTTTTTTTTTTTCTTTGCTTTGATGGGTCCAGAGTGGTAGAATAAAATATTTTGGTAGCTGAATGGATAACTATATTTAAACTAGCAAATACTTAGCAATGGAGTGTTTCAAAAAGCAAAGCACCAGCATTGGTGTCTTGACAGTACAGCCCTTGGCAATAATGGACAAAATGCTGCAGTTCAGAAGTAAAATTCTACCATTGATTAGAAAAAATTGTAGTTAAGCAAACATTGTGCTGCTTGATGCAGGAATAGAAATGTGGTAGCTCTTTGCTAGCCCCAGTGTGTAGGTGGGGTGTAGTTGCCTGATGGTCTTGTCATGGTTTAGGAATGGTGTTCCCCAATTAAGTGCTTCCATCACAACATCTCCTTGTTTCCCCCCACTTTTGCCCTCCCCTTCCCCACTTTTCAATGAAGAGCAGATTTGGAGGCCCAAAGGCGAAGATCACTGGTTGAGATAAGAACAATTTACTGGAAACAGCAATGGGACAAGAAAATAAACAGTAACAGCAACAATCCTAATGACAGAGGATGCAAGGAAAGAAAAATTCACATGGAAAACTCAACCAATAATGGACAGTGCTGGACAGCTCCCTGTGCCAGGGAAGGAACCACTTCTCCCTGGAAGAGAGTCTTTTCCTGTGCCCTGGCAGTGATGTGAGGTGGTACAGAATAACCTGTGTCCTGGCCATGCCCCTTCCTGGACAATGGAAAAAGTTAACCCCTTCCTGGCTGGAACCAGGACATCTGCCCATGGAAAATATGTTTGAATTAAGTTGTTGCAGAAAACTGTGCAAGTCTTACACCAGATTTAAGACCAGCTATTTTGTGCCTTTCTTTCTCTGTGTTGTCTTTGATGCAGAGACTGCAGAAGCTGCTTTGGACCCTTTCCAAAAAGTTATTGAAATCAGTCTTCAGTAACTGTATTGGTTTTTACTGTGCACCAAGGTCACTGAGCTGCATGAGCAGACAGCTGTGTTAAAAACATGATTTGAGGCTTTTAGAAGGTGTTTTTTAACAGTTTGAATATATAAGGCATATAAAAGCATGGATACATATAGCATTTACTATTTTTTCCTGATCTTTTGCCTCTTTTTCTCTTCAGCTGTGGGCCTGCTGGTCAGTTTTGATATCAGTAGCAGTTCTCCAACATCATGTCAAACATCTGAAGAGAGGTATTGGCTACCCCACAGCTGCTGACACTGGTAATTAGAAATACAAGTACATATCTTTTGAGCGGGATGGTGTTTTGTACTTCTATAAAAATGAGGTGGTAATTTTTGATGAAGTTGCTTGGCATTTTCCTGGTGAAGTTTTGTTCTCAGCAGAAACAAAATCAGTATTTGACTTCTTTCTGTCTAAAGCTTCAAGACAGTCATGTTTGAACTAATTTTTTTCAGCTTTTGAGTAAAGTAGAATTTTAAAAGGACATGCAGGTGCCAAGGTTGCTTTTACTATACCCACCACAGCATTCTTTCCACCATAGTGTGAGGCCTGGAATCAAGCCTATCCCCTACCTACATTAGACCAGTCATCAGAACCAGGTGAGTGTTAAGATACCAAGACAGGATTTGCTTTGGGGTGGGTCTCTTATTTCTTCTCTTGAAGCTTATTTCACATTCAGATGGATATAGACATTCAGTAATTCAGCTTAGGTGGAGGTGGGGAGAGGTAGAATTAACTCGGTCATGCCTGTCTTTGCTTTCTGTTTTAGGGGTAGATCTTGGATGTCTAGAACAATAGTGTCAGGATAGCTTTATGAATCTCAGGTAGCTGTAGGAAAGCTACCTCTTAAAGAGTTCTTTATCTTGATCAGATATGCTTTTAATTAACTTACATTAGAATATATAATGGAGACGGACAATATTTCAGAGAAAAGAGCTTGCAACTAGGGTGAGCTTTTTTAAAAAATGAAGTATTGTAGTAAACACCTGGAGGAAGACTTGGGAACTTGCAGCCTTTGGAGAACTTATGACCTACACTTAATTTGTTATGACAAAAAGTTAAATATTTAATTTTTTCACTTGGCTTTTTTTTATCACATTGTTATTGACTATTGTTAAAGTCAGAATAGCTGGCCAAAGAAGCTTCAAAGCTGTAGTTTGTTCAGCAAAGGTAAAGACACAAAACCATTATTGTAGGATTTCTGTGAACTCCATATGATTTTGTGTGGTCTGTTTTATTCCCAGAATTCCCCAGAGATGACCCCTGCCTTCCTCACAGTATCTTTTCAGAAGGGAAACTTTTCTGAATGTACATAACTGGCTGGGTGCCTTCAGCATTAACAAGCTTATTAACCACTAATCCAGCACAACAATTGTTAGTGCAGCTGCTGCAGAAATGCACTGTGACGAAGCACAAAAACTGCTGTGCCTGAAGACAGAAAAATAAATAACAGTGTAGTGATAATTGCCTCCTGTAGGTACTGCAGTGTGGCAGTCATCAGAAATCTATTCACTGCATCTGCCTTTCCCTCTCTCCCTGATGAATTTCCTTCATCCCCCCATGCTAGCCTGCCTGCAACCTTTTAGAGAAGTTCTCTGGATCCTGACTGAAATGCTGGCAGTAATTAGGTAAAACACTGCTGTCAATTTCTGTGAAGAGAAATAAATTTATTACCTTAGTTGAATTCAGGCCAAACTTAGCCTCTTCTATATATAAGTAGTTGGATGAACAGATAAACAGCTGGGTAGAGTAATTTTGCTTTATCTACCTACAGGACAAAAGGTAACACACTGAAATGACTAAGGAATCGGAAATCTGTCACTCCAATGCTGGCTTGTTTAATCATGGTCCAATACCTCACCCTCTGCATAAACTGCTGAGCACTCGCTTCTTGTGCCTTACCTTGTCAGGCTGAGGAGCCCTCCCAGAGAAAGGTCACACTTTTAGCTGATGGTAGGTTCTTGCTGGCATGAGTCAAGGCAAGATGAAATCCTGCTGCATGTATCTTCTGCTGTCAGCTGGAATTCTTTGTAGGTGTGCAAGGAGTGGGAGATCAGCACTTCCAAATTAATCCAAAGTGCACTGTGGCGTATTGGCCACTTGGATTTGATAAGTGACACATCTTGTGTCTGAAGCCCGGGATCTGATTGAGGGTTAGTGATGGCTTGCAACAATTCTACTTTAAGAGTTGTATGAGAGTTATAAAATGGAATGTATATTGCAAGGAAAAAACAAGAAATCAGAAATCAGAGTTTTGAAATTGAGTGAATCATAGGAATTAGGACAAGCTCAAGTGACTAAGCAAAGCTATTGAATTTGATGCTCCATCAAGATGTAAGACTGTATTTGGTATGATTGTGACTCAGCACTTGCTGGTGAGTCATTCCTCATCACTGGGACCTCAGTGCTGTTGTTTTTTGGGCTGAAAAACAAAAGTCAAGTGGGAAGCGATTTAAACCTACAGAGAAAGTTTAAACTTCACGAATACAAAGGAGAGGGGGGAACTTGTACCCCAATTAGATTATTTTTCTTGGAAGACTTTATTTTTTAGCTTTTGAATCTGTTATTTTCAGTGGAATGAGATGAATTTTCCCAGCATTACTTATAGTGGAAGTTTTTCTTTTTTTTTTTTTTGTATAATTAATTTGTGACTACATAAAACTATCAAAGCTTTAAGGCAATGTATTTTGCTTTTCCACAGCTCTTTCACACAGATGAATTTAAAGTTCTTCATACCAATAACTCATTTGTGAGAAGACAATAATAGTAGAGAAGAGTGGAAATCAATAAGTTAAAACAGGAGAATAAATGTCTGAGAATATACAAGTATTTAATAAACTTTGTATGTCTAGTAGAAAGTGCAGAACAAAGTCTTGTCGGCAGTTATAATGTCCTGAGAGGATGAGGACTTGAGGGGAAATGAGGTGAAAAGCAGTGAAATCCTTACCTGAACTCTGACAGTCTGTGTTTATCATATCACAAGTCAGTAATGGAATAAAAGTGTAAGGGTTCTATCAGCTGTATCCAGCCAGAGCAAGGGTGTCCCCCTTCAGCCACAGTGAGGTCAGGATGACTGCATTAATCTTTCTGTGAAGCTTCAAACTTAGCTATTAATAGAGATGGGTTTGTTTGTGAGCATGCTTGGGTGTATCGGCGTGTTAACATCTTTTACCAGATATGGAGATGAGGAGGGAAAACCCTTTTTGCTTACCTGTTCCATTTGCCAGGTCTGGCAGAGACCATGGGGGAGCTATAGCTTGTGTTGTAATGTGCAGCTTGGGCAGCTGCTTGGGAGCACCTGGGAATTCCAATTAGCAAGTTCTTTGCACTCCTGCAGGGCCAAGGCACTGGCAGTGCTATGGATTTTTTTTCTTTTTCCTGTGTCAAATTGAAGTTGTGTCTTTGGTCTTTTTATTGCAAGTCTCGGTATATTATGATCCATTCCTACGCATGTCTGTGGTACTAGCTGTATGTATAGATTATAAAGAATTTCTAAATGCAGCATTAATTCAAAAAAGTTGCAAAATCTGCCATGTTTTTCTAAATGCGGCTTTTTAAACCACTTTCTGCAGGTGATGTGCTGCAAAATACCTGCAGTGTCAGATTTCACTGTTCTTTTTTAATCAAAGGATGTGATAAAATCACTTAATGTGGCAGAGACACTGTCATATGTGCTCACAACTTGTTTTGATCTCCAGACTCTGAGTTTGGTTTTCAAATGTAAGTGCCTCCATGGGATTTGTGAATCTCTGATGGGCATTTGGTTTGGTACATTAGGTACAAAAGCATGCCACTGCTCCCACTGGAAACCTTGACTATCTGACAATGTTACATTAAGGAATATGAAAGAAGATGTTTAGGGACAGACAAGGTCTGGGAAACCCATCTGGAGGATTTAATAAATGAGGACAGTAATTTTAAGGGATTAATTTTAAGGGATTCCTTACACATAGCCTTTCAGCGCTATGGGGAATTATCACTGGTGTTTGATTTATGTTTAGAAGTAATAATATTTCTTGTGCTTTTATTGCATATAGTTGGTGCTTTTCCAGATTGTTAAGTAATTATGTTTAAGTGGTGACTGAGCTAATGTGGAGCCTGGCTTAGAGTCTGAAGAAATGGATATATGGCAAAGCCCATAAGACCTGATTCAAAAAGATCATCTACTTCAAAAAGCCCATAATTAGTTTTATGCAAATTATAGAGGAAGATATCTTGGTAAAGCAGGAAGAAACAAAGGAAGGTCCCAAGTTAGTTTTTCCTTTCATACTTATTTTGTTACAGCACATGAGCCTGGTAATGTCTCTGGCCTAAGAACATCTGTGTGCTGGTGTGAGCCCACCTCTGCTGCATCCTCACAACACGCTGGTGCCATGCGTTCAGATGCGATCAGGCCATGTGGTCCTGCAGGTTCTACTTCAAAAGGTTATCCAAGGATTTAGAATTTAATAGCTGTTGAAAGTAACTTTTTAGTGAGTTCCTTCATTTTTTTCCCCCTCTCAAAATTATAATAACAAAGCAGTTTAATTTCATACACTACATACACTTGGGTATTGAGCATCTTGAGTATTTTACGATAAATGAACAGAGAGAACAGTTCTGATTCTCAGCAGTTTTTTGGGATTACAGATTTTGTCGGTTTTTTTTTCCACATTAAAAAAAACCTGGAGCATTTTGATGATACTGCGCAACAAAATTGCACAGAAGTTGCCCATTTTCTATTTTGAAGGGCCAAGATTTTAATTTCAGCTGCTTTGGCTAGAAACTAATACCGCTGTATCTTGGATATCTTCCAGGTGAAAACTTTAACCTGTTTCACTGGAAATGTTGCAATTAGTGCTTGTTACAGCTTCAGAGTCTTTTAAAACTAGAACAAAGCAGCAAACTGCTAGCAAATCTGAGCCAACAAAGATAAAGTGTGCAAAGGATTAGACCTGAGGACCCTGAGAAGAAGAGCTGTAGTCAGAGCTTGGCCAGATGTAACTCAGCCTGGAGATCCTGTTGGTTTGAACAAGGTATTTCTCAGTTCTTGGCAGTTGCTTGTCTCAGAACACCCCAAAATGAAAGCATTGTGGTATTATTTATTACTCAAAAATTGCACAATAAATGACTATCCTGCATGGCTTCTTCACTTTTGATGTGTTTCTGTTGGGCTGAAGCCAATCTGAAAACGCTTCAGCTGTGTTAGAAAACAAATATGAAGCTCATTTGCTTAATATATTTTTATTCAGATTTTAATGAGATGGAAGATTTTTCACTATTAGATAGAAAATATTAAGAAATGTGAATGAGATACTGAGTTTCTGCTCAAGTAATGGTTTTGTTCTTCCAAAAGGGACCAGCCTCCAAAGTAACCTTTTCAATATGTGTCTCTGCTTGCAAAATGATGACTGTTCCTTAGTAAGGAGTCCCTGTTCCTGGGAGACAGGAATTAGGAAAACAAATGAAGCCATATTTACACTCTCCACCTCATTCTTTGGGGCAAATGCTTATAATTTAATTAGTATGGGCTTTTAACTATTCTCCACATGAAAGATAAGGGAAGAGTAGGGCTGATATTTGATAAATGCGCAATTTGGGATTTTTTTGTCTATGCTCTTCTGGTTTGTTGCCTTCCTATCTCTGCTGCAGATTGTAGGACTAGGGTGAGAGATGTGAGATGTTATTTGGACTGCAGAAATTTCATTTTGAAACTTTTTCTCTGTCTAGGCAGGAGTAGATATGCTGGAACCGAATGGATTACTTTTAGGATTTTTCAAAGGATGAAGAATCTTTATCACTGGGAAAAGGCCATGTAGGTGTGGTTTCCCCCTTTCCACCATTCACCAGGTGAATCAGAGTCCAGTGATGCACTTCTGCATATTCCTGAACTAGTGGTATTTGGGGGCTCTAAGAATAACTGTGATGTAAATAATATACTGTGAATGAGTTTTCCTATGGCATTATGCATTTTTTTCCTGGAGGAGATCTTGCAACTTTATGGCTTCTGTGGTGTCATCTAGTCCATTACTGCAGCAATAAATGGATGCAGAAGACAAGTGTCTGTTACTTATCTCTATTCTGTATTTAAGGTGCTAGGCCAGCACTTCTCTCCCTGTCTATGGGGTGCATTGAAGATATGGTAAAGGTGGAAGCTATTGCCATCAAGTATGAAGCAGTTTGGTTATGTAAAGATCTTTGTAATTTTATTTTCCTGTGTTCTTTGCTAGTAAAGAAACACTTATAAGACTTTCTTTGCTCTTGAAATGTGTTTCTAGTTGCTCCTTTATAACCTCAATGTAGCCAGACACTTGTTTTTATTGTTATTAGTCACTAAAAGTAAGATTCAAAAGATCAATGGAAGTCTTTTGTACACCTGATTTTGAAGAGTACATGTTTGTGTCAGCAGTTAAATCTCTGCATACAATCAAATAACCCTGCTTTTCATTGATTCTTGCTCCCCTCCATCCCATACAGTTTGCAGTCAGTATAATGGATTGGGTTTTTGTGCATGGAAATTGACTCCACTCCATTGTTCACATGCATTGGATTTAGCATGGCATGCTAAATACTGATAGAGAACAATAACGGGCAAGGCTATTCACAAGTTTCTCTGTGGCTCTTATATTGCCCTTCTCTGATGGGAGCCCACCAAATAGATCTTGTTATTCTTTGTTTAGGCTTTGAGGCCTGAAGTATAGAGAAGAAAAACTGAGCCACAATGGCAAAGACTGATCCAACCATTTGTTTTGCACGAGTCCTTTTCCTGTACCTCACTTCAATTTCAAAGAAGCATTTCCTGTGCTGTCAGTTTTCCTTAATGATAGTTGCCTGTTCAGTGGTTAAATCGTTTCAGACCCACTTATTTGCTTTGCACAAGGACTTGTATTATAATACTACTTGTTTTTGTGAGTATTTGGCTATTGAAACACGCATATTGATTTTTCAGTGGTGTTGGGGTTTGTTGTGGAACTGGGAGAAAATGGCTTACTTGCAGCTGTTAAGGGGGAAGGCTTGGCATTTAAAAACATTTGAAGATTTGCCTTCAATTAATGATAGCTCAATATTTGGGACATTCTGCTGTTATGAACCTTCTTCTCTCTTCAGCCTATTTTATTGTGTACAAATTGAAATTGGTTGCTCCCTCCTTAGTCTGCTTATCAAAATTGCAAGACTGGGCACTGGGATTCAAGATCTTGCCTAGTTACTTGGGTGCCTTGTCAATAAAGAAAGCTGTTGTTCCTGTGCCAGAGGGATGTAGGGCATAAGCAGACTATTATCATGTGAGAAGTTTTGTTTGCAAATGTATTGTACTCTGATGCAGCAAGGTCCTCACTTATGTAAATGTTTAAACAGAATTATCGCTATAGAGTATTTCTGGAATATTAAGCAGTTGTACTGTGAAAGCCTTGTCTATGTAGGAATAAATTTTCTAGTAGTCCTTCAAATTGTTTTGTACTACTGAAATTGTTCAGTAATTCTTTATACTCTTCTAGTAAATGTTAATCAATTGGTGATCAGTAGGAGAATTTGATCAGTTTACACCAAAATTGCTGGGTGATATTGGTACCCTCAATAGAAAGGCATGATTTTTCTCATGTAATTTTTGTTTAAAATGAAACCACTCAAAGCTCACTATTTGAAAAACATTTTTATCTCTATTTATATACATAAAGTGGTCTAGAGCTCCCTCATGGGGGGAAGCAGAGGGGCAGGACTGATCTCCTCTCTGTGTGGTGACCAGAGATAGGAAGTGAGGGAATTGCCTGAAGCTTTGTCAGGGGACATTTAGGTTGGATATTAGGAATTTTTTTTTTTAACCCAGACTGGGCGACTGGGCATTGGAACAGGTTCCTCAGGGAAGTGGTCACATCACCAAGCCTGACAGAGCTCAAGAAGAGTTGGGACAATAATCTCACATGGTGTGATTTTTGGGGCTGTCCTGTACAGGGTCAGGAGCTGGACTTTGATAATCCTTGTGGATCACCCTTCCAACACAGAATATTCTATGACTCTCTATCAACTTGTTCCAGGTTATTTGCTCAGTTTTGAGGTTTTGATGACTTTGCTTGATTACCAAGGTCAATTTGGAAGAAGACATGGCCTGTTTTTACTGAGAAAGGTATGCAGGGTATTGCTCTAGCTGGATCACTTAAATTGTGATTTGAATGCAGTGAGTGAAATGCACAGGAAGCAAGATAAATAATAGCTCCAGAAAATATTCAGAAAGAATGATGTGGTGGGCTGACCCCAGCCTACAGCAAAACTCCTGCTCTAATCATCTCTCCCTCTCCTATCAAACACGTGTAATGATTTCATGGGAAGACAAATGCCATTGTGAACGTCCCCACACCCCATCCATTTCCTTGAGATTTTATTGCTGAGCATGGCATGGTGTGAAATGGAATGGAATGTCTATTTAGTCAGTGGAGGCAGCTGTTCCAGGTGTGTCCTCTTCCAGCCTTTTCCCCACCTCTGACCTGCTGGCCTCTGAGGGTATGGGAATTTGGTGTGTTACAAACACTGTTTCACCTTCAAATGCAGAGAACAGGTTTACACAGGTTTCTATGAAGAAAGCTAACTTTTTCCCAAGAAAACTCAGTGAAAATAAATAGGTTTTAGGAAACTTTAATTGCATGAGTCTGTATTTGCATCTTAGCAGCATAAAAGATATCTATCAGAGATAAGTGAAGAAGAAGCAAAAAAATCTACTAGGTGACCTCCTAATTCCATGCTGACTTCAATTAGTATACTGCTGTCTGTAAATGAATGAAATTATGCCCTAATGACTGAAATATTTCTTAGAATGCATAGATTTTTACATGACAGAAAGTGTTTGAACTTTAATTACAAGATTAAAAGATATCTTGACAGGTTTCTCAGGACAATATGTCTCTTGAGTTATTAATTTTTAATTATTAACTGTAGTTCTGACAAAAATATTACCCAAATTAGAGTAGGATGCCATCTGGGATTTCAGTTCTGTATAAGAAGTACTCAGTGAGGCTTCTCACAAAGTGGCAAAGTGGAAGAAAGGCTTGAAGTACAGGCAGAAAAAAATCCATTTCCTGACTCTGGAAAAGCTTTTCTCTGTTCTGGAAGCAGCTGGTTCTGAGACAGTTGCCGAGTTAAACTTGGATGAAGAATACTGTACTTAGTTGTATGTTTGTTTATTTGGTCTATTGTGCCTGGTCACAGATCTACATGTTTTAATTGTAATAGTGTATGTTCTGCCAGTGCTCAACTGCCCCAAATTCTTAGTCTCTGAGAGAAGCAGAGAAAGATGGAAAGAACTAAAGAGATTTTGGATGTTCTCCTTGTATTTGTCCTCTTTGCAGTTATTTGTTGCTAAAACATAAAGCTTTGCTTGGAAATGAAAAGTGTTAATCAGTACATGGGGACGAACTTACCAATTTGCCCTTGCTGAAATGAATGATTCTTTGCAGACTCTGCAGCACTCAAAGTTGCTGCAATACCTCTTTATTTAATCCTGATCTCTTGCCCTTATGAAAAAAGTTCACAAATGTTTTCATTTAAATCCACACTGATTGTGGGCACACACTATTGTTACTCTGAGGTTGGATGCTTAGTTAGATGTTTTTAAACAGTTACAAGCAAACCAAATACAACATAGTCTTTCTCTTACACTTGGGCAAAAAGATGGCTTTCTATTTATTTTGGTGTTTCCTGTCTAGAAATTCTCCTTTTGACTGGTCCTTATGCAGTGATTTTCCTAAAGTTCTGTGTGGCTCTGATAAAGACCTCTCCTTATCTGTCTTTCGGTTAAGACTTTTTTACAAATGAAAGTGCTTTGTTTACAGACAGATATCTCTGTGGTACAGTGAGGATTTCTTATTCTGCAGTGATGCCTAATTATCCAAGGGGCACAGGAAAGATGCAAGTAGCTCTGAGTGTTTGGGAAATTAAGGCTATTTTCCTTTTGTTCCTGGTTAGCAGCTAATAAATGACCCTTTCTCCAGCTTGGGCTATTGCAGCAGAGACTGCTAGAATGTTCATGATAAAAATGGGACCAAATATTTATATGCACATTTTGATAGGCTCTTGACATCTTTTTGCGTTGTCAATTCTCTACAGCACAGAGACACATAATGCAATATTAATGAAGATGGTGCAATTAGTAATGTGCCACTTTGCTTGCATACATCTTCCCTGTTTATGTATCAATCCGTATCAATGAAGGGAGAAGAGACAGAAGGGGTGAAGTGGTTGAATGGGTTTTGGCTCAGCCATCTCTGCATGAGGTCCAGACTAGGTCTTTTTAGGCTCTGGAGTTTCATGGATATGGCTTAATAAATGTAAAGGAGCAGTAAAATATATTAATGTAATTTCTGTAAAGAGTGGGTTGTGCACTGAGCTGACATTTACTGCATGTACATGCTCTGTGTGTATGTGCACACACGCACATGCACAAAACATGGGTTGTATGTATATGATGTCTAATTTAATGCATGTTAAGTAAATTTAATGCATGTTAAGTAGCAGCGCCTTCCGATTCACTTAGTAGGATATTGGGTAATTAAAGTGTCCAAGGATTTCTGTCTAGTTTCCTAGACAGGAAACTAAAACATGTATAGTCAGTTTAATTTTGAATCCGTAGAGTACAAGCTACTAACTGGAGAGTAGGATATCTAATTTAATGTAAGTGCCCTTATATTGATGTTTTGTGTAAAAGTTCAGGAATTTGGAAAATAAGGTTTTGCAAAGTGTGTTAAAACATGTGAAAAGCAGTCACCCAGAAGTTAGAAGGAGCTGAAATACGGTCACAGATTTGGTGGAGTTTTATGAGTTAGCAAAAGCAGCGTCCATTTGTGTTGCATCTTATGAATTAATTCATTTATTTCAGATGGAAAATCTTTCTGGCAATGACCATGCCTTCATAAAGTTCCTCAGTGTTCCATAGGCATAATGTATTGGTAGGAGGCTAATGGATTTATCAGTGTTACCATTACTGCTGTTTTGTTTCTTTATTTTTATAGAATTTGCTATGGTAACTCCTGCTGTCAGCAGACTGGCAGCCACTCTGTGATCATTGTAGACAGCTTTCAAGGGATGGGACCTAGCATCGTTCCTCTCAGAGTTCTTATTGTGATATTTTTTTAATTTCCCCAATCTAAAAGGGTCTCTGTGGCTGCATAGGTATTTCCTGCTTTTCATATGGGGAAATCTGAGGCTTGACATGGAATAAACAGCACGCTGTTCAGTGCTGAAAATGCAGATGAATGCAACAATGCCTTGCAGTCCTTCTCTGTGCCAGAAATAGCAGAAGGCATTTAAATTTCCCTCAAATGGCTTTTTGTTGGCAGAGGTTTAGCTAGCACTAGAAGCACAGAGCAATTCAGCGTGGGGCTCCCAGGGCCAGCTGCAGCTCAGCTCCGTGGCCCAGCTGTGCCTGGGTGGGTCAGCACAGGCAGAGTCGCTGCACCTTTCTCAGGCAGACCTTGGGAAATGTTAAGTGGACTTAGAGAAGGCTGTGGATCAAAATGTCTTGGATGGCAAAAGGATTGGATGAAATTCTGTAAGAACATAGGGTGAAATGTGGTAATGGCCCACTGATTTTATTTTTTTTTTTCACAGCTCCTAATTTTCTGTAGTGAAGGCCAGGCTCAAAATGAGATCTCAGTGTCTGGTGCCTGTTGAACAAAGCAAATCCTCCACTCTCCAAGTGAGGCTGCTCAGTAACATTAAGCTGTGAGTGGGTGGTTTGGGTCATACTTTTACAAAATGTATGATTTGGGTATTGAACACCAGAAAAGGGATATACTCTACATTTACAAAGAGAAAAAAAATCAAATGAGCATTTAAATAGAATTTTTTTGTTGTGGAACAACTTTTTTTTTTCTGCATAGAAAAAGATCCTGTATTTCATCACTGTAGAAATGTTATGTTCTTTTTCACTCAAGCAGACTAAAACTTACAGGATGAACGATTTCAATAAAAGTGAATGTTGGTTTTAAATGCAGTTCTGTAAAATATATCCTGGGGTAAACCCAAACCCTTCTGTGTGCTATATCTGAATTACAAAACAGCAGGACCTAAGTTGAACCATAAAACAGCAGGATTTAAAGTGACAACTTTAAAAGAAGACCTAACAGGTGATGTACAGTGGGGCAATCAACACTAATTCCCACTGAGACAGAACTGGGCTGTGCCCCTGGAGTGGTGCAATTGATAAGTGATTGCAAAGGCTGCATGGAGAGAAAAAGAATATAAAAATTCTTGTAATGGAATATTAATAAAGTAGGTCTGCTCTTGGAATTGTCACCATAGAATTTTCAGGCATTCAAAACATCAGTTGGTCAAATCATCTTCGGCAACCTGGGCTCCTTGTTACAATGGAGCATGGGGCTTGCTGCAGTGTTGGTGCCCAGGTGCTGATGCTGCCTGCCTACCTTTTATTGAGGTAGCATTGTTATGCTGGAGTAGGCTTTTATGTAAGTGCATCTTCTGAAATGCCTCAGAGCAAAGAAGCTCAAAGAATGAGATGGGTGATAGATCTACAAGATGAAACACTGGCATGCTTCCAGGTAGAGTGGTTTTTTTTTTATTGTTGAAAGGGAGAGTGTTAATCAGTGTTTTGAGTAGAAGTGCTTTGTTTGGAAAGGAAAAAAGAGGGATGTTTTGTGAAAATCTCAGCTTTACTCGCCATGGTGGAAGGATGCTGGGATGCATATATCTTCCCCAAAGCTGGAACCCACTGCATAAAGTGTCAGGCATATTGGCAATACTCCATGTTCTAAGCTTTTTCATAGTTTTCATTTATTTTTTCCACAGTGTAGTTAGAAAAGTTTTCAGAAGTTCTGAGAGTTGTCAGAAAATTTAGTTTTTAAGGTGGTTTTCCTTCATGTTAGCACAGGGCCAGTGCGCAGCGATTCTCTTCCCACAAACTGGAATCAGTGCACCCCTGAATAAGTCCCAGCTCTGACAAGGATGCATTTCCTAGCATAAACAGTGGACTTCATCAGGCCATTGTTACTTTTCCAGCATTCCTAACAAGCCAAATTGTATTTAATAACAGTGAAGAGAAATCTGAATTCCTTTGCCTTGTTGAAAATGACACTGAATTCTACATAAATTGTTATCCTCTCAGTTCATAGGATTGCATCAGGAGTGAGAACAGATTGTCCTCTTTGCCCTGGAAAAATATAAAGAGAAATAAGACTTCACCGGCTCAGGTCATCTGTTTTTTCCTTTTCCAGTGAGTGGGTTTTTCCCATCAAAAATCGGGCTGAGGCTTTGCCACCAACTGTGCAGTTTCATTACAGCATCTGTATTGCAGTCCTGCCTTGCTCTGATGGCATGCAGCTCCTGAGACTCCCCATGAATGTTGAGGAAGTCAGGCTGGATTTTATCCATCTTCCCTCTTTCATGTCTGACTCTAAAATATTTTGAGCTCAGTGATCACAGGAGAAGGCTGCCTGTGGCATGTGAGCCCTATCTCCCTTGGTGCTCAGAGGAGGGCAGTGGTTATGTTGATGAACAGGTCCCTGGGGTGGTGCTCAGAGGTGGGAGGTTACAGTGCAAGCTCAGACACAACTTGTTTGTAATCCTTCCTGTGTGAGAGAGACCAGAAGCTGTCTTGTGTAAATTATTTCTTACATTTAATCAAAGTCTTTCTTTCATTTATGAAGCCAAATAGAGAGAAATGCATAAAGACTCATATAGAGATTTAATATTTTACTAAAACTCTGTCAACTGTTGTTGAATCAGTTAGTGGAAGAATCACAAGGAATAGATGCCCAATTTTTTATAAGACCTATATTTTCATCTGAGTTTCTTTAAAGAGTGTTGCTATATAATTCTGCCTTTAGCAAGGTCTGTGCATCACCATAATGTGCCTGTAAACAGGATGTGAGAGTGGTTGTGCTTCATTAGATGAAGGCAGTAATTCACTGGGCACTCAGATCTGCACTGAGCTCTCTTTTGGGATGCAGGCTGGGTGCTGCTGATGTTCCAGTCAAGGGAAGCAGAAGGCATTTGGTACCCAAACAAGTGTATCACCAAAAAAAAAAAATCTAGCAGTAGTACCTACTAACTTGTTTAAGTGGATGTGGCTTCTCTTCACCTATTGCATTCTGGGGTATTTTTTTTTTCTTCATGGTCTTTGTAAGCTACTTCTGCTCAGCAGATGCTCTGTCCTCCTGAAAAGGATAAACTTCTGTGATTATTAGCTGCTAAAGGTTTATTTCTAAGAATTTCTGCAATATGCTGGAGTCTTGCAAAATACGTATGCACTTTAAAAAAAAAGGCGATTCACTTCGCATTCGAAACTATTTTAACTTCTCAAGCTTTGTGGCCTAGTCTAACTTTGCTTCAGGCTGGACATGGCTAATAGGGGATACAACTTTGGCCAGCAGGGGTCTGAACACTCAGTTTTTATTGAAACAACCTTTCTTATCTTAGGCACCTTTAAAAAAATACGATCTGATTATTTCATCCTGTTTCCCATAGTCTTCTTATTTCAACCTGCCATCTCTGCCCTTTGTGTCCCAGGGGAAGGAGAGAGAGGTGGCTTGTGGCTTTCTTTCTAGTGGGAGTACTAAATTGAGGGATACCATTCTTAAACCATGATAAGTGAATGTAAAAAACCCACAAAATATTCCCTGGACTCTTATAAGATCAAAATCTTGTTTAATACACAGAAAAACTATTCACTTCGCAAAGGTAGAATGGAGTCTTATGTTTTGACACAGAAGGATTTATTTTCAAAATGGGAATGCTGTAGTACTTAGATTAATTTTAAAACTCTCTCCATGCTAGTGAAATAGTTATTTTTGGAAATCAAAGAGTGACTTTTAGTGTAGTTAGCACACATTCTAGTTAGCATATTTCTATGCCTAAAAGAGTTATGATGCTGTTGTAACAGGGTTTTTTCCCCTGAATAAAAACCCACCATGTACTTCTTCTGACAGGACTGATTTTCTTTGTAGGAAGAATCTGAAATAATGACATAATGAACAGCACTCAGTGTATTGTGGTTTTTTTTGTTGTTGTTCTTGCATTTGTGTGCTCTACCTATTGTCTAATTTTTCATACCCTTTTATAATCCAAAACTTAATCTCAATCTACATGTGCCTCTCTCTTTTTAAACTTTTTTTACAAAACGTGTAACTTTGTTTTTGGGTGAATCACATTATGTATTTTTAATGTTACTCCTATGCTGTGTTCTTCAGTTAACTGAGCTTCTAGGTTGTTTGCCTGCCTGGCAATGCTGTGTCATCTATTGTATTTTAAGTCAAGAGGGAAAAAATAGATATAATCTTAATTAATTATCATCTTCTTTATTAAAGTAATAGGCATTTCCTATTTTGCATGAAAAAAAAACCTGCAGTCTATTTAAAGTTTTTGATTGCATCAGTGGGAAAAATTGAAAATAACTTTAAGTGGAGGAAGAAGTTGCCATCTTGCTTAGAGTTGTATCTGTTATTTCTCTGTTCTTTATGTAACAGACATCAGCAGTGATTTTTTGGTGAGACTGTGAGCAAAGGTCACTGTGTGGGTCAGTGGCCATCACAGGGTCCTACTCCCTGCTGTTAAACTGCAGCTCACTGCATGGCATCTTCTCTTTAATGAATTTTTCTAAAAGAGAATGTGTGAACTTGCACACAACCTGTATTTTTACCTCCTATAAATTATCAACCCTAGATTAAAGATCTTCTGTTTATTTCTGTCAGATGCAGAGGATTAATGATAGCCATTTAAAAATGTTATTGATCAGAAATCTGCTGTTTTGTGTTGAATACTTGAATACCTTGCATCTTCAAACTGAAAGGATATTGCTAACTTTATTTAAATACCATTCATCATTAGTGTATACAGGTTTTAACCTCTACCTGAAAAAAGGCCTTTCTCTTGAAAAGGGCTTTCCCTTTCTTCAGAGCGTGTTCTGAGCAGTACACAAATGTGACTAGACTCCCTTGAAGTCAAAAGCAATACTTTTAATTGGCGTAGATGGGACCAGATTGACAAATGTATGTACAAGGGTTGTTTCTCCCGCCAGTGAACTGAAACCCCTTCAGGGGGTGAGGGCCACTCTCTGTTTCACCAATTTTCTGCCTGTATAACTTCATTGATTTCCACTGCACAGCCATGACATGTGAAATGGAGTGGACAATCAGGCCCTGGGGATGGTGGTTGCACAGTCAGCTCTGCCTCACGCTTTGGGGTGAGAAGAATAAAAGGAGATATGTGCTCTCCTCACAAACACCTCTGCACCATGCCTGTGTGTCCTCTCCTCCTGTGTGCTGCATGCAGGAGGCTGGTATTCACTTTGTAAAGGATGCAGCAGAGATTTGGGCACCTGGCACAGAAATACAACCAAAGTGTGTGTTGGGGGTTAGATCTAGGCAGTTGTATATAGCGCTCATGTGCTCAAGAAAACCAGCTTGCTTCTGTAGTTGGAAAAATCCAAAATTCTTCAATAGAACTTCACTCAGCTTGGAGTGTATCATCTCAAAGAGGGTGTTTTGTGCATCCTACCTTCTGTTCATAGATGCATCCCATAAGTAATGATGAAAATGTCATTATTAGCATAGCTTAGGAGGAACCAGTCCTCCTAAGAAAATTTGCAAATTTTTGTCTTTGTAACTAAGTTAAATCAGCACAGAATAAAGCCTTTTGAAAACATTTCATTCTAATAAAGAGCCATCTATATTTAACTTTTATTTAATTTTCTACATCATGTATTTAATCAATATGGTCTGATATAGAAAGAAAATTTCTGCCAAGAAAAATTTTGTTTTATTGATGGCAGCCACAAGGAATGATGAGAACATCCTCAGTATATTTTGAAATACAGGGTAGCATGTAGCAGGAAATCCTACTTGAAAAATTCAAATTTACTTGAATGCCACAGTAGCATCATGTGGGTTGCAGTCTATGTCACGTCTTCTATAAAAAAGATACTGAAATGCAGGAAAGCTTTCTAGGTGGAAAGGAGAAGTCTCTTCTGCAGATGTGTGCCAGAATTAATGCTAACTTCAGTCTTCCTGGTTCTCCTCTTTGGCAAGAGGTGAAAGGGGGCTTATTTTTTTATGGAGATAGAATTCACTTGTAGATCTAATCCAGACACAGCTTGCTCAGGGATGACAAGCAAGCAGCAGATCTGTGCTGTGCTTGTCTGTGGCTGCCTGCAGCCATGGGACAATCCCACTGTAAATAACTTGTGTCACAGGCTGGGATGCCTTTCGCTCTGGTATTAAAAACCCCTTGGGGCTGGTGCAGCAAGCAGAGATCAGCTGAGACCCAGAGGTGTGAAAATGCTCCCTCCTCCCGGGAGGGAGGACTGTCCCTGCTCACAACCCATTGGGTTGGGGTGATCCCATGCGAGGGCTCCTTATGTGCTATGAAGCACCAGCCAGAGCAGCTGGTGGCAGCCTGGTGGCAGTGCCAAAATGCCACTGAAGGAAAGGAGCTGGAGTGAGCATTTGTTCTGCAGCCTGTGCTGACAGATTTGAGTCACTGCTGTTGAGCTGCAACTGCTGTCGAATGTTTTGCAATGGTGTAAATGACTTGTAATATTTTGCAGCTGTAGGATCCACTTACCAAGGTCTTGGGGCACCCTACAAATAAGTTGGATGTTGAAAGGTGCAGTGTTTGTCTCCAACTGTAAATACTCTCAAAGTCTGGAGATAATGAGTGATTTTTCTATAGATGTTCATTTACATCAGAATAAGACCTTTCCTTGTCCCTCCTATAAAGTATAGCCTTCCTATAACATATTAATCTTCTGTTAAGAGATAGTACTTTTTTTTTTTTTACCCCCAATGGACTATTTATACCCATACCAAAGTGAAGAATTGAGTTCATTTGCTCTCCATGTGCTGCAGTGATAGCAGCAGATGTGTTAATGCACTTTCAGCTTTTCCATGTTAGTATTTCTCATCTCATGGCATCCCTGTGCTCCCGTGGGTACTGGCTGAATAACAGGGGAAATGACTAAAAGGAAATCTTGATTTATAGCAGCTGGATGCAGCATCTCAAGCCAGCTCCTAAACATCCAAATCTTCATGAGTGGGAGAGACAAATCTGTTTCCTGAGCTGAGGATTCTAAGGTGTTTCTGCATGTTTGCACATTTAGTTTTGTGAAAGAAGACAAATGTAGGGGCCTGGAAGTTAGAAGGAGTGTGAAGACAGTCTGAGCTGATTCAGCATGTTCTGGGTTCAGGTGAGGGTGGAAAATTTGGCTGATTTTCTTCATCAGAAAATAAAAGAAAAAAAACTGTGCACACAGTGCTGTATTTTAGGCTGGTGACCAAACCAATGTTTTTAACACACCAATGTTTTTGCTATTGATGAACAGTCCTTGCACAGCATCAAGGCTTTCTCTCTTTCTCATTTTGCCACTTCAGTGAGAACTCTGGGCAAGATGCTAGGAAAGGATGGAGCTGGGACAGCTGACCACAATTGACCAAATGGATGCCACATGGCATATGGTGTTATGCTTAGCAATAAAATGTATATGTTTGGATGGAGACTGTGGGAAGAGGGGGAGAGATTTTTCCAGGATAACTGTTGCTGGGGCATCTCTCTGGCTGGGCATGAGCCCACTGGTGATGAGAGGCTGTTATTTTTTCTTTTCTTTTTCATCACTCATTGAAATGTCTGTATCTTGATCTGTTATGTACTTTTTGCCCTTCTAATTCTCTCCCCTGTTCTGCTTGGGGGTTAAGTGATTTTTCCTGCCAGCTGTGGTCAATCTACCACAAGCACTGTGATTTGAGAACTAGCGAGGATTCTTTTACATTTAATGCTCAGTGGTCAGTATCACCTTAGGAATCCTTCATTTTTCTTTCTTGGGACTGTATTATTAGCTGTGGTATCACAGACTCAACTTCTGTTTTTGACTGGGAAGATCAAGCTTAGTTAGCTCTTGGCCCCATGTAGGCCTAAGTAAGATCAAGTATATGTTGACAGCAGACTGTCATATGCTCGTTAAATTGAATGAGATTGTGCAGAAAGCCTGGGTGAAGAGGTTGAGGTATTCTCCCAAGAGAACATCTTTATCCCCAGGGGAGAGGGTCAGAGTCATGCGATGAATCAATCCTCTTTCTGGTCCAGTAAGTCACAAATCATGGTTTGCTCGGTGGTGTGGCTTTAGTGGGAAGGTGAATTATGTCACACCAGACACCCTGTGTATGCCTGGGATGCACTTTCTGCAGGGAAATGTACATATTTCAGCCTCCTCAGGCTGAGGAGACAACACTGTTCAGTGCTTTCCTGAAAAAGTGATTTAGCCACTGGGCTATTGGATAAAAGTACTCCAGCTACTGGGAAACACAAGTATTTGTGTCTAATGTTTTAAATGCTTAGTTCTTGAAGTGTGCATGAAACATACGTTGTGCGTGCCGTGCTTCTCAGATTAAATTGTTTATTTAGATTTAATCCTCAAATTAAATCTAGAGAACTGTGAAGAGCATTTAGTCCTGCGTGACCACTGGAACAGGGTTGCTCCAAACTCCAGGGCCCATATTCCTGTTTTTCAGTTGATAAGGATTAAGCTCAGGATGATATATATTAATTTACATGGCAACATGATTTACAGGGTTCTTCTAACTGATTTCTGTAAGGTGTGGGATTAACTCACCTAATGAGTTACTATTACTTGATTCACCTATTAGTTAGGAAGTTTTTACAGAGTAAGTAAGGATCCAGCTCCCTGTTCCAGACCACTGGCTTAGAAAATTGGACAGGACCTAACCAGTAAGGCCAAGGATGTTGGTTTATATATGGGGGTGAAAAATGAAATAATAAGCTGTTGGACAGAGCTTTGTGCAGAAAGTTTGTCTTAAATTGAAGTAGAAAATGGGAAACACGTGTCAACTTTTCACAGATACGTACTTGTATTTTGCTTGTAGTTCTCCAGCTGGGGAAATGTAAAACTGTCCTTATTTTGTCCTGCAAATTTGTAACAATGATTTTTTATGTCCCTATATTAAAAAAAGATTTTTTTAGTATCTCAAGTTATTGTACTTTATTTTAAAAAACATATTTTTTAACATCTCAGGTTACTGTACTTTTTTAATTGAAAACAGTACATCTCAAATTGTTATTTTTAAATTTCCATTTTTATGAAATTTGGCTGTAGTGAAACAGTTTCTATTTGGAATAAATAATTTTGGGAACAGGTTTGAGTCTTGGACTTTGTGCAAGACTAAGGGTATGAAATTCTGCCATTGTCTAAGAAAAAAGGAATGACTCCTGTTAGTAATGTTCTTTAAGTCAACACTCTTTTTCCTCCCCATCAGTAAATCATTTATTTATTAGCAAATAAATCTGTTTGGTGCTTCCTTCACATAGCTGTAAAAAAAAACCAAACCCACACACCAATTTTTGCTATGTCTTTTTCAACTTAGCAAATTGCAATCTTGTGTTACTCATAACTTCAGTGTGCAAGGTAGAGTTCTACTGTAGTCCTTGTTACCAAGTATGCCACGGTTGAATAAAAGATAAATATGTATATGCACAGCTAGCCAGTGCTCCTGTTTGTGCTTAAATGTGGAAACCTAGCCATAATTTGCATTGTTAGTTTTTTAAAAGGCTTTTGTATGTGATTCAGACAAGCAATTTTGCATATTAGTCAACATTTAACTTTGCTTATTAAACTATTTGTCTTTGCCTATGTAAGTATGCTCGAATGTGGTTTTTTCTATTGCTGTCACCAGGGATAAATGTGCAGGTATGGAAGAGAAGGAGCATTTGTTCTCAAGATTGCATTTACTAGGAATGAATTGGATGTATGAAATTTTATGTTTTTGTGTTGATGGTGGCTTGAAGCATGAGATCTTTCTTCACTGACAAGTTTAAGAGAAAAAATAGGGAGATTCAAATATCCATGCAGACTTTTCCTTTGAGACTCTGATGGTAAATATCAAAGAATGTTTACCAAACTGGCTATTTCATATCATTGCAGGGTCAACAACTGCAAAAGTTGGCTTGTTTTTTATGGCAGTTTAGGTAGCAATGATCTTATCCTTTCTTCCCCTCTCAAACCCTCTTTTTGTCTTAAAATTTTGGTTTTGGCTGTTTTTTTCGCCAGTGTTTACCCCATCTCTCTGTTTCAGGAACTTAAGCCAAAATATTTACTCTTGCCTTGGAAGTATGTAATGCGTGGTTATTAATGCACAGTTTTCTCAGAAATCTTGCTGTTGATGTTTAACTGGGAAACTGCCTGTTTATAACTGGGAAATACTGATGGATGATAAAAGTTGACAGAAATACCTGCTTTTTCCTTATACTGGACAGGAATTCTATTATGCAGAAGAACATGTTATACCACTCCTAAATGCTTTTACAGATTGAACAGCGCTGCTTCTTTACCTTTAACAATGTTATTGCCTTTTGCAATAGGACTTTAAAGTATTTGCTTCCTCAATAAAACAGGAATTATCATATTAGTGATAGAAACAGATGTCACTGTTTTAAGCAGTTATCACACCAAACAAGTTATCACACAAAGAAGACACTTTTGTACACCTATTGTATTTTGAAAAATGTGAAAAACACAGACTGAGTGGGTGAAAGAAGAATTCCAAGTGCATCATGGGCCAGTCAGGTATTAGCCCATTCATACCTAATAAAAATAGTCTTTTTATTCTAGAAAAATATTTAGGAATCTGGATGCAAGTGCAAATGCATGTGGATCGTTGAACCAGATGCTTTTTCTGCAGCATATCGGTCTCCTTCACGTGGAAGCCCTGGGTAACAAAAAGAAGGATAAATGTTTTAAGAGCAATGGCTGAAAGACTTGGAACCAAGCTGATGGAGCAAAAAGCAAAATCCATCTTCAGCCCTCCCAAGGAGGCTGGAAGAGGAGTGGTGGTGGAAGATCCAGTTGATGAATCTGAGGGAGAGGAGGAGATGCAGTGAAAGGATTGGCAAACAGACCTGCGATGTTATTGCATTTCTCATAATGTGCTGACATATTTAAAATGCATTTCTAGCAAAAAGAAAAATAAAAAATTGTAGGCCACTCATCTAAACATGGAAAGGAAACAGTCTAGAAAAGAAAGAAGAAATTCAGATGTGTGAGGTTTGGAGAAGCTTTGGATGCAAGGCATAACTGGTGGAAGCTGCCAAAGGCAATGGTGGCATGACGATGGCTTGCAAACTGATGGGCAAATGGCTGAGGCGAGTTGTACCAACAGATCAGTGCTGCTGAAATCAAGCCTTGCTATCTCTAGAACACTTTTGTGTCAAATTCTGAATGGTGGTTACTGCAGTGAAGGCAAAGCAACCAGCTGGATGAACATTTGCTTCTCCAGAGGGAAAGACTGAAATTTTATGGGTTTAGTTATACTCTAGGAATTAATTCTTGTTGTTCTGTTCTCTTGCCTTGTTTTCTCTTTTTTTTTTTTTTTTATTTAAAATGCAAGTGTTAGACTGTTTTACTTAAAGTTGTAGATGGGCAGAAGTAGTTGCTGTGAGTGCAATTAGTATAATTTCCCCAGCTCTCTGCATAGGTCTTCAAGCAATTGTTTACCTTGAAAGTCCCTTAAATTTGAATGCATCTGTGTTCTTGTCAGCTGAATCATTGCAAGAAGGTGGCACTGGAAAGTGATTTGGATGTTTGGTTGGCTGACGGAATGACATTGATTCCCAGGAATAGCAAGTATAAATAATGCATATAAATGCATCAAATCCAATACTGAATTAAGGCTTGGTTTCTGCTTTGTGATGTTGAAGGAAGGAGAGGCAATCTGGATTTCAAAGGCATGCATATTTCCATGCACATTTGTAAACACAAGAGTAGCTGGGACTCTCACATGTTTATATTCTGTTTTAGGGAAAGGTAACAGTACTTAAACATGGTATGAAAGAGTTTTTTCCTATTTTTATTTTATTAATATTGGCAAATATATTCGTGAAGCTTTCTGCCTTGAGACAGCAAATGACTGCAGCATCTTTCAAAAGCAGGTATCTAAAGAAACCATGTGCTTCAGTATCTACAGCCCTTACCCTCATATGCAAGGAAATACTGCCTGTGGTAACAAAGCTGTCATGCTAGCTCAGAATTTAGGAGATGTTTTATGCATTGCTGCACTCAGAGAAGCTCCTTTCAGTAGAGTGGATTATAAAACCAGTTGCTGAGAAACATTGTGACACGTTTTAGGTGATGGCATTTTGACTGTTGTTTTAACATACATAACTTTGCCTTGAGCAATGAGTAACTGTTCCAGTCCTGCTGTCATCTTGGTTTTATTAAGCTTAAACCCAAAGAGCCATAGGGACGGAGCTTTTTTGTTTGTTTTTCTGTTTATGTTAATTATTGCCCTCTGGTTATTGGCTAAGTGGATTTAAATCTGTCATGTTAAAGATTTTACTTTTAAATTTGTTTTTTACCTTTCTAATTCCAAAGTGCTCCTTGTGTTGCTCTCACTATTGCTTGGTCTTGAGGAACTCCACTCATTTTCTCTAGGAAGGCTTTAGAAATTCTTGAAATTTGGCTGACAAAAGTAGTATTTCTCAGGAAGACTGCTGAAGTTGTCAGTTTGGTTCTCTTAGGGCTGTGAATCATTTAGCAGCCGTGTCTACAGATCTGTCAAATCTCATGCCTTATACATAGCACTCATTCATTTGGTCCCTGTCTCTGGCTCATGTATTTTCAACGGTTCTACAGCTTCCCCTCTGCTCTTTGAGACTGATGTTAAGGCAATCACTGACTCCATGCCGAGAGTCAGAGGAAAATTTGGATTCTGCTGAGGTGATGACAAAATTATTGCCTTCCTTCAAGCTGATGGTGTCATCTGTACTGGGGAAAAGTCATTGTTTTTCCTTTATTGTTCGACTGACATTCCCTAGGGCTGGTGGAGTTATTACTTTTTCACAACAGAGAGGATCGTATACCATGTGTAGACAGACAAGCACATACATATGGACACAGACTACTCTTGAGCATTATTGAGCTGACTTTATTTGGCACTTTCTTTCCAACCTGTCTGTTTCTCTCAACTTGTTGTGCCTTGCTACTTGGAACCTTAGCAATCAGGGCAACCTGTACTTGTGCTCCTCTCTGAAGGCTTTCTTGGTAGAGATTTACATGGTTTTCTTCATTCTCTCCAACTCTACTCGGCTGGAGAATTGCTTGGCACAAATGGCTCAGCTCTCTGCTGGTGTTATTTTAAGATAAATTGTAATATGTTGGTCTGTAAATATGGTTCATTGTAGCAAGAAAAATATCAGCCCATTCCTAATTCCCTATGATGGCATCTTATTCTTTGGAATTTCTTGGCTGGAAATAAATACACATTCATACTTTTACAGTGAACAGTGATGATGTCGTGTCTCAGATACATGAGATGTGTCGAACACATGTAATGTATGGAGTAAAAATATCCAAGTGGGAAGACAAAATATACCCAGGAAATTCCAAACATGTGTCCTTCTGAGGTGTGACAGAAAGCTTTAAGAATACTGAATAAATCAGTAAAAAATAGGGGACAAAGGCAACTCAATCCATAACTTGTATTTTTTATTGGGTATGTAGAAGAGGAAGGAATAATTGTATCAGTTTTTTATAAACAGACCATGAACTAACCTAACAGAATATGAACTTAACCCTGTGTGTTGATACTACAGAAAATTCAAGGTTGTTGTTGGAGTATTACTTTGTTAGGGTTTGGGCTTGGTTGTTTGCTTTTTGGGGAAGAGGGGGCTTGCTGTTAGTGGTTTTAATTTTGTTTTTGCAGATCAATAGCTGAAAAACTTGAGGACTTCAGGATGTGATGTAGTGAATGAAGACTAAAATACATGTTATCCATCTTAGAGCATTAATATAATTTCTGTTGCTTTTTCATTGCTAGTGATATCTGCGTTCTTCCTGCAATACATTTCTTGAGCTATCTTCTTGCTATCCTGAATAGCTCATTATTAGGGGGCATGCAAAAGTAAGAAGCTGTGAAAAAAGGAGTCAGAATGGCATTTTGAGTAATTTGGGTCATTGCTGGATGGAAAGGTGGCCTGATGTTTTACGTCTGAGTCATGGGTATAGTAGAGTTTGTCAGGTGTATCTTTTAATCTTATGGTAGCATTTTTTAACTTTTTAACTGTTATTTGGATTAATATTGCATGCAACAAAATTTGTCACGGTATCAGAATTCCATTATCATGTTAACAAAACAACATAATCAGATTCTTTTCTTCCTGAAACTTCTAATTGGGTCGCAGCTGTGATACAGCTTCCCCAAACATGAAAACAGGATTCAACTGCGCTGTTAGAGCAGTGGTTATAAATCCAGCCAATGGCCAAACTATGCAGTGATTAACTACATCCTGCAACTGCATAGATCTCTACAGATAGCTGTAGCCTGCAAGGTGAAGTGATTGCTCATAACTACTGAGCATATATCCCCCTACATCACTGCATGAAGACATCAATCCTTTTCAAGGTTAAAAGGATATTTCTCAAAAGCAGCCGTGGCTGCAGTTCACAGAGGCAATAGCACAAGCAAGCTTTCATTCTTGAACTCCTTTGTTGCTGTTAGAACTTCAGGATCATAGGCATTTTAAGCATGCAAGCCAGCATAAAAATATGGGGCATAGCTGACGAGTACATCACCTTCAGGGCTCACCTTCTCTGTTTCCCCAGTTTCCAACAGCAGAAATCTATCTTTGATAGAACATGCAAATGTGGCTGCTGCTTCCATCTTCTTGCCTTCTTTTGGGCTAAGCCTCTATTTCAAATAGCAGCAAAATGTTTGGGTCTTTTTGCTCTATATATTCCTTAGGGGTTTTTTTTAGTGGTTTTTTTTTTTTTTTTTTGGGGGGGGGTCAGGTAATTCTAAAAAAATGCATAAATGCAGCAATCTTGTAAACACTTTTGCATATCATAAATGCAAGTTCTCATGGAGTTTGTTTCCAGTTCTGGTGGTGATTCAAGGGCCTGGCTGGAAATAGATTTGGCCTTTTCTGAGGCCATTCCTTGCTTATTACTGAGACTTAATGCATGTAGAGTGTTGATTATTTTATCACTGCTGCCACTTCCATCGTTGCTATGAAGAAAAATGGCTTGATAAATGAGATATGTACATATGAATGTAGGTTCAGTTTCCAGTGTTGCCCAAAGTGTTTTTGAGTGATTTTGGGTGAAGAAAATATTATTTTTATAATCTGGTAAAGTGGCAGTTCTCTATTCCTGTCTTGGACCAATTTGGGGAGAACAAATCCATTATTATATGTAAGAAGTTCAGAAATGGCACTAACAAGGACCTCAAAAATCAGGACAAATATCAGAAATCTTTCTGGATGAAAAAAAACTTTGAAGTTTACATGATTTTATTCCTTTTATCCCGTCTTGTCCTTTTGTTTCTGTAATTTTCTATTGTCTACATAAATTCTAATTTCAAAGCACAATCTGGCATAACCATAATATTGAGGAGAAAAGGATGTAAAACCAAAGTAAATAATTTTGTTCAGTGTTTTAATAATGATCTCCATCTCCCTTTAAGCATGAATTCAATTCTTTCACGTTCCAAGAATGTAGAGTTTCCTACTCAAGATCACATAATGTGTTCTTAGATTCAGTAGTCTTCCTAGAATGTACAAGAAAAGTAATTTATTATTTTGAACTAAAATCAATTTAAGCACAATCCCTTTTAGAACATTAGTGTTTTTATGTTCCTAGTGGTCTTAATGGAGCATCAGAAACTCTTTAAACATACTAGGTCTTTGTTCAGCTTCATTTTCAGATTATTATATTTTATTTTGGAATAATCCTAACCTTAATATTTAAATTTAATTTATAAGCTGGCCTTGAGAGAGGAAGAAAGTACTCTTTCATGGAAAATTTCAGTGGCAAGTAACACAGCTTTGTAGAGGCAGAGTAGCAACACATTTTCATGACTAACATATCTAAAATCCAGCAAACTTTTATTTAGACAGATGTAATTGAGATGCTAAAAGTCATTTAATGATTTTAAAATTAATAATTTAATTATTTTCAATTTAATGTGTCCCGTTAATATCAACATTAATAGAATTTTAATTTGGAGGTGTATTTAGATGTATAGTTGTGATAGTGTGAGTGAGTCCATTCTGTCAATTTTTAGTAAATCTGTAAAAAGTGTGTGAAAAATGTCATGTCTGCCGTGTGTTTGTTATGTAAGGGCTTAATGTAAACCTTCCAAACTCAAAGGAAGCATTCTTTGGAGGAATGTAGGTCAAGTGCTAAATCACCAAGTTAAATCAGAGGTATCAAACTCTGTGGTTGTGTGGACACTGTACACCCTGAAGATCATTGGTGCCATTGTTTCCACAGTACCAGCGAATCTACAAAAATGTTTTCATTTTTGAAATGTGGATTCGCTGGTGGTGTGCAAAAAAATCCACAATCTGATGTGGTATCTGTGTTTCCAGGCTCTCCTACCCGCTGCAGCTGGCTGTCTACAACATTTCATGTGATTCCCCAATTACCTGTTCTTTGATGTCACCTTTAGGCGTTTTGAGATATTCTGTAATGAGGACATTTTCATCCTTTATGAGCACTGAGCATTAGGTACAGGTGTCCTTCTGGCTCTCTACACACAAAATATTTTGTGACATGCTAATCTTGTCACTTTGTGGAAGCAAAAATACACTTGAGAATGCAATCACAGTTTTTGACACTACTGATTTATTTTTGGTGTTTTGTTCACATTATATCTTTTCCTATTAATCTGTCACCACACTTGATGGATAGAATAAGGCACTCTTCTTGTTGTTTGCAGGTGTTAGGTGAATTTGAGACATAAATCTATAAATAAATATTTATTTTCTATTAGACTTTGGGGTTAAAGGCCCAAGAATCAGCAACTACAGTCTTTCTTGACTTGAAACAATTAATTATAGATTTTTAGTGCCATAAATGAGAAAACTTGAGTTTTTGTATAGTGTATTTCTGGAAGCCAAGACCAGATCATCTCTCTAATAATTCTCTTCCTCTGAAGAACCAACTTAAGATATCAATGTGAATAACTTCAGCCTAATGTAACCTGTCTACAACTGCTAATGCTAATGTTGAAGACATTTGTGTGAATTTGTTTTCTTCTAACAAAAATGACTGTAAGAATTATATGAAAATGACAAATGTAAGAGCTGGCTGCAGCATGAAAGGTAATTGATCTTAAGAGCAGGAAAATAGAATCTGTGGTTTTAATCTGGAAGCAAGAAGAGATGCTCAATGCGAAAATGCATTCTGTGTTAATTTTAAACTATAAACTTCTATTTCCCTTCTACAGCAGAAAGGAAGAATTGTCCTGTAATGAAATTTTCTCTTCAGGGTTAGGTCCCTGCTCTGTGCTCCCCTGAGAATTACACTGCACTCATACCTTCTGAGGTGTACTGTGGTAACCCCTGGGTAAATCCTTTGAAATATCTGTAAGTGTCTCTTGGTCTTATTGAAACAGAACCCTGTATGAGCAGGCTGAATTTGTGAGAAAGGTGGATACTGCAAAATGGATATGAAAAAAACAGGTGACACTTGGCATGTCTTTCATCCCTTTGCTGGAATTAGCATTAGTAGAATAATAAGTTAGAGCTGGTGGAATAATAGATTAGAATAACAGCATCCATAAAGAGGTTCCTTAAGGTCACTAGTGTTTCTTCATAATCTTGTTATTTTACAACTTATTAAAGTATTAAACTGGTGCTTTGATTTAACAATTTTTTTTTTCTCATTGGTTTAGATGTTTTTTATGCTATGGTGACTTGAATAATTTTGTGCAAATAGAAATATTTATTTGGATTGAATTAAAGAAAATGTTTGGAATGAAAAGCTCAGAGTCATTTAAATTATCATTGGATAAATAATTTGCTTTCATTTCAAGCAAGTCTGTGCATCTCTGATCTAGAATTTTTCCAAGCTTTCAATAATGCAGTAAGATATCAGAGAGCCCGTGTAGTCACTGCTGTCACTCAATAAGCTGATTTAGAACTGCCTGAAGAGGCAGCACCATTTCCTTGTGGTGGAGTTTTGCTGGCTCTTGGAACACAAACTCTACAACTCTGTTCCCAGTGCTACTGTTGAGCAACTCTTCAGTAACATCTAAAATATTAGACCTGAGGATCTTCTTTCTGCTCCCTCTTGTCTTTTCAACTTAATAGTCTCATTTTCTCCTCTTTATTTTCCTGCATTTTCCAAATAATATTTAAAATAGCCTTGAACTACCATCAACACAAAAAAGAAGTTTGAGTAATTTGTTACACCTTCAGTTGATGTTATCACATTTCTGTTCGTATTCCTCTTTGTCTAGCAGAGTCAGCTGTACAGCTCTGCTTTGGCTGTTTCAGTAATTGTGGTGGTAAGATTGACTGCTTTAGGCAGAAACACATTGAGGATCTCATGTGGGATAGCAGATTAAGTAACATCCAGTGCATTATAAGGGTAGCTTATATTTTGAATGAACATATTTGGTAGGTTAACTTTGCCATTCATGCTGTACTAATTAGTTTTAGGACTCAATCAGTGGAATAGGAGGCAATGGACTGATACAGTACATGTTTGTAAAAGCCAAGTTTTACTTAAAAAAGGTATGGCACAATCCTAAAGTCTTTTTTTGTTGTAAGCAAAGTAATACAGATTTTTATGAACTCTTGTTAGCAAAGTTAATACTAATATATTGATGGAAACAAAATACAAAAATTGCAAACAGTATACTTATGAGGCTGGTTGTTCAGGAAATATTTTTCTTCTCTATGTGGAGTCCTTTATTTGAATATTACTGCAGAGACTAAATCAAGTATACCCCAAAGTCCTTGGCACATGGTCACACTGCCACTTAAGGAGAAACTGAGAATTATGACAAAAGTAAAAGTTTTCAATTGCACTTTTTGTTATGCCATGGGAAGCCTGCTTTGTAGAGAGGTAGATAGATGGAAAATTAGGAGTGAAAAATTCCTGTGCAGTATTCTGTGCCAGCTTCTACCTAATGAGATATGCAGCAACATCGATAGCCTTAATTTTCCTTTTCTTCTTACTGATTATAGCCTGGCATGGGATTATGCTGCAGACATATGGCAGAATGGATAAGATGAAGACACCTTTCAATATTTTGACAGGAGAAATTATTTTGGGGCTTCATGATTGCATTAAGGAAATCAATTACAAGTGCAGAAAATGTAGCATTAACTTCAAAAAGGGCAAAAGTTTGTGTTAAAGTTCTGAGGTTTGGATGGATAAAATATTCATAACATATGTCTAATTTTGCTATATAAATAACAATATGGTTTCAATTAAGGCACTCTGGTAAAAACAATCTGAGATAAGGTTAAGATGGATTTGAAAACGAATTGCCTTCCTCTTTAAGGATGTGATTTGAGGTGGCTGGAGGAGTATTTTTTCTTGCTTGTTAACTCTGCTTGGCACAAGCTCTGGTGAGGAGGTGACTGAGATTGTCTTCCAAGAAAAAAACAGAAAGCAATCAAACCTGGTCCATATCTGTCTTTCCTACTTTGTGTGTGTGATGTTCTCTTGTTGCCAATGGCTGGATGTGGAATGTGGCCCTCTGGTTCATCCTGATGGTCCAGAGCCTCTTTTCAGTTGGTGGTCCAGGCTGATGTTCGGAATTGTGGAGGCTCCAGCTCTGCAGTCTGTCACTGCCCATCACTATTATTTTTCATCAGGATGATTAATCCATTTTTCCCAAGAAAATCACCAAGATGCAAGTTTTGCTTATTTCTTTTATTAATTCACCTTGATAATAGCCTGTATAACCATATGCAAAATTATTCATCACTAATTTAATAATTGTATTATTTATCATTAGCATAATAACTGTAGAGCCTTACATCAGGGAGCTAATACACTACAGGTGGGAAGCAAGCCAAATTAACTGCATGTCACCTGAATAATTTCCACAATAATTATTGTTATTGTTGAGTCAACCAAGTAACTCATCAAATGCTGCTGTTTCTCTTCTAACACTTTGAATTTTGGAGGTCTCAAGCTTATAATTTGGCATCTTCCCCTTCAGCTGCTTTTGCCTCACCTTTGTTCCTATTGCAAAGCTGTTAGGGATTCTTGTTGCAATGCACTGTGAAAAACTGTTTTAACTTCTGATCTACACATATGATTGTAGGGTCATTGGGTACTCTGTTGGTTATTAGGTGTGTTGGGATGCTAATAAGTTAAACCATAATTCACTATTGACCTGATTTTCCATTCTGAGGCTAAGGCATGTTTGTACATCAGGTGCCCTGTATAAAGATTATTTTAGAGATTGGGGCTTGCTTATTCTTTAATCTGTTCTGTGCATTGGTAGCTAAAATCCAAAAGGTTGAACCAGGTTATGAAGAGATGTAGCAAAATGTATAATATATTTTCAGTGAAACTTACAACAGAGTGTTGATTAAAAAAACCCCAAACCCTCATAGCATAGAAAGTTCATTATGAGGATTTTGTGGGAGGGGTATGGCAGGGGGCTTAAAACACTGGATTTTTGTCATTATCTCTGTCTCCTTGTAAGCTCTTTAATACTTCCCAATCCCTGCCACTGATGACCTTTGCTTAGAGAGTTGGATGGCAGCCCTTGACAGAGCCTTAGAGCCAGAACACAGTAATGACAGAAGAAAAATCACCCATATATCAGAAAAAATGAAATGGGGAAGAATGAGGGACAAGAAACCTCTTATTTCCTTATTCTGCTCCCTTTTGTCTGCTTTCAGGTGTCAATTTGAAATATAGTTTTTAGCTCTGTTAAAATATAGAGGTAGAGGGTATGTACCTAATTTGTAAAAGATAAATCTGATCTCCACATGATTTCAAATAAAGTTTTCCTGCTATTCTGTAAATCTGTTCCAAATACCTATGGGCAGCATACAGGTAATGACATTTGTGTTCCTCAAAAAATGAGAAAGAATCTTCATTTAGACCTTTACTTAGTCAATTTTTTTAACTTGAGAAAGTACTTCAAAAGTAGACAGCAGATGTTTTCATTTCATGAAGGCTGTTCATTTTTTTCTGGAAGCTGAGTGCCTTTGTAGAGGACCACACATTTGGCTTTTTCAAAGGGTGGTAAAGAGGTTCCCAAATTCAGTGAACTTCAGTGACAAGTAGACATGTCATTTACTTGAGTATTTTTAAAAATTCTTCTGTAGGACCTCAAGCATTTTAACTTCGCTTTTTCATCTTAACTTTTTGAAGGCTTTACAAATAAATTTTCCCACATTTTTTGTGCTTATTCGAGTAAAGATATTCCCAACCAATTGAGTAGTCCCAGAGTAGGTATCTAATAAAGATTAGATTTTGCTTTTTAGAGCTAGAAAAATAGGGGCAATAACAAGTATTTGCTGGACGTTGTTGATGCTATATCACACCTTGTGTTGATTTTGTGTAAATTTCAGTTTTCACAGCTGCAAAACTGAAAAGCAAAGGGAAAGAACTTTTGACACTGCTCTTACTAAACAGGGTCAGTTGTACTCAGCCTAGTATCTCATGCATGTAAAATTCACAAAGCCTTAGATAAGCTTTTGAGAGAACTGGACTAAAAAACACATGAAAAATTATCTATTGTATATAGGTATATGTATTCATCTGAATACTAAGAAGCGAGATATATTTGTTAAATAATGTACAGCTCCTGGCTTTACACCTCTATGTTTTTAGGTAGAGTGGGTATAATTGAGTGTTGAAATACACTGTAGTTAAGACTTTGGTCTATAAGTGAAAGCTCTTTTTCTAAAGAAACAAAGAACCATGTAGTGATTTTTGCTTCTATTTAATAACCGTAACTCAAAGAGTAGTATGAGGGTGACATAGCATTGAAAAATAGTATGAAATGACTTAGATGAAAATCAGATATTTGCAGTAGGATTTAACTCTTTCAGACATGAGGAAAACTAATCTACATTAAAACCCTCATGGAGCATTTTCATTAATGGGCTCTGCTGGGACTGTGGTATGGTATAGGGATGTTTGTTGCTGGTGAGAAAGATGGTGTCCAATTTCTGTCCCAACACTAATTCAGGTAATTACTACCTTGCATGTCTTCCCTCTAGGGAGGCCCAGAGAATGTGATCTTTTAGTGTTATCGGAGAAGATCTAGTCATCTGGGTTTCCTCTTTAGCAACCTCGGGCAGCTCTTGAATCAGTACCTCTTTATAAGAAGAGGAATCATCATTTGGGGTAGTTAGGAAAAGTCCCCTGACTAGGAAAGTGGAAAGTGTCTGATTTACATCCTTGAAGTGTCTGATTTACACCCTTGATTCGGTTGTTTAAAACAAGAGAAAACAATTTACCATTAAAATTGGTACAAGTTGTGTAAATTAAAATAGTCCCTGAAGGTACTTACTCTATCTTAAACTAGAGCTCAGGGTATTAAAAATTCAAAACACAGCAGAGAAGTCAGGGTTGGTTGTTTGCCAATGCTGTCTGAAAAAACCAAGATTATTCGAGTCAGAAATCTGTTGCCTATGAGTAACTGTTGCCCTGCTGGGAAAATTTACAATTCCAGATTCTCGTAATGAGGACTTTTGACATTTTAGCCAAATAGGTGACTAGTCAGAATTCACATTAATTATCAATACCAATAAGACAATGTTTAGAGGCCAGATTTGAGACTGTAGTAGTAAGATAAAAATTATTTCTCCCTCCTGGAACCTGCCACATGTGCACAGGAACAATCAGAATTTAAAATGGATATATTTGGAAAGTTAAGAAGTTTTGTTTTTCTCCCCTGGAACTTGAATGTAACTTTGAAGTTTTCATTAAATGAGACTTTTCCCCCCTCTGTTTCTTTAGAAGGAAAACATCTTGTAAGTGTGTAGAATAAGGTAGTTGAAACTGAAATGCAGACTTTGGAAAATATCTGAAAAATTGTTGAATGACATCAAAAGTAGGATGATCATGCATCCAGATGTGTTTGACACAAATTAGGTAACTTGATTTTTTTCCCCCCACTACAATATAATTACTGTTTTTAACCAAAGCTTTCTACCTGTATTCTTATGTCAGTATTCATTCATATGAATAAAACTGCAGAGAGTGATTTGATTTTAGAGAGTTCCTTAGTATTCATAGGATAACTTAGGTTGGAAAGCTCCAAACAGGGTCAAATTTTATTGGGTTATTTGATGCTCTCTCCAGTTGAATGCTGAACATCTCCAAGGATGGAAATAACATTGCCATTTTGGGTTTGTGTTCAATTTTTGAGTAGTCTTATGGTTAAAAAGTTTTTACCTGAATCCTGATTGGAATTTTCCATGTCAGTTTGTGTTTTGCCTCTCATTCTGTCACTATGCTCTTCTGAGAGGAGGCTGACTCCAGGCATCTTCAGGGATGCTTTCCACTAGGGTGTGCCCTGGACCTGCTACAGAACACCAAAGATTTCCTTGACTGAAACTCCATGGTGGGCAAGTGCTCCAAATGCAGTCTGAATGGGGAGGAATTCCATTGACTGGGTATGTTCTTCCTAAGGCAGATCAGTATGACTGTCCTTGCTGCAACGCCATGTATAGACCCATGCTCACCTTTTTGTCCACCAAGTCTCCAGGGTCTTTTTCTACAGTGCTGCCCTTCAGCTATATTCTGTTGCTTCCAAATATGTAGGGTTCTGTATTTGTCAAACTTCATGAGGTTTCTGTAGGGTCATTATTTTAGCATCTAGGTATTTTCAGGGTCTCTGAAAAACATCTCTGCCTTCTTGTATGCCAACTACTGCCCTTCATGTATTATAGTTTATCAAGTTGATCTTGAATGAGGTTATTTTGTTAAAAACTACAGTTAGATTTAGTACCACTCTGAGGAAGTGAAAGTCTCTAGGTAGCTCATGACGTACTTTATTTTTTCCTTCAAGGGTTTATTCTGGAAAGAATGACATTGATTGTCAGTAGAGTTGTATGGTTGAAGAAGAAATTACATTAGACTAAGTTTCAGGTGAAAGGACAATACCAATATGCAATAGAAATGTTACTGGTGGTGTAAAGAAAGAACAAATAGAAATGCTTCAGTATGAAAGCATCAGTGAAAATGATGAAGGAAGAGATAGAAGATGTGTTGGTGGCATCTAGATCAAGAGATTTACATCCGTAATGATGTATACAAAGATTACAGTAACAACTGTACATAGGAACTTAAAATTTTAAGGAACTTGTAATTTTAAGCCTTTTGTTTATTTTTAAACCCCTCAACTTTGATATAAAGTCCAAAGAGAATTATAAAAATATACTACACTCACCTACCTGTTTTGAAAGTTTTTTGGCAATATCAAAAAGTCATAATGTATTGCTGCTAAAATTACTTCATATATATATCTTTATATATATTTATAGTAAAGTCTTCATTGCAAGTGAATTGGCTACATAATTTGTTGCAAGTTATTTATTTGGCTTTGTTGTTTGTCAGGTTTTGTACCTTGAAACAGTCATTAATTCCCATCTTGGGAAAAGAGAAACAGGAGAGATTTTATGTAGTTGGATAGAGACTCTGTGAAATAACAGTGTGGATGATGATTTTTTTTCTCCCTGATTCCAGATCATCTCAAGTACATTTTAAAGTTTAGTTAGACTTTATTAATGCACTTGGTCTAGACTATTTTTGCCAAATCTTAAGAGACTGCTCTCCAGCAGCGCTTACCTCCAGTATGCCATGTGGGTTGTAATAAACAAGTACTTTTGTGGTCACCATTGTGTAGTTCAGTGGTAAGGAGAGGAGGAAGTGGTTCACCAAATTTTTTTCCCCCTCATCTTTGTTCTTTGTTGACTGTGGCTCCATTTACCTTCCTGCTGTTCTATTTAGTGTGCCATCTACGTCCAAGCTGCTCTGCTTCTGCTGTCATTAAGATGTGAGACAGGAAAAAAGGGAATACATGAAATCCACACAATGACCTTCCTGTCAATGGAAAGGGACAGAGGGCTGTGGCAACCAGAAGTGAAGGCCTGGTGGAAACAATTAGCAGATCTGTAAAATCTGTCTGATCTCTGCAGGAACAGGAATGGTGCTTTGGTGCTTTGGAGACTGTTTGTTTATTTTAGACACCAACAAACTTGTCTTGCCACTCTTGACATCTTTTCTGTCTTATTCCATAAATACCCTGAGAAAGGGGCACTCTGAAGTACTAGACAAGAAAATAGGACAGCAAAATTTGTGTTTATGTAGTTTGGAGTAATCCTGGTAGTTCCCAAGCCAAGAAAAATCAATTGTTGAGAAACTCGCAAGTGGGTTGATTTTGTTTTGTTTATTGTTGCTCGTAATAACCTTATTAGAAGCTAGCAAAATCCAAAGTTTGCACTTGTTTGTCCAAGGGATGCATATTCTAATTTGTTTGGCAGCTCTGTTAATTGCTGTCTAAAGCAAGCAGTATGACAGAAAAATTTTCTGAAGTCTCTGTTTTGAACAGCTATCACCTGAACAAAAACTCCTGCTGTGATTCCAAGACATGTGGATGTAATAATTTGCACTGAGGTTTCTGCACCTGCTTAGCCGTCACTGTGTTGACAAAAGAATGGGAGTGAAGGCTGCTCCTGTGCATTTCTGTAGCTGCTTATTTATTCTGTTTGCATAACATAAGGATTAACAGCAAACAACCCAGGGTAAATATTATTTTTAAATAGTGTAGATAAACAGAGATGATGGTGATTGTAGCAGAAAGCGTATCTGTGGAAAATGTGCCTCAGAACTTAATTACGAAGATTGTTCTCTTTTTCTAGCATGCTGTGCTGAATTCTGCTGTTACGAGGAGCAATGCCTTTATATTAAAATGTCCCTGCACCCTTGTTGTCTGCTTTGAAGATGCATTCAAAAATTTATGCATGCTTCAATAACACTTGATTTTTATTTCTGTGTAGAAAGTGTAAACTTGCAAAGCACTGTAAGTTTATGCTTTTAATTCAAAAACTCCTTGACCAGTTTTTTTTTAACCTTTCCAAAAGAATGCTTTGATTGTTGGAAGAATAAATCTGGCAGTTTGAGCCAAAGTTGTAAATGTGTTGTAACAAAAGGTTCTGTAAAAGAAAGCAGTTGTAAAGTACAGCATTGCATCTGCTTCTACACTGTAAAATTATAGTGAAACAACAGTGGATCCTTGCCCACTCTTCTGCCCAGCTTGATGAGAATCATGGCCAAATAGAGAGTTCTCAGACAGAAACAGGAAGGCTTGCATTAAATTGTGTGTGACTGACGCAATGGGTAATATGTGATAAAAATTTCTGGTATGATGCTAATAGAGGGGGAAAATAAGCTTATACCAAGAATAAGGAAACCTTGCCTAATAACTGTGTATTGCTTTTACAAGAAAAATAATGTTACTGCATCAAGTTCAGCACCTAATGATTCTGATATTTCTTTAACAGGAGTCTTCCTCCAAGCTATTTGGTAAACAAAGTTAGTGAGTTCACGTTTAGTTCACCTGAATCAAGCATCTAGTTAAAGCATCTGGATCTTAGGCTTATGTTTTTTTTCTGATTGAGAATCCACATTTACACTTTGAAGTGAAGTGGATTTATTTTTCCTTACAGTGAGGATTCCCAAAACCTCTCTGTGGTCCTTCCAACCTGGATTGTATAACTCTATCTATAAATTCTAGGAAAGTTTTTACTGGGAGGAACAATTTGATAGTCAATTTTAAAATAGAACGTTAGGAAGAAACCCAAAAAGTTTTATAAATAATTTTATCTGTCCTGTCTCCTGTATCTGGACTTGCCTGCAAGGTTTAATGTCTCCTGTCTTCCAGCAAAACCTGTGTTTTCCTATGGTGTGTAGTCCACCGGGAAGGACTGGGTTGTGTTTTCTTCCTGTACCACTCAGAAATGCCTTGGTTTCTTTACAGTGTGACAGTGGTCACAAGGGTTGCCGGATGAAGAGAGAGGCGAGAATGTTGGCCTCGTGTTCAGAAGGCTTGATTTATTATTTTATGATATATATAATTACATTATGACGATTCTAAAAAGAAATAGAAGGAAAAGTTCTCAGAAGGCTACCTAGGCTAAGAATAGAAAAGGAATGAATAACAAAGGTCTGTGTCTCAGCAGAGTGAGAGCCAGCTCTGCTGTGAGTGGTCAGTAAATCCAAATATCCACAGGAGACCAATCACAGGTGCACCTGTTGCATTCCACAGCAGCAGATAACCATTGTTTACATTTTGTTGCTGAGGCCACAGCTTCTCAGAAGGGAGAAAAATCCTAAAGAAAGAATTTTGCACAAAAGATGTCTGTGACATTTACAGTGCTGTAGACTTTTTCCATCCTTAGGCTCATACTCTGCCTTTTCCCATCTCAAAATCAGTGTGCCTCATCCTGATCTAAAATGCTTTTATGTCTTAGCATCCTCTGTAGAGTAGAAGTAATTTATTACTTCATGATGAGGGTTTTCTGTGATTCTATCTGTCCCATTTTGAGTGGATAATTGTTGCAAGCGAAGAAACAAAACAGATTATGTTCATTGTATTGACTCCTCATGCAATTTCTATACTCTAAAGATAGATGTCTTAATTAAATTTTACGCTTTTTCCATATGTAGGAAGCCTTAATTGGCCTTTGTAACATATTTTAGAATGCATGAGATGCAGCTCATTATATATCATAAATGAATTAAAAGATCTTCAAATGTCACAAGAGATGCAGAGGAAGGACTTGATATTGAGGGAAGTACTGCAATACAGATGGTCTCACTCCTAAAAGGATATCACATGTATTAGGCTGTTTTATCCTGTCGCTTTTCTTTTGCCTTATGTACATTAAGGTTTCTTTTTCAAGTCACTACAGAATATTCTCTCTATCTCAGCTGGTGAGTGAGCATGGTTTTCATTGCAAGGGATGGGGCAGTAGGGAAAAGCATATATTTGCAAAACATCCTTTCATTTTAATGAACTGTGTTGTCTGCTCCTGATTCAGATGATCCCAGTATGATCCAGATGATCACACTTTTGGACTCGGATCAGATTTCTGCACCTGATATTTGCTATAAAGCCAGAACTTTCTTTCAACTATAGATGCACAGTTGAGCGTCTGTAATAGTGATGCATGTGTAATAGTGATGAGGTTGTTTGAAATTACATTAAATGCAGTTGAGATATTTAACCTTGCATCACAGACAGGTTTTAAAGGATCTAGGGTAATGGTGCTTGCAAAATCTTCTGGACAATAATGGACACACTGGGCAGGAACATAAGTAACTATAGGAAAGTAATGTAATTGCATCTCCTGCCTTGCTCTTGTATTTGCTTAAATGGGTAATTTTTGCCAAAGGCTTTAACTGTTGGCAGCTGAAATCAAGTAGATTGTGGGGAATCCTGCACCACCTCATAAATGAATATTTGAAGTCAGTGACAAGCAAGCCTGCAAGGTTAAAAGAAGCAGAGATTGCTGTAGAGCCAGCCTCAGATTAAATATTCTCTAGGTTTAATATTTTGTTTGCTCCTGAATAATCAGCTCATAAGTAACCACATCATGGTGCTCTGTTAGGAGTCCTTTTAGTTGGCACTGGTTTTCATATCATAATATAATTGATAGCTTCTTTTGTCAGAAATCACCAGGCAGCCAAATAAACAATATGTCCTTCTGTCTGTTCAGGAGTAGTGTAATGTTCAGAAATATTGATCCCTCATGCCAGATAAAGCTATAATGAGGATAATAGCAAATGAACCAAAAGCTGCTTCAACGTGTCTCATCTATTACACAAAGAATTATAAAGTTGGTACCATATTGACCTTCTTGTGACATGCTAGAAGTTACTGCTGCCAGTGCTGTTTAGTATTGTCAAATGGCTGTTCTTCATGGGGAGAAAAAGAGGAAAACATTTAGCTTTTCCATGACTGGTTTACTTTTTATTGATCTCCCCACTGCTAATTTAAATGTGAATACTCAGCGATAGGACATCAAAGTCATCTTAACAGAGGATGGCAAAAGCATCTTGTTTGCCAAAATTTTCTGATTATGGAGATTTTGGCAGCTTTTGGTTTGTCACCTGCCTTCTTGCCTCCTTTCCCTTCTTTGTTTAATTCCTAATTAAGTGAATGCTTGACCTATAGCCATGTTCTAGACGTAGTGTAGGAGACTGTCAGAAATAATGCAATGCCAGTCCTCCGAGTTCACTGCTCATTCTTAAGATCCCTCCCACTGAACTTCAATTTTCACTCAAATATTATTCAGTTATGGAGAGCTTATTTCATGCTAATTATGAATTTTAAAAATTCCATCTGGAGCGGATAATATAGAATGACTGATTAAAAGTGAAAAGATTAAAAGACTCTCCATGAAATAAGTGCATTTAAAAATTAAAATATATCATCATCTGGGTTTTGACTGTGCCAAAAGAACATCTAATAAAAACTAGTAAAATGTAATTTGGTACAGTTTTTTAAACATCAAGTAGCTTTGAAACAGTAAGTAGATGAATAAGCTGCTAATGGACATTATTCTCAACTCATTGCATGGATTGTATTAGTGTTATCTAGAGTCTTGCACTAACACTGAATGCTGCAAAGAATCTTTAATTGTGCCTTTGCTGCTAAAGAAAGGAATGGCCTTGGAGCATCAGTGCTTACACTGCTCATCAGCATGCTGGCTCCTGCCAACTACTCTCTTCTAGCTGCTGCCTGGGCACAGTCCTTGTGAGCTGTTTCCAGCATGAGGCTGGGCTGTGGCTATTTTGGGATGTTGTGAGCAGAGGACAGTGAGCCATGTAGGCATGTACTAAGCTGTGCTCTTCTGCTTGGTTCCTAAGGGGAGTACCATGTCTCTTATATTTAGCAGAGTGGCAGTAACCTTTGTATTACAAGGTTTTCTTCACAGATCTTTAAAAAGACTTATTGGAATTAACTGGTAAACTAAAAGTCTTTGCGCACATCTTTTTATTATTTGAACACTTAATAAGTCACATGAAGGAAGCTAATGTAGAACAATAAAGTTTTCAGATTTTAAAAACTTTACCTTATATATTTTTATGTTTTTAAATTTGGCTTAGATTTAATCTGGTTTTATCAAAATTCCAAATTAAATTCAATAAATCTCTTGATTCTTTTCTGTCATTAATCCTTTTCTCCTCACATATCCTTATATCTATCAAAATCCTCCTCCAGTGGCAGTATACCTTAACTTAAATGTGCAGGGCTCTACAAAACAAACTGGATTCTGAAAAGACTAAAACAAGTGAGATGAACAACATAAATCAAAGTTTAGGGTCAGATTACAAAGCTGTTTATGAAATGTTTTTTCTTTTTGACTTAATATTTACACTGAGATGTGAGTCGTTACTACTTTTAGATGTGTCTGATTTCTCCCATAAACTGAGTATTTTGTGCTGGCCAAGGCCATGGGCTGTTACTAAAATGAGAGTTCATAAAACTGCTTCTGAAGTTTCACAGATAAAGACAGTTTTTCTTATCAATACTCTTAATAGAAACCCGTGGAGCCAAGCTTGCACAAAGCATTACCTTTGAACTTTAAACAGCTAATTGGTAAAATCTCACAATAAACCCTGTTTTCTCTGCAGTTCACTTCACTTGTAAGTAAAGGTCATTCTGCTGCAAATGCTGAACCAACATCTAGGAAATGGAACGTGTTAAAATCTTCCTACCTCTCTGAGTCTGTGTTTAGGTTTATTTATTTATTTATAATTCTGCTTAGCATCTTACTCCTTGCAATTTCTGGCATATTTTCAGTGGCAGCTTTTCAACTGGGTGTTTGCATGGGAATTTTACTAGTACTAGTTCTGAATGATATAGATATACTGTCTGGAATTTAGTTTCAAGTAGATCTGAAACAATAGCATGGGTTTGGCCATTATTGATGTCAGAATTTTAGCTGGGATGTTTAAGGATACACACAAGCACATAGTTACCTCTGAGATTTATATTTTTAATTGTTTTTCTTTTTTTAAACAACAGTGAAACTCTTTGTGTGGGATTTTGTTTTTGTAGTGGTATCTCCAAAGAGTCCAACTATATGATACCAAAAGTAGCAAACCAGAGAGTGATTGTATGATTGTAGCCAATTTTGCTCTCCAGTTGAAAAAAGCCAATTTAAATGTGCTTTGTAGATAAATATTGGCATAAAAGTTCTTACAATACTTTCTTGATAAAATTCTCATTGGTGTATGCATTATTCTGGTTGGTTTTTTTTTAAGAAGGAAAAAATGCATCAAACTGAGCTTTGCAGATTAAGCTTTTGAACAGTCTTTTGTGCAGTTTGTATCTTAATATAGAAATCTGAATTAAATAACATACTTGTATGGACTGTAGAGGTGTAAAACCACAACTATTACATTATTGCTTTAAATGAAACATAAACCTCTCAGCTACAGTGATGTAGGCTTTAATCATGTATGGGTACTATGTGCATGCTTAGTTTTATTAAAATCTACCAATAAGGCTTTCTGTTACACATTTTTTTGATGAATATACAGTTGGTAAAATGTTTTACAAAAATAAAGTCCATTTCTTTAAAATAGGAGCTTTATTTGTGTCTTTGGTTTGGAATTAAGGGGTTGTTCTAGCTAGAGACTTCTCTGAAGTAACGCCCCCCTAAAAATCAGTAATATTTACTTCAGTTGAACCAACAAGATGCTTCTAGACAACTTCCTGCTAAGTTGAGCTTATTTATAATAACTTTCCTGTGTTATTCTCAGACATCTCATGTTGATTTTCCAGTTATAACTTAGCAAAGAAACATGTAATATCAGTAGCAAGTGACAGTCCTCTGTAGCACTGATGGAGAAACACGTATTGATATACCCAAGGCAATCACCATGGAAATTTAAGATTGTAATACAACAGAAGAGAATAACAAAAAATGTATTACATTAAATGAAATTATTTAGAATATCCTTAAGGCCATTAACAGCATTTGAGAGAGAGGTAAATCTCAACGGTAACAGTCAGACTAATTTTTGTCTGTATTGAAATTTCATATTATGAAATGCAATCCAAGTTTGTGGAGAAAAGCCATGGTGTTCTGAGAAATCCTCAGGAATGTAGAAAATGTTAAATTAAACCATTTTTTTTTCTTGTGTTATTACCCAATGGAAACTGAGTATTTATGGTACTGTAGGAGTTGAAGTCATTTTTAGAAAATAATATAATCTCTTCTGAAACTAAAACATTCTCTCAAGTGATGCCACGAGAAAAGAACTGTGAAACTTGAAGGTTGCTTTTTTTCCCCCACTGATTTTATGAACTTTACTTTAAAGATGTAGAATGTGTTTAGTAGACTCTGAAGTGAGAGAAAGCCAAGTTTGATAACATACTGTATGACCCTTTAAACTGGGCTTTTCTTCAGTGACAGCTGTATATTTTTAATAATTCTGAGAACCAGATCATAACATTTTGAGCTCTAAATTGAAAGATGCTTTTGTCCCAGTTGCCAGATTACTAGATAAAAACCTAAGCAAGCCACTTTTCATAGCATTTAGACCATTTGATCTTCACAGTTATCTAAATATAGGCACAGGCAGTCTTTGAGAAATCACATCTGAGACATCCAAAAGTGATGAGAGGTTAAGGGATGAGACTTCCTTTTCAGTAGAGAAAAGAATATCTGTAATACTTCAAAACATTTTGGAATCTATTGAAAAGCTGGTGAAAATTAGGTGCCAGTCCTTGCATCCTACTTAATTTCCTCTGTGGGGAGTTATGTTGCTGTTTTGCAAGGTTACTCTTTACTGGATTGTACTTTGTGTAAAGCACAGAAATAAGGTTTACATCTTAAATATATGTTAAATACTTGATCATCTTTCTTTCCACAAAGAAAAGCATTCATGGTATTATGGTCTTGTCATTATATTTTAATTTCTGTTGATGGTACCAAAGAGATGGCATTTTTCAGGATGAAAAGTCCCAGGTAAGTGGTATTTCTTTAACCATTGTCCCAGCTGGGTGTTTGCAGTTTATCTTAATTCTAATGATATTCCAATAGCTAAATTTCTGTTGACATAAGGAGTGTCTACATTTTTTTGTTAATTGCAGAGATATTGATTTTTATTGGTCTAGGTACATATCAGCCTTTTTTGTAGTTGGAGTCAATAGATATTTTGTTCTCCCATCACCCACAGAAGCCTATTTCAAAACTTCTTATTTCAGTCTGTGAAAGAAGGAAATAATGTGTGTATGAAGGGAAAGAATCTTGCTTCAAAACCAGGAGGCGGTTGTCAGTCCTTGAATACTGGGCTTTGATATTGTCAGTGTTGCCAGAACTAGGAGAAATGTTGTTATAAAATATTGACCTCACTCATAGTGAAGCCTATCCTCAAACTCGCTTTTTGCTATCATCAGTTGTACTAGAGCAAGAGAACTTCTGGAGAAACATTCCCATCAGGCAGGCATGAGATAAAGGAGGAAGTGCTTTAGAGGGGCTGGAGATAAGAACATTGCACTGATGTCTCCTCACATCCTTAGAAGTCACCAGTAAATCTGGGGTCTCGGAACTTTGTAGTTGCGATGATAAGGAAGGAAAAAAGAGGCAATGGGACCTGAGAAGCAGCGGGAACAAGTAAGAACAGGGACAACTCGTGAGGGCACGAGCAGCATGGTGTCTCTAGGAGAGCAGATGTTGTTGGGGGCAGGAGAGCTGCAGAACTTGCCTGGGATCCCTGAAGCCAACCTCAGTGGGTCAGCTGCTGGTGCAGGCATTGCCGTGGACACCGCTTCTCTTCAGGCACAGGCAAGGGCAGGGGAGAAATCGGCTACCTGGGAAAAGTAGTAAACATCTTCCTAGCTCTGAGATCAAAGGATTTCAAACTTCTGGATGAGAGGAGGAAGGGAAAATTTGCTTTGCTGCTAGTAGGTTTGATAGATCAGACTACCTCTTATCAGCAATAGCAGCTTTGTGGCTTGTTTACTGAGAAAAGAGCCTTTCCAAAGAAAGTGGCTGCCACTGGAGCATTTCTCTGCAGGTCTATAGCAGTTCTGAAAATTCATGGATTATGAAAACTGGTAAGGTCTGATCACACAATACAAAACATAAATTTAACATATTTTAAAAGGCTGTCATGATTTATTTTCTTCTGTGTTTTCTTACAGTGAAGTGACACTGCATTAAATCTTATTTTAATGTTCTGGAATGCAAAAAGTACTTGTCAGCATTATTTTTTTCTTTTGCTGTGTGCACAATATGTTTTAGAAATACATTGTTTGGAAATATGGGGGATTTGCAAATATTAAAAGCTTAAGCTTTTATTTATTTATTTTAAGAAAAGGTTGTTAGCACCTGATAGCAATGTCTGAGCATAAGTGTAGCAGGGAAGAAAAGGGAAAGTACCTGCTACAGTAAATTAGTAGAAGAGGAAAGTCTCTGCTTACCCATTTGCTAGTTCAAAGGCTGTAAAAGAGGAACTAGAGCAACACTGTGGCTGGGCCAAGTTCATGTGATTGACCTCTAACTGTGCAAATAGGTCAGAATATAAAATTCAGAAGTTTTAATAAACAATGCCATTACCATGTACATATTAATTTGTGTGCAAAGACACAAACAATTTATAGAAATTTGTATGTGCAGTTGGCAAAAACCAGATTAATATATAGCTGTATTCTCATGTCCTATGACCAGCTGATAATTCCCTTCTACCAAATGGTTTTCTTCTACTTTTTTTATACAGGTTTCTTTATTCAACCTATTTGAATATATATGAATGTATTTTTGTAGGATTCCTGCTCTTATGAAACTAATATATGAAACTCCAGAAGTTTTTGTTCCACTTTTATGGAAAAGTAAAAAAAAAAAGGTATTAATTATGTGGGTGAAATTGTGTTTAAGAGTTAACCCTGACTGTGCAATGTATTGACTTCCTTTTCTGTTCACCAAAAGGCAGTTTCCTGCAATTTTTTACAGCAGGAGCAATTTTAAAACTGGCTGTGCTCTCCCAGCATGGAGTGGTGGTAGCTGCTAAGGAGATGGGGGTCTAGCATACAGAGTTTTTTTTTCCTGTGAAACTAAAAACAGAAACAAAATGCTTTTCTTTGTCTTTAGAGGAGATGAAGTATCAGAATAATCAATGGGTAACATAATGAAAATGTTTAAGATGACATGCAGTTAGCAGCAAGGATTCAATTCTTGGTATTGACAAAAGTGTGAAGCATTTGGTACAAATATTAATTTAGGCAAACTTGCTCCCTTACGTGTATTTAGTATGTAAATATGGGGCTGGGTTTGGTTTGGTTTTTTGCTATTGGAATACTAAGGAACAGCAGGAGTGAGCAACAACAGGGGCAATGTATGGGGCCATGACCAGTACAGGATATCTAGTAGAGCAGAGGCAGCTGGAAGCAGGAGAGGTTCAGTTTCTATCGTGAAGTAATTTAAGGAATTCTAAAAGCAAGTTAGAATTGCAAATGGGGTCCATATCTTAGTTCTGTTTGTACAGTGTAATGTGGTAGAGCTGCTTTAAAGATGGCCAAACAGATTCATGGGAGAGCATTAAGAAAAAAATATTTTGACATGTTTTTGAAAAATTTCTATCACTCCAATTTGAGAGTTGCAGAAATATGGCCATCATATTGCAGAATCTAATGATTTACAGCTGCAAGAATGCAAGATCAAACTTCTCATCTTTGGGACTGTTCTGCAAAAATAGATTGTCTTGTTCCGTTGTGTGCTTGGTAATGACAAGAACAGCCCCCTGTTAGTAAGTCAGGCTCTTGTCAGAGCAAGTTTTTACAGAAGCAAAATGAAATCCCTAAAGTAGAAATTCAAGCCCATTATATATAGTCAAGGATTTGCTGATGGTTCTGGTGAATTGTGCTTTCCTGCGAGCTGCATGTCCTTATCTGTCTTCTGAAGTGGGAACCTGGTGTGTCACTGGTTCTTGTGGATACATTCAGAAGGTCTCCCCTTTATACATAGCACCTTGGCCAAATGGTCTGCGCTACTTTACTTTATAAGAGGACAGAAACAGATTTGCAAAAGGCACTGTGCTTGGTTATAGAGTAAGCAATAAAAATAGCTTTATCCTAAATTCAGACCCTTTTAGTTATTCAGTTATAGACAATAGCATGAGTTTTCCTGAGGAAAAGGTTAATGGGATAAAGATATGACTTGCATGCCTGTTTTTGAAGGAGTGCTTTGTATCAAAGGAACAATTTGTTACCATATAAAATTTGCTACCTTACTGCTGCTGAGGCTAACATTAGTGCATGGGAAAAAAACCTTTACATTTAGCAAGATTTAAAAGTTTGCGTTGTCTGTTTTTATCTATATTATACAATTGAATTCTGACATGCAGGCATAGTGCATTGTTTCTGTAGAAAGCTTGGGTAATACCTGGTAGAGAGAGAACAAAGTCTCTGTGTTTGCTCCAAGTGGCCATGATAAGGACACCTCTGAAGATTTGCTTAATTGTGCTCCTGCTCCTTCCTGACAGAGTGAGTGTAACAGATCCTTGAATGATTGCTGTTGTGTTGCTGTCTTGGAGCCCTTCAGCTTCTCACAGGCATTCTTTTGCATTTGCTGCACCTAGGCTGTTTCTTCAGCTGTCATGCTTGTCAGTAATAACACCGGGCAAAGATATATGTGAGGGAAGGCATGGGCAAATGACACTGCTGTAGAGCTGCTGAACAAATTGTCTTGTCATTCACTTGGATGTGTATGAACATACACATGCACTGCCTTCCCATTTACTTTAAGGTGTGACGCCCTTATAGCAGAACTTAAGTTGTTCTGCATACATCAGACCATTATTCTTGTAGTATCCGTGCACACTAGTGTCATCCTGACTTTGCAGATGAATGTAACCTGAATTTTCAGAATGTGTGTTGTCCTAGGGTATATATAAAATTTGTATCTGAAAGGGGAGGTTAAAAAAGTAGCTGCCTTCATGTTGCTTTTGTACTTCAGCCATTTAGGATGAATAGCTGGATTTTCTCCAGTAACCTTAGTGTATGCATGGTGCTACTGTTTGCCTCAAAGAATTTTGCAGGCAGCAAAGGTCAATGAAAAAAAACAGTAACAAAAAATAACAGTGTATGGATTACACAATCTGCCAACTGCCTGGAGCAGAGGATGGACTCCTCCCTCTGAGGAAGCTGTGGCAGAAACAAAAGGTGATGAACTGACTGTAACCCCCATTCCCTGTCTCCTTGAGCTGTTGAGGGGAAAGACGTAGAGAGTCAGAAATACAGCTAAGCCTGGGAAGGGGGAATATTTGTTATACTTTTAATTATCCTACTTCGAGCTTGGTTGCTAATAAATTCAGTTCATTTCCTCAAGCTGGGCTTCATTTCCTCAAGCATGGTGGTTCCTGGTGAGTGGTCTCTCCCTGCCCTTGTCTCAACACTTGAGTTCCATTATAGTCTCTCTCTCCTGTCCAGTAATAGGGAAGGGAGTGATAGAATGACTTTAGTGGGCACCTCACAACCAGACAGGGTCAAAGCACCATGCAGGTCCTTTCAACACTTGTGCTACTTCTGAGTTTTGTCCCATGGGTGTGCTGTGACCTATCTGCCACTGCTTATTTTGATGCAGGGTTTCTATTATTTTGCACCAGCACAACCTTAGCAGAAAACTGTCCTTGTAACAGCCCAAAGATGTCAGCTGGCAACCTTCTGCATGCTCCCCTAGAGCATATACTTGCTGTCAAACACGACAACTCAAATAGACCATGCTGGTCAGCCCTGTTTCCTCACTCCCTGGTTTTCCTGCTCTATAAAAGCTGAAAGCTTTCACAGAGCAGGATGCCCTGTTCCCAACCCTTAGGGCTAAGGCATAATATTATCTTGACTGTTTGTCCCTGTTCCAGAACTTCTTTGTGTTGACAGTCTGCATTTCTGCTTTAGGAAGGGAGGTTTAAGACTTTCTAGCAAAGATTACTAGTTTATACTTACATGAAGCACCTGGAAGAGAGTATGGACCCATCCTGAAGGTGGTGGATGTATCTGGAAGTGTGTGGGGTTAGGCTTCTTCTCGCGGCACAGTGTGGCACATGGGTCAGAGAGTACAGTCAGCTGTTCCTGCTTGCCTCTTCAACAGTTGGCCTCTGTCTGAACTGAGAGATTCAGGCAGAAAGATGCAGTCAGCTTGGTTCAGAGCCTGGAGAAAGAAGACATGCCAATCTCTCCATCTAGAGGGGCTGTTAAATAAGGAGAGAGATGTTACAGCTGACTTGGAGGAAAAGACTGTGTGGAGCACCAAAGGGGAAGCCTCAAGGAGACAGAACTGTACCCAGACTCCTTGTGGATTCATGATCCTGGTAATTGTTTTCAGATCTGAGGCTCTTAGATTGTCTCTGTGGATGAAGTTTTCTTGGAATGTGGTCCCAGGCAGGTGTTTCCATGCATTGGCTCTGATGTGTGTCTGTGCTCGGTACAACAGTCACTTTGGTCATGTCCAAACCCTCCAGACTTCACTGCCTTCCAGCAAAATTTGTCCAGTGTCAAATTCAGCTGCTGAGTGACAAGTAGGTGAGATGCTGGTGAAGTAGCAGTAGTTTATATGAAGGGTGGCATTTGCTGCTGTCTTTGGATGGGAGTCACATATAAAACAGATTTGGATCCACTGTTGATTTTATTCTCTGTCACTTACAATGCCCAGTGAAAGTTGAAAAGAAATATTTTTATATGAAAGCCAGAGGAAATGTTGGTGCAGGAATAGACTGCATCTGTCCTTTCCAAATTCTGTTTTCATTGTTCAGTGTGGGGTGATATATTTTTAAGGTAATTCAGAGAGCTCCTAAAAATTAGGAACTGCATGGAGGGACAGAGACCTTAGCTTGAAATAAACTGGTGGGAACATTCTATCAAGGTATGATAGTTTCAGGTCAGAGGGTTCTTGATCTGCTTTCAAGGTGGTTTTTTTAGAAATTTCTGGCTTCTGCTGTTGTGCTGTACACCCATCCATCCATGTGTTGTCTCTATTTTCTTTCCTCAAGTCCTGAAAATCTGGTCACTTTCTTTGTGCCTTGAAGCTGCTTTGAGTCTTTCCACCAAAACTCCTTCGTAAGAATGCTAAACTGAATTGTCTGAAGAGAAGCCTGATTGTAAGAGCCATTTGTTATTTTCTATGTCTCATTCTTAACTATTGTTATTCTAACCTTGTAGTAAATTCTTCCTCTCCTGTGTTAAGAATATGCAACATTACATGGAAACTAAGGTGAATTAATTTCTTTAGTGGTTTGAGACTACATGTTTGGTTTTTTTTTTTGTTTTTCTTTTTGTTTTTTTTTTTTTTTTTTTAGTGCTGATATATTCTCCACTGGTATTTGTTTCAGAAGTTGGAATAGCATGAAAAGTATATTGCAAAGAAAATATGCTTGGAGGGGGTGTGCCTTTTAGGGACAAAATGAGAGAAACTGCCATGGGTGAATACAACTCCTGACTATCATCTGACAGTGGAATTTCTTAATATGGCTGGTTAAAGACCCCTTGGATAGGGTTCTGCCTTTAAGCAGTGTGTCATTTATCCCAATACCAGTAGCTGTAGTTTGGTAACTGTAGCCTCAATAAATATAGGTAATAATTTTGTGTGTACATAATAATGTGCATTCCATAGGAAGAATAGAAACAATATCATGTTAATGCAACAAGCATGTGGGTAGCTTTATTGGGTTTTTCAAAACTTGTAGAGGATGTAGAAGTTTGTTGATAAATTGAAAATCCGGAGCTATACTAGCGTGCATCTGTGAATAAGAGTTTGGTCAAAAAGACAAGTACAGGTGTATCAAAAACATTCAGATAGGTCAGTGCCATATGATTTTGAAAGAGGAAAAGACAAGATCATGTCTTGAAACTATACATAGGGGATTTTTGGAAAAATCAGTCATGGCACAGCTGTGGAAAGGAGAAAGTGAGATGTCCAGTAGAAGGAGGTAGATGTACAAAAATGCATTGAATTGATATAGGCGGAGAGAGCTGATCCTTTGTAATGAGAAGTCAGAGAAGTATAAAATATCACCTCCCAGACATTATATGACAAATGTATTTTCTGAGTAGGGCAGCTACCTGTTAATCTTAACCTGACACAGCTGAGCCCAAACTTGAGAAATCCTTCTTATGTGGCCATACAGACAGGTTCATGTGACTTATTCCATTTTCTGTCATTACTTTTCCTGTCTGGATTCCTGATAAGCTTAAAAGCAGGCACAATAAGGACTAAACAATTGCTTCAGATTTACCCACTGACTTTGAGTTTATAAAGCCTGAGCCTACAAAGAAATGACTGCCTTAAAATCTACCTATTTCATTCCTGAACTTCATCGGAAACAAGAAAATAGGATCCAATATCTATCTGTCTAATCTAATGAAAATTTACAGAGATGTGTTGGAACTCAAGCTGCCTCATCTCTTTTATTTTAACATAACTATAAGAATAAAGCAGTTAGAGTTTGGCCTTGAATTAATTTTGAGGTAATAAAAACTAGTAGCAGTATGAAGGTGACAGATGTGGGTACTAACACTGGAAGTCACTTATATCCCACAGCTTTCTCACTTGTGATTCCTGCACTCGTGGACTTCCCTTCTGAGCACTGTGAAAATGACAACATACATATGGAGCATTCCTTGATCTGTTTTCCATCTTACGTTCCATAATGCTGTGGAATGCAAGATGGAAAACATACTCCAAATGTGGAGTTGAAAATTGAGAAATGGTTGCATGCACTTAGATTAATTAACCCTGGCTTTGGCAGAAAGTCACACAGCGTAGATACAGAGGAGCCATGGTGATAGATGGTGATGGAAGGCAACAGCATAATATGTTTAATATTTCAGCACAGAATATTTTGATTGTTAGCTTCTTGGGGGATTGGTTAATTGTGTGTTTATCTTCTGTATAATTTGTTACTAAATAAGCTTTTAAAAGCATAATTCTGGGAAGGAGCCAGTCTGAATCTGATCCATGTTGACAGCATAAAGCCTACTGCAGTTATGCATTAGTGCATAGCCTTGTTTGCTGTGCTTTAATGGAATTGTGTAAAATGGCTTGGACGGAGTCCAAAGAGAAATAAATTTTACCAAGAGTTGTTAAGTCTTTTTCTGGAGTTTCAAACAGCTTATAGTGGGGAAAGGGATGGGAAGCAGACTTACCCATACTGACTAATTAGTAAAATTAATATAATTACTCTGCATGCATGTAATGGTACTTAAAGGAGCTTTGTGGATCACAGAACAGGTTTTTGAAGTTAGGCATACTCCTTCCAGTTCCAAGACTTTTGATTAATACTTCTTCCAGTTGAGCAGTCCAACCTGGATTGAAGGCGTTGAATCGTGATGGTGAGACTGTGGCTTGACCATAAAGGCTTATTTTGACTTAGTTGGGCTTTAAAGCTTCTCTGGTCTGGTCAAACCCTCCCTGACTGTATGATATTGAGGTTTGAAAAACTGATAAGCTTACTGTGATAGCTCATGTTTGTTGCAAACACTTACATAAGCTAGTTATGCATTGAAGGCATTACAATGGATCTATCATTTTTCCATGTGTCTCTGCCTTCATGACACATAAAATATCATAATATTTTCTGTAGATGACATAAAGCATAAAGATTCCATGGACCATAACATGGGATATAGTAGCATAATCAGATAAGATGCAGGAATACTGTATTTAATTTTTTACTTTGTTGTCTGAACTCTTATTTTACAGTATATTCCTACTTGAGTACATGGAATAGAGGCTGCTATGTAATCAAAGTTGTGTACATCTTTCTTTAACTAGGTCTCAGTCATTCCAAACTTCAAAAGCTCAATTATTTTTGCAATTTGTTTTTCTATTTTGTAGCTGATAGCCCAATAAGAGTGTATTTTTTCCCAGCTAGCACTTGCACAATTCCAAAAAAAAAAGATAATTAGAATGATGCTTTAAAGTACAATGTATAAAAGTATACAGCTGAATGTTTCCCATTTTTACTTCCAAGTATATAATTTTCTGAGTTTTGTTAGATAAATTTTTCTCTGTTTCTGAAATCACTTTTTAAACTTTCTCTTACAGAGACAGAGTGAAAATATTTCTTTTATGGGGGATTCATATACTTTAGAAGGAAAAATCAAGAACAACTATAATAGATTCCTTGCAGCATCTCTGAGTGCATACCAGCTCCCAAGTGGTAAGGTTTGGCAGGCAGGGGAATGGTGGAAACAGCAATAATAATCTTGAAATATTCTGAGTAACATTTTTTTCTATATTGTTTAAAAAAAGATGTCCTAGCCAGCTGACAACGTTTACAGTTTGGTGGATGTTCTAGGGTGTGCATCTTGGTGTAAAATGTTAAATTGCGTATATTTTATTTCCATGAAATCTTGTCTGCTGCACTTGGTCTCCTTCCTCCTCCCTCTGCCCTCATATTGTGGGTGGTGTGAGGGAAAGGGACACTTGCTGAGGCAGAGGATGGTGTTGGCATGTTCTTCCCAGAGCCAGTATTGGCTGGATGAAATTCTTGGAGCTCTGTATCTAGCTGCTGCTCTCTTTTCTGCCTTCTCGTGTTTCCTCTAAAGCTGGTGAGCATAAAGGCATCTGCAAAAGTGCATAAGAAGCTTTACTTTTCAAACTATATTAGTTTCTCCCAGCTTTATGCCTTACCAAGTTTCTCTCAATTTGAATCTGTTTGTACAGGCTGAAAATGGAGATTGTTGTCAAATACCTTCCACGAAAGGATGCTAGTGGTGGGATAAGGAAGGAAATGTGATGAACAGAACATTCTTTAGTCAAAGTTTGCATTGGCCTGTGTGAAGTCCCACGTTGGTCCCATTTGGTCTGTTTCTGGTGTTCTGTTCACTGCAGGAAATGGATATTTATAGGGCAGAGTTATGGGCTGTGACACATGGGTACAGTCATCAGAATGCAGCTCACACAGCCACTTGTTAATGCTATTTATTACTGAGTGGGGATACTGACCTGAGATCTTCATTGGCTGTTTCTAGAAAGGATGGGCACAAAAGGTACAGACATTTTCTGGCTTGTTAAATTGACACTGTCCAATTTAGAACTGCAATTTTTGAACTGTAATAAGATAATAAAAATAATATTTCCTTTTTTAAGGCAGGATCTGTAATGCATGGCTGGGATGAAGAAACTGGGAGATGGGCAAAAACCTACCCAGAAGTTTCAGGTTTGCAGATATTTCAAAATTATCTGTTTCAGTGGAGATTCAAGTTACCAGTCTGGTTACCAGTGATCTGTGAAATTAAGTGGCATTTAGTACTTGTGAGTTGGACAGGCTGTCAAGCACCTCATCTCAAAGTCATTACCACTATTTTGTTCCTTTATGGCATTTTCCAATGTTCTGTTCTTGTCTCTAATATAAGTTCTTGTAGGTTTTCTTGTTTGTTTATTTTTTGAGAGTTTTTTTAAACTGCAGGCATAGAGTATTTGTCTAATCTCCATAATTTCAGATTAGCACTGACACGTAAGGCATTTCCAGGCCTTACGAGTCAATGCTAATCTTTACTGAAAAGAATTGGTTGGAAATATTTCAAGAATATTCCTTACATGAGACCCCTCTAAGTAGCTTTTTCACAAGAACAGTTTAGGTTTAGTAGTCTAACAGTGGATAAAATAAATTTTAAGGGGTAGCTGATTTTTAAAATACCTGTATTGTACATCTGTTGCCAAAATCTTGATTTCTGTGTGTTTCTTTTGGTAAGCCTCTGGTGCGGTAGAGCATTTTGATAGCAACATCAATTTACTTGGGGCTGACGTGATTGATAAGTTTAAATTTTTCTATGTTAAACAAGATTTCCCTTTTATTAGCATAATGAGATGCAGTACAAAATTGCTCCTGAAACTGAGAGCAGAAGAATGAGATTAGTGGATTTTAGTATAATAGAGAGGACATTTGAGTTAAATGAATCTGCTGGGTTCTATATACTTAAAGAAATTACTATGAAGAGCTGCCTGAAGAAATCTTTGACTTGATTTTCCCCAGTGCAGTTGGGAATAAGACCTGTTATCAAGAACATCTTCAGGGAAAATGTGAAAATTGGAAGTAAGTTCAAGAATACTCCAAGGATTAAATCTGAGAACATAATTTTTTTACACAAAGCAGGGATATATTTTACTGGGTTGTGTTTCTCTTTGCGTGGTGGTAAACAATCTCACTTGTAAATAGCAAAGTAGTGGAATGTGCCTTTAATTTCAAGCCAGTACCTGCTTTTGTAAGATTAAATGGTCAGTTCAAGTGCTTTTCTGAATCAAGGCTTGTATGATGTCTTGTTCATCACTGACAGTGCACAGAAAAAATATTAAAGGTGCTGCAAAATCCACCGTATGGCTAATCCGTCACCTTGAGAAGGTCACTCACTTTAAATTGCCACTCACTCAGTTGCAATAGAGACAGGAGCAGAGCCTGTGTGGTGCCTTGAAAAGATCAGGAAAGGAAATACCTATTGTCATTATTTAAAACTGATGCTAGTAACTCCAATGCAATTAAAGAGTGTTGGACTGTTTCAGTGATGTCTAGGCTGGAGTCCCTGGGCGTGCCACACTCCTTGATTCTGTGCATTGCCCAGCTGCAGCGGAGTTAGCGTGGTGAGCAGCTCCAGCCTGAGTGAGTTCTGAGGAGATGTGCTTCAACCTGGGGGCTGGTGCATCTCAGTGAGGAACACCACAGCCAGGAACAGGCACCTGCAGCTCTGAACTATTGATACTGAGACACTTCCCAAAGTTGTCTGTGACTGTGTTTGCAGGGGTCCGAGGATGAGGGAAGAGATGAGGATCTGCCTCCATGTTTCAGAAGGCTTGATTAATTATTTTATGGTATATATTATATTAAAACTATACTAAAAGAATAGAATAAAGGATTTTATCAGAAGGTTAGCTAGGAATAGCAAAAGAAGGAATGAATAACAAAGGCTTGCGTCTTGGACAGAGTCCGAGCCAGCTGACTGTGATTGGCCATTAATTAGAAACAACCACATGAGACCAATCACAGATGCACCTGTTGCATTCCACAGCAGCAGATGACCATTGTTTACATTTTGTTCCTGAGGCTTCTCAGCTTCTCATGAGGAAAAATCCTAAGGAAAGGATTTCTCATAGAAGAGGTCTGTGACAGTTGTCCATTTTTTTCTTTGTACTGAGATCAGAAGAGTCATTGCTCCCATTCCTGAAATGGGAATAAATGTGGAGGCATTTACTACTTTTAAGTAAGTCTGAACCACAATTCAAGCTCTGTTCTACTTAGGGCTTTAAATTGGATGTAAAAACCCCAATTCTCCTGCCCCAGGCTTGCTTAATATTATTTAGGTTTCCCATTAAAAAGGCAATACAGCACAGAGAGGAAGAGATACTTGGGAGGAGAAGCTCAAGTCCACAAATGGACTTATTGCAAATCGTGGTTTTCAGGAGAACTAAATTTCTTTGGCATTGCTTGATAGGAGATCTGCATTACTTAGCTAGCTCAAAAGTGAAGGAAAAAAAGATGGGATGTGAGAAAAATCTAACCTCCTTAACATCTCTGTTTTGGTAATCTTTACTAGATTATTTTAATATAAGGCCTCCTGACACAAAGACTTCACTATTTGCATTATAGAATTATTATTTTTATTAAGTCGTGGAATGATTTTTAATCTAAACTAAATAGGTACGTTCTGAGCCACCTATTTTTCTAATTTCTAAATCTGAATAAAGCTAATTAAAGCTGCTCTCTTTTAAGGTATTCTGCTTAGTCCATGAAAGAGAAAATACTGAAACAAGAATTTGAACATCAAATATTTACCTGTTAATTTTATTTAAATTTCATTAAATTATGTAAAGCAATTTTAAAACCTGGCAATGAATGTGCTGAATCATTTTCTTGTGTGCACATTTTTCTGCAGACTTAGAAGTGTGAGGACTGTTTCTATATAAACATTTATTTTGTTGTCTTTATGACCAAGATATATCAAAACAACCTGACATCTGCTAAAAGGCTGCAGCCTTCATTTTCCCACAAATGTATTTTCTTCTTTGGACAACAAACCCCTGTGTTTCTGTTTGGTAAGCAGTGGGAAATTCAAAAGCAGAAAATAAATGAACTCATATGCTGACCAATGGTATTTTCCTTTAGAATTACTATTTCTTTTCTGCCCATTTTCTTTGACTTAAAGCCTAAAAATTCCCCCAGCGTGTTAGAGGACTATAATGTTGTACTTCCAATCTATGCTGCAAACATTTTTCCTTGCTGTGAAATTCACTGGTCAGTGCAAGAAGGGTTTTGGCAAAGAGATTGCTGCTGCATGGAAAATAAAATTATGCAGTATATGAGCCCAACACACATCTTGAATAAGATTTGTATGTTATGAAAAAGGATCTGACCCCATGACTTTTTACCAAGTTGAACTTCTGGGATGTTTGATGTGAGGCTATCTACCAGGGGTTTAATCTCCTTTTAGGAGGAAAGTGAATGGAGTACTGAGTCTGGAAAGCTTTCCGTCTTTCTCTCTCTTTATCTATTTAATTCTTTCTCTTTTCTGTTTCTATAATCAAGAATAATCTATAATAATTTCCCTCTGCTCTTTTCTTTGTGAAGCTGTCTGCAGAGTCTAAATTTTCCTTTCCTCTCATTTTTCTCTGGGAGAGGGGAAAGAAAGTCAGTGTGTCCTATTGCAAGACATGGTGTCACTTCTTTCAGATATGCAAATTTGTTATTTTAGTGCTAATAGGAAGCAAAGAACATATGCTATATACTGCAAAACTCTCTAGCTGTGGATCAAAAATGTAGTGATAAAATTTAGCTCTTCTCTCTTCAACAGCAGATGTTTTACTGGTTGTGGTTATCTGGGCAAAATCTTTGTCCTTGAAAGAATCTTTGTCCTAGAAATGCTCCATAATTATTACTTTTTTTAAAAATGAGTTTTTTCCCCCCATAAATGTTAAAACTGTCTTCATGCGGATCAATTGAAAACTGGGATTTTTAAAAGTATATTTTTGACCTTATAAAGAAGCAATGAACAGTATGGCTATTAGAACCACACTGGAAAGTGTCTTGAGAATACTCTGAGTCAGTCACTGAATCCAGAATCTTCTAGTTTTAGGATTAGGGTGATTTTCATATTTTAAAAAAATGTGGATGGGTCTGCACAAAAATTTTTCACCAAAGTAAACCATCACACACAATCAAAACTGAAGTTACTAATGGGAGAAACTTTCACAGAACAGATGTGGTCTCTTGCTCTTAATCCTCAAAGGAAGAACAGAAGCAAAAACCAAGCACGGAACATCAAATTAATGATTCCGCTGGATCCAAAATTTTGTATCATAGTATGCTCTTCTTCGCCTACTGCCATTTGTGTGTTCCATGATTTCAAGAGGGAGCTGATCGTGGCATGGCCTCTCTATGTCCACTGCGTCCAGCTTGCTTTTCTTTAAAGTGGTTAGGCTGTGACTCCAGAAAATCGATGGAATTATACTTAAAATGTATTTTGTTTTGGACTTTGTTGCTTCCCTTTCAGACAGAGAGAGTTCATGAGTCCAAAAGATTGTCTTGCCCTTTCTTATATGCTACCTAAACAAACAAATATTAACTAAGTGCAAACCAACCATACATACAATACTACTTTATTTAAAAATCTAGTCTTCCAGAAAAAATAAACATTTCAGTGGATTGATTTGTAATATTTTTTTTTTAAACTTTGTGTCTTTATAAGTTTGGAAGAAAGGGAGTGAATTGTTTTTGTTGCATTTGTTGAAACAATTATGCTCTGACACTGGACCAGTGACTGAATTATGTGTTAAATTTATAAACTGAGCCTTCATTTACTTTGTTGTCAATGCTAAGGATACTTAAGAAGGAAAATATGTCTGGTATTTAATAGTGTTTGGAAGAAATATACCTGTCATAAATGCCAAATTTCAAAAAGCTCTGCCTTATTATTAGGGATATTTGAAACACCAGCTACTCAAAATTAACTTTGGTATCTAAGTGCTGAATGACTTTGTCAAAACTAGAAGTAATAGATGCTTTAAAATCAAACAGATTATGAAGGTTGTTAAGGTTTCGGGAAATTTTGCCTAAATGAGGAGTTGAAATGCAAAAACTGAGGAAAGCCTGTGATTCACCACACACTTGCCATAGGCAGAAGGAATTTCAAGCCTGTGGAAAAATTAATTAATTGCACTGGTTTAAAATATTTAATCTGCAAATACTAACTTTGTTTTACATGTAATTTTGTGCAAATGGCTACTTTGCACATATCTGAAATTAGTTTAAAAATGTTATTATGAGAATAAATGAAAAAAATAACAGGAGAATTTAGTGGAAGTAAATTTTGAAGATAAGACTGCGTTTGTATCACCACAGAATAAGAGATGCGGTAAATGATATACCTTTGGAGTCTAGTCCTTGGATGAACATTTTCCAACAACATTTACACTTCATGATCTAAGAAGTCTTTTCAAACATTAAATATTCTATGATTTTTGTCTTCCTTGTGAAGACAAAGTCTTGCAAAATAAAAATCCATGCAAGTATCACTCTTTTTTGGGAAATATTTATAACCTGTACAGTATGCTCTAATAAGAAGAGAGTTATTTTTTTTCTTGTATTTTCTAATGCTGATTTTTTTTTTTTTCAAAACAGTTGTAAAGACTTTCTATCTCCCTGATATAGAGAAGGAAAAAACCACAGTGGTCTTCCTCCTGTGTAGCATATCTGATATTTGTTTCTTACTAACCATATGGAAGTTATGTCCCTTTGAGTAAGCTGCTCTGTTGTTTGAGGACGTAATATCCTGATGCCAGCTCATTTTCACCAAATTGAGCCAACCATTAGCAGTGTGTATATTATCATAACTTGTTTGTTTTTTTTTTTTTTTTTTGTGCAGCTAAAAATGAGTATTGTGATATTCACAGTTTGCATGTGGGACAGATTTTTAAATGTCTGTGTGCACCATTATGTGAATTCATAACAATGGAAGAATCTTAGAATGCAACTCAACATCTAATCTATAACAATAGGTTAGACAGTAAAAACGAATTTTGTCATTTAAAAAATTTTGTCAAAAATATTACGTGGTAGTTGGGCTGTTTTACTTGCAGTTATGTTGTTTTTACCACTCATTTTAGAAACATTTTCTAGTGACATTCATGATAAGCTAATAAATTTAGAGTCTGTGTATTATAAAACTGTAGTTTTCGTAGGGAAGCTGTTTGAAACTGCTGATGGTGACAGCTGATGGCACTTAACATGTGAAAGAGGATGCACAGGTACAATGGGAATGACAGGAGTTGAATGTGCCATCCCTGTGTGGAGGAAAGTGGTTCCTTTGGAGACCACCTTGCAAAACAAAATGACTTAAATGATGGTACTGAACACAAGTCAAATGGGATAAACATTTTTCCCTAACAGCACTGCTTTGTGATCAGATATTTTGTTGCTGACCTTGCATTAAGTCTGTGAACTGTTCTCCTGAGCCTTCCTGTGCCTTGCTTGGAGGTGAATTGGTGAACACAAGCAACCTGTGGAGTTTAAGTTGTTCTCTGACAGAAAAAGAAAGAAAAGCACACAGAAAACAAATTAGGTCTGCAGTCAGTTGTCTGTTTCCATCGCTGATCTGTGTGGAAAAAAAATCCAAGTGAACCTGGCTGTATTTTCTTTAGAGACTTAGAATGTTGTCAATACTTTAAAGATCAGTAATTTTCATGACCTGCTTTGGACCCAAACATTGTGACAGCCTGTCCTTGGATGTCCAGACTTGGTGTACAGGATCCATAGCAAAGATGACATCTCCTCTCTTGAAAGGTATATTAAAAAATAAAATTTGATTCCTTGAAAGGAATCAAAAAATATACAACTATATAGTTGCCTGACTAGGAGGAAAGACTGGTTAAAAATACTGGAACAATAATACAATTGAAAGAAATCAAACTTTCATGACCTTTTTACTGTCATTACAGGCGGATGTGTTGACACTTCTTGACAATTACCCCAGACCAGGTCTGCCTGCACACAGGTGTGCATCCTGGAATCTGCACTGCAGGATTTACAGGAAAAGCAGTATGGCTTCATGCTGGCTTGATTTTCGGCTGGAGAAACACCCAAGTCATATTGTTGTCATGATGCTGGTTGAAGAATCTAGCTAGAGACAAGGGCTGCTTGGATAGTGTGGTACATCATAATGTGTATCCCATATTATACCTCTATATAAAGAAGGCACAGGTGTGGAGATTGGGGGTGAATTCTGATTTTGGGATCTGCATCTAGAAAGCTTTTTTCTTTTTTTTCCCCTCTTTCCTCTCTTCTCCAGCACTAGAAGGTACAATCTACTGATATTTATTACCTTGTGTTCTTAAAGTCCTAGTTTGTGCTTTGTACACAGAATTCACAAATGCTTTCCACAAGGAAATTAGTATTCTTTCCTGTAGGGATTCCACAGAATAATCTTGAGGTCCTTTGTTACACCGTATGTTACTTTACTCTACAATGATGCCTATGATTTTATTAACATTTATTTCAACATGGTGAAGAATGGTTTGTCAGTTATATATGATTTTCAAGATTGGATCTGACTAAAGGGGGAGGTGTGTGTCATGGGGTAGGTAACGCTTGAGGGTAGAAGGAGATTCAAATACCCAATAGCAATGCCAAATAGTTTATAAATACAACAGCAATAAGATGTTGGACATAAGAAACAGAGTATTTGTGTTCATTCTATTTACTTAGCCCCAACATTTGGATAAAGATGTTATCCAGTGGTTTTGGTTTTAGGAAAATAAAAGCCTTCATCTCTGAAATTCTCTGTGGGTTGTTAAAGGGCATCAGGTATGAATACAGCTCATTTTCTAGGATAAAGGCCATCATCGAGGAGCTTGCATTTTTGCCCCATCCACTTAATTTTAAATACTTGCTGCCTGATTTCCTACCTTGGTCCTGTGAACTTTGATTTGGCTTCTTGATTAGAAGGCAGCTTTAGAATCAAAGTAAATGTAAGCTTGAAAGCTACTGGCATGTAAGAAGTTAACCTTGACATTGTAACACCATCAACAATTATAAAATGCCATGCAATAAGTGTATAGTGGTATAACTCTATTTTAAAATAATGTTTGGTTTACGTTTTCACAGAGTAGAAGTAGGATTTTAGCACTGTAACGAATAAATTTGTAGTTTGTGGTAACAGCAAGATACTACTGTTTTTTAATGCCAAGGTGTCTACATCACCTTTTGTAAGTTAAGCATTTGTTGAAAACCAGAAAACAATAATATAGGTAAACTAGAAATTTGCTGAAATCACCCCAGATTTCATATGATATATTCTGCTTGTGTATTGGTGAAAACATCTATGTAACACTTATTCAAAGTGTGTGTTAAGCATGGATAAGTCATTTAAATGTAATCTACTAGTCCTGAGTCACTCTCAAGAAATTGAACATAAGCAAAACTTCTTTAAATGTGAACATAAAAATCAAATATTTTTGGAAATCAAACAATGGAGACTCAAATGGAGGAAGAGACTGTGCTTGGAATATTTACAGTACAAACAAACTGGAGTGTATGGAATAAATTTCAGATGATGCCACAGTTTTCTTAGCTATCCAGTTGTGTCTACTCAGGAGGTTTTGTAAGTTACGGGATGTTTATGTTCAAGTTGTCTTTGCCATGACATCTCACTATGAGCAATCATAACTTTTAATATTAATATTTTCTGTATTGCTTCTGTGTGGGAAATGAGCTTGAAAAGCCTGAATGGATGAAATGGCTCAGCAACCAGATTTTTGTATTTGATATGTAGGTTAATGCACAGAAACTGAGGCACAGGTGGTTTGGCTTGTCTCAAACAAGATTAACAGCCAATTGTTAGGGAGAGAACTCAAGATTTCCATTTTCAGGGATGCATTGTTCAAATTGACCATGGGATTACTGAAAAATTCATGTGTTCATGATACATGGTTTTATTTTCTTACTGCTGCTGTTATTCACTGAAAAGGATAGTTTCCTACACAGAACTGTAAATCTCTGCTTGAAATGCAGAATTAATATTTTCAACAGCTGAATTTTACTGTGTTTTTCAAGTGGGAAAACCTCTAATCTGTAAAAACCTTTATGTTAATAGGCCTGGATCCTTAAAACAAAGCATCACTGTGAGTTAAAAACATTGGTCAAGCTTTTGCATCCCAAATGATGCTCTGGGTTTGGTTCCCATGGTTACTGAAGAACGTGCTTGTGTAGCATCCAGCAGAGAACTCCAGGAAGAGGCAACAAGGGAATCATGGTTTTGGAAAGACCAGGCTGTAACAAGCATGGCTGCTGTTAGGAAGATCCCTTACTATCTATCTTCACTGGTGCTGAACCAATTAATAGGCAGTGTCATAATGATACAGGTTAAAATGCCTCTCAGGACAGAGGAGAGTTGATTTATGAACTGTTTGAAGCACCTTGCCATTTGCCATGGTTCAGGCAATGTGAATTAGTTTTCAGCCATTACTCACTGTAATAACTTCACTATTTTACTTAATGTACCAGATTGATGCCATTGTAACTAAAATGAGAATTTAACTGCAAAGAACAAATAGGGCTTCCTAACTCCCTTTCTGTTGCTGTCCTAGAACAAAATTTATAGAATAAAATTACCAAAGGCAGTAAGTTTAAATGCTGAAAATGCAAACCAGATGGATGGATATTAAGTCAAATGGCCAGTGGCTTATTTTTTTTTTTTTTTTGTTGACAGCTGAATATTGGTATTAAAGGGCAGCAGAGGAAAGATGAAGTCCACCAAGATGGTGATGTCTGGGCTCTTCTGAGAATACAGCTGATATAGCTGAGCTTGACCTGGTGGAACATGAGAACAACCTTACCTTAAACAAACTCAGACTTACCCCCCTGTAATTCAATAAGTGAAGGAAAGCTTCCCTGAGCTGAGAAGCTGTGGAAGCACACACCTAAGAGTTCAAGTTCTTGATAGCTTCACTATCAGGAAAATGAAGGCTTTCATTTTGCCTCAACTCATTTTCTAAAAATAATCCCAAAAAATCCGAAGAGCCTGAGATGTATGGCCCTGATGCAAACTTTCTCCTGGAACAGGTGCCTTTGCAGCCAGCTCTTTTCCTCAGCTGCTTCTTCCCAGGTCCAATGCACTTGCAGATCTATCCTTTTTCTTCTTCTCTACCTTGATAGAATCCACAAATTTTTCTGGAAAAAATGTTTTTTAAGTTCTCACTAAGATTTGGCAGGCCTGTGCTGGGGCTTGCTGTCTAATTTGACTCTATCCCTAATATTTCTAATAAATCCCCCAAAACCATCAAAACAATTGCCTGATGCAAAATTTCTCTCATGTTTACCAGGCCATGTTTACCAGTGGATGTATTTAAATGTATTCCACTTTTTAAAAAGTATGTTTTTTTTTTTTTTAATTTGATCTTTTGGTTGTAATAGTAAGCCTTACATAAAATTACATGGGCAAAGTTACTTTTATAGCTTAAGTCACCATGGTAATCCTTTAGAACACTCAGCTAAATGTTATCATATTAATTCAATTTTTAAATCCTGATTTTTTAATCACTGTTTTTTTTGAGAAGCCATAGTGATCACCTTTTTTTTTTTTTTTTAATTAGAAATGAGCATCTTGGGAAACACAATGAGTTATGTGTTTAAAATATATTTAAAACTATGATGGCTGTAACATTGAACATCAGTACTGTGGGTTATAAAACTGAAGTTTTCATTTTTTTTTCCTAGTGCATAAGTGTTATCTTCATGACATTTGAATCTAGCACCAAATTTACCTACTAACAAAGTATTTTATACCCCTGTCCCCTCCTGCCTATGATAAATACAGTGTGATCTTCCTTTCTATACCCAAAATGGAAAATACTCCCATTTTAAAAGTTGCAAATTCTGGCATGTTATTATAACTTTAATTCTGGATTTTAGCTAGTATGTGATTTGAGCTTTTAATATAATGAAGATTCCTTAGACTTAGACTATGTATGCTGCAATTTTAATTACTTTTTGAGAGGAGGGGGAAGGAAATGTTTAACTTTTAAAATACTTTAATACTTTTAAGGAGTAGACAAAATGTTGCCTGTATGGCAGTGGTTTTAACTTACTCTTAGTAAGTATTTTTATGTAGAATTAAATCACTATCAAGATTCTCATGTGTATTATGCTTTAATTATCCCCATGTGGTGTGTCAAACTTTTATGGTACATTTTGAGTGCCATTATGGGAGGGAAAGAAGCTGGTTCCAAAATGAAATTAAAATTAGCAGTGAACTTCTTGGAAAGACATAGACTTAATCCAAATGAGCCCTAATACATAACTGCAAACTTTTATGCTGAATTTGATCATGTTCCCAGTAGTTCAGGGTAAGGAGTTGTTTCCAAGTACTCTCCAAGTACTGACCAATGACTGAACTTCTAGGAAGCAGAAAAAGATGAATCCTGTCCTAGATGGAAGTCTCCAGCAAATGTACTCGTGAGGTGAGCATGGGGTACCTGTCTTCCTGAGGGGTGATTGGTTAGGGTTTCAGGTTTAGTATGAAAAGTGGAAGAAGTTCCGTTAAAATTTTGGCTTTTGTTCATGTCTGTGCTTACCAGCTCCCAGGAGTTTGTGCCCACATCCACAAAGGCACTTGGTACCCTTGTAGTTGCAGGTGGTTGTAGGATGACAGCAAAATTTGCTCACAACAAATGGGCAGCTGCACTACTGAGTCCCTTGAAATCCCTAATGATGGCTGCGCTAGGAAACTATACAAGTTGATTTCTGAACCCAAAAGTATATATGAATGAAAAATAAACCACTCAGGTTCTTTACTCTTGCCTACATCTTACCAATTCTAATTCTTCCACTTAGTCCTATGGTGCTTTCATGTTTCAGCTCTTTTTATTTTTTATGTATTGTGTTTACAGTCTCTCAGCTCTAGATCTAAACACATGACAAAAACCTAAGCTCAGAAATGCAAGTGAAAATGCAGTTTCTGAGAGGTGTGATGCTGTATTTTGTCTTATGAAGTTCTCTGAAAGCTGACTTCTGTAAATATCCTTGGAGGCTGGCATTCTAATAAATTCCAAAAAATGAGCATTCACACTTATAAGCTTTTAAAAAAAGTTATATGAGGCTTTAGTGACTTGAGGCTTGTAAAACTGATCCTATCCCAAAACACTGGTGAAGTAGGATTGACAGATTCGTTTCAACTTAGAATTTAAATATCCTGCTTTAGTTCTGTGTTTATCAGCAAAACAGCATGTTTAAAATGTTTATGTATCATTCATCAATTTATCTGCTATCTGTTATTATTGTTTATGTTTACCATTGACATGCTGCAGCTTTTTGTTCTCTATTGATACATTTTTTATTTATAAAATAATTAAAACCATCAAAACACTGTTGAGACAATGGTTTAAGCTGAGTTTGCTGCAACATCTGTTCTGATTTTGGTAGCCAGTATTTCTGTAAACATTTATTTTGCTGGATGCATACTTTTAGCTACACTTGGGAAACAGAAGTGATATTCCCCTGAGAAGCAACATTTGCACTGAAGGTGTGCAGGCAAATTACTAATTCTTCAATTCTGTCTCCACCAGAAGCTGAGTTATTGAAAAGCTAATTATTTAGCTACAGGCAGCAATGGATGAAATTGCTACCTGGAGCTGGGAGACTGGAAAAAAACAACACATGTTGTAATTAAACACCCTTTTCCATCAGTGCCAATGGCAAATATACTACTCTATAAAAATCTTATCTCGTGTTAAAAAAAACAAAAAGAAATAAAAATGTGTAAGAGTTGAAAAAACCCACCCAACAAATCAAGTATTTCTTATGATTCCCTTAGGAACAAAGGTGATGGTGATCATAAGTCAGGGAACTCATTATACTCTGTTTTGAATGTCTGAATGTAAATCTATAGATAGAAGGTGATAACAGGTGTTAATGGCAGGAACCTTTATTTGTTTTGATACAAAGCTCTTTAGCATTACTAAAAGACTTTCCACTGACTGATATAAACTTGTTTAATGTTTAGTGAGGGCTAAAGTATTTAGAAATCTAGGGAAGGAACAGCATTTTTGTTGTAGTTGTTATTTATTGCAAAAAGAGAGATGTTTTGTATGCATTTTTTAACAAGTTATCGCTAAGACAAATGGAAGGGTTTTACAGAAAACCCTGAGCTCAGTGTCATTGCCTAGACTTGCAGTGAGCTTGTTTTCATCTGTACAATCTTCTTCTCCCAGAGGCTTCTTTCCTTGCTGTGGTTCAGGATACTTTCTGCTGTGCAGATGCAGCTGCGTGTGGATTCCATTAAAAATCAGGATCACTGATAGGAACCTGGGTTGCAGAAAACACCAAACCTCTTCCTAGAGGAAACCTGTGTACTAGTCCTTTTCTATCAGGATTCTAAATAGCTATATTATTATTTTCAGTTTCCAGAAATGGCATTGGAACATCTCATTCAGCTGCCTGATTGCCAAAGCTGTCTGCCATTAAAAAAACCTGGCATGAATACAGGTGGTTTTCAGTAAGCTGTTCACAAGCTGAGGAGAGGAAAAAGTACAGGTGCTGTGCTCCAGCTTCAGAGTTTCATTGTAGCTGGCGATCAAAATGTTATTTGGAAAAATAAAAGGTAACTATAGTCAAGTTAGAAAACTCCCGAACATGTCCCTCTGGAAATATCCACCATCTCTTGTTTATGTTTGTGGCATTTTCAGCCCTTCTTTGATTAAAACCCAGAGTTCTGTGACATTGTCTGGCTATGTCATGCTGAAGCTCCACTGAGGGGAAAATAGTATTAGTCCTGTGACCTGGTTTTGGATTACCTGACTTGTTTCATATAAGATGCCACTCGATCCAAGTACTCTAAAAAGTATAAACAAACTTGAGCTATAGGGGGGAAAAAGGTGTATGCAGGAAGAATTGGGCATTTTGAAATGTTGATCTTCAGAGCAAATGAATTAAGATTAATCGCTTAAGGATGCAGAATGAAAATTTGTTATTTTTTTAAAACTCTGGTGTTTGATCTTTAAGGATGAAAAGGTACTTTGAACTTATTGCCTAGGAAGGACGTTGGACACTGGACTGGATCACTATGAAACACTACCTTGTATAAATAGAGTAAAAAAAAGTATCAAGGGCCCACTAATGACATTTTACTATGTAGCCAGTTTGGTTCAGAGTATAAAAGAATTAACCAGCGTAGAAGCAGCCTGATCCCTGTTCAGCTGGCTTCAAGAATTGGCAGTCTTGAAGTAATTGAAATAAACCAGAAAATTGGCAAGCTTTGTTCCTTTTCACTGTGCCACATTTCATCTGAGTACATTTTTTGGTAGTCACTCAATTTCTAAATTTCCTTTTTATTTTTATTTTTTTATTTTTCACAATTGCATTTGATTTGACCATATCTCCTTGTGAGAGTGTTTGTTCCACTTTATTCTCTGATTTCAAGATTTTATTCCCTTTCCTGAAAGGAAGAATTTCCTTTCAAGAAAGGGAATGAAATCTTGTGATTTCAATTACGATCAATTGGGCAAGCTATGGTCCATTTCCCTGCAGTTCATGTCATCCCAGTCACTTTTATTCTTTTCCCTTTATTTTGGAATTTTCTCTTTTTTCTTTTAGCAGTTTATTTCTTCAATTTCATCTCTGGTCTCTTTGCTTACTTTTCTTTCCTGATTTTGGGATTTTGATTGGAATAATTTTGGCAAGCTTTGATGCTTTTCACTGTACCTCATTTCATCTCAGTACACTTGGTTTTCTTCAGTCCATTTGCAAACTTTTTGGTTTTTTTTTTCAATTTCATTTTATTTGCTCATATCTCCTTGCCAGAATGTTTGTGCCACTTTCCTTTCAGATTTCAAGATTTCTTTCTTTCAGGAAATTGAATGAAATTATGCAGAGAAACAAATTTGAACAAATGCTCTGGAATGGAGATATGATTAAATGAAATACAATTGTAATATAGAAAGTAAATTTGTCATTGGACTGACTTCAACCAAATGCACTGAGTTGAAATATGATGCACCAAAATGGACTGAAGCTTGCAAATATTTTTTGCCATTGAAATCCGGAAATCCAGGAAGATAGTTAAACTGAGAGACAGGAGAAGGAGTTGAAGAAAGAAAATTCTAAATAGATAAAAGGGTAAGTTCTGAAACAGAGTGAAAATTTTTAGAAGCAACTCAGATGCCATGAAATGCAGGGAAATGGACCAAAGCTTGCTGAGCTGATCCTCATAGAGATCTGAAGATATCATTCCCTTTCCTGATAGGAAATTTTTCCTTTCAAAAAAGGGAATGAAATGTAGGAATCAGAGAAGAATGTGGAACAAACACTCTGGCTAGGATTCATGATAATATCAAGTGCAATTGGAAAAAAAGGCAATTTTTATTTGGCAATGCATTGACTTGAATATTGACTGAGATGGAATGTTGTGTAGGGAAAAGGACTGAAATTTGTTAAAATTATTGGCATTGAAATCCCAAAATCAACGAGGAAATGTAAACAAAGAGACAGGAGAAGCAATTAAAAAAATAAAAAAGAAGAATTTCAGGAAAGGGAATGAAAACTTGAAATCATAGAAGAAAATGAAGCAAACTATCTGGGGTGGACTTTAAAGGAATTTAAATTTGAGAGAATTAAATAAAAAGCTTTCAGAAAATAAGTGGTTGTAATCAAATGTATTGAGATGACCTTAAGTACTCCACTTTTTCATGGCTTTTGTAGTTTTAATATCTTTGATGGTCTAGTGTTTTTTCTTTTTTAATCTTTAGGCTTAGCCATCCCCAATCATGGCCTTTAAAAGAGCCTTTTGCTGAGGTGCGAAACACAAGGATGTTTCCTGGAAGAAATGTGTGGAGGGAGCAATGTTGGGGCAGTGCCATGCCCCTCTTGGCATGCCTTTTGTAGCACCAATGTCCCTGAAACTCTAGGCTTTGTGGATTATTCAAGCCTAACCCTAAGCATACCAGTAAAACCAGCCTTTGGCTGAGGAGCCCAGCCCGTGGGTGATGATAATAAGAAAGATGTTCAAGGAGCAGTCTTTGGGCAGTGGGGTGTTCCTTTTTTAAGTGAAATGCACTAAACCTTTCCAAAAATGATACTCCTTGGAATCCTGAAATCAGGGAAGAAAGTGAAAGCAAGAGGCAGGAGAAGAAATTGGTGTAATGAAGTACTAAAATAGAAAGGGAATATTCTGAAGTGAAGTAAAAATAATAGAATTGCATGGGATTACATGAAGTGCAGGGAAATGGACCAATCCTTGCCGAATTGATCCTCATTGCAGTTCCAAGATTTCATTTCCTTTCATGAAATGGAACTGCCTAATTCACAGGTCCATCTCAATTTCCCACAGCCTCTCTTCATACCTGTGAATGATTACACCTCCTCTGATTGTGTTCACTCTGGAATTCACATTTCAAGCTTGCTCACATCGAGTGCTCTTTATTGTTTAATTCACCGTTTATCTTGGAAAACACAAGTGTTGTGCTAAGTCAAAGCAATTTCAGTGATTGTGAAGATTATTGAGTTTTTTATTAAATTACTAGTAAACACTCCTGGATTTAATTAGTTCAGGGTATGTGAAAGACAGGGAGGAGGAAGACAGAGGTAGTTACTATGAACTGTTTAGATCATCACTTGCTTTTAACAGAATGTACCTTGCAAAACATCTGTGCTCACTGAGGTCAGAACAAAGTCATTAATTAACATCAGTTGATGACAAAATCTTTAATTGGTTTTGACTTTAAAGAAAATCTCTCCAGATTTTGAAAGCAAACTAGAATCTTTGGCTGTGTTTTAAATGTAATTATCAAGGTTTCAGGCTTTTTTTGGGTGTATGGACTGTTCTCACTGTTGAATAGAAATATGACTAAACTAAATTTCTTTTTACATTTTGCTGTTTTTTTCTGTTATGATTTGTGGATAGATACTTTAAAGCAACCATTAACATTGGATTTTTTGTCCTCTTGCTCATAAATTGTGTTTTCAGTCTGTTTTGCATTCAGCAAGATTTGGATTTTTCTAATGTATTTAATCAAAACTATTTTCATTACAAAAATATGACCTTACTACAGGTGAAGAATAGATAATGGTAAAGTCAGGTGGGAAGAATCCCAATGAAAAATCAGTTTTCAGATGTTTTGAGTAAAGATATGGAAGAAGTAAGATTTTATATATTTCCCATTTTCTGCAGTGTTCCTATTAGCTTTTTTTCAGAGAATGGGTTTGAGATATTGGATCATTCTCTTGAGTTTGCCATCAATTTTGCCCTTCCTGAGCTGTGGATCCTGACTGGGTAAGATCTTATTATTAAAGACTTAATAGTATGGAGTGGACAAGATGCATTACTTGTCTGTTAGACTCCTTTTAATGCACGCTGCACTGTGTTTTGCAGTTGTTTTACACCACTCTGTTGACTTTTTTCAGGTCAGAATTCCCTAGAGACTAAATTTCAACATGAGTTTTGCCATTCTCTATTTGTGCCAGTTGGTTTATTCCCACCAGCATGCATAATTAATGATTTTTATATTCCTCTTTTTCAGGTCATTGTCTGGAGTTAAAATCTTTTCCTCAGCCCATTTGCAGTCTGTTCCAGCTTCACTTCTTTCAAACTCATAAGCCCATTACCTTTACCATAGTCTGTAGTGAACAGCACCAGAAACCGCTGTGAGCTAACCCACAGTTCATCAATGCTCGCTGTGAACTGCTGATATTCTGCAAGTGATTTTTTTCCTTTATTTTGCTCCCACCTAGCATCAATTTTAGCTTGACTGGTTTTCTGTGGCTTGCTTTGAAAATGCCACATGAAACAATGGCAGAGTCTGAGCTGCATGGCACCTACAGCACCTCCTTTCTTTGTAAGGCCTGCTACCCTGCTCTAAAGGCATTTAGATGTGTTTAACAAGGTTGGTTCTTGCCAAAACGACATTAGTTGCTGCTCCAGCCTTTTTAATTTTCAGAACTTGTTCTTTTGTTTGCTTTTGTTCTTACCGAAGTCAGGCTTGGATTTGTCCCAGATAAAATAGTACCCTCTTTCCCTAAAAAATAAAGAATTTAAAAAACAAAAACCCCTCCAAAACACGCCCTCCTCCCCAGTAATATATTCTAAGGAAGATTAAGAAAGAGAGAATCGACGTTTAAAAAGTGAGAAACAGAGCTTCAATTAAATCCCATGCATTGGAACCTAAACTGTGTTCAAATATATATTATTTTTCTAGATGTTTTTGAAGTTTATAATTAGAAGATGTGAATCTGTATTAAGAAAAAAAATAAAGATTTTGATTGGTAACGTAATAACCTGGAGGTGGTTTAGAAATTTTTATGGTCATCAGTAGCTGTTTCAGAAAAAAATGTTTATTTCCCTGAAAAATTCCTATGAAGTATTTGCCTAAACATCTTTCTAAATAAACATGCCTTCATAAGTCATGATGCCACTGTATGGAGGTGTAGCCACCATTAAGCCAGAGATGGAAGCTCACTGATCAATTTCTAAAATGTAGTATTTTCTTACATTTCTTTCAAAAAAAGAAAAGCCAAAGGAAAGCAAGGCTGGTGTTATCCACTGGATCCTCCTGCACAGAACTCAAGGGCAGTCTCATACACTTCTCCTAATAGCTTTGCAAACATTTCATCTCCTTCTAGCATTTTGGTTTCCACAAGTTGAAGAGTTGTCAGAAGGCATAACATAGCTCAGTTTTGCCATGACACTACATATTTATAAGAAAAAAATATTTAGTGTCCAATTCCCAGCCACAGGGAATTGAAAAAGGGCCCTTCAGGGTTCTGCAAGGGTAATCTGCTGAGTGTAAATTTCAATGAACACCGGCAGAAATTGCTGGGGCTTTCCAGTGGCTTCATATGTATAGGCTGTGTGGAAATGAGTGGCTGTAAGTACATTAGAAAACTGCAGGGGAAGAGTCACAGTTGTGTTTCCTGCCTTTTGAGTACTATATTATGTAACATTTTTTCTGTCTTCCCACTTTTAAATTCTTCCTACAGAAGCTTTTAAAAATTTCAGCTTATTGGTGTTTTCTTTGTCTTCCAGCTTTTGCATCAGACGATGGTGACTTTTTTTAAAGTCTTTCCTCTTTTGTTATTTTCTTTGACTGTGTTTTTCTGATTTTTGTTTTCTCTCTATCTGCCAAATGGAGAGGCTCATTTAGAGCTATATTTAACATCACTTTTTACCAGCTCTGTCGTCATTCCTGGGAATAAGGTACCATTTATATAATCAAGTCATGCTCTAGTCACCGCCTTCTGGTACTTGCAAGGTAAAATGTAAATTCTATTTGTGATTCATCAGGATAATTATAGCACTTGCCAGAGTGCATGTGGGCAGGTAAGTACACACACAAGTTCGATAATTGGGTCAATAGTGAACAATTTGTCCTTAAAAGAACTTGATTTAATAAAGATAGGTTTAATCTAAAATGAGATGACCTTTGGTGGAGAAGTTTTCACAGAACTTAGTGTTTCAAAAACATCTTGACTATATTAGAGGAAAAAAGAGATATGTATGACCTATATGGTGCACATACATCTTTAAATGGCATTTTTTTATGATCAAGTCAGATATTTTAACATCTTCCTCACTGAGAAGTGCTAATTATAGCTTGTGACCCTAATGTGGAGATCAAAAATTGTATCTCATAATTTGCAGGGGATTTTTGGTTGGTATTTTTTTCCTTTTTACTGACATATATATATATGTTTAACAATCTTTGAACATTTTCCCTTGATGTAAAAATACTGTCAAAGTGAAGAATGAGGAAGAAGTGAAAATACGTGTTTATATTATTTTTCCCCCACAAAAGAAAGACCTTCTGCCTCTTTGTTAGGTAAGTGAAATAGCAAGCCTGGCACACTGTGAGGCTGTCACAGACTGATGAGAGAGAGCACCCATGGTACTCTGCTGCCTTCTGTAGTGCCCTGCCTTGGGCAGCTTGTGATTTCATCCGTGCCCAGAGCTGTCCTTGACAGCAGTCAAATACACAGGGCGAGGCTGCAAGAGGCATGGCTGTGCATTTCCAGAACAACTTGCAGGGTTCCTTCGAGGCTTTCTCAGCAGTGTTTGCTCTAACCCAAAACTGAATCTCTAACACCACAAGAGGATTTTCTGGACTATCATAATAAATAAAGAACTCCACTGCTTCTTAATTTAAGGTAAAGATCACTTAATCAGTACCAAGATATTTTCTTTTCTGTAAACAGGAACTTTAATTATCTACTGACCACCTGCAATCCTTGCGTGATGTTTAAATTCAAATTCTTATCATCTACTGAGCTGGAATTAACAATCAGAATTATTTGTTATACTGCTGAAATAATTGGTGCCAATGAGAAGCCTTCATTTCCAACCTTTAAAATGGAAACTGTACAGACAGAACCTATATTATCACACATCCGTACTCCAGATTTGAATGGGACTATATTCAGATCTTCTGCACTTTCTGTAAGTGTTGTAAGGAGAAAGAAATTTTCTGAACAGAACTCTTAACTTGTGGGTTATTGTGATGGATACAGAACTCCACCTCACTTTGTGCTGGTGTACAAATTTACATGTTTTATATGTCATTAAGTGGATGTAAGAGATCACATGTGAAATTACACAAAATAATTGGACTACACATTGATTCAATAACTATTCTCCAACTTCTTACATAGGCCAAGATCTTCCTAAAATTACTCAGATCAGCAAGCTCTTATTAGGAAAAGCTAGACTGGCTTTCAGGGTGTTACAGTTCTGCTCTTTCCTTTATAGACTTTTTATGGACATTTGGGCCACTGACTTGGTTTAATATATGTAAGGTTCCCCAAATGAAAACAAAACAAAATAAATGTAATAATTTTATATTATAAATACTATTTATATTTAATAAATTTTAAAAATAAATTTATTTTATCTAAGTTCATTTTTTATGAAAAGGGTTTTGCATTACAAAAGTTAATAGTACTGTCTCCTTTCCATAATTACAAGTATAGAATGTTGCATCATTTAGGCAGTAAAAATGTTACTAATGAAAATGATTCTCAATGTAGTAATGATTCAAAATGTGTTAAAGGGCAAATGAGCTTCTTTTAAAAAAATAATCTATTTCCTTCTAGTTCTTTTTCAAAAGTTTTTTGTCTTGGTTCACTGTTTCTCATTCCTTGATGTGCTCATTTTCTTCCATTATACTTTTTGCACTAATTTTAACTTTGTCAGCTAGCTTAAGCAGCACCAAAATGATTTTTATTTAGAAAAAAATATAAAATTTAATTTAAAAAATTTCTAATTATTTTGATTACAATTCCCTCTCTCCTGCCACACTCAAAGAGAAGTAGGGATAGGTGTACTTTTAGTTAAGTTCCAATGAGGGACTCAATAAAAGCAGAGGTTGCATATCAAGAAAAATTCAGAGAAATAATACTGTCAAATAATTTGTAGCCAATTGCTTCCAGTTGTAGTGCTTATTATTACCAATTTTATATAGAATTTAGAATTATTTTCATGTAAACTACTGTGAAGCTATGAGGCTTAAACATGATTCCATTGTACTGTTTTTTTTTTCAAATTAGTAAAAAAATCACAGAATCACAGAATGGTTTGGATTTGAAGTGATCTTAAAGATCATCTAGTTCCAAGCCCCTGACCACAGAGCTCTGAACACCGTCCACAGACCAGACTGTCCACAGCTCCATCCAGCCTGGCCTTGAACGCTTTCAGCAATGGGACATTCGCAGCCCCTCTGGGCAGTGTGATGTACCAAAATTAAAGCCAGGAGCTGCATCATTTGGGAGCTCTGTAGGGGTGGGGAGGGACAGGGGCTCCCCAGGGACCAGCAGGGCACTGTGCTGGACCTGGGCTTTTTTGGTAACTGAGGAGTGCCAAAATCCCAGTGGATCAGGATTCCCTTTGCTGTACACATTGTTAAAACACAGGACAAAGATAGAACATCTACTTTTAAAAGCAAGAGGAAAGTGGGAAAGTAAAACAAAACACAAGATCCTGGTTGGTGTAACACTGGTTTCTGAGCACGCCACCTCTGGATGCTATTGTGTTTATTTGTAAGCATCTAGAGGAATGAAGGTTTGGGGAGAAGAATAATCAATTTGCTTTGCAGGTGTTCACTGGGGTCTTCTCACAGGCATGAGTAATGGAGAAAGCAGGTCATACAACCTCATTATACATTTTCCAGGTAGGAGTGGCCATTGAGAAGCCCTGTGAGCTACGTGCTGAATTCGTGCCCATAAACCTGTGCTTCTTTCCCCAAAGAGATCTGAATAAGCTGTTTATAGCCTGAATAAGCTGTAGACAAAAGATATCTATGCAGAGATTCAATTAGATTGTTTTAAAAATACATGGAAAATTCTGCAGTGAGTATGGTTAAACTGCATGTCCTGAATTCTAGTTTGGTGACTTAAAAACTAAATCATCTTTTCTGGCTGCTACTCTGAAACACAGAAGTTATTTTTTTCCCCCCAGTATTCCCTTTAAATTAAACTTTTAAAATAAACACTGACAACAGAGAGGATATTCATATTTGACTGTGCATAGTAAAATGGTAGTTCTATTGTGAGTTTTTAATGGTGTCAATGTGATTTTTCAAAATCTACCTTACATTACATATCTGTTAGCTGCCAGGCAAACAGCCTGACAGAACTGTTTTTGGCTTGGGTGTGTAATCATGTCTTACCTCTTCATCACTCACTCTTTTTTGATGGCAAAGCTGGGAAAAGGATGAAGGGAAGAAAGAGAGCTATACAGCCAATATACATTAATTGAAAGTGTGTGTGTGTATGTGAGAGAGATAACAGTATATCCATTCCATGCATCCTCTCAACCTGTAAAATCTGCATTACCTGCCTGATTTGTGCACAGAACTAGCAAAGCAATACAGCTACAAGGTCATTTGTTTACAAGCTTTGTGAGGTGCATGTACGATAAAGTAATTTACAGTTGCAGTTTTGATTGGCACATCCATTTGTAAACGCAGGGAAGGGACATAAAATTCAAGACAGGTTCTCATTTTTAGTACATTCCCTTTTTATTGAATTCCTGTGTGTAACCATTTTTTTTATATTCTACAGGATTTTACCTATCTCATAATACTATATTTAACCATTTCGTGATGAACTAATTTCATTTTAAAAATATGTAAATTATAGGAACAAGCTTTTAAAATGGTCTTTATCTAATAAAATGAGTCATTTTTCACTTATCAAGTTCAGAAATAAAATTGCATACAGCTATTCTTGCTCTACTAAATGAGAAGAGGAACAATATTTCTTTTATTGCCTGTCAGCTCTGAATCACTTTAAGTGCACTGTGGGTGGACTGTGCTCCAATACTTTCTTTTCAGCACAGCACCCAGAAATCAATCGAGGTCTAAAACTCACCCCTTTTATTAGGGTCTAACTGGTGACTCAAAACAGTAATGCAGCTATAACCTATGATTTTTCTTAGAGCAAAGTAATATTTTGTTCCAATTATGCCTCAGTGCCTCTGTTAAAGAGGAGCATGTCTCTTTGTTCCTCAGCTGATGCTTGCAAATTTGCTGCTAACTAAGAATAGTTCACTGTATTGACTGTGCTCACTGTTAATGTACCAGAATGTGAGGTCACCCAAGAGCATTTTCTTTCTCCTCTGTAGTCTTGTGTTTTTAAAAGATTGTAAGGTGAAGAGATGAATTTTTGCCTTCTGAAAAATGACATGTTTCTTAAATGAAAAGAAATAAACCCCAATTTCTGATGCACTCAGTATTCAGAACACAATTTCGCTGGAGGGAAATTCAGCTCCAAATTATTTGTTAGTAGGGCTTCTTATGAGTTGTGCTCTAGGAAAAAAAAGTATATCATATGACTCTGAAAAACATACACTCATCTTGTCTTCTACTATTGACATTGGAAGGTGAGTAGTGTCATGAACTATTCATGAACTAACAAATCTGGTTGGTGAAAATGAGATATTTATTTTCTTGTTTCTTCCCTTGTAGACCTGTTATATGTGGAATTTTTATTTTAAAAAAGGCCATCTGAGTGAAAGGAAGAGTGATAGAAGTATGTGCTGAGTGGTTTGATATTAGAAATTGCTGGATGTGTTTATCTAACAAAATGAAAGTGGTAATGTTTTACATCATTAGGGATGCACTGTCTTTGTCTTTCTAGGTCTTTTGCTAGGTCTTTCTTATACCTGTTTTAGAAGAAAGGTCTTAGTAGAATATCTGAAGGATCTTTGTAAAAATACCTCTCATAATATAAAACCAATATAGGCTAAATAACCCATCCCTGCTCAGGCTGCAAGGTTTGGCTGGAGGTCACATAGGTGTATCTTGGTTGACTTTACATGAGATATATTGGTACTGTAGGTGCTATGGAGCAGTGTAAGTTGTGGGAACCGTTTTGACTAAGGCCTCTTGGCAAATTTTTCTGGCTTTTGAAACTCAAGAAAACATTTTAGACAGCTACTAAGGTAATATGTGTCCATATTACCAAGATTTATACCTCTGAAATAAAGAACAGGTTGATAGACAGCAAGATAGTCAAACGTATCTGTCACCATATCTTGGGCACTGACTGTGAGTCTGGAAATATGGAGAATGCACAGCAATTTTGCCACTCTTAAAGTTAGGTATTGTGGTTTAGATTTTCCAACAGCAGATCATTGTACAAGAGCTTCATCCATCCATCATCTCTTCAGCCAACAAAAAACTTGCTCAAGTCATGACCTAAAAGCCCTTTTATTTTGAGTTAGGAAGTAATTACTGAAGAACTGTGGAAATGTAAATGAGCAAATTGTTTGACAGATTTCATTCCTGTTTATCCTTTCTGAGAAGAAATAAGTCAATTTTCAGTAAGAGCTGGAGACCCTGAATAACTTTGATAAGCTTTAAGAGTAAACAAGTACCAGGATCCTGTTATCAGTGTTTCATACTGAAGCCTCTTGTTTGCATCCTCTCTTTTCAAGGTGATTTATTTTGCAACAGATTTTCTCTAAAGTTGGTCTGTTACATTTCACCCATTCCTCAGTGAAATACATGGGGCAGAGTTAAGGATTTTTATTTCTTTGCTTATGACAGGAGATGAGGAGAAAAAAGAGAAACATTGAAATTATGTTCTAGTTCTGCCTGTTCTTAAAACCCCCATGAACTTCAGTTTCTTCATTACAGATAACTCATTATCCTGGCCCTGTCTGAAACCCTTGAATGCTATGAGTCTATCCTCTGTCTCTCCACTTGCAAGTGAATGTATATCCTCATTTACGCAGGATGCTCTTATATAGTGGCAGATGATATGTCACCAATGATTAGTAAGTATTTTGCTTTTTAGAATAAGAAATTAAGCAGCATTCTGTCCAACTAAGCCATGTACACTCACAAGAGTAGCCTTGTTATGTGGCTGCTCACACAAACCCCACAACTGCTTTGCTTTTTCTGGGTTTGTGTACATCATCGACACTACGTATGGTCAGCATTCAGGCCATCTGCATTTGGTGCCTTCTTTCTCTGTTGAGTGGCTGCTGATGCAGTCTGTTGAATTTTAATGGTTAGTGATCCTGAAGGGCCCTGGGGCATGGTTAACATGCCTGCAGGCATCCTTCACTTCAATATGACTGTGGTTGTGGAGCAAGGATCTAAGCATCAAGGCAAGGCCAAGCCTTGATTTGCACTTCACTTCAAGAGTTTGTTTTGCTTTGTTTCATTTTTCTCTTGACTAGTTGATGTTGTTACCTCATGTCTTGCTTATAGTGGACAGTGGAGTATAGTATAAGAGTACTTGATCTCATTGTGGTGGTATTTTCAGACACAGTGTGGAAAATAGTTCAGACTACTTTGTCCTGCAGAGTGGTTTTTTGAATATTTGTGCAGGTGTCATGATCTTACACTCTGGTGCCTTTGTGTACTGAGATTATGTGCAACAACATGACTTTTGTAGACGCTTTCTGGTGATTAAACTGGTTTAAAGATTTGCATAATATTACAATTGGGCATTTTGTATAGATACATTTAAAGACATATTTGATGCCACAGTATTTTGCTGAATCAGCCCCTGAAATCCTCAGAATACCTTGCAGAATTAAGTCCCTGACAAAGTGAGGCAGCACCGCAATCCTGGGAAGATAATTCACCCGGAGTGCTATCGCTTTGTAATATCTTTTCTGTTTCCTGATCCACTCCCTGCCAAACAACGTCTCTCAATTTTACCACAGGCACATGGCATCATCTGCTTAGCTGTCACTCTACAGCAGCAATAAAAAAGAACTGCTGCCTTTCCACAACTGGAGAAAAGAACTGACCTGTAGCAGTTCTTATGTAATTTGGAGAGCTCTTAAAAAGCAACTATAAGTAATTTTTCCTCCCCATGTACTACGTACTTTTCCTATGTACTACATACTATTGTTATGAAATAGAGGCTTTTTTTCTACACTTATTAGGAATATTTAGAATATCACAAAAAAGTTGTAGTGGTTCTAATAATTTCCAAAGACAAATGTAAGGATAACTGATACTGTACCATCCCCTTCCCCAAGTTATGGAGCTGATGCAAACCAATAAACAACTGCAGTTCCAAAGGAGTTTATTTGAAAAAAAGACACCCCACATAAATTGCTAAAATTGGTGCTTTAATCATAAAAGGTCTTCCAACCTTTATTCTCAAGATTCTAAAATTAGATTGATTTAGAACAGACTCACTATAAATCTAGCAAATTATTATCTCTGAAACAGGTTTAGCAGACAGCTCAGTTTTATAGTAGGGAGAATTAAGCTCATTTTAGTGGGTTTTCCAGGTGCAGTAGGTATAAAAAATAATGGAGTCTAATGAAAAAAGTTAACTTTTATCATGGCAAAACATTAAGTAAATGACTAAATACTTGATGATTAAATACTGAGAAGCTGGTTAGGAGATAATCGGAAGGTATTTTTATGCAAAGTAATCTGTTGAGTTGTGGGGTGATAGAATGCAAGAGAATAGAGATAGTGCAGAAGGTAGTCTCACCCCAAGGAGCTGCAGCTGTGCTAATCACCAAAGATTAGGAACAGGCCTGCCCTTAATAGGCCACAGCTGTGTCCAGTGAGGACGAGTGCTATAAAAGAGTGGGTCGAGAAGAGAGCTGGAGTTTGTTGGCTGTGCTGTGAAGAAGGAGTCAGTGCTGTGAGGACATGACCATGAGAAATCACCAAGAAGGTAAATAACTTTTATGATAAGATGACAAAATTGAACATTTTCAAGACAGAGCTCAATAGGAAAATATGGGTAGAACTGAATTTCTCAGAGGGAATTCAACCTCAGTGGAAGTTAGAACTTAAAATGAGAAGTTTGCTCCTGGTGCATCTCAGCTTTTGGAACCAATTATTTTTTCATGACTTTGGATACTGCAACAATGGAAGAACAATTCTTCTTATTGTTTTAGTTAGAAAAGAAAATATTATGTCTTCATTTTATGTTTCTCATGTAGTGTTAGCTGTAGTTATGATATCCCAAAATGATAATGAATGACATTAAAAATACTTGACAATGGAAATTAGCTCTTCTATGTCTAGTGAAGAATAGTATAGAGTACTAGAAGTTTGCTTTTAGCACATACAATTCTTAATGTTGATTTCTCCTTTGCTATTTCAAGTCTTTTTCATCAGGATCACAAGAAATCTCTTCAGGGGTGTTGCCATCTGCTTTTCTGCTATGATGATAAGGTGATGATCAATGAAAAAGAAAATGAACAATTTTTTCAAAAACATTATTTCTAGCAATGGTAGTGACCTGTTGACCTGCTGGTACTGAGATGTCTTTCTCACAAACATTAAATTCTGTTGTTATTCCACAGCAGCTATACCCACCAGCGACTTTTTTATGTGTCACAGAATCACAGAAAAGCTTGGGTTAGAGGTGCCCTTAAAGGTCATCTAGTTCCAACCCTTCTACCTTTGCACAGATGGGTCATTCACCACTCCTCTGGGCCTCCATGGCCTCACCACCATCCCAGTAAAGAACTTCTGCTTTACTGGATTGCTTGTGTGCTGCTGTGTTGCCCTTCCAGTAAATGTTGATGTGGCTGAAGTCCCCCATTTAGACCAGGGACTGTGAGTGTGATGCTGTTCCTATCTGCCACAGCAGCATCACCTGCTCAGTCTCCATGCGCAGTCAGCCTGTAGCAGTCCCCCCACTCTTTCCTGTCCTTCCTTAAATCCTCACCCATAAGCTCTTGGTTGGCTTCTCCTCCTATCTTACTCATAACCAGGGACTTTAAAAAAAAAGGTATTTCTTTTAAAGATATAAAAATAAAAATGGGATAAATCTAAGGGTAATAGGAATGTTTTCTAGAAAATCTAATCACAATCCCTGAAGTGTTTTCCATCGCTGCCTGAGTACCTAAGATGGTCTGACTCTTTGATTATCAAATAATTTATTAGCAAAGATTCTTATGACATTTCTGGTTTAACTTATAAATAACCAAGTGAAAAAAAAGGAAGGGCAACACCGCTTTTGTTTACCTAAGTATCAAAAAGCTGAAGTAGAACAAGAGAATTAGTAATTGTGGAAAGGAGATACCATCATCACAAATTCAGGAATTCATTACATGCACTTTAATCCTAGAAATACTTTTTTGAAATATGTGGTGGGATTTTTTTTGTTTTTGTCTTTTTTTTTTTTTTTTGATAAGCATTTTATAGGCACGGCATATTCTGTATAAATCAGGGCTTGTAAAGGTGCGTTATTTTCAGATTGTAGCATGATAAGCCAGAAAAAAAGCACTTCAAATTCTCTTAATATGGAGGGTTTTCTTATATGCATGTTTTTGTTCTACTTGTTTGTCACCAGCTCAGTTAGAGACATTTTGGTGTCTATCTTCTCTTTCAACAAGCAATTAATGGTACATCTGGAGAGTCATTGCCCTGGGGATTCTTCTTCAAATCTAGTGATTGATCAGAGCCAGTGTCATACTTAAGACTGAGACCTTGGGTCACATTTTCTTCCTGTGAGTTTTGCTGCTACTTCAATTAAGCATGCAGTCCTTGGAGAAAAAGAGGGATCTTCAGGCTAGAACCTGGAATGAATAGAACAACATGTGCTCAAGGTTTAAACAATATGTTTAAATATTGTTACAGGAGTGTATTGTGGCATGTTCTGATGTTTCTACATTATCAAAACATGCTCAGGAGACCGTGTTGTTGCCCGTAATTGACACTTTATTAAGCAGAGATGGATATATTCAAGCATCTCTGAAGAAATTGTAACTTTATATTTTCAAAAATATCTTCTCTTTCAATTGGCCCTGAACACATGCACTTCTCTTGGTGCTGATAAACTCTGCCATGCAGCCTCTTCAAGAGCAAAGCTACAAGTACCTTGAGTAAGCACAAATCACAAAAGTATTCTGGCCTTTCTGGATTCACAAACTCTCTTTTGCCCCTTCAGGAGTGGTAGTGCCATGAAAGAAATATGCAGAGAGGAAATCTGCTCTGTGGGTTAAAGGGTAATAAGCATTCTGACTTAGCCTTCTTAAACTATTCTCCTGTGGTGTATTGAAGTGTTTTTTCAGCTATGAAGGCAGAGACTTTAGAAATTACTGAGTGTTGTTCTCATCTAGTTCCTCAACTCCTAGTAGGCTGGGTGTCAGATGAAGAAGTGTAAAAGCACACTGTGGAATATTTAAGTACAAGGCAGGGACAATGCCAGGTTTTTTGCATTTTCATTACCTTGATTTCATGACCGTGTACAAGTGTCTTGTGTATACAGCAACATTAATTTTATTTTCTTCCTTTTCTTTCTTTTTCTGTGGGAGTGAACTTGTTCTTTGTCACAGGTGACTGCATTTAGATGTTGTGGGAGGAAAGCAATGAAACCTTGTTGCGGAGCAATTAAATTCAGGAAAAATATAGTCCAAAGGCTGACCTAGTCTACTCTGTCACATACACATTATTAACATTCTTCCCACTTGTTACATATTGCAGAACTTTTAATTGTAATTTTTCTCCTGTGAGTGGTTTTGGCACAGCAGACAAGTGGCAAAATTAAAAACTGATGCTATAGTATCTAAAATCATACAGTAATCAGCCAATTGCAGTCAGGAACTTTGACATATGCCCAAATAATGCTATGTGTAGCGAGTCGGAATATTTTATTTATACATACGAAGTGGTAGCCTTGTTAAGATCTATGATAATTACTTGTGCAACCTCAGTACAAAATTCAAGCCAAGTTCCAAAGATGCATGTGACTTAGTATCAGGGAGTCGTTTCTCTTCCTGGAGAGTGTTCGCTTTTAAAGTTGTACCAAATAATGAAATACCTAATATATCCCTAATTGCAGAGTGTTTTCTATTAGTAGTCTGTTCTTTTCAAGGAAAAAACCATATTTTGATGTGTTCTTAAAAATTTTTAACCTTACTCAGATGCACTAAAAAGTATATTTTCTTCCACTGAATTAGACAAATAAATAAAACAATCAGCTGTTACAATGGGTATGCAATTCTGTTGGGTTCCTGATTTTATGTAAACATAAGCTATGGAGATCCAGAAGCTGTGTGACTGAGGGTAAAAATGGTTAGAGACTGTACAATATAGAGGGTACATTGACCATTACCTTTTGTTACCTCAGCAACACAGTTATTAATTCTGGCTAGTACAACTCAGTCTCTCTTGGTTTGGGTTTTGTTAAAGAAGGGATTGGAATACACGCTCCCACTGGACAGAACCAGAGTTTCCTTCAGAAGTTAAGGACTGTGAGACTATTCAGGAAATGTATTTTTATGTTTGCTCAATTTTTGTACTTAGGATCTTACTGTTGATAATCACCAAGGACAGGAACAGGTGGCCAAAATGGAGCTTGTTCTGGTCAGGCATAGCTTGTCTGAAATAGTGGTGTTTTATTCAAGTCTCTGTTTTAAAGAGTGTGGGACACAAGTAGTGGATATCACCTGGATGTTTTCCAAAGTGTAAGGACCTTTTCTGTTTAAAGTTGATTCATACCCTTTGCAACATGACTAAGAAGTAGAATCAGCTGAGAGAGTAAAGGGAATTTTGCCTCATAGTCCCCCACTTCTCTGCTAGACCAGTACCAATACATTGAATCTTGTGTCCATCTTCTGGGGCAAGTTGCATTGGGAACAGTACAAGGAGGAGACAAGTTTGGCAGACCTAGTACTGCAGCATGTTTGGGAAAATGTCTGAGATGAAAAGGTAATATTCAGCTCTTGCTATTTTATTGTGTGAAAAGGGATCTGTAAAATTCTTTGCTTCATAAAAAATGGGTCAAGTCCTACCCCTTTAATGGACAACAAAACCCTTTTTGAATGTAGGTTAGCAGGAGATGGCTGTCTTGTTCTATGTGGTTTTGAAAATTTTAAGATCCTGAATTGAAAAGTGTAGAATAGTTCCAGTTGGAAGGGACATGCAGTATCATCTGCTCCATCTGCCTGACCACTTCAGGGCTGACCAAAAGCTAAAGTATATTAAGGATATTGTCCAAATACTTCTCCTGCACTGACAGGTTTGAGGTACTGATCACCACACTAGGAAGCCTGCTCCACAGTTTGACCACATCTCAGTGAAAAGTGTTTCATAATGTCAAGTCTGAACCTCCCCTGACATTGCTTTGAACCCTTCCCATGTGTCTGGTCACTGGATACCAGAGAAAGTGCTCAGGACCCTCCTGTCCACTTCCCCTCCTTAGGAAGCTGTAGAGAGAATGGAGGTCACCTCTCACCCTCCTGTTCTCCAAAGCCAGCAAAGCCAGTGTCTTCAGCCTGCTTGGTCATTCCTTCTCACTCTTTCATTAACTTTGTTGCTCTCCTCTACATGAGTTCAGCTACCTTGATGTCATTTCTTAATTGTGGGCCCCAGTACTGTATACAATATTCAAAGTGAGGCCAGACCAATATTAAAGAGAATATTTCGAAACAAATTTCTGCCTTATTGGGGATAAACCATCTGGCTTTCAAGATGAAAACCATTCCAATAATATACACAATTTTAACTGCATCATGCTAGTCCTTCCTTGGGTTTTAATACCTGTCCTGTTATTTTTATATTCTGTCAGAGAAGAATACAATCTTGTGTCTGTTTACAATTTGTGTGATTATCACCTCCTTGTTGGCTCATTGAAATACTAAATATACTGTGGATCAAAATATGGTGGATGATGTGAGACTATGTGCATACCCCTTCTAATTCAAGTGGAGTGGCATGGTTCATTTTTGACATTACATAAAATGTCAAAACATTTTTGGCTATTGGTATTATATTTGTATTATATTCATCTATTGGTATTATATTTCATGTGACACTCTCAGAACTTTAGCTGTTTCTGTGTTCTTGAGACTAATGCAATCTCCAAACCATAAAATATTAAAATACAATTGGAATAGCTACTGTCCTGTGTATTCAGATGTCAAAAAAAAAAAATAAGCAACACAAGGCAAAATGAAAAGTAATGGAAAAAGGATGTCATGCTTAAGAGAAAAGTAAGAATAACTAGTTTAACATTTGATAAAGTAATAATTGTAAATTTTCTGTATTCTCTAAACTACAGGTAAAAACCAAATACAAGCCCTACTTAAGAACTGTAGACCTAGGCCTTTATTGGTTTATTAAATCCATTCAGGAAGTCTTTGCTATGACCTTTTCACTTCAGGTATTTAAAAGATAATTGTGTCTTGGAAAGTTGAGAAGCTGTTGTGTGATTTAGATCAAGCTAATACTGTAAACACACCATTCTTGTCTTGAAACAGTAAATTAAAATTTTTCATGAGAATTTTTTTGAAATTTGGATTGCCTTCAATAAATACCGAAGAGTTCATCTTAAAAGACTGTGATCTGAGTTCACCCTTGATGAAAATGAGTTGGCTTTAGAGGAGTTGCAGCAGGGAACAGCCTGTTCCAGAATGTGTTTTTACCTTAACTGTCTCATAGGGTGATGCAATGCCATGGCTGCAGAGGACAACCACTGCATGGAGAACAGGAATAAAACTGGTTATTAAACAGAAGTTATCAAAGATGCAGGTATGTGGGCAATGAGCAATTCTATCACATGGTTAGGAAATCACTCAGGATGACACTTTGCAAAGACCTAAAACTTAAGAAAATTTTACATTAAGAAATATTGTTCTAAAAAGCTTACATGTGTATTTGAACAGAATCTTTGCTTATTAGAAGAACCTGTGACTGAATTTCAAGGTTGCGTATAGCAAATGAGTGACACATCTGGCTGTCTTGTTTTATGTCCATACTTGAAACTAAAGCAGAACTTAGGTATCAGGCTGTGACCTATGGAAAATAAATACTCTTTGTAGACAAGGATTGTGTTACCCCAGGTCAATTACTCAGATTTAGCCTGGCTTGGTAGCTTAAACGAGAACATTTCAAGTAAAACGATACTGAAGAAGAGATCACATCTTTGTGAAAGTGTGTTATTTTTATGATAAAATGTCAGATGGTTTCTTCTCTCTTGATTAAAATGTTTGGAGAAAAAAATTGACAACAAAATTGGAAACCATGAATAACTAGCTAGCTATCTAAAAACCTTTGAATATTTTGATTAAAGCTTTGAGGTACTTTTAAATTTTGTTCCTTTAATTTAATTCTCCGCTATTCATCATGTCCATTCTCCCCCTCTGTTCCATATGCCCCCCTTCAAATCCCTTGTGTATTTTGTCTGAATTTCCTTAGGAAAATATAAAGAAATATTGAAACAACAGGAGAAGCTGTTGTACTGTTTCAATCCTTGTTAAAAACAAGTTACTGGAAATGTCAACAAAGACCTGATTCTCAGGAGCTACTCAGCTCATTAGGCTGGAAGTGATATTAGGCCCTTCAGATGTTTCTCTGAATTAAACCTTGAAACCTTTTGAGATTGACTGGTTATTACTTATCCTGAGCTTGGATACAGCAAACTATTAAGCAAAAAACCTTGAATTATATGTAACTGAGAGAGAAAGGAGGGCTTGTCACTCTCATGAGATGGCTCAAGACTGAGATGCTAGGGCAGGCAAAGTGCCTCAAACTTCTGCAAGTTTAGAGACTATCAGGATTTGATCCTACTCTTTGGCTGCTTTAGCCCTTCAGGTGAACCCTTTAAATACTTTTTTTTCTAATAATTATGCTCTGTCCCTGATCTGAGTTTGTTGCTTGGAATCCATGGCAGTGAAGCTGGATTAAGAAAACTCGTCCCCATATAGAAATGTATATGCATCCAATGTAAGTACTTCCAATGATCTCTTTCACTGATGGATGAAAAATTTGATCTTTCCTCCCTTGTTCTGCAGGAATAGGAACACTCTCTATGTATACCTGTACCTACAGGGGTGTGGGTATGTATATACATATATATGTACATACACATGTATGCACATATATGTGTGTGTATTTATATAGGTGTGTGTATATATATATACCTGTACTTCAGGTCTGAGGAATTTTGAGCAAATTTTGCAGGATAGGCCAGCGTCCATTTAAAGGCTTTTAAGAGTCTGTCTTATATTGATGATTCTCCTGGAGCAGAGGGGAAGATACAGACTTTGCCATGCAGCATTGCTTCCTGCCTGATGCTGCACCCTTGTTTGAGCAAGAATGTTACAAACACTTCATTAAGGTTTCCCTTGCCTTTGTCTCCCTTCAGTCTCTCTTCCCGCTGCCAGTGTCTGTCCCTGTGTGCTCTGTCTGGCCCGGGCAGGTGGGCTGCCACTGTCCAAGGGGATGAAATGGAGGAGGCAGTGGTGGCAGCGCCTGCTGCCAGGTCACTGCTGTGCCACGGGCTGGTGGTCTGGGCTGTGGTGGCAGCCCCTTTCTCCTGGGCTGGCTTCTCAGGCAGTGTCCTCTAGGGAGCTGGCAGGGGGGAGCATCCTGTGGGCTCTGCTCCAGCTCCTGTGTCACCAGCTGGCCAGCACTGTGCCAGCCTAGCAAAGGACTTGGTGCCAACAATGGGGGAATTCAGTCCCTGGAGCTACAGCTGTGGCACTGTGCAGGAATCAGCTGCATTAAGATGTCAGACTGCAGTATTCTGTGCGTGAGTTCTTGTATTTTCCTAATGTAATGAAGGCTGAGCCATCATTTTGGATAGCATTTGGGGGCCATTCTGAATCAGACAGGGTTGCTTTATTAAAAGGCTTTTCTTGCCTGATGTACAAAACTCCAGCTATGAACAAAAGTGCCTGGCTATTTAGTATTCATGTGTTGATGGTGATTGGCATCTTGGGACTGCTTTAAGCAATGGCATTTAAATTAGCTAGGTATAAATGCACTTTACGAAATGCATCTATAATGTACTTTCCAAATTATTCATCAAGTTGTAAATTGTTCATTTTTGAAGCAAGTATTTCAGAATTCTTTTTTATGTATTATACCTCTTCACACAAGTAAAATACAATGCTATAATTCCTTCGGTTTTCTTCAATAACATTTCATTACACAGTTCTGGTCTCTTAGTGTTCTATATATAATTACTAACTAAAGAAGTCTAAAACAAGTTTTAGGCCAAACAAAAAAAAAAATTGCTCTTGATAGACTAATATAAAATTTCTAGTCCTGCTAAGGCAAGTTGTGTAATTAATATATGCTCTTCACAAGTTCACAATTTTTTTTTAAATAGATTTTCAGACATGTGATTTTGACTTTATGGTTTCTAATAACATCTGTAAGCAGTTGAGTGGGGGTAGTGTTTCACTCTGAATGATGGATTTTATACATTTTTGTCTTCTCACCAAAGAGAAAAATAACTCACTCAATTATTCCTGTCATGCTTTAAGTGATACAAAATAAATCTGTCCTTGATTTTTTCTCTTTTAAATGTGTAGCTCCCTTTTCTTTTTTACTGAAGTTTATGCTAGATTGACAGGGAAAGAGGCCTGTTTCAGGGCAAAAAGTAGCAATATAACTTTGACCTTCTTGATAGAGCAGGGAAAAAAGAAAATATATTTCCTATTTGGCCACAGTGCACTTGACCCAAATACTTTGAGCCAAACTGACAGAAAAGGCCATTTTACAGTCTAATAGATATATTAGGGTCATAGGTAGTCTATATTTATGATGTGAGTATTTTTGCCGGGTAGGGCACTTTGCATTACCATGAGAAGGACAATAATAGCCAGCAAGTGGAACAAAAAGGTTAACTCAAATGCATTCCAAAAATAGTTGAAAACCTTGTTTTCCAGTTCCAGTATGTATTCAAAATAACCCATTAGGTCTGCTTGAAGACCACATGTGGCCATAACAATTTTTGTTGTCCCAGTTTGGTGCAGCTGTCAATGAAACTTCAAATTTCACTGACTGAGGAAACATACTTTTAACAGACTGTAGTAATTTGATCTGTCATGAAAAGTAAATATGTTTTGATTCTTATATATTATTTTTGTTGTATATTTTTGCGAGCTTTAATTCTGTTTTAGCTACTCATTAAGCTGAGATACTCAGAGTTCAAGTGAGTTGCCTGGAGTTTTGACTAAAGTCTGATGCATTTTCCCTCTTGGCCCCTGAGGGCTCATCTCACCTGTCATCCCTAGGCAAGACACACAGCAGCAACACAAATTCTAATCCGCATGCTCAATATGAAATTTCGCATTTGATTATCAGTCACAAAGAAATAAAATAGACACTATTTTTGATAACTGATAGAGGAATGGACTTAAAAGTATAAAAATTTGCAGTCTGACAGTAAAATTTGTTTATTTTAAACTAGAAATTTGAGCGTGTGTTTTAAAGATTTTTGATTTTTAAATTTTTTGCCTTATTACCAGGCATTTTGACAGAGAGAGTGAAAGAAGATGCTTCAAAAGAACTTTTTTATTCAGAAACTAAGAAGCTGCATTAAAGACAGGCATGGTCAGGCTAGTATTCTCCATTTCTTCTAGAGCTTTAGCAACATGGCACTCTGCTACTATGATATAGATGCTGAAGCAGGGCTGGGTCCTGTTTCACCTGGAGGAGAGTGTGTCGGAAGGTGATGTGTGCAAGCATGCTCCTGGACATAGCCTAAAGCTTAGCCCAAGAGATTCAAGAGGGTTTCTGGTCTTCCTGTACATGGGAGGAACTTGTCCCAGATGTAGTCCAGGGTTCAGAGGGGGCAAAAGAGTATCTGTATTAAAAAATACATTTTGTCTGCTTGGTTAATATTTTCAACGTTTTGGGTTAATATTGATGCAGGAATTATACATTTCTTAAGTGGGGGGAAACTATAAATAGATTTAAAGGTTTTATACAATTAAGAAGAAAGTCTTAAAAACTATAGCTTTGAAACAATCTTTCATTAAGTTTGTACTATTTTCTGATAGATTTGAGCATGTAGAATTGATAGAAAAGAATCTATGACTAAAATCAATGTTGTTTCTTTCTTTGAAATTAAATAAATTTTTCTTATCTTCTTAACTCTTGTAATATTTTGACAGTTTGGATAAATGGCTATGGTGGACATATACTGGGAATGATTTTCAGGAACTTGCTAAATATACCTAAAAACAAATTTGCAGTTTATAGTAATGCATAGCTTTCTGTTGTACTTGGAAATGTGTTGGGTTTTTTTTTTTTTTTTTTTTTTTTTTTTTTTTTCTTTTTTTTTAAAAATGAACTTACTGGTAGTTGTACAATTACCTTTGTGTAATAACTTCACAGAGAAATAATGATAGAACTAAATAAGATATTGCAGGGAGGGAGACTATACAACAGATTTCCTCTATCAGTGATGAAATATTCTGGGTTTCGTTTATCAATAATAGGGTTTTGTTTCTTCAGTTTTTAAGCAAGTAAAATATGATAAATATACCACATATTAGAGTTCATGTAGAAGTAGTCCTTCTTGACAAAGTCTTGAACTTTTTGTGTTGCTTTTAAAGAAAGAATGAGGAGAAAAAATGAGTTATGGTTACTTTCCACATTTGTGATCAAAATGTCAAAGTGAATAGCAAAATAGAAGTGTTTTCTAGATTAGTGTTTTTGCTCCATACAGGCTAATGATATGCGCTGTATTTTAATGAGTTCTCTTCAATTGTGAAGGTAGAGAATAACTTTCTTTTGAAGACCTAATTAAGCCAATGTAAAATAGATACATGTATAATAAAATATGCAACTCAATAATAACTTAGTCCGATGACATTGTGTCATTGTTTATGAAAGTTTGTCACTGTAATTTCCAAGGTAAGTCTGAAACACATAAAAAGCTATGCTTCCCATATTCTGTTTTCTTCAGACCAATACAGAGTAAATTGAGGCATGAAAAAGAACTGTTCCTATTTAAAAAAGGGAGAGGTCTTAAAAGAGGTTTTAAAAAATAAGAACTTCACTAAAGCGTGGTCATAAACTGCCTGATCTGTCTGCAGGAAAGAATATATTGTCCAATCAGGGATTTTCCAGGCAGTACTCTCCTGGCAGTAATAAATAATACAAGCCAAGATGTTCACCTGATTATATAGTTTCTACTTTATTTAGTACATTAGTATTAGCCATTGAGTATTTTTGTGTGTGTGTTTGGTCTTCTTGCTTTCACCATAACTTTTAGGAATTGGGAGCAGATCACTTACTGATTTCTGTGGAAATGTTTTTTCTTTACTGGATATAGACATGTGGATACTTTTTTTACTTTCCTGTTTGACTGACAACAAGGATGATCTGAATTGAATTCATATTGAGTCACCTAGGAGATATAGAAAAGGAGCTTCCATATACTGTCACTGTTTCCATTTTTCAGGAGATAAGCAAGAACCTTTTTGGGCTGTCAGCTATTAAAGTGAGTTAAGTGGCTATTTTCTATTAAAACCACATACAGTATTTTAAGCAGTTATAAGATTTAGGATTAGCCCTAGGATGATACTATAGAGATGCAAAATCCCATTCTAAACTACATTATGCTCATTTACTAAGGCACCAGTTTTGAGTGCACAAACATGTATTTGCAAGACTTATTAACCCACTGAAAGAAAATTGCTATAATAATACCATAAAGATAACTTTTTCCATCTTTTTTAAACTCTCATTTAATATGTAATGCTCTAATATCTGTTTTGAGATACTTTTCAATTTGAAGGTGAGGCGATATTTTAAAACTATTTAAACTTACCATAAATTTACCTCAGTACAAATACCTCTGAATACAAGGTGAATACATATAATGGCTTGATCTGGGTGAAGAACATTTTGGTGATATATTTCAGTGACTTTTCCTGCACATAAAGCAACAAAAAACACATTGAGAAAGTTGCATATGCTGGGTGCTTTCCCAGAGCCTTCTTATCCTCCTGCAATTCTCTTGAACTTTAGTTTGAACGCTAAATAAATTTTGTACAATAAGGTAATGATTGCTCTTATTGAACTATGTATGCTTACTTCTGTGTTGTTTCTATAAATTATAGGTTAGAATTTAAATTACATGTGTTGCATCATATACTATAATAATATAACATATACAGGCTAGAAATACAGTACTAATTTCAACATTTTTTTTCTCCTTTTAATTTTCCTCTTTTAGGATATTTGATTAAGTACAAAACAGGTATAATAAACAGTATATGTATTGTATATGCCCAAATATTTCCGTAACTGATATGGTACTAAACATTCACTTGTCTTTCAGTAAGTTGGAAATCTCAAAATTTTCCTCACCTTTACCACTCAATTTCCTTCTGTGCCTTATGCTGCCTTTCTGCAATATTATTCATTATATTAAACTGATGGTTCTGGTGAAAACTGATTTTACAATTACGATGCCTGACTGACACACATTAAGAACACCGATTTTGTAAATTAGAATTGCTTAAATTACTGACAAAATATTACTTTCTACTGACGGATGAAGTGAAAGATACTGAAATTCAATATCACTATTTCTAAAGAACACTGGTGACATTTAGACCTCTGAAACTGTGTTTATGGCAGAGTGAAATTATTATTCAAACTGTGAGTGGAAAATAAATGTGAAATGGCAACAGTTTCTTGCTGTTATATTTCTCATAGCTGTTTATAGTCAGATAATATGCACACAGGCTACATGGACTAATATCAGAGCGGACATATGGGATTGAGAAGTCTCTACCCTAATAAATTGGGTTGGGTTGATCTTGGCTTGTTGTCAGATACCCACCCAGCCTCTCTCTCATTCTGTGTGCTCCGTCACACAGAGGAAGAAAATAAGATGGAAAAGCTTGTGGGTTGAGATTAAGGCAGGAAGATCCCTTAGCATTACCATCATGGGCAAAACAGTCTTGATTTGGGGAAAAATTTCCCCTTCTTCAGGATGGAGTCCTTCCTGGGATGCTCAGTTCTTCACTAACTGTTCCTGTATTGGTCTTTTCCACAGTCTGCTGTCCTTCAGAACAGATCTGAACCTGAAGCACCTCCTCCTACTTCTTCACTGACCTTGTTTTCTGCAGAGTTGTTTCTCCCACATTTTGCCGCACTCCTGTCTCCCACACGTCCTGTGCCTTTTTTAAAATATGGTTTCCCAGATGTGCCCCCCCACCTCACCTGTATCCAGTTCATTCTACTTCCCATCTCTCAGAAATACACATTTACGAATAATCAACAATATTTAAATTCATTACATGCTTTTTGTGAATTATGTTTGCAGCAACAACAAAAATTTCCTCACACCAAAATCAACCTAACATCATCACAACAGCAGCAAACACACTATAGATACAATCCCAGCCTCCTGGATTTGAATAGTGTGGAGCTGGAGGGAGAGCCCTGATGGTGTGTGAGCACTGCTAAACAGCAGTCAAAATGCTGGTGTAGCACCAGCACTGATGCAGATGCAAAGCATAGCACTGTACAAGCTGCTGTGAAGAATCATAACTCCAACCCAGGCAGACTCTCTGCAATATCATTCTTGTACCAACAGAGAGATAAATTTGTGAATTAATGGTGCACCTTGCTTGCTGATCTCTGATTTGAGCGAAGAACTATAGAAGAAATACTGCAGGAAAGACTGTGAAAAGAGTAATAAATGGGGACATGTGAATGCACTGACAGGAGCAGCCATTCCATCTGTGGTCTTTGATGTACTTTATGAAGCTGATAACAATGTCAAATTTTATTTTCCCTGTAGTATTCTTGCTGCCTTGTTAGTGTGTTGATGACTTCTGTTTGAGCATAATGGCAAGTTCTTTTGGGGTTGTGAATTTAAAGTATGGGTATGCTATAATATTTTAATGGTGCCGTATCAAAAAATATCAAGCATTTTTCTACCAAAAGCAAAGTGCTGATAGCTATAAATTAGTCCCCAGTTGGTGTTTAGAGGGTCTTACTTAGGCCAAGTGAGAGACAGTTGATATGAATGATGTTTAGATCTTATTTGGTGTTTGTGCATTACTCTTATTTCTCCACTTTAAGATCATTTGCCAGACAGAATGCAGCAGAGCTCCTGGAGGCAGAGTTTGGTGATGCTTCAAAGAGTATTTTGACTGGTTCCTGTTGAGAACTGTTCAATGGCCATGAAAAATTAGCAATACTTTCGAGATATTCATCAGAGAAATAAAAACATTATAGATGACTGTAAATTATTTGTAAACCAGTATTTCTAATACAAAACCATGTGAAATATTTTATCTTGAAATTTTTTTAACTGAGCTCTTTGCTTTTTGGAGCTTTCACTGTTCCTTCATTCAAGAAGTGGAAATCACCTCTCTGTTTTGGTCAGTTTCAGATGTTTCCTTCAGAATTCAATTCCTGGGGGTTTTGTATTTTCTTGATGTCTTTGGAGTCTCAGGGTTAAAGGAGGTAAAAAAGATTGCAGGAAGAATGAGCTACAAAATAGAAGATTTTTTTTTTTTTTAAACTGCATAATTTAGGAAATCAGTGAAATCAGTAGGTGGCCAAAGAGAAAGTATTGTAAACACGGGTAGTTAAGATAGATCATGCTGAGGTCAAAGCAAATACAAATTACTAGACATTTCCAATTTTTATTACTAGAATTTCATTTGATTGGTAGCTGAGCTATGTAAAATAAAAAAAATATGTCTCTTATTTGAATAGAGAATAATAAATAGTAGTGCTTCTGTGCAGAAAGGTAGTAAAAAATGGCTTCTGTATGCTGTAAGAAACCCTTAGAGATATCAGTATTTATTGCATAAACGCTCTGGCAGAGCAAATAGTTGGCAGACTTTATAGCAACAAAGGTTTCAAAGACTGCAGATCACCTTCATTAAAAAGTTGGAGCTGCTGTGTGGATTCCCTTCCTGAGAATTTTCCTCTTCAGAGGGCGTGAGACCTTGTGTTTGTTGTCCTGTAGTTCATGAAGACTTCAGCTTTCTCCACAGTATTGGCATTTCTCCACATGATTTGTAACTGCTGAGTGGGTCAAGTCTTCCTTTATTATGTTAATACTTCTAATTGATCCAGGATTCCTGTTTCTTATCTAGATGAAAAATAATCTTACAAATCAGATGAAAAACCAAATAAAACCTCACACATACTGATGCCAAATGTGAGAAGAAATATGTTTTGAATTTCTTTGCTATTCACATTATTGATAATCATGAGAGTATATCCTCCCTGCAGTAGCTGGAAGAGATGGAATTGGGATTCAAAGTGTTTTCTTTAAATTTTGTATTTTTCTTTTCTCATATTAACAGTATTTGTAGTTCTTTGTGCTGGCTGAAAAACAAAATCTACAAGCCAGGTAAGCCTGCAGCTGTTACCATATTAGTTTTCAGACACTGGTAAAATGTGTTGTGAAGACAGAAAATTCAAATCCCAATTATTTCTTGTGCGAGAGAAATGTTATGAAATAATTTTGTTGATATTTATTACTAAGAAAACATAGCATATTAGATTTAGACTTATAAGATCTATTGGAAAAAGATTTAAGGGTGTTGAGATTAGGTATCATTTCCTGTTTGTATCATCGAGAACAATGCAGGACATTGGATAATAGTCTAAATGATCTCCCTCGAGTCATAGGAGACATAAAGGGTTTTGAAGAAGGAAGACTGTGGTGAGAGAAATAAAATTCACTAGTTGGAAGGCCCCCTGTCCTCTTAGAGAAATGTTTTCCTTTTGGAAAGCTCCTTTGTGGACTTATGGTGTACACAACTGCAATAGATTGGTGCATTAATAGACAAGAGGATTTAAAGGCTTAAGAGACATGAAAACATTCCCACAAATACTGATATCTGATAAGCATGCAAGGTTGGGGAAGAGCAGTAAAGCGGTTAAAGATGGTGAGCTAGAAGATGAAAAATTAATCTTGAGAGAAATGGGAGCAAACCTTTTCTTGGTGTGAAAATTATTTATAAAATATTATTATTTGAAGCCTCATGCTACAGGAAATTAATATATTAAAAATTTCAGCTCTAAGTTACTTTCTAATAGTAAACCCCCAAAATTTAAGTACCAAGAAAAGAAATTAAAATTACATCATTTATCTAGGGATATCATAGGAAATGCATGCATTTGAAACTTTTACCTAAAAGTCTTTTGATATTATTTCTATTTCTTTGAGAAATTTCAAAGATCCTGTCCAAACACTGTTGGTAGTCAGGGTTTATATGAGACGTAAAAGGGGTCCATGCTTTTCTAGAATTGCTGAGATTGTACAGATCAAATGAAGATATTTTAGACCCTGCAATTTTTATTTCTCTACATGGACACAGCTAAGCTTTTTACTTTGGGGGATTTAGAAGCTTGGTTGAAACTTGGCATTTTTTATTTTAAGTACATTGTCTTGTATATTAAGTCTGCTATAATGTGAATTGTGACTGTTGTGATTGAACTTACTTGGGTTAGTGAATGTGGTTTTCCTAAAGTTTATAATTTGATCTCTATCACATTTGTTTTTAACAATCTCTAATCACTAATTATAATGATACTTTGCCTGAAAACATGGCACTTGAGCTTTTGAATTGCAGGGTGACAGTTTCTGTTTAAAAAAAAAAAATAGTTGGTATATGGTCCTGACAAAGAAGAAAATAGATGAATGCTCAATTTGAAATCATTAATAAAAATAAATAGGAAAATATTTGTTACCTTGACTGGTGTTAAGATAAAGAGGGACTTCATCAGTTCAGATTAAGAAGGCATAAATATACGTGACTTGATCAAGCTAGAATGATTTAAAATTCCTTTTGTACATATAAACGTGCTCATTCTCATCTCCCTTGATGCTAAGGTTGCTGATTTGAATCATCAGTCCTTTAGCAAAGACTTGTGGAAGCACTGATGAGACACCCATTCCTGTAAGCAGTCCATGGGTGTACCATGGTTCACCCCTGCTGGGTTTGAATTACCCACTATTACTGTGTTTGTGACTTCTGCAGTGAGAAGCACGTGTTCTGCTTAGAGGCTGTAAATGCCTCTTCAGTGAGCTTTTCTAGGCACTGTTTCCTTATGGGGTGTTCTCTGCCTAAGACAGGTCCTTGTCTAATTAAGAGAAGTACTGTTTTCTTCTGTGGTAATGTTTAGCTCAACTTTGGACCTCTGTATTCCATTCTCTGTTCTCACCATTTGATTTCTCATTGGAGCAGAGCAGCAAAGAAAACAAAGGTTTTGTATAAATCTTATAAATTCCACTGCTTTAAAGAGAAATGTGATGACCACTGATGCAGCTGAGGAAAAACCCAGTCAGAGATCTAACTTGGGTGAAACAGCAATGATTTATAAATTGTGTTGAGATAAACCCTGGAGTTGAAGCACTACTCCTACATTTAGTTTAGAAACATATACAAGAACAGTTTAAAACGTATTAGTAGTGATACTGACAATAGTTTTGCCTTAATCATCAGGGAAGTAATCTGATAATTTCAGACTTTAAAGGCAATTCACTTGATTAAAGTAAACTGCTTATCTTTTCCCTTCCCCTGTACCCAGAGGAAAACAAATAAGCAATTAAATAAAGTATAATGAGAAATAATTCTTCTTGATTCTCCTTCTTTCCATTGACTTTGCTTAAAATTCCCCAAACTGTAATTCAGTTTGTGGCCATTGCCTGTGGTCCTGTGACTGGGCTCCACTGAGAAGAGCCTGGCTCCATCTTCTTTGCAAGCTCCTTTTAGGTATCTGTGTGCACTAATAAGATCTGTCACAGGAGTTCATGCCTCTGATCACCATCCTCTGGGCCTGGCCATTTCTACCAACCTCCCGTCTGTTTGCCCAGTCCATGCTCCAACAGCTCGTCTGTGAGCATCTTACAGGAGACCTTTCTGAGGTCCAGGTAGCCAATATCTACTGCTCTCTCCTTGTCTACAAACCTAGACTTTTTGTTACAGAAGTTAATCAAATTGATAAAGCATGATTTCCCCTTGGGGGTATTCCCCTGCTGACTAGTCCTGATGAGTTTTTTGTCCTTCATATATCTAGAAATATTTTCCAGGATTAGCAGCTCTGTCACCTTTCCAGGGAGTTAGATGAGGTTGACTGGCCTGTAGTTCCCTTAATTGTTCTTCTTGCCCTCCTTAGCAACATGACAACTGGCTTTCCTCCAGTCTTTGGATATTTTTTCCAGTCAACATAATCAATAAGATTATCAAAAATGGCCTTGCAATGACAGCTGCCAGCTTTTTCATCACATGTGGGTGCTTCCCATTAGGACCCATGGACTTACATATGTATACTGGAAAACAACTTTGAAAGGAACTGCTAAACCTCAACTCTCACTTTCCCATTCTCAGCAGCCTCTTTACCCAGCCAGGGACACAAAGATGTCACTACCTTCCCAAGGTCATCTCCTTCCAACTCTGAGCAGGGAGGGTTATTATTGACTATATCAGGTTGCTGACCTTGAATTTTTCTAGTGATGGGGCATTTGCCACCTCTCTAGGCAACCTGCTCCAGTTTTCACCACCACCCTCACTGTAAAAAACTTCTTTCTTTTATTATAATCCAATAGACCCTCCTTCACTTTGAAACCATTACCCCTTGTCCTATTGCAACAGGCCCTAATAAGTTTTTCCCCATAATTCACATTCTTAATAGAAGGTAAAAATCTGCAAAAATCAAAGCAATAAATATAATTCTGTGAAAGATATTACCCCAAATCTTGACTTCAGTAATTACATACAGGTTTTTTTTGCTGATACAGAAGTTTTTTGTCTGAAGCAGAGACTCAGGGGGCACCACAGCAGCAGCCAGACTTTATCTTGTAAGTATGGAGATGTTTGTTGTAACAAAAAGCAGTATTGGAGGAATGCCGCAGTGCAAGACCCATTTTAGCATGAAGCAGAACTACAGACAGTGAGACAAGAATTTTAACATATCCCCCTGTGAAGTCACTTAGGGGAACTAAATGATAGTGTCATGGAAATGCTTTTACAAGGAGGCAATAGCTCTGTGTTCAGACTGACCTTACAAAGCCTCTGTGCTTCAAACACCTGAAACAAAAATAACTATTGTTTGAAAATAGCGGCAGCAACTGTAAAGGTCACTCACAAATTATTAACATCATTCCCCCCCTCTGCCATGTCCTATTCACTATGGTAAACAATAGACAGATTTTAAAATTTTTTGTTTATGTATTTTGGTGGAAAAAGGGAAGACATTTTAACTTAATTTTTTCTTCTCTGACTTCCCAAGACTTAATTAAAGTCCTGCCATTTTGAGATGATAGGGCGAAAACTATGGAGTTTTGTAGTCAAAATTCGTGTTATGCAATCTGAGAGGTGCTGTGAGTTAAAAATATCTTGCTTGGAAGCTGGACCACTTGGGCACTATTCCTGCTGCCACTGAACTTGTAGCTTTTACAGAATGGATTAGCTTTCACAGCAGGAGCTTGAGATCATCCTCTTTTAGCCAATGGTCAAGATACTTGGGCAGTGAAAAGTATGAGCTTTGAATTCTCCATCCCTCATTTACTGCTCAGCCTGATAAAATTTTGTTTTATCAGGCTGAGCAGTAAATAGGATCCTCATCTCCAATACTATAATTTCCAAACCATTAATTGCTAATTCATTGAGCAAAATAATTTCAAAAGGTAGATTTGTTTTTTTTAATAACTTGAACCTTATGTCTGGGTTGAAACAATGAGCAATTTCAAGTCAACTGTACTTTTGACAAATACACCACCCTGCCCCATAATATTTTATGTTTTTGATGGAGGGAAGGGAGTGGTTTGGGGTTTTGTTTTGACAACTTCTGGTACCAATATCTTTCTGTCTTGATGCTAGGAAAAAAAAAAAAGAGACATACCATTTTTCTTTTTAAGGGACTGGCAGAATTCCAGATCCATGAGTAATAGAGGCAGTGAGTCATGAGCTGAACCATTTCTATGGTTCCTTACCAAATACCTGTAATTCATGTGAATTCACAAGTGAGGAAAAGGCTATAGATTTTATTCTACTGCATTAAAATAAGATGACGAGTTAAAGACATTTTGTATACTTGGACATTAGCATTTGTAAAATGGCTGGTGCAATAAGCTAGCACAGAATCTGTATTTCTATCAAAGTTACTACACTTTTCACTGTCATGGTACTGAGAGTGAAGAGACCTGTAGGCTATGAAGAGCTCAGCCTCTGGTCACCTGGGTTGCTCTCTGCTGCCCGTCATGGGCTTTATCTCTGTCTCTCCATTGTTCTTCATAATAAAATTAGTCAATCTTCAGAGATTTAGTTAAATGTTCTAAGTGGGTGCTTTGAGACTTTTTTTTTTGGTTAAGAAATAATTACAGCATCTGATTTAGTTAAATGTTCATCTCTTTCTAAAAATATGCTCTGATAAGGAATGATTGTCTGTATTTCCATATTCATGGAAATCAGATGCAGAACTCCTGTCATACTGATGAAACTTCAGCTTCAATATTTTTCCTAGCTCAACTCTGAAAATGTATCTCTGTGTCTCTCTCTGCTACTGATTCTTCTTCCTCCCACAAATAGATCCAATTAGAAAAGCCATCATATTGATGTAGTATGGGCAGACATAGATTTGCAATGACAACAAAAGTATAAAAGAGATGCCACTATTTTCAGCCCTTTTAAGAAGGAAAAATTGAAGTCAGTGAATGCTCTTTGTAGGGCTAAAAATGTAGCCCTCTGACAGTAATTGGGTTCCTTGGGATTCTACAAGAAGATAGGGGGATTATCTGCTACTTTAGTCATTGCAGGTATGCTGCTGAGTACACAACTGAAAACCAGAAAAAAGCATTATCATTAGTTCACAGCTCTCAGTAACCACCTCTTTCCCAGCTTTTGTTTAATGCTCTTCTTATTTATTTGTCTGTGTGCTGTGTATGCAGCAGTCAAGTTACTATAACAGATACTTTAAAAATGCAGGGCTACAGTAGAAGTTTGACCTTGCTATGCCTCATGATGGAAAGTTCTGGTCACATATACAGAATATTTATGTAATCGGCAAACACAGGGTATGATTTACCGGACAAAAATTACCCATAGTTCATTTTAGTATTTTTTTGGAGTCCAGTGCTGGCTTTATTTCCTGTCCCTCTCTCTCTTTCTTTAATTTCTTTTTCTTCTTTCACCCTAGCACTTATTCAAAATCCACCACCATGTGTGTACACTAGAAGACAAGGAACTAGCTTATTCCAATTTCCATTCTGCATATATCATTTACTAATAAAACTCTATAACTTTCTCTAGACCCTGTGAGGTTATGACATTCCTTTTCAACTGTGGGCATCTATGAGTCCTCAGTACTCCCTTCCCCTTTGAGGTGGGACATCACAAGACCTTTGAAAGATTTTTCATCTGGTGTTATTACTGGAGTCAACATTAAAATGACGTACAGAAAGAGATTTATGACTCCTTATATATAAAAGTTGCTGTAGAGATTATGGAATTTATTCTGTAAACTGAACTGCTTAATAAAATGGCCATATCTTCACTGCTAAAGACAGTTTCTTTTGAGAAAGCCAACTGGAAACATTTATCAAAGTATAAAATTACAATTGAAGAAAACATGGGGTTGACTTTTCATATTTGGTTTTTAAGATTTTTTTTAGTAAAGGATTTAGTAAAAGATTTTTTTTAGTAAAGTCTCCTGCTTGTTTTACCTTTATTAAAAAAAAAAACCCGCAAATTCCCAAAACATGTCAAAAAATTTGGGAAAATTGAGTTAAATGCCTATAAAAGTAACTTATGGAAAAAAATCTCTTACAAATTAGTCAGTCAATATTCAACTGCTGACAAAATTTAAACCAACAGTTAATGCTTTTAGTCACTTAGACCAAGGTGTTTCTCAAGCTTTCTATTTATAAATTAGGTCTAAGATCACATAGGTTATCTTTCAGGGATTCATCTTTGTACAGAAAAATCACCTATAAACAACCTGAACTGGTTTGGGCTGGAGTAGAATTAAATTTTTCATAGTACCTAATCTGGGATTATGTTTTGCATTTGCACTGGAAACCAATGAGTCTTCTCACTGTTGTGTTTCCAACTCTGTTCTCCCATCCTGCTGGAGGGAGTGAGCGAGGAGCTGAGTGGTGCTTAGTAGACAGCTGGGGTTAAACTGTGACAGATCCTTAAATAGAACCTGCCTAAGAAATAAAATCTAGTAAAGCTGATAGAGTGTGACTTCTGTCCATAATACTTTTTACACCTTGCCTTGATTGTCTACGTGTATTTTTTGGGTTTGTAGTGTACATTGTCCTTGATGGTTCATAGAAAAGCTTCTTGGGAATGGAAAGAGGGCTGAATGGAGTAATTTTGTTTTATCACTTCCCTGTGTGAAGGGAATTATGGCATGCCTCTCTGGTTTGGAGCTCAATAACACAGAAAGGCTGAGAATGTGGTATTTTCTGTGCGAATAGGGTTTGAGGATAAAGGATGACTGTGATGTGTTGGTAGACTTCAGAGTGGCCTGAGATGTAGAAATGCTTTCCTTCATATGACATAATACTGAGATGTTATTCCTCTAAAATAGTTTTACACTGCTATTACTTTTGAAATTCTATTTTCTGTAGTCCCCAATAATGTTTCCCTTTGTTCAGCTTTGACTTTACTGGCAAACTTTTTGCTTGCTCATTTGAAATAATATATTCTAGAATAAAGGGATTGATTTCTGGAAGAGGAGTTATGAGGAATAGAAAGGTGGAGATTCAAGGTTTTTATGTTTAAATGTTAATATTCTTTCTAGTTCCATACGCCTATATTTGTTTATAGCTAGCTCAGTTATTGAAATAACATACACAATATTTAATCTAAATAAATTAATGTTATTGAAGTAAAATAGCTCATGTCAATGTGTCTTAGGTTGAGCTATTATTTTATTTGAATTACCCTTCCTTTGACCCAGTTGATACTTCTTAGACACAATAAAGCCAGTTCATTCTACCTATTTAACCTCCTTTTTTTGTCCAGCTCCTTGTCGATTTTTTTGTCTCAGTTTGCTGGCAGGTTTTTTCTTCTTTAGACATTCAGCCCGGTTCAAGGATTAAGTTTCTTTTATTATTGTTATACCATGCACATTATTGCTAAATTTATGCACATTTTGCAACTCTGTGGTTAGTGGAGGAGGAGGATGAAGCTATTCTTCAAGAGCATGTGGTTCTCATTTATTCAACCAAGACCTCCATTGCCCCATATTCTCAGTAGACCATCCAGACATGAGAAGTCTGGTCTTGAAGTTTTCCTGCATTATTCATAGCATCAAGTGGTTGGTTGTTCAGATTGCAATTTACTATAATCAGTTCTCTGGGTCCTACGTATCAAAAATACTTTTAATTATTAAATACAAGGTGATACACAGGCTCATCTCCCAGAAGAATTTTAAACCTCACCAGCTTATTTAAATTCCCTTAGAAGCTATGAGACCTATGAGCAGGATTAAGCAGTTCTTCAATTACCAGCATATATTACAAACACTTTTTTATTATTTTCTCTTGAGGTAGAAGGTAACCCCTTCTCTAGCTGTGCTTTTCCAAAAAAAACAAGAGGTTCTCTCTGCTTGCCTTTCTCCATTAGGTTTTTAAAATGGCAGGGTGCTGCCACTATCAGTCCAAAGCTGTGTGAGGGTCCCCATATTTCCTTTGCAGCTCTAACTGCACAGTATGTTAGTTGTAGAGCACTTAGGTTTTATTGTTGAACTCCTGAACTCAAGACAGACACCAATTTTTTTTCCTTGTGAAAGGAGGTGGCTGGAATATGAATGCAATGCTTAGCCTGAGGGTGAGTTTGCTTTCTTTGCTGTAGCACTGGTCTGGATTTCTGAATTCAGGTGCCAAAACCTGAGAGAGAACCATTCTTGCTGACCATTTATGACTCATTGTGGTGAAACTAGTGGAAACAGAAGCATCCACAAAAAAGCCCAAAACAATCCTTTGACAGCTTGTTCTTCCCTGTTGACTTGCACTTTCCCATTGATGCTTTCTCATTTTTTCCTTAGTCATTTGCTTTTTACTTTACAGACCACATCTCTTCCTTCAGTTCCTTTCCAAATTGTCTTGGGCAACCCCAAATTCAGCCCTGACACCTGCATACAAGACTCTGCTCAGTTCTGCTGAAGTGTAATGCACACAGGAGAGGGATATGTAAAGGTTTCAAGAAAGGCGTGATTGTATTTGACCCTTGAGCTCTTCTGCCAGAGAAGTGCTTCCCATATTTGATTTTAAATTGTAAAGTATCCTCAAATACAGCACAGCTACTGTATATGCTGTCTTTAAAATCTTATTTGACAGGCCTGATTATCGCCAGTCACCCACTGTAAAGCAGCACCACCAAAAACTGCAGTCACTTTTCCTGCAGCTGGAGAAATCCAGCTGTGGTAGTTTGAGACAAACAGCTCTTAGCTTAAAGCTACCATCTCCCTGGCAGGAGCAGCTGAAGTAATATGTATTCCTTTTTCAGCTGCTCCAATTTAGAGCTGGCAGTGTTTGTGTGGCTGTGCTGGCCTCTTATCAGGTGTCAGTGCCCCACATGCTGGAGGCAACTGAGGCACTGGTGTGATCCCTTCTGCGAGGGACTGCTGGCAATTTGAAGAGGGGGAGCCATAGGTTTCAGACAGCTGCTGCAGCTGGAGCCTCCAGAATTTCTAGCATGCAGTTTATAATTGGGATTTATGAAAGTAGGAGTCAGAGGCCAGTATTCATTCAAACCACTAATGTCATTCTTATCTTGTGATTTTAGAATTATTACAGGTATTGTATGTATGATTACACATATTGTATTATATTACTATTACACATATTGTGTATGTGACATACTGAAGAAAGTGTAAATAATTTCAATTCTAATTTCACCTTCCCATTATATATTATTGCATGCCTTGGCTGTTTTAATAGTTTTTATTTAAGCTTCTGAATTTATCACCATAGTTTTTAAACAAGTTGTCTTTTCAGGCACATAAAAATGCATATGTATATATATGCAGATAAAAATGTATAAATACATAGAGCTTTATCTGTACATGAAGGCAGATGAAAATACTTGGTTAAAACATAAGTAACATTTTAACTCGATTGTAGAAGTAGAGCAAAGGCTTGTTGGAATATTTGTAATTCCTTTTGCCCAGTGCAGATTATGTAAAATTGCGTTTCAAGGACTGAAGGCAGAGTGATTAGCAGCAAAGTACAGTGTAGTGGGAGGTCATAGAGGTTGAGTTCCCTCCCAGAAATCACTCAGTCTTGAAGGACGTCTAAATGAGTTGAGCACTAATACTTCAAAATCTCTTGGCTGGCCACCTGTCTGGGAAAGGGTAAGAACTGGTACTTGTCTGAGATTGGCTTGAAAATGGAATTGAGAGCCCAGAGTGATAACCTTAAAAGAAGGGAAAATAAATGTTAAATCAGGGGCAAGGTAGAATTAAATTCGTTTGCCTAAAATTCCACTTCCTTTAAAATACATTTTGGTTATGGAAAAAGTAAGATAGCAGTGGGTGTTGATAAAAACAACAACAACAACGAGCCAGCAAACACCCACACATCTTTAAAGCAGAGGAATCAAAAGGAAAGCAATGCTCACAGCAGATAAGAGTCATGCAGTCTGCAGCATGTAGCAGTGCTGGTTGTAGCACCTACTTTGGCTTGGCTCCCAGTGCAATCCCTCATGGTTTGGCTACATCAGGAGTGTAGCACCAGAGAAAATCCCTTGAAGTGCTTCTAGTGAGGTCATTCAAAGAGCAGTGAGCTTAGATATAGAAACGTGTGCTGGAGGAAAATAACCTCAAGAGTCATACAGTAGGGTTTTTGAACTCTACCTGTGAGATTTAGGGGGAGAAGTCGCATGGATCTCTAATCTCTCATTTGCAGTTGTCTTAGCAGCATCAGTAAATGTCTGTTTGCCTTGCTAGAGAAGAGTTCCTAAGGCAGAGCAAAATAAAAATGCTTCTAACAACACACTTTCAGAGAGACACACAATGCACTCTCTCCCTGAACATACTCAGCTAGTTTATTTGAAACAGAAGAAAAATACAAAATTAAAATTAATGTAGTAACATTCCATAAGGGTTGGAATAGAGAGAACAGGATGAATGTGTGTGTAGTTGAAATTAAGCAATGCCTTGCTGCCTAAGGAAGGAAGAATCTTGCTTGTGTTTTTCCTCTCCCAGTTTTGAAGTCCTACCATTACAAGATGCAGGAACCACAGAGGTTCCTTTTGGGATGTGGTCTGACTCATTAAGATGATGAAAAAACACTTGTGGGTTTTTAAAAGTAGTTTTTATGTATTGCAATATGCCAAATCAGCTTGGAGGGAGGAGGGGAGAGAGATTTATTGGCTGGACCAGATGACCTCCAAAAGTCCCTTCCAAATTTTCTGATTCTGACAAAAGAGAATTTGATGCAGGAGGGGTGATAGGTTGTAAGGATGTGAGCCAAAAATTGTGGAGGAGAGGAGGTAGAGAAGGACTTAGCCACTCAGCGACAGTTAACTGATATTTGGGCTTCTCCTGTTTTTTGAAATTATACTTAATGTGTATCCTCTCACCTCTTTGTTCTTCCATTTCCTTGTCCTGGTTTGTATAGCTATCAGCTGAGACTGGAGGCTCAGATCTTGTTAGTCTCTCTACAAACTACCATGGTAGAATGATTTCCTGTGTTTGGTGGGGTTTTTCTGGTTTTTTTTTTTTTTTTTTTTTTTTTGTTTGCTGTTTTTTTTTTTTTTTTTTGTAGGGTGTTATTCAAACTTGCCTATTTTGGCCAACAGATGCCCTTTGAAAGAGTTAATATTTTGATACAATATTATTGCAGTGGTTGGCACAGAGCTGACCTCTATACATTGTCCGTGTTCTCTTGGGTATTTGAATTGAATAACATTGAATTTCAAAGGGAATATGTTCACTTCCTTTTCCTTTCCCACCTTCAAAATTGTTCTGCTTTACCATAAATGCCTCCAGATTGGCAAGGTGACCTGCCTCACTTTCATCTAGTCACTTGAACCAAATGCCCTTTGTTAGAGTTGACAATTGTATAGTACTTGAGGAGAAGGCACACTGCACAATGCATAGCACACTCTTATGATCTGTTATCCCTTGCATGCCCTAAAAGTTTTGCTGATTTTTGAGACTCTGTGATATCTTTACTGCAGTGAGCAGGGAGGTTCTTTGTTTTTTGCATTTTCCTGCTCCATAGTGAGATATTTTAGGTACAGAATTAATGACTACTCTAAAAGGCTGCCTGTCCAATATCTGCCCAGCACTATGTTGAGGAATGAAAACCATTATAGTGCAAATCATGGCTCGTTTCTCTTGCCAACCTCCCCAGTCCTCCTTCCGGCCTCCCCTTTTTAAAAGATTACAGAGAAGGTATTCAGAAAGAAGTAATGGCTTCATCCTCTCCTTACATACTTAAGGAGTAAGGACTGTGGGATATGAAGAAGAACATCAACTGAGTTTGGCATCATATCTGTGAAGACAGGGCTATGCCTTACATTTTGGGTGCATCCTTTTACTACAAATATCTATTTCCCATATTCATAGAGGTAAGAGCAAAGCAGGAGTGCACCAAGTCTTCCCCAGAGACAATATCAGTGGTGATGTGTGTTGTATCCCAACCCTTTGCCTTTCTTTACACCCCTCCTTTGGTACTAGTATGCTAAAACCAGAGAAAATTGTGATTAATTAATTTTAACTGCTCCTTCCTATAGAAACAAAGAATAAAGGACAAGTCCCCTGGAGTACAAGTAAGATAACTGGTGACCTGAGACAACATGCACAGCATGAAATACTTTTTTCAAGTATGCATACAACTGTTCTTATTTTACCTTTTATAGCAGTGATGTCTCTAAAGGCTTGTGAAAACATTAAGAGCTGGCTAGAAGAAAAGCAAAGGAAATTCTCACTTCTCCTCTCTTCTCAGTCATCTACAGGACTGTATGCATAGTGTTGAAACGTTTCTGATCAAAACACAGTGGGACAATATGTAAACCAAAATACAATTGCTGCTGAAAGCAGCAATTAACCTTTTTGACAGAATAAAAAGTATCTATTTGTACATTTACTTACATGCCATCACTCAGCACTGTTGCGCATTTCATTAATGGGACTTTTTACACAAAGTTCCCACACAAAGCTATAATCACATCACAAACTCAGGAGCTGAAGTGTGTATCAAGGCAGCAAAGAGTGATATGGAGCAGATGGACTCTCAGATGTTCCCTGAGCCACAAGTCCTGCCTGAGTGTGTTGGTACCAAAGAGCTCATTAGAGCTAAGTGATGGGTGCAAGATGCAAAGAGCTGGGATGGCGTGAGAGGAAAGTTAAATATCTGTTGGGGAAGAGAGAGGTGAGAAAGCACTCTCCATAGGGGTGCTTCCAAAACATCCTTGTTAAATATTTATACTGCCTAAAGGTGAATCTATAAACCAGTGGAGAAGCAACTGCTGTATGCCTGGCTTTGCAGCCAACAGCTCTTTCTGGTTAAAGCAGCTGATGATTGCAGTGGGAGCAGTGTGGGCTTCTAAACATAAGCCTGTGGAAATGTTTGGATAATATGAGGCAAGAGTCAGGAGGAAGCCCATGAGATTGAATCCTCACTGAAGTTTTTATCTAAAAAAACAGTTCAAAATGAGCCTGGTTCCACCCCCAGGTAGCAGCCAGGCCTTCCAGTAGCCGCAATGTCTGATTGCATAAGCATGAGTGGCTAGAAAAACTGTTCACAGGAGTGCAGTCCACACTTGTGGGGGAAATTTTGATTCAAACATACAAATAACCTTCAAACAAAAGAAGATTAATAAAGGAGGATTATTAAAGGGGAAAAAATTAATCTACAAAATGGAACAAAAAACCACCAACATGTACAAGAGCTGCAATAGCTCTTATGTTTGCTGATTTGTTGCTATAAGAATGGCTATATATCAGAGCATGCTAATAGCAGGCAGGTAATTGTGTCCTACCATAAGCTGATGCATATACAATAAGTAAAACTTGCAGGTTTTGTAGTTGTTTGTTTTTTAATGACTTTGTTCTCTTCCAGTCAGTCAATGAATAATGTGTGCTGTTTGAGGGAAGATGTACCGAATACAATGGAATAAAGGTAAGCCACAAATAACTTTTGCTAAAAGCAACAGTTCAGATTGCAGTGTTATTTCCATTTCTGTTCCTAGGCCTGGGAATTTTGTTGGATAGGCATGTCCCAACCCCTCTGCCTACCTACAGGAACCCCAAGGACACAGCCACAAGGGGAATGGACTATGTGGCTCCTGACTAGTTCTAGCAGATTCCATACTTTCAGAATATTAGGCAGATTCAGTTATGTTGTCTTATGGTGTCTTAAAAATTCTGTAGTGACTATTTAGATGAGGAGTAACTTACGGCACTAACAAGTGCATTTCTTTAATAAAAACAACACCTGAGAGGATTTTTAAATCTGGCGTAATTAGATTTTACGCCTAAATTTTAGGTATAATGCTAATTTGATCTAAAAAAAAGCTTGCTGGTAACAGGATAAAGGTGTTTTGAGCAGCTCAGAGCACTTCCTAGAAATCCTTGTAAAAGCAGCTTCAGGAAGCATGCAGCCTTCTTAGAAACTGCATGAGAGCTCTGATGAATTAACATTGTCTTTTGCTGTGACAGAAAGACTTGTAAATGGTATTCAGAAGAATGATAAGGGTAATAGAAGTAGGTCAGCTTGGCAAATAAATAGCCTGACTTACCCACAGGCCTTGATTTGCTGGCACTTTGAGATTCCAGGCCAGCCATGTTCCAGATCTGCTCATCCCATATCATATTTAATCCATACCATTTTTTTGAGGCTTGTCAAAGATTTATTTGATATACTGTGTGTATAAAAACTAATATTCCAGTGCTGAATCTTTTAGAGGCTAGTTTAACTTGATTCAATGTGACATTCCCATGTGTAATGACATCTTAGCTACCAGTTTCACATCATTAATTATGATATTGCTCTGTACTGTGACAAGAGGCCTAAATTAAAACTTGTTTCAAAACATATAAACCGACAGTTTTGCAGGGTCATTTGTTTCATGAAGTAATAGATATTGCAGGGATGAAGGAAATATCACTCCAAATTCTGTGTTTTCCTAACAATCTTTATGGAGCAATAGCTGTTGGATAAACAGAAACAAAATTGATGTGAAGACCTTTTTTCTTTTTCCTGTTCACCCCAAGCCAATGTTTCAAAAGCATCAGAGTTGTAAAAAGATTTTGTACCTTTCATTGAAGAATTCTACTGAATGTGACCTTATATTATCCATTTAAGCATATGGATATAAAGGGTGTTCCAAGAGTTTTTCAACAGGAATTTAAGCAGATGCAGGCTTAGGAATTTAATCTAAATTGTTTAGGATTAACTAAAAAATAATCATGATCATTTTATCCAGTGAATAATGGATTTCCTTAATCTGATTAGAAAACTGGATGCAGCAGCAGAGCTTCCTGTGTTTTGGCATAAAGCAAAAAGAGACTAAGAAAAAGTGCTCTGATTGTGTGGTTTTACCTTTTCTGTGTCAGTTTCGTGGTTTACCATATTATTCTGGGCACACAGTTGTTTGAGAGAAATGACAATTTCTTGCTTCTTTTGCATTTCAGCACTGCTGGTATCTAATAGCTCTTTGCTCCTTTTCTGCAGTGGGACATGCATTTGGTTTGTTAGCAGATGGTCTTTTTTCTCTACAGTGCTAATCAAACTTTGATACGTTTGGATTTGCACAAGGGAAAAGCTGACAGGGCTGACTGAGCGCATCTGCTTGGCTGCTTCTTACAGTTCCTGAGACGTGACTCAATATTCACTTCAGACTGAAATGCTGCAATTGGAGCATCAATGTGGTGGCAAAAGCTTCCTTTTTTGTCATCAACTAGGGCAGAGCTGCTGCTCACACATCTCCAAGTAACACACAGGCTGACGGCACCAGCTCCTTTTAATTGATGAATTGCAGCATTACTCTTTAGCAGCATCTGAGCAACACCCTGTTTGTGAAAAACCTGAGTAACCAGGGAATTCCACTTGGCTGTTCTGAAGTGGGCTGTTTCATAAACAGGGCAGTCTCAAGCCATGTTCTTCAAACCATGTTTTGACATGTACAGAGGTTCTGCATATATAGAGACCTTTCAGAACTGAGGGTTGAAACAAACTCTTGGTATTGAAATTGATACAGCAAGAATGGGCAGAAAGAGGGATCCAGTAGTGTTTCCATGTGAATAAATACTGGTTTTGTTTCTTGTTTGTTTGTTACTTTTATTTTTGTTGGTTTTGTTGTGTTTTTTAAACTTCTTGGTGTCTGTGTCAGCAACCTGAGCTACAGCCAGTAGCTCTATTTTTTTTGCTAGTTAGACTCCTCTCTGCATCCTAATATTGTGATTTTTGGATGCTTGTACTGTGAAACTTTGAGCTTTTATCTTTTCACATTTTTTCCTTTCTTCCCTGTGTATCAACATGTGTGAGATAATGAGTTCCAAGTATTTATGCTGAGCATACACAAAATTGTTATGCAGCTCCATCTTTTCACTTGCAGAAATAGAAATTCAGACTTATCTGTGGCAAAATAACGTGAATGATCTCTCTGGTGACCATCTTCTTTGGTAGCACTGCTTGACAGAAATGCACATCCTACCACAGAGGAAGGTCAAAACTCTGATAGGTGAGTTCAATTCCGTGTAACATTGAAAAACAGTTTAAGAACACAGTGATGAAAACTGTTCCCTTAGTCCCTGCAGTGCATCCATCATTTTTCTTAGCATATCTTTTGTGACTGTTCCAGAAAGAGGCTTGTAGGAGGACATATGTTAATAAATACCATCTATTCTTTTGTTAACTGAAGACTCTCATATGATTTCCAAGCATGTTTCTGGCTCATTTAAATCTCTAGATTCTGTCCTACAAGTGAGTAGCTCGGCTTACAAAGTTGTTGATGACTAGGAAATGTTTTAATACTTTAATGGTTAGAGAGAACATAGAAATAATCTGAAAAGAAGATGTAAAAAATGAAAAGAATGAAGGATATGGTAAGAAAAGACAGCATCAGAGTGTCCAATGGATATAAAGGCTCTCCTATTTCCAGTGAAAGGAACTCCAAGTAAATTGTTTGCTTTGTAATGGGCCCATGAATATTTCAGTGTGCTTAAACTGATATCTCTAAATAAGCAATTTAAAAATTAATTTATATGGGCTACACCAGATAATAAAGTTTTTATTTTTCAGTGAGGGAATTTAACTTGATAATGATGGATTGCCTGTTAGTTTGGTTTAAGAAAGTGGAGTTTGGCTTGTTTGCTTGGTCTGCTTTCTTCCTTCTCAATTTATGTTCCCTGTGAATGGATCACTCCAAACAACTATGTGAAAAAGAAGATGTATTTCTCAAGGCAGAAATAATTTGATGAGTATCATCAGAATATTACAAATCATTCTTGAAATTACAGTACTAAAGAAGGATGGTTTGGTGCTTCTCTGTAGACCATTCTTCCATATGTCATGAAACTGCAGTTTTACCTGAAGTTTCTAGAATATAAGAGAAGGCAAAGACTGATTTTTGAGACAATTTTTGGTTTTGTTGTTTAACTGTATTGTCAGAGTGAGATAAGTGGAACATTTAGTTACTTTGCGTTGTGGTTAGGTTAAAAAAATAGACAACATTGGCAGAACTCACTCAATATGGCTAGATGCCATTGGCTTGGGCATCTAGCTGCCTTCTGGGGTTATTTTCTCAAGTGAGCTGTGCCACAATGTTTTCCTTTATCCTAGAAAATATTTCATATGCAATATACTAACAATAGATATTCTTTTTTTGCTTGAGGTGGTTCATTTTGTCTTTTTCATTTCAGTGCAATATTCACAACTCCAATCATTACTTGAATAATTTTGGTCCACTTTTATTCATACCAATTCTGATTTCTGTGCAGTCATCTTACAGGTAAGTAATATTCTGTATTGGAATATTCTGCATATATTAATTCATCAAGATGGCTGTATCTGTACTGATAAGTGAAAGTAAAAATGGGTAAACCTTTAATAAGGCATTTTCTTTCTCTTTTAACACTAAGCCCTCCCATCAATCTAAAATGAATTTATGGTAATATTTATTTATTTATATTTTGTTTGTTTTGGTTTTGTTGTCTGTTTTTTGTATAGAAAATGATTCTGCAACATCTTAGAACATATTCTTCACTTCTTAGTGTATACACATTTCAATGTGTATATGTATTTTATATCTTATATAATCTTATAAAATTTATCTTATATTTAACTTCTACTTGAAGTGGTATAAAGAAGAACACAAACAGAGAAATTATTACTCTTTCAGATTATGTATTTTCTCTGTTGCAGAAGAATAACATTACTTAGGATGGGATCTTTTGGAAGAGAGTGCAGTTTAATCCCTAATCACTCATCAGAGACTCAAGAATTCTGTATCTGCAAGGGAGAATAATCCTTTCTTTACAGCATAATTGTGATGTTTCCCTGTTTCGACTTACATCACTATGTTTGTCATATAATGTTATGACAAAATGAAATTTTTCTCATAGTGATTGTACACACTGCTGGATTTAAAGCTACAGGATTTGGGTTATAGGATAGCCCAATAGTATAAGTGGAATAATAAAAGGAAAGAATTTTTCTTTTTTTTGCTAGCATGGAATATAAAATATGAAGTTAAAAGACAGTGGTGAAGCAGCTGTGTTATCTGGAGCCTATGGGAAGCATTCCATTGAGACTTGAGCTCAAGCATTTCATCATTTGGCTGTTATACATCAATGGTGACACATATTTTTCCATGTTAAACTATTTTTTAATATAAGTCATAATATCTGAGTTGGATTGTCAGATATAGGGTAATTTTAGGATGCACCAATATCTCTATTTCCCTTAAATGTCCAGATTGATCCATATTTCCACAGCTGACAAAATTGGAAAGTTCTCAGATCAAAAAACAATCAGAGTTTCGGCCAAGTTTATTTTTTATATTTGAAGTAGAGCTGAAAATGACAAGTTTTGTCACATCACTTAGAATTGTGCTATACAGTGAGTTTCCCATAGATGATCACAGAATCATAGAATGGTTTGTGTCAGAAGGGATATCAAAGATGAAGTAAAGCTGTTGTTACTTCTCAGAGCATTAATTATAGATAATAATATTATACATAACTTGTTCTCACTACAATTGTAGTTTGTTCTAGAGATCTTTTACTCAGAATAAATTAATGTGCAAGGATGTACTTTGTGTTGTCTCAACAGTTATTGTTTGACCTCAGAGGTGATTGCCCATCAGGGCCTGGGAAATGGTTTAGATTTCTTTTAATCTTTTCTTCACTTCCCACACAGGTGCAGGAAGAAAAATGAAAGCTCAAATTTGTAGGTGAATTTCTTATGAGTAAAACTGAAATATGCAGTAAATTTGACCGAATAGTAAAAAAAAGATGTCTGACATCTAAGGAGTGTGATTTGTGAGCAGTGAAGGAGAAATGAGATGGAAGAAGGAAGTGCATCCAGCCTCCTCCTTTACAGCAGCTTTACTTGGATAATTTGTACTGCACAGAATTAGGCAGTTAAGTGAAGCAAATCTTTTTTTGTGACGTAATTGATTTTATTATGGGTTGGTAGAGTCTTCCTTGGTTAATTTGATATTTGGACCATAGTTTTCCATGTCTGTAAAGGCTTATGAAAACTTATCAGGACCTGGCTAGAAGGAAAGAACATAGGAAATTCTTGTTCCTCCTTCTTCTCAGTAGTCTACAGGAGCATGAATAGTGTCTAAGTTTATGTCCTTTTGCTCTGCTGTGGGGTTGGAAAACACAAAATTACCTGTGATCTTTCGTGGCATATTCCTGTAGTAAATGTCTATTTGTCATCTATTATGAATTTTATGCTATTTTTTGAATGATGGAAAGAGTTATGGAGACGAAAGAGGTTCTCCATAGTCTCTAAGTAATAAATATCAATGTCATGCCTGTGACTTGGAGCCCTGAGTTTAAGATCTCAGGTTTTCTTTCATGTTCCCTTGCTTTGGATTAATGGACATCATAACAAATAGAAGAAGTACACATAGAAATACATAGGTATATATAGCTCAGATACAAATCTGCAACAGAAACTGTTGGTTTATAATGTCTGTTTAAAGAAAGACTTGGGATGTACATTTCTTTAGTGCTTATCTTTAAATAATCTTGCTGGGACTTTTGAAATGTTAAATTAAACCTGTGATGTACTATGTGGTCATATTTTAGTAGCTGAAAACCTCCCCAGCTCACAATTAGTGTGTAAGCTGGAAAGGAATGGAGTCAGGATCACCTGCACTATCACAGATTTTCCTCACAATTCCAGGTGATGCCAATATGTGAGAAAAAAATCTACCTGCTTACTTCTCACCCACTGGGACAATTTGGGGTGAGAACATGGTTCGTGCCTGTGCATTATTCAGACACATCTATAAACTCTGTGTATCTGTATATGGGAGCTCATATTCATAGATGGCAAAGGTGGTAGTTAAAATGCAGTCCAGATTCATGCCTATTGTAAGAACATATCACATCCAAGCATTTCAGTTCTAAAATTCTTCTGCACAGTCTAACAGAATATTAGGATTTTGAAAACTTTAGGGGATGTTCTGAGATAGGATTAGAAGAATAAGTGAGCCTTACTTATTGCTTTTCAAAGACCCTGGCCTAACAGTCTGAAGATGCATGTTCCTTGTGGAAATGGAAACCATATTCTTTATTTATGAAGAAATTATGTGACCCTATTTGTTAGAATCCCATTATCTGTACAACAATAGTTTCCTGAATGCAAGGTGCAGCACTCTTAAAGTGGAGATTACATGTATTCCTCAGGTTAGCTGAAGGAACATAATGACTGTATGAAAAGAACTAGGCTTGAAAAATTGCCTTTGTAAGTCTTTGCAATGAAATTACATTGCCTCCATTTGACAGACAGGGGGAACTGACATGAAGGAAATGTTAAAGCAAGTACTTATCTTTAAGCAGCTTTCTGGGCTTATCTTTCAAGAGCCTGGAATGTAATTGACTGAAAATCTATAGCATTGATGCCCGTTGAAGCACATTTCCTGATCACGTTCCTACACCATAATCACAGGACCTTCCTATCTTAGTAGAAAGTCAGTTGTCTCCATATCTGCAATTACTTAACACAGCCTGACTTATCCTGAGGCATCTGGAGCCAAAAGTGAAGTGGTTGTGAATATCAACAAAGACAACATTTGTGAAGTGTAATCCAGCAGCATGTGCTGCTGGATCTGTAACCCCTCTGGTATTTGAATAGAACCTTAGATCAGAATTTTGGAGATTGTGAGAGAAAGATCCAGGAAGATAAAGATGTGTGGTCCATTCAATTCTTTTTGTCAAATATTTTTTTCAAGTTTGCATGAAGAAAAAATCTCTGAAATCTATCAGCTTATCAATCAAACCGTGACTTTGAGGATCAGGAAAACATTGCCTTATCTGGACTCTGGCAGCAGTATATCTATGTTAGTATTTCTGATATTAAGTTAGACACTGTGTGGAAGGATCAGGGACAGGGACTGCTCAATGAGCTCGTTTTTCATAGTAAGACCTCTCATAAATTTGGAAAAAAAAATTATGTTAATTATCTCTAGTATAATATAACTGGATTGTTACTATAGGATATGAAAAAACATGATGTGGATGCGCAGCTCTCTCAAGGGTAAAAGAGAATTTTTAAATTTCTGACTTCAACATTTATAGATTTCCAAAAGCGACAGTGGATTGGAGGGTGACAGTGCCACCTCTCCAATGACACTGGACAAACCAACAGTACATCAAATTTTTTCTCTTCCATAAAAGAATGCAAAACAATAAGTTATTTACATAAAGTGTGTGAGAAAGTTCCTTACAAAAATGTAAACATTAGAAGGTTTAGAAAAACTAAAAAAATCAGAGCAACAGTGGATTTATTAAAAAAAAAAAAAAATAAAACTTTGAGGAACATACTACAACCAGAATGAATATATTTATCATAATGAATTTGCAATCAGCAGCTGAAATGGGACTTCAGAAGTACTGTTTGGAATGCTTTAAAGCATTGGTTTCATGTAAAAATATATGTATCTTTCCATAGTAATCTTTTGTTCCAGTATGCTGCTTTGAAGTGCTGGGGACTCTAGAAGAAGGCAGCAGTTGCACATGACTGGCAAGAAAGTCTGCTATTGCCCAGAGGCATAGTGTGAAGAAAGGCTAGAGCTGAAAAATAACAACTAAGATCTCAATAGCAATAAGCATCAGCTCCCTAAAGTACTTTCTCTTGCTTCCCTTCATATAAGTGATTGGGGCAGTGGGATGGCTTCCCTCTGGTAACTGAGGGTTGTCAAGACCCTGTGTTCTAGAAACTTCACAGCTCTTAAATGCTGAAGCTGGAATTCAAACGAAATTCTCATCTAGTTTTATGCACACAAAACCACAATGGGAACATGGAGCATCTGAAGCCCAGGTTGGATATCCACCACTTTTTATTTGTTATCCTAATTTTACTCAGTTCATACTTTGGGATATTAAGCAATTAATCACATTTTAATGCCTCAACATCCGTAAAATAATGGGCTGTTACTGACCATGTGGGAAAAATCCAGAATGTGGGAAAAATCCAGACCTCCTTATCTGGTCCATTAAAATGCTGCAACAATGGCATCCACATCTTCTTCATCCTGTTTCACCTTGGGATTGTCACTGTTACTTGCAACACTTTTCTTTATGTCTCCCTACTTCTGTGTAGTGGTAGGGTAAAAATCCTGTAGATAAAATCTCAAACAATTTGTGGTATTGATCAAATGCAAAATTGAGGAGAAAGAGCACTTCTGTTGTCACATATTTAAAGGGTGATAAGCAAGTACAGAATGGATTTTTCAGCCAAAGAAAAGTGTAGCTGAGGGATGTGTTAGCTTAGTGTGGGAGAGGAATCTGGGAGCACTTCTAAACTCCAGATTTGGAAGGTGTTTCAATGGCAGTAAACTACAAAAAGGTGCCTGAAGTGCTCCAGCCTGTGTTTTTCCTTATCCACTGGCAAAACTTTTATCTTGTCCTTCAAGTTGATATCTTTTGTCCATGACCCACTCTGCCCTTGGCAGTGACAGTGCTGCATGAGGAGGAATAGAAAGGAGACGCATTTGAATACTGCAGGATCTAAAGTCCCTGCTGTCTGGGCCATTTTCCCCATAATGATGTGGAACTCTGCTTGCACTTTCCAGGGCCATTCTGGATTTTATGTTCCATTCCCATATACACCTTTTTATAAAAAGCGTTTCTCACTGTACAGGACCAACTTATTTTAGATTTAACAATTTGATTACCTCTCTGCAGCTGTTACAGGCTACTCAGAGCATGACTTTTAAGAAGAGCAATGACAGGATGGTTCTTATGGCAGCAATTTTAGGTCATTCCACTCACTTGTCTGCTGGTTTGAATTTGGGCTTTCTCCACTTGGCTGCATGTGCATATGACTTCGAGTACCTATAGGGTGTTACTTCGGTGAGATTTGTGGAGTTTTTAAATGAAATGTTTGTGTATGTATATATTTTGTGCTGAAACCCTCCATAATTCTCTGTAATGATCTTTACAGGGTGACAGGAAAGTGATTCCACCTTTCAAGTCATTTGATAGTCTCTGTGTACATGCATAAGTGCTGGCATTAACAGGAATGAAAGGAAGTCGTTTCATGGAATAGAGACATGCAAGAAAATGGCACCAGTGTGACTGGAGCTACATGGGGTTATTTTGCTACACATGGCCAATTTTGTTTGCCTTGATGTTGCTACAGAAGGAAATGCTGCCTCACTGATGTATGCAAAACTGATGTATGTATATTGGGGGCTAGGCTTTGACTGATCCAGATGAGTCACTTGAAACGATGTTATTCATCTTCAAAGTCTACACTTACATGTTTCTTCTTCATAATAACATTTATAGCCCTTTACCTTCTGGTTTCTTTCCCAGTTTTTATGAAAAATCTTTTATTGGTAATAAGATTTTTATATAGCAATGACATTGAATATCTGCATTTTAAACATTTTTATTGAAGTGATGCTAAGAGATTTTAGTATGATTATCTTCAAGGAGAGCTTTGAGGAAAAATTAGCATTTTGTTTTGTTCATATAACTTCTCCTCATTTGAATCTGAATTGTTTTGAGGCATTTTACTTAAAAATATCTAGAGCTTAGTATATAGGACACACCTGTGTTTACTGCAGAATTTATTAAATGGAGAGGTGGAGACCCCAGAGGCTGGTGATTTCATTGATTGTAAAGAGGAAACTTAACAGTGTAAGCTACTTTTTAGTCCTTATTTTGGTAGCTGTGGTCCACCAAGATTCTGGAGTGTTGTTCTAAATTAAAAGCAAAATAGTGTCCAGTGCATTTTCCTTTTTACAGGCCAAGAACAAGGGCTCGAGCTGCAGGCTGTCATCTGTCTGCGGTCAGCAGCAGCAGAGATTGCCCTTGTAAGTCTTTTGGTTAGAGCTTCTGGAAGCTATTTGGACTTGATTTACTGCTTTTTCTCTATTTCTTTGAGTAAATGTTCTTTAAGGCGAATGAAAAGGCCCTTAAATTGCCTTCTCTGCAACAGGCATTGCTACTGAGTTCACTACCAGCTGAAGGCATGTACAGCTGAGCTAAGCTCATGTTTCCTCACTGCCAAAATGGACAAGCCCTCTCCCTTCCAGTGACAACTCACTGACAGCTCATCTCTGAACCAGTTCAGTTTGTTGTCTCTGTAGGACAGGGTTTCCTTTTCCTTAGGGAAAATGAGTTGGCTGAGTTTAATTGAATTAACTTGGCAATGGGCAGTATGTTCAATGTGTACCTGAAACATCATGAGAGGCAGCAGCACATGATATAAGGTAATGTGTCAGGTAATGTGCAAAATTGTGACTTGGAAAGATGTCTGAGAAGCTAGTGGTTTACAGCAGAAGCATACTGAGTTCTGAAGAGACTTACCAAATGTAATACAGAGCTGACTAAACGCTCTTCTACTCCTTTCCTTACTCAACCTCCAGTGTAGTGGTAGATCATAAGTGAATCAATTGTATGAAGTTATTTTTCTCAGGGCTGATTTAGAAAAACACATTGCCTTTAATTTCCTTTCTTCCACAGGAGGGTCCACATCTGCTTTTTACACTCTCCTTCTCATAAAAACCTGCCATTTTAATCTCTTCTATGGATTAGAGCTTTGGCCATGGGAGTGTGATAAGGGTCACAGTTTGCATATCCATTGGGTCACAGAAACAGTGGTATTTTGGCTTTTTAAAACTGGAGTTCTAGGTTTTTCTTTCCTGTTTTCCAATGTACATTATTGAGCTTTATTAGTGTGACTTCTGTTCCCACAGTGGGTATTACAAAACTTAACCTGAATCCCTGAAAGTGCCTTTAGAAATTACTTTTCTTATTGCACCATATACTGCTTCATAAAGAAAAATTCTCTAACCTGGGAGCTGCCTCTTGGCAGAGAAACAACATTGTCTAATTTTCCTTCTCTGCTTTCCCTATTCATAGATATTTGAGAGACATCAGGACTTTGAAATAACTAGTTGAATTTGAACTCTCCTTGTCAGTCATTTTGTGTCTTCTTGGCTTTATTGAACTTCACTGAACAAGTAAACAATATAAAATCAAAACAAAAAATCCAGTATTATCTGTGTATCCTATTACATTTTTCATTGTAGCAAAAGCTGTCATGACTAGTGAGAGTTGATAGGAGGTTACACTGCTGCCTGTATTTTCCCATCTTTGTTATTAGTGTCTGCCTTCCAGTGGTACACAGCCATACTGATTGAAGTTGCACAACAATAATTTGCCAAAGAAAAAACTTTCAAAGTGGAGTCCTTTCTTTTCCTTAGAATCAAAAAGTCACAGGGCCATTCTTATTATCAACCACTCATTAAATAGAAAAGGATCTAATTAACAAAGTTGTCTATTAACCATTTAATTGTGCACAGTACTCATATCCACTCTAAAGATAACCAGTGATGTTTGCCTTTATACTGCAAAACATCAGAGAAAGAATGTCATTAAACCAGTATTTGTACAATTGTGAACCATATGATTTAGAAACAGAAAATCTTTTTGGACTACACCTTTTAGATTTGTCTAAGATTGAATTTTCCAATTTGATTTTTTTCTTCAGGGAGCATATTATGAACTGCTGAAATTTATACTGTGCACATATTGTATCAATTTTGTTCTCTAACTGAGCTACTTCTAATTACCTATAATCTAGGAAATTTACTTGATTCTCTAACTTCTGTTCCTGTAATTGTAAACAAGTGATTTTCTCTTTGATCATTATACCTTAAAAACAAGCACTTATCTTAATGTTGTCTCTTAATCAGAATCTTTTTTTTTGTGGTTTCTTTTTGTTTGTCTCTACTTCAAAGTGTTTACATAATGCATGGTAATGAATATCTAAGGACTCTTCTCACTGCTGGAATATTAACTGGCCAACCTGGGCCTTCCTGGCTGGTGTCCCCGATGCCAAATGTGAGAAGGAGCTTTTTGTAATGAGACCAGGACTTCTGTTTCAAGAAGTAGTGTTAAACACAATTGCAACAGGTAGTCAGCAGGTTTTCTGGGCGGTAGAGGGAGGAAAAGTAACAGGTTAACAACAGAAGATCATCCTGCCTCAGTAATAACATGTTTCTCTTTTCTTAGGTGGTTTGATTGTGATGACTTTCTTGGCAGTGTTTATTCCTAGCCATTAAAAGGTATTTCCTTCCTCTGGTTTTCTCATTCTGTCAAGTCCTACATGTGTATAAATTACTGTCAATACTATTTCTCCCCAGCATTTCTTCTCCTTTCACTATACAAATAACTCTGCATAAGAAATATAAAATGGAATTTCATTTCCCTCTAACATTTTACTTGACAGTCTCCTCAATATATTTCCAGCATTCTAACTTTTCTAGTTTCCTTCATAATAATATTTCTCTTCTTTATGTTAACATCAGTGTTCTATCTAGCAGGAACGAAATGCATGCAGTTAAGGGGGTCATTTCACACCTGTCATAACTGGTTGATTTAGTTTTGCTTAGAAATAGAAATTCACTTGATTCTGATTTCATAAATTTATGTGTCTTGACTGTAGTTTGTCAGTTGCTGAGGCTTATATATCAATCACATTAAAATAAATTTATTTTCTTTTTAACAAAATTAACATTAATGTTTTTCTCCATCCATTAAAAAAAAAAGCTTTTTCTTACCCCTTTTACATTCCTTTCCAGGAAGATAAAGTAATTTGTAGCTTACTGATGTAATTTGCTTTTATATGCCCAAGAGTCCTTTGTATCTTAAAAAACCAGTGACATCAAGAACAGGTTGCTCTACAGTTTAAGGGATATTGTGAGAATGGGTCAGAGCTGTTTGCTGCGCCAGTCTGCTTTTCTAATGCAGCTGTAAAATATCCTCTTGGCCTGTGAAAGCCCCTAGGAGAGTCTCAGCAGGCAGGCAGGCAGGCAGGCAACTGGAGTGGCTCAGCTTCACAGGATCCTGGGGGCTGCTTAGCACATCAGAGTGGAGTACTACCTCTGACAGAGGGAGGACACACTAGAGCCACACACTAGAACCTCTGCTTTTTCACAGTCAGTGCTTCTGTGTCCCAAAGCTGGCAAAGCTTCTTTTGCTGGTAGTTTGATGGCACTTGGTGAGCTGTGATAGTTTCAGTAATTGTAAATCTGGTTAATTTCATAAACACATGAATGGAAGAATGGATACAGTTGACAGTCTAATGATAAACTATACAGTTCAATTTATATGCTAAACTAAGTTAAGTTAAATTTGATTTATTATTCTCCTCTATGGTATGCTTATCATGGAAGTAGAACCACAATTTTCTTGAGGTCTCTAGTTATCTTACAAATAAGACATTAGAGCTAAAACAGAATGAAAAGGGAAAAATGGAGAATATTGTTTGTAAATATATTAAGAGCTTTTTTGCAAGCAGAAAATGCTGCAGATTTCCACCATTAGTTCTCTATTCCCTTGCAGAGTGAATGCTTAACAATTGCCTTAACCCAACATGCAGTCATCAGTATGATTCTCTTGCTGATGACAGTATAGCTCAGTTTATTGATACTAGAGACTGTTTTGGAAGGATAACATATCTCAGGCAGGACAGATCTGATAAAGTTTGAAAAGCTAAATTTAATCAAGGTAACACCAGCTGTTTACAAACTAAACTAAATTGGAGAATTCTTTTGTTTCACTTTCAGGTAGATATTGCATGGTGAATACTGTATAAATGGTAAATTCAGATATTTTGGCAAATTCACTTGGACTTGATAGAAAAAGGCACCAAAGTCTTCAGAGAGGAGAATTTATTATGGATATTATTTGGAGTGTATTGGTTGTCCAGTTCTATTAGTTTTTACTTTCGTTTTGCTACTGATGAACATTTCAATCCTTTGCATGGTGAAGAGGGCTAATGTACTCCATTACACCAGAAAAATGTGACTGACTTGTCTACAGAGTGTCTTCAGATCTTGCTAAAGCTCATGGGAGTGAAAAATAAATAATTAATAGGAGATCTGGAGACAATAGAAGCTATCCTTTGCTATGCTGGGAACTAGAATTTTAAAAAATGGCCTAAAATGCTAATGTATTAGACATTACCCACACTGAAGGTATTGTTTGAAAGGCAAAGGAAGGACAAAAGCCAAAGTGAGGGAGCTGGGCCTTTCCAGTCTTGAGAAGGGACGACTGAGGAGGGACCACATCAATGTATACAAGTATACGAAGGGAGGGTGCCAAAAGGATGGATCCAGGCTCTTGGTGGCGCCAAGCAATAGGACAAGGGACAATGGGAAAGAAATTGATGCAGAGGAATTTCCACCTGAATATGAGGAAGAACTTTACCGTGTGATGTGAGTGACTGAGCACTGGAACAGATTTTTCAGAGATTTTGTGGAGTTTCCCTCACTGGAGGTATTCAAGATGGCATCCTGTGCTCTAGGATGACCCTGCTTAAGCAGGGTAGTTAGACCAGGTGACCCACTGTGATCCCTTCCAACCTTACCCATTCTGTGATCCTGTGAACCCAGATTCACAAACAGCACCGTGATATTTGAAAGGCTCAGAAAAGCAATCATAAAATCCTGAATGCTGGGCAAAAAGCCAGAGAAAATGCCAAGTGCAAGACTATGTCTCAGAGCTCGTATCTCTCCACATGTCAAAAACTTATCTGCTTTGAGGTATGGAGACTAAAAGCCATCCTAAGACAGACACACTTTGGCATTAATTTTGAAAGAGTGGGGCAGGTCGTCCTTCTATCCATCAAGACAGACTTAGGAAATACAACTATTCTGCCAAGTGGCATGTTTTATCTGATGATCTGTAGGAAGTGCAGAAGGGAGGAGAGTAAGACAGGCAGAGTAGTCCAGCAGTTAGGATCCTTACTTTGTGGGGAGTGAGGGTGGGGAATCTTATCTATTAGTTCTGCTTTCACAATCATTGATGGAGATTGTTCTGTAAGCATGAATCAGAATCTGAGTTTCCTCATCCTATATTGCTATTCCAGTTGGTGTCCCGGCCATGACAACTTGGACTGGGTTTATTCATTCTACTTTTTTAGTTCTAGGCCTATTTATCTTCCTTTTTTCCTCTGTTTTTTTTTTTTTTGTTCGTTCGTTTTGTTTTTGTGGGGGTTTCTTGTTTGTTTTTGGTTGGTTTTTTGGTTTTTTTTTTTTGTTTTGTTTTCTTTTGTTTTTTTTTGTTTTATGGGGTTTTTTGGTTTTGTTTTGGGTTTTTTGGTTTTGTTTTTGTTTTTTTTCCTCTTTGTGAGAGACTCAGTTCAAAATGGAAAGTGAATTCACTAAACGTAAACTGATGGCCTTGGTAAGTGGTGACCTTTTTTCTAAGAGATGGAAGATGAGCAAGACATGAAACCAAACTTCACCATTCTGGTAAATATTTGACTAATCAAAGTATTATCTATTATCTAAAAACTTTAAAAATAAATATAAAAATTAAGCATTTTCTGAGGGGCCTGGTTTTTTGATCTGTGTAAGGGCCATGTAAGATCAGTCACCACATTCCACTCTGCCTGACTCTCACTGTTGGCCATTTCCTGTCCCACGGCCACCATTGCCCTGATCCTCTGGCAGCCCATTCCCACAGCTCCCCAGTCAGGACCTCCAAATACGTCACCACAGGGGTTCAACTTCTGAAGCAACTGGTGGATATTTGAGCAGGAATCCCACCTGCAAGGTTTTAGGCCAGAAAGGAACAGCTGTGAGTTATGCAGAGAGTTGTGTTGGCTGAAAGGCATTATTGAAACTGAAACTTTGAAGTAGGGTTATTTCCTAAGTCTTCCGTTGCTTAAGGAAACAAGGATTCCTCTTTGTTCTTTGAACATAAGATGTTTTTGGTAAAATCCTATTTGTATCATCAAGTTATTTCTCTGGCTTCAGGAGGGTCCTGAGTACAGATCAGCCTTGGAGGCAAAAGGGCCCTCCGTGAGATGTACAATGTGTTATTTAATTTTTTAATAAACAATCGATTGCAATATAGGCAATTTTTTAATGTTATGTTTGACATATACAGCTATATAGTGATGACAGTAGAGTTTCCATGCCATACCATGAAAACAGGAATGACCTGATGTCCTTCTGCTCACTCTGTTTCCAAAAAGACAGCAGCGTGTGTATTTAAAAATGCACAACAGGCTTGCTGGGGCATGTGCTCTTCTGTGTGCAACATGTTTTTCTGTAAATTGTCACCTTGTCAGGCATGGTGTCTTTTTTTCTTCAATTTGTCCAGGCACTTGCTCTACCTGCACCAATCAACTCAGTCTGATTTCCCTTGAGCTTCTAAAGAATTTTTGCTGATAGGATAACACTTAGGGACATTTAAGCACTTTACTCAGTCTAGAGCCTGACCCTTTTACTAGTATGTACTCGGATTTGGATTGGATTTACTATCTCTTAGTCTTTTTGCATAATAATGCTACTGGAAACAACTGTACTCTGATTATCAGAGTTCCTCAAGAGTTCAAAAGGTTGTTAATTTGGTTTCTTTTATAAAACCTTGTGCTTTTACTCATGAAAGGAAAAACTAAGGGTGAGTAAGAAGTTTTAAGCTGATACGGTAATTGTTAGAACTTTTCTCTGGGCTTAATACTTCAAATAAAAGCATCTGAACTGTAAAAAGTGGAAAATAACATGTAGGTCAATATAAAAACAACAAACACACATCCCTAACCAAGATTTTGTCTGTTCAATCAAGCTCAGACTGATGCAAAGAGTGAAATTTTCCATGTTGAATGTTTCTTTTGCTTCTGAAACCCACTATTCTAAATGGCAAAATATGGGTTTTTTTCTTATTCTGACAGATAATTTCTCCTTAGCTGCAGTGTTTTCAAGTGGGAATTTCAGTCCAAGTCAACATTCTTACATGCCACATGCTTGTTTTCTGGGGAAAAAAAAAAAAAAAAAGATTGCCTGCCTGCAAAATTCTTTCTGGCATGGTATTGACACAGGATGTAATGGGTTTAATATTTTTTTCTTTTTTTCTCTCTTGGTCAACTAAGATAGGTTAGTTCCTTAAGGAGTTTTTATATCTTGCCAACATTTCCTTTGCTAGGGCAATATAAAATAGCATTTGATATAGGGTTAATTTTTTTAATAATTGGTTCTACCACTTTTTCTCTAGTTCAAATTCTTTTTCAATTAAAAATTTATTTGTTATATGTTCCTCTGGGGTAAAAATTGTCTTGATTTCTCTTTATTGATACATTTAGAACCAGAATACATAATCTGTTTTTAATGGCACCTGGTAGAATTTCTATAATCAGGGAAATACTTTTTTATCTTTTTATTCCAAAAATGTAAATGGACTGTGAATTTCTTACTCCTGTGCAAATCAGCATAGGCCTGCAGAAACATATGACTTCTAGTTTTTGTTAAACAGGAAAAATAAGAATATATTGGTGAGGTTGCCCAAGAAAAAAAGAGAAAGACCAAACAGTATATTGTCACAAATATACATCCAGAAACCAAGATATTTCCAGACCCTGCAGATGAAAAACCTGAGAGGATTGAGAAGATTTTCTTCAGCCACCTCCTCGCCTAGACACTTTGGTATTATCTGTCATTGCAGATTTTCTTTCTGTACAGCCTGTCAGATTATAACATCCCTGTTGCAGTGGGATCACACATCAAACTACTTTAACCATCACTTGCTAAATATTTTTTAATTTAACAACTGCCTTTCTCTTTCTTTAAATTTTGGTTTTGCCAACCAGCTACCCAAACTCAACCTTGCTGATGTAGGAAGCAAAACATCAACAGTAACTAATCTGTCTGGGTCAGTCTTCTGTTCTGATGGCTCTCACAGCTGATAAACAGGAGCCTTATAACCTGGGACCACCACTTTATTTGGCAGAGGTGGGAGGGCTCAGCTGCAGAAGCTCATACAAGTCTTTTGCTGGCATGGAGTACCCAAGAAATTAACTCGTTGTTGAGAAGACCCAGGTCAGTAATACATTGTTCTTATGCAATGTCATCTCCCTGCTCTGTGCCATCTTCTGCAGTGTCATCTCCTTGCTGTGTTTCCCTTGTTGGTGCACCAAAACTTCACTTTTAGCCTCTTGGCTACAGCCTTAGTCCCCACTGGGGACTAGTTCTCTGTTGGTTATGTGGCATTATTCTCAATCTGGTTTCATTATCCACCACTCCATTGTATTACATCTGCACTGTAGGTCTCTACCACTGGACTCTATATCTGCAATGTATTGTTCATTTCACACTGCCTAGTTTTGTGTTTTGGGAGTCCCCAAGAGCTTGTTTTTCAGCTAAGCCCCACCTTATAGAGTTTCTTGGCTGGCCAGTTTGAGCATCACCAGCTGGTATTCTTAGCATTATTAGCTTTAGAGTGAGCTTTGGCACCACTTGTAGAATTTACCTATTGTTGTCTTTTCATATTTTCTTTAGAAAAACAGTGAATACAATTGGGGTTTAATATAAGTTTTAATTAAATAGTCTTATCTGGGTTTTGTTTTTTTGGTTTGTTAGCTTAATAGGACCAGTGAATTGTTTAGCATACAGGATGAATGGTGCTCACCATTCATGACCCTCTATTTAATTTTTCACTTTTATCTTCTTCATTCAGTATTTGGCCTTATATTTTATTTATTTCAAATTATAAGAACATGCACTGAAGGTGGAATTATTAATTTCCTCATGGATTTTGCTTCAGTACTCAGTATAGTGCATCATACTTTTCTCAGTGCTTCTGAGGCATGTGTTTGAATACATTTCCAACAAACTCCTCTGAGGTACAATGTTATGAATATTCCTGTTGTACTGAGAAGAAACTGAGATGTGCATGGTGCTGTTTAAACATCTTGGTACATCCTCATGAAGTCTGAGTGTCTGCATTGTTGTGTTTTGAATTAGTTTCTTGAACTGTCACATTTCAAACTTTTGAATGGTGCTTTTGAATTGGTGTTGTTTTTCTTCATAAGTTTCTGCTGCAGCTGAGGGTAGTGAGAAGAACAGGCAGCTGTACATGTTCTAAGGAGCAAATTGACTCTTCATTGTCAAGCAGAACACTTGTTACAGTTAAGAAAGACTAATTCTCAGCATTTGGAATCTTCCCTAGCTACCAGATAAGAAATCTGTTTTCAGCTGCCTCATCCAAAAGTTCCAAGCACAGAAGTTTTTAACATAGGCCAGGTAATGACCATTGTGGGTCCCTTCCAACTCAGGATATCCTGTGAACCTTGTGACAAATATAGAAGAGTTTGCAGTGTATCTAGACTATACATTTAGTAATAATTATTTTTCAGCTGGCTGATATTGACATGAAGGGGTGAAGCTGAGTCTCCTGGGACAGATTTCTTTGAGGACTACAGCTTACTTCTGTTCCCATCAGGTGGGAGAAGTAGTTCAGGTGTCTCTTGCAGGAGACTGACCACAGTAACATGGCTAATACCATTGCCAAAGCTCTCTAAGGAGCCCTGCTGTGCTGTTGAAAGTCACCAGCTAGAACAGCCTGATCTCTCTTACAAATCACAGGAACTCTTCACAGTGAGTTCACAAAATCAATTGACAGTGTGCTCTAGCTGTGGATGACTTTCTAGAGATTGGTTAGCTGTGAAGACTGCACTGTTAATTACCCATGGTGAAAAGTGAAATCAGCTTAAGTGATTTGCTTAGCAGCACCCAGGATCTTTTTGGAAGGTGCTAGAGTGGGATCTGATTTTCCAGAGAGCACAAAGTTACCGCAGCTGAGTGTAAATTCTTCCAGTTTCCCTTTATTCACTTTTGCTTTCTAATTGTTACAAAGGAACAGGAGCTCTAAAAACGGAAGCTTTTTTAATGATCTTTACTTATTTTTACAATGTACTTATCTTATGCTCCGAGAGAGGGCCCTTCAAAGAAAAATAGCCTGCAATCATAACAAAAGCTGCATTTGTTATTGTCCCTATCCTGCTGAAGTAGGTAGATGTTATCCTGAGTACTTGGTTTATTGCATCTCATTTTGCACAGTGTAAAAGTACAGTTTCTAAGGGAGTTACCAGCCAACCAGAAAAATCTCTTTATAAAAGAACCTGGACAAGCCAATGGATTTCTATACACTGAAAGTCTACTTATTTATTTCCTACATGAATAAAACTTGATGAAAGTGAAAATGTTTTAGATAATATCTATATTTTTAAATGATTGTAAGGTCTAGCCTTATATAAAATATGCTTGCGCTGCTTCAAAAAAGATGGTTATAGTTGCTCTCAGATGGGAAAGTGCAAGTTTTTAGCTTTGTGCAAATGGTATGTATAATTTTGGCATCTTCTGTTTCTTTAGTGTTCAAGCACCAAATACAAAGTTTCCAAAACATGTAGCAGGAAAATATGTTTAATCCACAGAACAAAAATTGCATAAACATGGCTGCTCTGAGAAATGCTTCATTTTCCTGCCGTATACTTTCTTTTTAGTGTGAGTTTCCCAGCACAGTGTTTGGGAATACCAAGTTCCCTCTATTGTGTTCAACACAGGAGGCATGACTAAGAAATTACCTATCTTCTATTAAGTGAAATTTGATTAACTAATGGAGGGAAATGAAGCAGAGATATTAAGTCTCTATAGCCCTACATCCTCCCTTATAATGGGATCCTTTTGAGGATCCTTTTAACCAGTGTTGTCTGTAATGTCTTCAGCTGGTGGATATCTCTAGAGAAAATTTTGTAGTAGTCTTGTAAAAGAGTTTTAAGAGTACAGCGTTCATTGCATAAGATCAATATAAGCTATTAATTGTGAAAAAATAATACTAATGAGTTGGAAGTACCTTTTTGGCACCCATTGGAAGCAGAAGAATTGCCTGTTAGCTTGTGAATAACTATTTCATTTTCTCTTAAGTTCCCCTGCTCGTGCTTATCCTGAGTTATCACTTGCCAGACTGTGTGGCCACGTGGGCAGCCAGGGAGCTCCCAACTGAGGGCCACTGTGCAGGCACAGAATGCTTCTTGTGCTTCTGTCTTGGACTGCCTGGCTTGGCAGCACATTGGGATCCTTCCCTAATGCAAGAGGGGAAAAAAAATCCTCAAACATTTTACCAAGGGCTATGGACTTTTGGTAGGGTAGGATCTTCGCAAGGGAAGAGCCGGCACTGATTTTACAGTTGGAGCCTTAGCTGCATTAGGTGCTGTAAAACTTTCTCTTGAGACTATCACCAGCTAAAGGGCACCAGAGCTGACACTGACTAAAAGGATACAGGTTGGCTGGAGAGGATACTTGGGTTTTGTTTATTTATTTATTGTGTGGATCTTTGTATACACCACATGTATCCCCCTTATCCCCCTGGGTATATACCTCCTCCTCCCCTCCCAAGATATATACTTATATTTTTATCTGGAATACGCCAAAGTCTTCCAGAAGTATATTACTAATGCAACTCCCTATCTTTCATATTTTGTTTACTCTTTTCTTATCTTCTTCGTGTAAGGAGAGATTTTTTTTTTTGTAGTAGGTTTCATTTTGACACAAGTCCTTTAGAAAACAAATATCCTGCTGTGTCTTTCAGGTAGGCTACATCAAAGAGGACACTTTGCATTTAAAAGGCAGTAAAGTTTGCAAAAGTTCTTAGTTCTTTTCAGATTTAATGCCAGAGATTTAAACCTGCCCCGGAGAAAGCTCAAAAAAGCAAAAGTTATTTAGTTTCATGGTAGAATATGCCTTTTTCACCTGGCAAATGTAAAATTAAAAAAAAATTTAAAAATCATACTTTAAAATATCAGCTTTTCCTTCCGGCTATTTATGGTGTTCCATATTCCTATCTAGTTATCACTAAGAACCCTTTCAGAGTTCACTTTTCAGAAAGTTGGGAAGATGTGAATGGCGGTCTGAAAAAAACTGAAAAATTACAAGTGAAACACACAGGACCCTTGCTAGGAAGCTTCACAGGTACCTGTGGGAGGCTCAGATCAATCCTTAAAAGAGGGAATCTTCTGTAAAGATTCATGTTACATAGATAGCTAAATCAAATCAGTTAATTTGATTTATGCAAAACATTTGTGGAGTTTGAGGCCTGTAAATTGACAGAGTTGAGGAAAAAAAAGAGACTAGAGAACTGATAAGCAGAAACCATATGCTTTAGTTTAAGAGTGTGGAGTTTTAATCTTGTAAATAAATTTAGATCCAACTGTAAAATTGGCCTGTGGACTGAAATTTTTTTTGGCTACAGTAGGTGTGAGGAGTCCACAAAAGACAAAATTAAACATATACTGAAGTCATATGCATGCACGAAAAGAGAGGCTACATTTTAATTTATAAAACACTAAGGAGTAGCTTGTGCACATTATCAGTATTGGATAAAGAGGAAGAAAGTAAAACTGAAAATTGTCTTTTGGACGACCTGGCCATTAAAATTATCCATCTCTTGTTTTTCTGCTGAAACCAGTAATTTAGTAGAATTGTTACAAAAAGGAAATGCATATTCCTGCATATTATTGTATGGTTGTATGGTTAGTGGTTTTTTTAATTGCAAGTGACTTCTTGTACTCCCTATATGTTTTATTCTAATAAGCAATGGCATGACTGTATTGCTCTGATGAATAGAAGACTTGCTCTGTTGGAAGATTGTAGTGACTGCTGCTAATATTTATCCACTCCCTGTATTTACAGCTTTGAGAAAAGTGAAGTGTCAGTGGGCATTCTCCATAGCCACTAGCATACTTTTGGTTTTCAGTTCCAGTTAATAAGGACATGCCTTCTTTTCTTTCTTCTTAGTTTGTAGGACAACTAAAAGATACCAGAGGTATTTTTTCCTGAAAATTAATTTTTGCAATTATTCCAAAAGAACATCACAAGCCTTCTGGATCAAACCTAGGATAACTTTGTTAGCAATACAGGTAGTACCTGGAAGGTACTAATTAAACTTTCCTATTCATAATTCATTCAGCAGATGAGCATGGTGGAAGATAATGATCTGAAAAAGCTCTTAACTCTATTTAACCTCCTTTACTACACAGGATATGGGTTTTTGTTCTGCAGCATTTAGCAGAGCATGTGCTCAGAATTAAACACATGTTTAGGTTCCTAGTTCAGTGAAAATTGGTTTCAGTATGGTTTTTAGGTATAATGGGAGGTTTAATGAGAGGCAGAATATGGTCAGTTCAGTCATATAATTGGGTTATAGCTCAGCGCTCTCAGTGGTCATTGCAAGTTCAGAGAGGTCTCTTTCACAGAGCTAGGAATTACCAATTTGTGCTTTCCATCTCTTTTCTAGTTTCTTTTAAACTAATGATCTGTGTTGGAGCATTAATGGCATTGTTAGTAAAGTATAATACAAAGAACTCTTGTCTTTTTTGGGAGCTACATAGATTCTGGGGGCTAATAGTGGAGGGCTGATTTTTTTTTTTTTCCTTCTAGCTGTTTCTGAGGAATGGATGCTGGTCTGTTCTCCCGTGGAAACCTCTAGAAGAATGTTCACTTAGGTATAATGCAGCTAAATACCAGGATATTAAGGATTGATATATAAACTCAAGGTAAGTGTGCTCAGTAATACTTCCTTTCCTAAATTTCTTTTTCTGTTCTTATTTTTCCCCCACATTGCCTCCAAATCTGTTTTTGCCAATTTCATATATTAGATTTTTATTTTCTTCTCTTTTCACTTGAATTCAGTTTAGGTTTGAGTTTCCCTATTCTTCCTTGTTTCCAAATGTATGTGTTTTGTTTATTTGTTTGTTTGCTTTTGAAAGAAAAGAATGCTGGAAGGTAATCAAAAGGGCATTTTCTTTGCCACCACTTCTGAATATGTACATGTCTCTGACAAGTAGGAAAGAAAACCTACAGAATGTCCATGGCATGTAAAATGTACCATAGAATGAATCATTTTCAGCAGCCTTGATGAAGTGGGAGATGTTCTGATTGGAACTGGAACCATCCACCTACTTCTGTTCATTACATTGACACTGCTCTGTTCTCTTCTCTGAACTCTGAGCGTTACTTATCCACCCACATGGTTAATCTACAGAAACCATTCTGAAAGGTTTGTTCCTTACCCCATAATCTTTTCTACTTTTTACCCTTTTTGTCATCAGCTAATTTAGACTTTTTTTTAAAATTAAGTAATATATGTTAAATGATATCCATATAGGGTTTGACTTGAAGCCGTAAAATTAAAAAAAATCATAATTAAGTAAATAAATATAGATATTGCAACAGGCATTTTATAAATAAAATATGGATTGTATATTGCTGTGAGAGATTATAATTAGGTTTTTAATCTCACATTTAACTTTTCACATATTTCACATTAATATTTCAATTATTGAAAAACTGTTTTCTTATTATATTTTATTATAAAATAATTTCATTCATTTTAGAAAAAAATAGTTATTATTCTTTAATCTTATTTTCTCTAGACTGTTTCTTTCCATTTGGTAAAGGCAATGATATGAAGTATTAACAATCTCAGAGCAGAAGAACATTAGATGTGCTTTTGAGAAACAAAAGTGTGAAATCTCCTGCACGTGACATGTTTTGTGTTGGCTTTTGGTGGGTCTCTCTTCTTCTTTGCCCTGTTCTCGCTTCATTTTTAAAACAACTTTCCACCTAAAAAGAATTGCAGTATATGAGATGTTCACACACTCTTACTTGCAACAAATCTGCTAGTTGAAGTTTTCACAGCTGCTGGGAATTACACGTGTTGCCCATCTCCCCTGCACTCTGCAGCTGAGCCTGCTCACCAGTTGTGCTTCTGTCCCTGCTTTCCATCTACAAAATGCTTCCAGTCCCCAGGGCCAGCTCATTCTACCTGGAGATGGTTCATCACAGCAGGCAGTCCAATGTATTTGAAACCAAATTCCTTACACCAAAAAACTTAGTAAAGCAAACCTGCCCTAGAAGTAAGTGAAGCAAATTATTCCTGAACTTCATGCTATGATGGTTGTGTTGCTTATATTTCTTATTTAGCAAATAGGGTGTTTCTGCATGTCACACATGAGCAGTTACTGATGAGGACACAGTCCCCAGCAAAAGGTGTGATGGAGGTTATAAGCCTCTGGCATAATTTAGTGATTGATAATTTGTGCATGCCTTGTGCAAAGGGCCCCTTTGACATTCCCTTTCCCAGGTGCCTCGACTGGTGGAAGTAATTTACTGAGACGGATGCAGATTTGTCAAAGCACTCTTTTACTTTTTCAGCCCTTTCATATAGTGTAAAAGGTTGAGAGAGTAGATTAATATACACTCTGTTTTCTGATTCAGTTTTTTCAGACAGAAAATGTACCCTGATGAGTTTGCCCCTGACGTCTAAATAAGCAGTTTGACAACAAAAGTTGTGGACAGCTAAGCACATCTGGAAGATAAGTGCAGAAATTATAAACCTGGTGCTATAACTGCATTCAAACTATCCTACATATGTGCCAAAGCCTTCGCTCTTCCCTTGCTCATGCTTTCATAATTCATGGCTGTAATTCATCTGGGGGTCGCTGGTGCTCTGTCAATGTTTAATTGTTCTAATTACTTAATTATCTGCTCTGGTGAAGTGGTAAAGCCTTGACATTTCACATTTTCCCTAGGAATATGCATCTGTGGGATTTATCAGTCTCTGTATTTGGTAAATACAGGGAAAAATAACTCAGTTAATCCAGTTTTTCAGTTGCAAAGTCTATGCTGGAATTGATTCCTTACACTGGACTACTGAGCCCCTTGTTTTCTCAGCCTGTAAATGTTTGTGAGAAGTTTCCTCTTTAAAATTAATCTACTTAGTTATGAATTTTCTGGTGGGAAGGCTAAAAAGGATGTGTCAAGTGATATTTTTGCAGGCTAATCCAGATAAATTGGAAGTCACTTTACACTGGGTTCCTGTGAATGGCAAGAGAGAAGCATGGCCTCATCAGGCAAGAAAGTTATCTTGTTTACTGATACTGATGTTCAGAGATCATAGTGGCAGCTGCTGAGTGACACTTCAGGAAGAACTGTAATAGAATATGTGGTTACAACATTGACATTAGAAAAAAATTACAAAAACCCCCCATTTTTCTGCAATAAGTAAGCTTTTTTTGTTGTTGTTGCAGAAGAAGAAGCTTCAGTCAAGTTAAACTTTTGTGCAGTAAATATTTCTGTAGTAAAGAAAAATGGAAGAGTTGAGGATCCTAAATGCCATTTACTGTTAAGAATTATGTCTTTAATGTATCCTTTGTTTTTCTTTAACTTCTCTGAGAGTGGGAAAGAAAATGTTCAATGCTTGCGTAAATGTTTTTTCATTGCTGGGTGATGCCTGCTATGATAAATGGAAGGTTCTAAAGAAAAATGCATTATGAGGTAGCTAGTCCTCCAGTTTTTGAAATAAAATTACTCCTGAAAGGCTAGAGAAGGCTTTGACTGTAGAAATGAAAAGACAGGTAGAATATAGTAAGTTCTACTAATAGCAGTTAAATAATGCCTGTGCTCTTAGTGTAATGGGACAAGTACTGCCAATTTTCTGTTTTCTTTCACTGGATGAAAAGGAAGAGGATAATTTTATTTAATCAGGTGGATTTATTTGGATGAATGCATGAAGGGAATGGGGTGCAAAAAGCACTGCTTTTTGAGAAGAAAGATCATGTACAAGCTCTGTTCAGCTCCCTGGAGAATCAGAGTAGGTGTAACTGCCAGGATTCATGGCACCAAGTCAATAAACTCCTGAGGATCAATGTCTCTCTCTCCCTCCTTCCCTCTTTATCTCCATATGTAAAGAGGCAGCATGCCCATTGTAAAAAAAATCACACACTTTTGCCTCATGTTAGTGCCCTGTGTCATTCAAAGAAAAGTCATTCTTGTACTAATGGTCACAGGAACAAAGCTGCCCTTTGTGAGACCTTAGTGTTGGAAGGTCTGCTGGTTGTTTGGACAAGAGAATTCAAATATCAGGAGAATAGGAAATGCCGGAGAAGAAGCTGGAAAACATTATATCTATCAGCCTTCATCAATATTGTTGTGATTTAGGCCCAAGGAGCATGTTTCTTGATGTCAGTATAATTTTCAAAGTCTCACTGAGCAAGTATGCTGTCTTGATAAAGCTCTTGGTCGGGATTGGCAAATGTGCACCTGAAGCTTATCTGAGGCATTGGCAGATTTGCTGAAAGTCACTTATCATCAGTCTATGCCACATTTTTTATAAGTTATTAAGGCTTTATGTATTGATACGTGAATTACCTTCTAAAGATAGTATTTACATATGAAAAGTCTATATTGAGATGTAGATATTGCTATTTCTATAATTTATTGCATTTAAACAAGTACCTTTAAAAAAATTGCTGTTCTACAGTTATGTTCCTGCTGTAAATCTGGTATTTGTTGGGAGACACAAAGAGGATAAAGACATACTTTTGGTATTTTTACCTCTAGACTGGTGAACCTGGAAGTGCTTTTAAGTTCCCTGATAGATCAGGGCAAGTTTTACTGGATGCCAGTCCTCATCTTCTCTGAGCTTTTATTTTTTGTGGATTGTTTTATTTTTTGTGATGGTTCATGTGCTTCCTTCCCAGCGCTTTTTCTCCTAAACTGGTTGGGGAAGGGGCTGCTGAAATTAGGTTTCTAGAGGAGACCCCTTTGGGAAGTTCCCTCCCAAATCTGTCCCAAGCCAGGACACATACATAGCTGGAGTTTGTGGTTTTGTGACACAGTCAGGACAATGAGACTCTTTGTGACTTGTGAAGGTGGTGGTCTTACATTACTGCCCTCCTACTACCAGCCACTCTGCAAATATTCAGATTCTTGTCTGATCCCATATGAAGTCAATTACAGGAAGTTACCTCAGCAAAAAACTGTTCAAGTTCTCTTGCAGTTATTCTTTCTTCTGGTTCATCGTGTGAAATTGGCTTATCCTTGGAATCTGTTTGAAACTAGCCCACCAAGAAGAAAAAAAAAAATGCAGGGAAACGCAGTGAGCTCCATTTCTACATTGATTTTGTGGCAAGATATGTAAAGGAAAATATTATAATAATGATAACAATAATAATGATAATAATAATGAAGTTATTTGGTACTGTTTCATATTTTTAAAACAACAAAAAGAAAATTTGTAGAATTTTTTATTTTTGTGCGTTTTTGTGCTTGCTCTTTGAAGTGAAACCTATTTTAGAATATCTTTTTAAATAACCTAGAAGGAAACTGGAGATCAGAAAATTTGTCTTTGAGAGTGTAGTAGGCTATGTACAAGTTTAGAAGGCTTTTTTAGAAGGAGCATTGCTAAAGGCACCTTTTCCTTTGACCTGCCTTAATTCAGTCTTCTCATTTGACTGTCTGGAAATGGTTTGTAAGGATGCAGAGTTATTGGTTCTTTCTGATGCTGTGCTGCTGTAGGCGAAGTGCATAATGCAAACACGTGTATCTGCATCTGATGGAGCAGTGGCATTAATGGTATCAACAGCAGCACTGTGTTCTCTGCTTCATTCCCTTCTGCCAGGTGTGGAAGAGGAGGAGGAGGAGGAGAAGACAGTCTGTCACAGGCGGGTTTCGGCAAGAGAAGACACTGTGAGGAGAAGTGGTGGGGCTTCCTACACAGCCTGCTCTGGTTTCTCTCGGTGCCGACTCCCACACTGCCTGATGTGCTTCTATTAGGAGCTGTCTCCTCATTTCCAGTATCTGTCTAATTCCTTAGAGGACCCTCTTGAGATGCATGGGTCATGCAGAAGCAAAATTTAGAAACACTCTAAAAACAGGATGAGTGAAGGATCCTCCTCGCATACTGTATAGCAGGTAAACTCAAACTGTGGCATAGCAAATCACTTTTTGTTTTCAAATAATCAGAAACACTTTTCTCTGGGCCCAGTAATACTATACATTCTTAGAGGATCCACAGAAGTATTTTTTTTTAAATATAAAGTCCATGATCCCTACTTAGTATCACAGTTTAATAGACTCCATCTTCTCCCTTGCCCCAGCTTTAATTTGTGCTTACCTTAAAAATAATTCCCAGAATTTTCTTGCCATTTTTTTTCCTCATAAACTAACAAAATATAAGATGTTACATGATAACAGGATTAACTTTAGAAAAAATATTAAATTTTTTTTTATTTATGGGGGATGTAGAAATTATTGCCAATGGGTATAATATATTTTCTGTTGGGCTAAGTGCAGTAATACTGAATTTCACTGTTGGTTAAAAGTCCATTTTATGCATCTCTATGATACTCTTATTTATAAATTGACAGGAGTCAATTTAAAATTTTGGATATTTTTGTGATTTAAGAAATTGTCTTTTTTTAGAAGTTATGAAATGTTCAGCCTTCACTTGCATGCCTCAGCAAGGCCAATGCAGCAAATGTGTCAAAGGAAAATCCTGCTTTAGGGTAGCCCTTATATGTGCCTTCTCTCTCTGCTTTTTTCTCTCCCCAGTCTCTTGTAAATGCTCTCACATGTATGTACTGGAAATGGATTTACTTTCTAAAAAGATGAAGAAAAACAAACTGAAGCCCAAAATGAGTAGTATGCTTTTATACTACTGCTTTTTACTTCTATAATTTAAAATTCCATAATATTTGAATTAATACTGTGAGACCAACTGGTGGAAGAAAAAAAAAGTAGTGTAATTAGAAGATGGGGTTTAAGGAGACACCAAAAAGACCTTAAGCATAGTCTGCACTGGCCTTTGCAGCTAGCAGTGCTGTCACTTATGTTGTGATAGTGAATTTCGTAGCAGTGCTTGGTTTTATTATGTATGTAGTTGGGGCTTAGTAGACTAGAAGGAAATGATTGCAATGATCAGGCTGTTTTTGTTATGAGTTTCCCTGCTTTCCTTTGACATGCCTTGTTATTGTTGCCTATTTTTTTTTTTAAAAGGACAGTAATTTTGTTAGTTTTTATCCAAATCAATCATCTTTCCAGTTCCTTTGAGTATGAAAGCAAAATGTTGGATTTTCATCAGAAATGCAAACAAATCTTGGAGAAAGCAAACACTTTGGAACAAAGCCTAATTATTATAGCTTCATCTTGCAAAGAAAAGATGTGGCTTAAACTCTTCTTTCAATGATGGCACAGAATCTGCATTCTGAGCAAATGCTTAGATTTCTGGACTTTTGGGGAAGAAGTCTCCTCTTTATTTTGGTTTTATGGTTAAAGTGACTGATGCCAGTTTTGAAACACAGAGCTGTTGAGCCCACCCTTACAATCAGAGTTCTAGAATAGCTTTGGGCTGGAAGGGATCTTTTTAAAATGCGTGTGCAGATAGGGAATTTTGCAATGTTGTCATGCAGTTTATGTATTCCTCAGGAATTCTGTTCCTCCCAGGAAAAGAAAAAGCATCCAAAGATCTCTTAGACACATGGGACGAATGTTATTTTCTCAGATCATACAGCCAAAAATGATTTGGCTTAATTTTAGGTACTTTGAGTGGTTTTCTTAAGTGCTGATATGGTAATTTATAATTTGTAGCTAGAAATCAGTTCCTGATGAGAAAGCATGAAAAAATTGTTAGAAGGCAGTGTTTTTCTGGTACTCTGCTTCTGGTACTCAATCAGACTAATTAAATAAATTCAGCTTTGCAGCTTCTGATAATGTTTAAAAGGAATTAATTTGCTTCTCTCCAATTTGTTTTGAAGTTATGTTGTCACCACTGATGACTTCTTGCATTGGTTTCAGTTATAGAACTTAATATTTAGCTAAGATCTTGAACATGTGGTGAAGATCTTAATGAATAATTACACTATTCTACCCAGCTTTTAAAATGATGTATTTGTTTTGAGAATCATTCATTTTCTTTGGAAAGAAAAGCAAAGCAAATTCTTGCTTTTCCTTTAACTTGATGTCCTTTTCTGTTCCATTTTAATGGATTACCTCTGCTATATTTCTTTAACTGACCCAAATGAAAGATCGTTATATGGTATTGAAGGCAAGGAGGAAGGTGTGAGAGGGAATTAAAAGATTATTAGCATACTGCAAGTCGCTGGAACTGAAGATACTTTGCAACCATTTCCTTGATTGTCCCTTTGGGAGAGAATCATATCTGTTTACCTAGCATGTTGTTAGCTCAGACCTCTCAGGATTTAGAGGATATTGAAAACAGCAATGTGTGGAGGCCAGATATATGCTAGAAGGATAAGGGTGCCTGTGTTTTGCCATGGGAAGTGGAATTATATCTCAATCCTGTGCACAACAAGCTATTTATCATGCTCAGAAAACAGCAGTAGGCAACAAACTTGAAACCTTTGCAGCTAGGAGACTGTTTATATATCTCAAACCCTTTTTTCTTGTGAAGAAAGGATTCTCACCTTCATGGCATGTTCCATTGCAGTTAACTGTGGAGTGCTGCAGTGATTTCTTATTTTAACTTGTTGCATTTTATCTAAGGGTAACTGTTGTATATTAATTTGATGTGTCAAATTATACAATACAGGTCTGAACTCATAAGTTTCTCTTTCCTTTAGGCTGTATAAGATGATTTCACATTTGTTATTAAATTGCTGGTCTTTTTAGGGAAAAAACATCTAGCCTTATTGGGGATCCAGCGATTTCTTTTTTAAAGACTTCAAAATAGGTTGGCTAAATGGAATGTGAATGGGAGACAGGGCTTCTGGAGGAAGATAGTGGACTCCATTCTTAATCTGAGTGAAGACATTCTGATTTTTAATACCTGTGAAGAAGCTCTGACCTAAGGTAAGTCTCTCAGACAAAGATGTTTAGAGGTAATGTTTCTATGGGGATATCTGGGCTCTTGAAGAAGATCCCAGGCTAGACATGCACTAGTTCAGTCTAGTCTGATAGAATTCAAACTTCTGGGTAACAGGCTCAAATCCAGTGTATGATGGTGTATGATGCCACAATATGTTCAAGGCTGCAAAAAAAGCCCAGATACTACAACACTTAAAACAATGTTGCCAATATGTTTAAAGACAAAGTATTTTATTCCACTGGAAAATTTGATCCTAAATAAAATAATAATAGCAATAATAATAATAATCATTATTACTAATATTAATCTTTGTTAAAGATGTAGAAGATGGCATGAAATAAGTAATAAATTCACTTTCTATACAAGCTGAAAATTGTTTCCATTACATTATGCATTTTGTGCTACAAAGGAACTAGCTTTGTGCATGTAAAGGTTTTAGCTATTTTTAGTAGTAGTAGACATTCAGTACAACACAATTATTGCATGTTTTTTATTAAAAATTTTCCTGCTGAGACTCTAGTTACATGTCCATTATTAGGATTAAATTTTATTGTCTCAATCCCCCCAACTGGTTATAGCTGTGCTAATAGAGAATCATCTTCTAACAACTGGTAGCTCTGTTGAAAGTGAGTAGAAGAAAGGGTGATGGATCCATTTTTCTCCTGATACTTCTCTTGGCCAACCCAAGAGACAGGAAGACTTAGTAGACAATACAAAATACAATTCTTTCATGTACATAAAATTCCCTTTGGTTTTGATTCGTCCTTTGTTATTCTCTTTGTCACTCTTTTAGTCATTGATTTTTTTATAATAGGGATTTCATCAAAACTCCTAATGTTTTTCTTGAAGATGATTATTTCCAATACTATGTAATAATTTTGTGAACAGTTTAAATTTCTGTGTCTGTGTGTGGGTATGGTTTTATGGTTTTTTGTGGGGTTTTTTCTCTCTTTTTTTTTTTAAATGGTGTGCTTTGTACTCCAGTAGCTTCATTCTTTCCATATTACTTAACTTTTGACAACTGCAGAAATGACATTCCAAGAATGAAGGGAAAAGGAAAGCTAGCTGGATTTTGACAAGAATGGACCAACCAATAGCAAAAATAATTTACTTTCTTTTGACATAAATGTGTCAATTTTTGAAAAGTATTTGAAGGCTGCCAAAGCTAGACTGATATTAAAAGCTTTACATTAACCTGAATTTCACAGAGAATTGAAGTGAACTTTTATTTTAGGCTTGCCCAAACAGTATTTTCATTCTAGCTCTTATCTTAATGAAAGATTTTACACTATTTTTACAGTTGGTTGTAATTTTTCATTTGAAAACAGTTTTCTGTTCAATCTAAGATGTTTCCCAGTGGTAGTTAATTTTTTTTTAACCTTTCCTCTTCCATTTCCTTCCTGGGGAATTTTTCACAAGCAGCAAGAAATTATCAAAGGCACGTTTTCACATCAAAGTTTGATAAATTTGCTGTAATAAGAATAATTCCTTTTTAGCTCTGCTTTTGAAATCTATGACTGAAAAAACAGACTTCTTAGCTCTTCCAAATGTGGTTCATAAATGCATTGGGAAGTTTAAGATCTGTGGTGTGTTTAGCATGTTTTCTGCTTTCACCTAAATTGTTTGGAGAGAGAATGCTGCTGTGGATTCTCCACAGAAATATTTATACAGATATTTCACTGTCTAAAATCCTTCAACTGCGTATTTCTCCATATTCCTTCCTGCTGTGTTGAGCTGTAATTTCACATATAATTATAAAGGATGTAAATTAGATTCATCATGGGCTAAATTATATTTTATTTACTTGAACTAATGTAAATATAATGATTTTTAAATACATAGAAGGCTGCAAGATATTTTGGAATATATCTGCAATGCATATGTTAACATAGAGTCAGTACACATACATAAACAATTCTAAAATAAATTCAGATTTTAAAATCCCACTAACATTTCTAAGATTTATATTACAATGCTGAAGCCTTCTGATTGTTTTAAGGAGATTTCAGTTTGATCAAGTTCCAAAAAGGTAGTTCTGCCATTTTTGCCACTTTGCTTCTTCATAAGATTGCATAGAATTAGATCAAGAAATACAATAATCAGTTTTATCAGAATAGAAAGAAATGTTAGATTTTAGTGAGTTGTGTTATTTTCCTTCATTTTTAAACTGTGTAAGCTACAGAGAGAAGAAAAGCAGAGGTGAGTCAGTGTGAATTTCGTATTTGTCAACACCCAGAGAGGTTTAAAGTGATGCTGAATCTACGGCCTTATCGTTGAATGCTTTTTGCTGCTGTTGTGCTTTAACCCCAGCCCTTCACCGAGCCCTACACAGCTGTTCCCTCACTCACTCCCCCAGCAGCAGGACCAAGGAGAGAATCAGAAGGGTAAAAGCTGGAAAACCTGTGGGTTGAGATAAAGACAATTTAATTGGTAAAGTAAAAGCACACATACAAAACAAAACAAGGAATTCATTCACTGCTGCCCATGAGCAAGCTGGTGTTCAACCATCTCCAGGAGAGCACAGCCCCATCAAGTGTAATGGTGACTTGGGAAAACAAATGCCATCACTCCAAATGTCACTTCCCTTTGTTCCTTCTTCCCCACTTTATACACTGACATGATGCCATGTGGTCTGGAATATCCCTTTGGTTATTTTGGGTCACCTGGCCTGGCTTTGTCTCCTCCCAACCTCCCATGCACTCCCAACTTCCCTGACAGTGTGGCAGTACAAAAATCCAGAACAGGGCTTGGCTCTCTGTAAGCCCTGCTCGGAAACAACAAAAATATCTCTACATTATTACTATTGTGTTCAGCACAAACTCAAAAAATACAGCCCCATATTAGCCACTGGGGAGAAGATTACGTCTACTCCTGCCAAAAACAGCATAACAACATATGTTATTGTATTCTGGAAGTGTGTTTTTATTTGATTGCTTATGCTGGAATCATGATGCAATAGGGAATGTACCTTCATTACCCTGAATAGTTATGTTTCTTGAAAAATATAGCTGTATATAGATTGTATCAACAGAGAGATTATTGGAGACTGATTTAGAGTGATATGGGTAATGATGATGTAATCGTCTATGGTAAATGAATACAGATGTTTCCTACTGTTTTTGAACGGAATTTTTTTCTCTTTGTTTGTTTGGGTTTTGGGTATTTTTGTTGTTGTTTTTGTTGTTGTTCATATAATGCTATTTTTCTGAGGTGTCCTACCATTTGCTGAAAGACTGCCAAGAATCCATGCAGTCATGACAGACCATCACCACCAGAAGTATGAAGTGCTGGCAGTATCCATGAGTAGTGAGTGGAAATCTTGGAAATCTCTTGATATGACTGCCCAGCATGTTTGATTACCTTTTACACTGACACTCCACAGTCAACTTCAGCTCTTTATTTTTGGTTTTTTGTGATTTTTTTTGTTTGTTTGTTTGTTTTTTTTTTCCCCACTTTATAAGCAGTAGTTTATACTAAAATTCCCCCTCAAATAAATGCCCCGAAAGCCTCTGGAGAAAATTCCAGTCTCTCCTGAAGCAGAACCACACTCCTGACATGTTGTAAGGCCAAGAGGCCGGTTAGGAGCTCTCCACAGGCAGGCACCATGGCTGGTGCACAGGCTGCTCTACCAGCTGTCGAGTTACAGTTCTAACTTCCAAATTTAAGGCACTGTGTCCCTACTTGCAGCCCTTTTTTCAACACTTCATTCTCTTGGGAGAGGTTTTCCAGCTTTCTCAAAATGGCATGATCACTGCACCTTGACAGCTGCTCCTTTAACAACTGCTATGCGTCTGACCACCGACCTTCTGGCTTCCTGTGCATCTGTTGTTGGTCAAAAAGATCAATCTAAGCATGTGGAGGACCTTACTGGATGTACTTTATCTGGCACTAATTAGCTCCTTCCAGTACAACTAATCAAATACACGCACATACACAGGTCTTCTGTTACTACTAATTTTAATTAACATTTTTATGAGTGATAGGCAAAGGAATTTCTGTTATTAATTAGTGGAAGAGCATCTCTTGTGAATGCTGTTATGTGTCTGGCAAAAGAAAGGAAATTGTAAAAAGAGGGAGGGACATTCATTAATAAAATCGAGGTAAACAGTGCATCAAGACACCAAATCAAGCTTTTTTCAAGTTTAATCTTTGATGAATTTACCTTATATACAGAAAAATATCCTTCTGATTATGGACTATGTGCAATAGTAAAATATATTTATTTCTTTATGATGAATACATAGGTGAAGAAAAACTCTTTTCATAAAAATGGACCTGAAATCACAGTGGCTAAGCTGAATGGACAATGCATTGTGGAGTTCTGGTGGGGAAGACCATCTCCAAACTGTTCCCTTTTTCTCAGCTTTTAACTGCTGCCTTCTTCTTTCTTTTGGCATTAAAAAAAAATGAAGCTGGTACATCAGGATGTCTCACTATGTTTTATATTAGGAGCAGAGCAGGAAGGTGTGATAAGAACCAAATACTGTTCTTTAGATTTCTTAAATTGCCCTCAACAGTCTGTGACATTTTCTGTGACTATCAATTGCAATGTGCAGTAGCATATCAAAGGGCACATGGTGCCTTGAGTAATTTACTTGTGTTTCTGTGCTGTGAAATCTATATTCAGAATATTGTCTTATCCCTAGGGAAAAAGGGGAGAGGATGGAAGGAGGGAAGCCCTGCAAGGAAATCTTAGTACCTCTACTTGCAGTTCCCTTGAGGTTTTCTGTTTTGTTGGTTTGGATTTTCAATGAAATAATCTGCCCTTGATCCTAAGACTATATGAATGGACTTCACAAGTCATAATTTGTATACATAGCCTACTGTCTATTTGAATCCCTTATTTAATCTTTTATCCAGCTTCTTTTTTTTTTAGTTTTAAATCTCTCAGTGTAAATGTAAGGATTTGAGCTTTAATATAATAGTGCTCGTATGCTTAGTTTGTTTCTTTCCAGTTTTAACAATCTTGAAGACTTTCCTCTGTGCTTCTGACTAATTCTCATAGGAAAAGATTAAATATTCAGAGAAAGATGTAGAAAATATGTCCATGTGTGGGCTTTTTTGTTTGTTTGTCTGTTTTTTCCCCATGGGATTGATTTTTATTGAGAAATAATCCTTCTGTTTTTCTTCCATATATATCAGGGCTTACCTCTAATCTTAGAATCCAAAGCCTCTAAAATTGCTTTAGATTTATTTTTTAATTTTCTTTTGCAGATTGGCATGGATTTCTAACATCTGATTCAATATTACTTACACTGTAGTTTTAACCTTAAACATCAGAGAAAAATGAGTTGTGTTCAGAGTAAAATTTATTCCTAAAAAAAAAAAAATTATTGACATTACTTTCATCCTCTGAATTGTTTCCTTTGACCTTTTTCATAAATTTTGTTAATATTGCTGGGTAATATGGAAGGAAGGAGAAGCTGTATTAGGTGAAAAGGTAGATAACCAATATTTTTGTAATGTTTAATTTGTACTGTATTTATGTGGAAATGAGCCTAGTTAAAACCACAGAATTTTAATGGATACAAGTTAAGAAGGGAACTTAGAATGATATCCAAGTTTGTGATCCTAAGATCTATAGCAGCAGCCATGAGCATAGATTTCCTGTTGTCTTAGATGCAGTAAACTGATTTTACTCCCTTGCATTTTCCTTCCTCATTCTGTCTCAGCCAAAAAACAGAAACATCTTTCTGCTTCTCATCCAGAATGTGCACTAACTCACCTGTTCAAACTAAAGAATTTTCTCTTGTTCCCACTTTTGTGGGTTATTTCCCTTCCCTCTCATGAAATACATGAATATCCCTGAGTATCAGCCTAGAGCCAGAGTTTGCATAACATAATTTTTTACAACTTGTGGGCAGAGCTGCAGCAACCCTGTACCCAGTGCTGTCCAGGTGTGTTGTGTCCCTTATTGAGCATGGCAATGCATTGTCGACGCGCCTTTGGAAAGGCTTTCCAACATAAAGGAGTCTATGACTCTATGAAATAGCACTAAACTTCACTGAATGTGCCACTGCATGTTTTTGATAACTTTTTCTTTAATATAGCCATTTACAATTATGAGTTAAATCATATCTGCTTGGTATTTACTGAGAATAACTCCTTTTTTTTTTTGTTTGGTTTTGGAGTTTTTTGACAGGTTAATTTAGAGAGATGGTGCCAGTGATGTTAAATGCCAGTCACCAGAACAACTGGTTATATCCTGAATGTCCCTAACTTCAAACACAAGGAAGCCTATTAAGAAAAGCACTGAAGAAAAGGAAAGCTTTGAATCTTTAGTTCAGCTTGATCTTAGTAAACTTTGTAAAAAAATCTCAGAAGTTTCTTCACCTCTTCAAGAAGCTTCTAAGAAATCTCAAACTTTTCTTGGTTTCTGGAATGACTTTGCAAAACTGATATTTCTTCTTGAAATCTAAGCTGCTGTATGCTTCCCCAGCATCATGAAAGAGCAAGACAAGCAAACAAAAATATGTAAAACTTAATGTCCCACTTTGTGTTGTTTCCTAAGTCAGTACAGAAATTAGCTACTTCTTTGAATGGCTATAAAGCTGGGAAAAAAAAATCAAATAGGATATTTGATAGGATATTACACATAGGATATTACACTGAGTAATCTTAGAGTAACAATTATAAAAAGTCATTAAGTTTTTGGAGGATTGTCTCCTCCATTCTGTCTATATTCTTGTTACATTCATCTCAGTGTTTTCAAAACCTTTGTATAATGATGTAGATTTTACCTCTAGGAGAGATTATAGAGATAATCTAATCAATAACGTGATCAATATGCTGTGCTTCCTTTGTAAGAAGGAAGAGACAACCAACTTGTCTAGTTAAAGCCAGTGGCCAGGGTTAGCCAACATCAATTTCTGACTTGTTTTTATTAGGGATTTCTCTGCTAATTAGAGGGAAGGGAAGAAAAAAGTTGAAAAATCCTTTTCCCTGTCTTTGAAAAATGTTCTTTATGGATCTTTGTGCTGGGATTTTTTCCATTAGGTCAAATCAATTCTTATATTTATTTAAAAAACAATAAAATCTCTGTTAATTCTGATTTTCTTCACATACAGTTTCTGATATGTAAACAGCCTCTGCAATTTCTTGCCAAGATTTCCTTACCTATCTTTAGTGATATGCCAGAGAGAGCTAAAAGTGCTTCCCTTGAAAACCTGGGATCAATAGGTGGTTCAGAGCTGATTAGGTGAGTCTGCCAGCCTGATAAATTCCCTTATGAAATTTGTCTTGCAGAAAAATACAGAAGTGCTAATGATGGGAAAGATATGTTACTGGCTTTGGCTGCAAACAAGTGATAGAAGCCTCTTGTGTAGGTTTCATGCTTTCTTAGCAGTTTGTTACCTGCGTTTTGGCAAATAGCTTCAATCCTCTCTAGCTCTTCTTGCCAGCCCTTCTTCTGGCTCGTGTAGTCAAACCTGTGAGCTCAGACAGGGCTGCTCTCTCTCCCCTCTAATTGTTCTGCTTTGAAACCATCTGTCTAATGAATTATTGTAGTGCTTTTGTACCATGAAGAAAATAAGGGTGAAGCTGTTAACTTGCTATCCTTGCATGTTGTCCAATAACTTCCTCAGGATAGGTCTAGCCCTTGCCGAATGGATTTTTCTCACCTTGTCACACATGCTATTACTGTTGTTTTGCTTAGGTTGAACAGATGCTGTGTCTACATGTTTATATCATGTGCAGCTTTCAAAATTACTCACTGTCTTTCAGATCACTAAATTAGTATCTCTTCTATTCAGCTTTTTAATGTCTGCCACTCTGCAAACAGCTTTTTTCTCTAGCTAGTGATAATTAGATACCCAGTTAATGTGCTCTGTGTATTTACTCATTATTAGGGCTTAATCCCAAAGTGACAATATTGTCTCTGCTGATAAGCAAGATGAAATCCCCTTACATATTCTACTCCATTAACTTCTCTTAATCATTTTTAAGCAACAAAAATATTGTTCTGAAGATTTCTGAGTGTGATTCCCACAAAATGTACCATTCCTTGCTCTCATTCTCCCTTTAAAAGGAGACAATGTTAACTTTCTTTTGCAGTCTTAGGCATGGCTGATTTGTCCACTCCATATCCAGTTTATACTGTGGGATGCTATCTGGAAAGTTTCCAGTTTCCTTGGTCAACCACAGGGTATGTGTGTGCCAGAGCAGTGAGAATGAATGTGCTGCTGGTCCCCAGAGACACTGTAGCACCATCTGTGAAGAAATGTTATGGAAGAGGCTAATTTAAGTTCTGCTTTGGTTGGATGGACAAGAAAAAGTACCTGCCAATATTTGTAAAGGTACAGAAGATCAAAGTCATAGAGCAGACTTCTGGAAATTCTTTAGAAGCAAAGGTAAGAATTTAGATTAATTTCATGTTGGAGAAAGTACACAAGGAGTTCTGGAAATTTAAAATAACACAACTTTACCATTAACCAGCATGTGAATACAGGAGATCACAATCACAGAATCTGTATGGTGGGAAAAGACCATCAAGTCCAATCTTTAGATGATCACCATGTTATTAACCAGAGAATAGCACTGGGCGCCACATCCACTTGTTTCTTGAACACCTCCAGAGATTGTGTCTCCACCACCTCTATGGGCAGCTATTCCAAAGTTTAACAAACCTTTACACCTTTATTTGCATCTGCAGTTATCACTTTTAAATGTTTATCCATTCATCCATCCATCCATCCATCCATCCATCCATCCATCCATCCATCCGTAAATGTGCCAAGATACTGGTATTTTGTATTAGCTCCAGTTTTCTGGAGTTTATAAAAGCACTTCAAGACATTTCAGTGTTAAATATTAGGATTTTTGAGTAGGCTTCACAAAGGAAGATTTATATGGATATTATCTAAATTATTTTCATGACTTTGTAAAATTTACACTTTAAATACATAATACTGCACATCACTGGGCTGCTAATAGGCTTGTTTCTTTCAAATCTTGATTCCAATTTATTTTTAGCTACATACAGTTTTTGTGGTTTAGTGTTCTTTTGCATCTAAATAGAATTTTTCTAAAAATGTCAGAGAGTAAAATTTCAAAGAAATGAAATTTAAATTGTATTCAAATATTAAAATCAAAATAAAAAAGTTAAAGCTGAAAGTATGCCACCTGGCAATTCTATTCAAAATTTACTACGCAGGTTTTCAGATGTGCTATACAGGTTTTCAGAACTTTGAGAAATAAGTGCTTATTAGTTCTTTGAGTCCTTTATATGTGAAAGTTTTCAGAACATTCATTCATTTGCTCTCTAAATCATGCCAGTTTTCTTTCTGTAAACAAAGTCTTATGGTAAGATGCTTGGCTTCTCTTTATGATAGCACTGCATATCCTGAATTTTGTTCAATTCTGTGATAAAAGGTACTATGAAGTAATAATATGAAGTGATGATTTTTGGAACTCTGGACAAAAGTGCTTAGTTTGGAAATATCTTTACTGTCATAAAATGCTGTGAGATGCATGCACTCACATTTTCACTTTTGAAATAGAGTTTATCAAAAATGTTGCTCCATACAGGGAATGCTTTGTGTGAGTGTCTTTTCACTATAAAGCTTACAAAAGTCTTATCAGCTGCTGTAAATGCAGAGTTGTTTTCTTTCTTTGTTTTTAGTTATCAATACCAAATATACCAAGAACTTCTGTGTGAAAACTTTAGTGTTGTTTATAGTGAAAACAAGGCAATTTTCTACCCAAACCACCTCAAGATTAACTAACTGATGTGTCATTACCTGCGTGATGGTTTTCTGTAAGGTCATCTTCCTCTTTTCATATTTTAACTAAATACTGAGAGGGAGTACAAGCAGAATTGTCTCATTAAAATATGTTTTTTGTAGCTATGAAAAGCATAATAATTTTTAAACCTTGAATCATGAGTGTTAAATCACTTCAGAGGCTTGTAGAATATCATCCATCTGAAAGGAACAATTAATGTGAAGAGATTCACAATTATGGAGTATCAGGGTTTAATGAATTTACTAGACATTTCCTTTAAATGCTCTTAAGGTGTTTAAGAAGGTTCATGACACCAAAAAACTTGATAGAAAGGAAAACTTGATAATTTGAGGTAGCTGCAAATTAACCATCAAAGTAATTTTAATTTTTTTTTATGAATGTACTGAGTTAAGTCAAAAGGCATATTAAGATTTTTCTTTATCCAATAATCAAATTTGAGCTTGTCTCTGGTGCTGTCAGGAAAAAAAAAATTAATAGATTTTTGCTATAGCAACACTTTCTCTTAATTTCACACTTCATTTTAAGCCAGCACAGAATCCTCAGCATTTCTTCTAAGAGGTGACTGCACAGGACAGGGAGAAGATAAAAGTAGTGAAGGATAGCAAAGTCTTCTCTACACTGTATGGGGAATTTTCAGATAGGTTTTCCTAGGCAGAATTGCTGTTTTCAAGTTGGACCATTGAGCATTAGAGCATTTTAGATTTGAGTTTGTATTGTATAAGATAGGAAATATTACGTCATGGTTTGGGCCTGGTACAGAGCCAGTCCCCCCATGAGTATACCCTCACCCTGGTGTCTGCTGTGAGATGTGACCAGGAATAAGCAAAGCAGGCTCCAGCTTAGAAATAAAGAAAATTTTATTACCTAAACTACAAGAAAAGAAGGAAAAAAACTATAAGGGAAAAAATTAAAAACCTTACAAAAAACACTTTCCTCCTCCCCACCACCAAAATTTCCCAATCCAATACATTCCCCCAAATCACCAAATGCCCAGTCTGGCACCACCCTTTAGAATACTCAAACTTCAGTCCCTGAAGAGGAGATGAGTCCTTCTTGCACCATAGGCTTCCCCTGGAAACACGCTGAAACCTCGTGTGCTTCCATGTCACTCGGCACCGCCCGGAAAGTCCTTTTGCCTTTTTGTGACATCTTCCTTCCATGCCCAGTGCTCTCACCACTGTGCATGGACCAGAGCTGCTTTTAGGGTTGTCTTTTAAGGATGCCTTGTCTCACTCCAAAAAGGCACAGTCTCTGCTTTGGGACATCTGTCCCCCCCATTTTTTTCCACCCCCTGGGGCCAAGGGGTCCCCACAATGAACCCTCCTGGTTCTGAGGCACTGCCTCCCCCTAAGTGCAGTCGCTGTGTCACAGGAATAAAACTGAGTCTATGGCTACACAAGAAAAGTCCAGCCAAAAGGCCATTCCAATCATCTCTCTCCCCACTCAGCCAGTCTTCTCCACGTCCTTTGGGCCTAGTTCTTGTTTATCTCATTTCCTATCTTTCTTCTTATTCAGCTCTGAGGAGGATCAGCATTTTTGCAAGGTCCCAATCATGTAAGAAAAAGGGTTAAAAATTTCAGTCTCTGTCTGTCCCAGAGCTCCGGCACTCCCACACTCACTGCTGCTCCGGCCGGCACCTCCTCACTGCACTCCCCCCCTTCCTTCTCCTCCTGGGCCGGCTGCTATCACATTTGTTGTTGCCGGCTCTCCCTCTCTCTCTCCTGGGAGGGGGATGGCTGCCTGATGTCTCTTGTGGCTTCTCTACTCTTCTATCTTCACGGACTTCTTCACTCTTATCTCAGTCCAGGCCCAGGCCTCCCACATGGCTGCCCCTCCCCTCCTGCCCAGCAGCAGTAGCTGAACCGGGGAGGGCGATCTGACCTCCTTCCCTCGAAGTCCCAAGAGAGCCTCCCAGCGCCGAAGCTCTGCTTTTAACCCCTGTGTGTTCTCAGAGGTGTGTCCAAACACCACTGGCCACATTTGGTGCCAATATCAAAATCCGAGCACCCATTGGTTTGACCACAGCATCCCAGAATTCCCACTTCTTCCTGGTCAAACCACCACATATTAGAATTGATTTGACATCAATTATTCCTTTGTCTGATATAGATATACACTTTGTGGATGAAAGAATGAAGCAATAGAAGCTTGTAATGTAGGCCATGAAATTTACTGAGAAGTTGTTATACCCAGGAGAATGTTGCTTATGGCAGGTTTCTTCTGCCTAAAAGTTCGAGTTCATCAGTTTGACCCATTTTCTTAAAATATTTTTTCAACTCAAGGTGAAAAAAAGCTAATTGCCAAGATTGTTCAAAACATTCTCTTCATATGGGTGATAAACCAATGTTCAACCAAAGTCTGGAATGCTCTCTCACAATGCACACTGGAATGCTCTTCTGCCTTACCTAGTTGGTTTAATTTTGTATTTTTGTAATGCTGCAATAAATATTTTGGTTTTGTAAGCCAGGATACCAGAAGAGGTAGGAAATATGCAAGATTCACTTCTTAAGTCAAACTCTGAGGTTACTCAAATAATGATGAATAGCCATTTACCTTCTTGTCTTGCTGAGAAGTTCAAGGTCAAGATATGCTGATATTACACTTTCTAGGGAACTTGGAGGACTGGAAAGTCATGGGCAATTAATGACTTTGAGAACATGAAAGAACTGCAGATATTGCTGGAAATTCTTCCAACAGAAGCTCTTTCAAGGATACTTAGAGTGACATGTAGTATATCATTTTTAGTAAAAGAACATTCCGTCCTGGCTGCCTGAGGAAGCCATGAGAAAATGCTGAAGAGAATCATGCCGATGAGACAGAAGCCAACCTCAGATCTATATTCTGCTTCATTTTCAACCCCAAAACATTTGAGTGTCAAATAACAAACCTATCACTAAATTAGTTTCCATTGTTCCTATGGTTACACAAAGTTTGTTATGGTTTCTCCAGAGGAAAATTTCAAAGTAAAATTTTGACTACAGATTTGCTGCTCTGCAGAAGGTGAGTACTGCTATTCTGTCCTAAATTACAAGTTTAGCAAATATTCTGTGCTAAATTACAAGAGTGATGGGTAAACCATCTTGCTCTATATGAAACTCGTGTTATTCAGAAAAAGCAATATTTTGGCAAGATGATTGATCTTCCTGTGATATGGTTTTGGAGAAGGAGGCAGGGTTTGTCAGTAGGGTATTGCCACTATGCCTGCTTGAACTCTGTGATTTCTGTTGGCTGCTGACACAGTAAAATCTCTGTCACAATCAAGAACAGGATATCTTCCAGCAACTATACACAATGCATAATCTTGCAACATATTAACATAAGACTATTTTCATGGGACGTCTTTGAGATATATATATATAGGTATATAAATTTATATAGATACATGCAAAACTAAAAATCAGTTGGATATCTTTAACTCATGCAAAAGGCTTGCTTGTATTCTTGGAGATTCACTGGTAGTTTAAAAAATTTTATTTTCTTTCTTTCATTTGCAATGGATAAAGGAAAAGAGTGAAGAATAGTGGAAGAGTTAAAAGGAGTCAGACAAGAAAAGGAAAAATTTCATCCCTCAGACATTCACTTAACTGTTTGCTAACCAAAAATATGCAAAGAATAATACTGTCAGTGTTAATTTCAGAATGCAGCATTTTGAAACAGGGTATGTGCTGTATCTCAGTGAAACTGTGAAGCTTTGGGCTGATGGACAGCTCAAACCTCTATAATTACAACTTCCTGACCTTTGGATCCATCTGTGGGTTTTAAGCTCAGCAAAGAATCCTGTGCTCATGCTCAGTTTTGAGAAGCACTGCTGTGATTCAGAGATCTTGCATAAATGGGGCTGGGTGTGGGATGAAAATTGAATTTTTACCACTCTTGACACATACACTTTACCACTATGAAGTATTTTTTTTCCCCAACATAGAAAAAGCCAGAGAATTCATCTAGTCTTTAGTCAGTAAAACTAGGGGTTTCTTAGAAAGCAACCTTCATGACCAAGTGGAGCTGGCAAGACATTTTGCTATGCACCTCTTGGACAACACTGACTCACAGAGACTAAAACTTATTACAAAACCCTTTGCTTTTAAGAAATCCTTAGTTCAGAAGAAATACTTGTTTTAGAAAAAAAATTAAAGATTTCATACTTTTGCTTTGAAAATGAAAAATCATTCTAGTTTTTCCTTCATAATAAAAATTTATAAAATTTGAAATTAAACATGAAAATAGTGAAAGAAGAATTATTGAATTTAATTGAAATTGAAATTTTGGTTTAAAAATAAGTTTGGCCTATAGCAGAATAAGGGTTTTTAAGCTCCAGACTTTTTCAGTTTGCTGGAGGATGGTTTCTTTCTCTAACCCTTCTGTGTCATCCTTTATGCCTCTAGTTTTTTATTATTTTTTATTGTTTTTAAATTTAAAGGTATACTGGTTTCCAAGTTTGCACTTGGAGTGTCTCACTGATCTGACACTTTTGTATTGACAAAGGCCTTGGAGGAGCTCATGAGGGAGAAACTCACCCACAACAGGATAGTTCCATTTCTGAGTCTCTAAGTTCACACTCTGTGAAGTTGCATGGGATTTTCCTCATCTTTTGCCTTTTTGTTAACTAGACCAGACAAAGTAAGGAACTTAGGTAAATGGAAAACTTTTACTGAGATTTTGACTCTGCTAAAGACTTGAAAATCAGAAATTAGTGGAACTCAGAGAAGACTATCAATAACACTACCTGCAATTGCTATAGGCAATGCCCTAATTCCACACTGTTAATATACCATGTTTTTCTGATTGTTCCCTGGCTTTTTTATTTGTTTTGCTTACATTTGCTGTTAGCATTCTCATGTCCTCTAAGAAAATGTTCTTCCTCCATAAATTCCCTGGAAAAAATCCTGACTAAAAAGAAATCAATGGTACAACTTTCACTGATGCCACACCTGAACTTTTCCAAAAGTCTTGAAATTCCCTAGCACTTTTAGCTTCAGCTTATTTGTCTGTCAGAATAATCTGTTTCTCATGCTGTCTGTTTCAGAATGATCATCTCCTGTTTCGGCTCAGATTCCAGTCTTGGGGTCATTTACTGTGTAATGGAAAGCATTCCATGTTTCTTTATAGTTTTTCAAAATATCTGCACATTTTTATTTTTCAACCATAGTAACACTGTCTATAACTTTATGAAAAATCAAATGTATATGAGTATTTCTTTAGCATTATTCTGAAATTTTACTGCTTACATCTTTGCCCCTGTCTAACTGAGAACTCCAGGAAGTCCATATGGCAAATGGAGTTTTATTTCCTCTCAACACTGCAATGTTCAGTCCTTTCTCTGCACCTAAGCTGTGGTACTGAGGGGTTGCACTGGGGTGAGTAGGGCTGTGCAGCTACTAAGCTTAAGTGCTTAAGTGTAACTCCTGGCCCAAGTACATGAAACTCCATCAGACCATCAGGCTATTTATATCAAACCATCATGTGCATAAATTACCCATGCACTCAGCCTTTACTGGATACATTTAATTCCACTGCATCATACTGTCATATAAAGTCATATACTGTCATATAAAGCATGAAGTGGTGTAGGTCATTTTACACCCTGAAGAGGAAGGAGAAAGACTGATGATAGCCACAGCAGTGCCTGTCCTTCACATTTCTGCCACTCTGCAGAAGTGGACTGCTGACCACAGCAGCTGAGTCATGAGCACCTGCTGTGTGCACAGCATTGCATTTTGTTGGATCTTCGAGTGTGCCAAGGCATGAGATGTCAAAGTGGTTATCAGGGCCAGTGGAAGAGTCCATCACACCAAAGTTTTCTCCTTCATAGTGCTTTTGGAGGTCTCATGAGAAGTGGCTAAAGGAGCTGGGGTTTTTTAGCCTGGAGAGAAGGAGGCTCAGGGAAGATTTAATCATCCTCTATAATCACATAAAGGGAGGCTATAACAAGATGGGGCTTGGTCTCTTCTCCTAGGTAACAAGTGACTGGGCAGGAAGAGATAACTTGGATATTAGGAAAAACTCCTGAACAAAAAGATTGACCAGGCTTTGGAGCAAGCTGCTCAGGGTAGAATCATCATTCCTGGAAGTGTTTAAAAAACATGTGGATGTAGCACTTAGAGACATGGTTTAGTGGTGAATACAGCAGTGCTGGATTAAAGGGTGTACTGAATGGTCTTAGAGGTCTTTCCCAACCTAAACAGTATTATGATTCTAAGAGGATCTCTGTTCTTTCCTCTTTTTAAAGCAGCAACAGGAGGTTTAACTGTGGGGGGCTTGGGACATTGGTAGGAAGAGAAAGGGGACATTGATGAAGGAGAAGGTTATTTGTACAAAATCTTTGGCTTCTGATCAACTTTAAGTTTTATATCTAGAACTTTGTTTATGGATCCTGGCTATATTCAGGATCGCAAAGCTGAAAGCAAAGCTGGTTTATTTAGCCTTAGGGGCTTTTGTGCCCTCATGCTACTTACAAGCCAGTCACGATTTGGCCCATAAATTGCTCAGTGCTTTGCACTTTCAGAGGAATGATTAAGAGCACTCTGTCGACGAATAGGCTATTTGTACTTCACAGTCATCAGCAAAACACTCCTAATAGATGCTGTAGTGTTTGGCTTTGACTTGCCCTTTGCAAAGTTCACACAGTCTGCCATCTGAATCATAGACAACAGATGCACTGAGGTCTGATCTCACTGCCATTTGCCAAAACTGAAAAGATATTAAACATAGGACAAAAACACAGACATACCTGACACTGCTGAGAGCAGGCCATGTAGTTTAGATTTTCTTCTCAAGTATTATCTTTTTGTACATGACATTTGGGGATGAGTTATTATATGGCTCTGTTTTTAAGAGAAAAATGCATCAAGCAATGAGTGTTCATGAGCCTCTTCTGTACCTTCTATCACATGCTTTTTGTCAAACTGATAAATATCAAATATTGATTTGTGTTGTTTTCTTGGCACTCCTCTTGAATTTATCAAGTTTAATGGATCTTCCCCATGATGCTTTATTTATCATGGAATCCATAGTAATTTTCAAGTGAAATGACAGCTCTTATGATTGAATGGGAACTTCAGCATTAGTCTGGATGAAATTTGCCTGCTATTGATTAAAGTCAGGTGTCTCTATAATTATGGAAGTGGTCTATCATCCCTTTTTTTGGAGATAATGTGTCAATAGTAATCTCAAAGAATAGTCTGTTCATCCTGTGTATTAGAAGGGTTTAATAACTCAGCACTGGAGATTGACTTTATACAGCTTGATACCGGTGTATGTTGCCACTTAGCTCTTTGATATTGGCACCTCTTGGCACAAGATTAATAAATACTTTTAAGGAGATTACAGGAAAGGATATTGTATTGAATTGTATTCAATGGAAGTCCTCCAGAAGCAAAAGACTGCATTTGGCGCTGCTTAGCAGCCAGATCACAGCATTCATGGTCAGACTAAATAAGCAGGAGGAGCTCCTTCCCATGCTAAGAAGTAAACCCCAGTCATTCTTAGTTAATAACTCCCAATATCAGGAGTCAAATATTTTTCTAAAGATTCACTTTTTAAAATTAGAGTCTTTTTTCTGATAACTGTCTCATAAAATGTACACTTAACAAACTCCAATGTCAAGGCAAATACTTTAAGCATACTTATCTAATTTCATTCTGAAATGAGCCAAAATGGTATTTTTGGGAAAGCTTGCAAGGAGTGATCTATTTCTTGCATGGAAATGTTATGTTGTTTAGGAGTGCATTCCGTGAGGGGATAGTTCCCCCTCAGGCTGTATATCTATGTTTGTGAATGTAAGTTTGTGTGATTTCATTCCTTTCTGCAGCTTTTTTTAATTGTTGGGAATATTATTATGTTTGAATTTTTGAGGTCTATATTTATACCAATTTTCTTTTTAGAGGGAGCACTATTATTTACTTTAAATAGATACCCAAAGTACACAGTGAAGTTATATAATGTCTAAGTAAATACTTTTGGATTTCTCATATACGTTGATATTCTGAAAGAGTCAACATTATTGCGACTCAGATAAATTCAAAAAAGCTTGCTCATGTACACACCCAAAAATTATAAACTTTTTTTTCTTGTTCTGTGATTGGAAATGCCCTTTTAGAACAGCCATGGTAGAGTAATCTTGTGAGTGTTCAGAACAATCATCTGATTCTTTGTGGCAGCTAGTGGAAAAGTAAAACATTTTTTATTAAAAGGTCTGTGTTAGGGACTTGTCTGGACTTTACAATAGCAGTGACAATTGAGCACTAGACAAAGAAGGCTTTTGATACAGGTTGACTAGTTCAGTGCTTTCTTCTTACTATGTGGTGCGCTGACAGCTGAATGATTAATGATGCCTACTAAATAAGAGACAATATCGCTACTTTTTAAAAAAATTCTTTTTTTTTTTTAAGATAAATAAATCTTTGAGTGAGAAACAGATCCTGTCCAGAAAGATGAGGGAAGTACAATCAGAAATTACTCAAGTCTCATTAACAGTCCAGCTTCCTTCTTGGTCCTTGCATGCCTTTTGCACTGACACTCAAACCCTGGCTGGGTCTGGAGATGTTAAAATGTAGGCTCGTTAACTTTGGATAGCGTGCTGATAAATCTGGGTTAAGATTTGAGCTGGTAATGAAGCTTACGCTGAAGAATTGCTTGGTGCAGCAGTAAGAACAATGTCTTTCTGTTTCACATGGAGGTACGAGGTCCATGGAGGAATGAGAATGATGCAGAAAATCTTCTAGGGAGAAAGACAAGGGGAGACAAAATGGGAATATGGTGAGAATAACAGTTGAAATCCATGGAGGAAATATTAGCAGTTCATCCATGAATGTGTCTTTCATAGCCTCGGAGAAAACCTATTGAATCCTGTCTTCTTGTTAAAGTTTTCCAATATTTCAGTAATTTTTCTGTTAGACTGAGACAGCTTGCTAATAGTGTGTAATTAACTCTTCTACAAACTTTACCTGGGCTGCTCTCTCAGCTTACTTATATGATGCAAATATGTTACAAAATAAACACAGTTCTCTTTTGTGTGTAGTCTAACATTCTTTTGTCATTTGAGTTCAGAGGTTTTTTGGTGGTGGTTTTTTTTTTTTTTTTTTTGGTGTGGGTGGCAGTTTTTTGTTTTATTGTTGTTTTTGGTATTGTTTTGTATTTTTTTTTCGTGGAGGGAAAAGAAGAAAAACATGGCTGTATATCTGTGTATTTCACTGCATAATCACTAATCACAGTGATTTACAGAAACTATAGATTTAGATATTCTCTGACTATTTAAGAGTGTTCAGAGAAGGAATGAAAATGAGTTATATGTTTGGGGTGTTTTTGCCAAACTCATCATTCTTTATCTATTTCTTTCTTGGTATCTCAGAAACCCATATTTAATATGCTGCAGTGACCATGAAGATTTCAGCTTAATTTTAAACCAGGGCTTATAGTTTCCTCTCCAATGAACTTCTTGGAGTATAAGATATAGTTTTTGCATGATTAACTGTGTCTGCTTCACCTTGTTATTTGCAAGAAACACTCAGATGACTCTTTAGGGCTTTTTCCTATTCTTTTTCTCTGCAGATGAATATGACCTAAAAATAAAATTCATCAATTGCATCCTAAACATCAGTGACTTCTGAAAAAGGTAATAATGTCATTACGATATCAACAGCACAGAAACAGTCTGAGGTGCACACGTTTTCAACGCCTTTTTGCATAAAATCCAGAAGCACTCGTGATAATCCATGAATGCTGTGGGGACCATAAAGACAGACTTGACTGACAAGATTCAAAAGTTAATAGAAAGAAATATTGGAAAAGAAGGAAGTTTTTAAAGGATGTCAAAAGATGTGCATTTAGCTAAGAGATTCATCTTTCCTAAGGAGAGCAAAATGTTCCTTTGGCATTTCTATCTAATTAATATTTTAAGAGAGGTTTGTCACTCTGAGATACCATACTTAACTCCTAATAAGTGTAAGCATGGCAGAGGAACAATTTTCCATTCAATTCTACTCTATTTGAGCAAGTCTGGGAAGGAACTGTTTAGGGACACAGACACTGATAAATGGTTTCACTATTAATCTCAGTAACATTTTGGAACTGATTTGGACACTATCATAATTTAGTTTTAGAAATGTCTTTTACACTAACATTTTAAAAAATTAAGTCAGAATTTTATTTTAATATTTTATATTTCAATGAACATTCAGCATATTTACATTAATATTTCTTGGTTCATTTAAATTAATATTCTTCTTCAGCAGGAAATACAAAAAGTTAAATGTATTTATATCCATTAGAGATGATTTAACTGAGCCATTTATCTTTCAACTATCTTCATTGACACTTTAGGAGAGGAAGGTGGATTTAAAGAAAATTTCCAGTCCTTCTGTCACTAAATAATACATCTGGGATAATTTAGATTAATTCAGTTAGAGCTGGATGTTGAACACAGAATGACATGTGAAGAAGGTAGAGTCACAGAAGGTAGGCATTTACACTTTGGGTATCTAAAAATTTCTGTCTAAAAAATGTCCCTAAGGCAATATGGTACACACTTATTGGTATGGCTGGTAAGTTATAATATAGAAATACCAAGTAATATTACATATTTTAATTACCTTGCCAAGTATGTTCCAAGGAGCTAATTATTTTACTCATATTTGCTAGATTTGCTAAGCATACAAAGGTCTCCCTTGTTTTTTCCTGTTATTTATATGTAATATACAAACTGGCCTATTCATGTTTAATATGTTAAACTGTTGGTGTATCACTGTAGCACATCCAAACTGCTTCAGAACATACACAAACTTGTGTTAGACCTGAAATACAGGATTGTCTACAACTTTTTTTGTGTCTTGGCAAATTTTTCTCAAATTTCATGCAACAATGTCATTTTATTTTTTTTTTTGCCATTTGATAGTGTTATGAGTAAAATAGAAATTTAGCTGTGAATCTGTGTCTGAGGAATTAATAGCTTTCAGAAAAAGAACAAAACAAAATGTGTTCCTGCTGTTGCTACCATTATGGTCTTTCTCAAATGCCAGGCAATTCATGAGGAGACCACAGAGGTAGGAAAACAAACAAATTGCATTGCTGTACTGCAAAGCTCATTGTGTATTTTGTAATTGTAATGTTTTTAACTAACAACTAAGTCTTTGAAGTATGCTTTTTGTTAGAGAAGTGTGATGTCTGATTGAAAGTTTATTAATGTTTTTGGTAGGTAGCAATTTTACTAATGAGTACATACTCCCATTAAACTCTGACATACCCAGCAGCAAAGGACAACACTTTTGAACATCTCTGGAGGATGCTAAATGAGAAATTTGATGTATGAATATTTTCATAGGTAGCAAACTCTGAAAAATATAAATGATACCCTTATGTTGACTTATAGCCTGCCATCAAAAATATGGTTTAAGAACAGTATGGTCTATGTGTGAACAGCCAAATGCACAAAAACCTTTGTAGGTAAACAGGGAATGATGGCTGCTTTTGCTGCAGAGTCTGGCACATCCATTCACACTGGTGGAAACCTAGGAAGGGTAGTGACACAAAGAGTCACAGAGTCACTGAGCCCAACAGGGTCATTAGCTAAGGTGCTGCCTGCTCTGGAGTGCTGAAGTAACACCTCAGAGGCAACAGGAATGGTACAGAATTTTTCTTCATTTGGTTACTGAAGTAGTGTAGGCACTAATGTATGTATTTCAGGTTTTTTGTACTGCTGCCAAGACTCAAGAAAGTTTGGAGAGACCTTATGGGAAGTAGAAGAAGGCTCATGGAGATTAACATGAATGTTAGTTGTGGTTCACCTATCTTGTTTTTTTGTCCTCAGCTTCTTAGGTAAGGCAGAAAAAGAATAAACACAGGGTGGACCAGGCAGATCTCTATTACAACCAATCACACCAAGTGAACACCACTGTCGTGTTCATATAAAATCCACTGACTTATGGTATCCTCTGAAACAGTATGGGAGAACCATAGAACTCTCATGGCAGAAAAGACATCGAGAGCAATCAGAGTGTGAGACTTGAGCAAAGGCCAGCAATTAGGAAGTTAACTATTATCAGACTACAGAATCACAGCGTAGTCTGGGTTGGAAGGGACCTTTAGAGATCATCTAGTCCAACCTCCCTGCCGTGGGCACTGACATGGTCCACTACATCAGGTTGTTGAAAGCCCTGTCCAACCTGACCTTGAATGTTTTCAGGGACAGGACATCTACCACCTCTCTGGGCAAACCTGTTCCAGTGTGTTTTATCACTCCCACAGTAAACAACTTCTTCCTTATATGTAGTCTAAATCACCTCTCTTTTTTAAAAATTCATTACATCTTGTTCTATCTCCACAGACCCTGCTAAAAATTTGTCTCTATCTTTCTAAATTCTTATTAAGCACTGAAAGGCTGCAATGAGGTCTCCCTAGAACCTTCCCTTCTCCAGGATGAAGAGCCCCAGTTGTCTCAGCACAGACAGGTATTCTTCACAAGGAGAAGTGTTCAACTCCTCTGATCAGTTTTGTGGCTCTCCTCTGGACTCCAACAATTCCATGTCTTTCTTGTGGTGGGACTCCAGAGCTGGATGTAGTGTTCCAGGTAGGGTCTCACCAGAGAAGAGCAGAGGGGCAGAATCACCTCCCTTGCCCTGATGGCCACACTGCTTTGGATCAGCCCAGGGTATATTGATTTTCTGGGCTGATAGTGCCCATTGCTGGCCCATGTCCAGCTTTTTATCCATTATTAATCCTGTGTCCTTCTTCCTAGGGCTGCTCTCCATCCCTTCATCCCTCAGCCTGTACTGATCCCCCAGTTCAGGTTTGATTATTAGTAAATTTGAAAGAGTACATTTATGTCTGGTAGTTGTGTACACAAAGTAACTGCACTCATGTCCATTATAAGTTTTGTTTTTTCTTTTTTATTCTTATTTTGAAAGTTCTGTCAGCAATTTAAATTCATAGAATTCTAAATTCAGACTATTAAAGTTCACTTGGAAGTGGAGTGTTTTATTTTGGTAGGTCTCTTAATATAATTCTACTACAAGGCTGAATTTATCTGAGACTTAAAAAGCAGTCTGCATTTGAGGTGGAAGTTAGCTGAGACTCAAAAAGCAGTCTGCATTTTAAACATGCTCTGAATTTAGCTAATAGTAGTAGTAAAAAGGTGTTTAAGCTTGTTCTCTATGGATCTCCTAATTTTGCCCATTCAAATTTTCCATGTTATGGATGTTGTAGATGCCTGGTTTGAAGTTTTCTCCAAAACGGGTTGTAGAATTCTAGAGAGTCACAAGTGCACACATACTAGAATTCTAAAGAGTCACAAGTGCTATTGGCTCTTAAAGGGATAATTATCTTCAGTACAAGTTAAGAATGTCTGTTTGAATCACTGTCAACACTTTGACTCTGCTAAGTCAGGGATCTCTGCACTATGCTTGATCATGCAGTGAAAATATGATGGCTTACTGTAGTATGGGCTGAGTGTGATTTTCCGGTTTTTATTGAAATTGAAATGTAACAGTGTGGTTATATCAGTGAAAGCTGATATAAGCTGTCATAAATATCAATCTATCAGCTTAGCTCATTAATGTGTTCTACCTTTATGTATTATGCACAACGCAAAGCCTGTGTGTATGAATCTAAGGGAGACATTTTCTTAAATAGCCCTATTGTTCTTCAAATGCCAGTCAATATTAATGTTCCCTACTTCTAAGACCTTAAAAAATCAAAAAGGATTTAGCTTGGCCCTTGCTTCTGTCATATGCAACAAGTTCCAACAGCTTCATTAACCTATGGAAGATGTTTATAAATTCTGACACAATTGCTTTGGTCCCTTGCCCTGTGTCTGAGTTTTATTAATGACCATCTTAATGATGGTTAGTTCACTACTTTATGCTCTGAACATTATCTGTCCTATATTCTGCTGTCCAGGACTGAAAAGAAGAAAATATTATTTACTTCTGATAGATAGTTCAAACAGTCCCCTACACAACATCTCCTCCCCCATCTTGGTTGGGGCGCAAACCTGGCCTCAGCAGAGGAGCCCGTGGGGCTCCCCCACTTTGAACCCAACTGGAGATGATATTCAGGAAAGCTGCTGGTTGTGGCTTTCTTGTGAATGCATTCTACTCCCTCAGTCTTGCTTACTTCTCCCCAGACCTGAAATAATTGGACAATAGTGTCACTTTTATCTTACCACCTCAAGTTCCCTTAGGTGGCTTAATTCACAGTCCAAAGTTCTAAAAAGGAAGCGGATCTGGGCAAGGATAGACTTTGGTGGTTGCAGCTTATAAAGTTTTGTCATAATGGGCAAAAAGTCCTTTAAAACAATGTTTAAGTGATTAATCGTAACATTTCAGTCTCTCAAAGTAGGTTGATTTAATGTGTTATAGAATCTGGAGAACAGGGAGGAGCAGCCATTAGCCCATGGGCTATTTCTAGCCCAAAATGTTTGACTCAGCTTGTTTCTGCTGCTTTTCCGTGGTACTCCAGATAAGTCTCAGGAGCAAGTTACGAATGTTGCTTCCAACATTTCTGGTGTACCCATGGTTCCTCTTCATGGTATGATGCATGCATTTACTGTATTGAGGTTTTTCACATGTCAGCTGGGCCCTCAGGCAAGACAACAACCAGGAGGTGGCTGTTGCTATGTCCTGGAAGCAGAGAAGATCTGTTGTCTGTGAGCAAAATCTTCACGTGCAGCTGTGTGTGATGGGATCTGCGCACAGATGGAGGGCACTGCCCCTCAGATCGTGGCAACAAACACTGAAGTAAACTGCAGACTGTCCTTGTTAGACTTGATGCACAGATATGGCTTCAGACCAAGTGTTCTTCATTTATCAGCAGCTTTTTCTTGTTCTTTTCTTTTTCTCAACCACCTGCCTACACTGACATCTGCACCTTAGCTTTTTTACTTCATGCTGCTTCACTGCTGCTCACCCAGTGGGAGTCTTTATACTCCTAAGATTAAACGGTCTTCTTCTTCTATTTTTTTATATCATGTATGCAATTGAAATTATGGGTTGAAATTAGTATTTGAGTTATGTGTGAGCTTTGAGGAAGACACCTGTAAAACTGCTAATTTGTAGAGGATTGATTTCACTATAATTTGGAGGACTTTCATGTCCACACTGAAACTAGTTTAGACTTCTTTTATAGTGAATAGAGAGAAAAGAGCACTTCAAAATTATTTTTTCATTTTAGACAAACATTTTAGACAGTGTTCTATTTTTTTTCTATTTGTAGGAATTGGGCAGTGAAGGAGAAAAATGTCTCCAATGTATCCTAATATATATGTTATTCTGGTATCTAGCTGATCTCTATTCTCTTATATTTTATGAGAGCCAAGTCACACTGAAGAAACTCCTACTTTTGAATTCTCTAGTGTACATTTGTATTCCACAATAAATTGTAATTAAATATTGTCTGTTACACCTTTATCAACTGTGCTGCTGCATACTTTTATGTAAATAGCAGTAGCTATCCATCTTGGTTTGCTTTATCTGATGTGTTTTCATCCTCTATTTGTATTTTATTAAAAATACTTAATCTAAGCAGTTTAAATTACTCATTGGACATGAATAAATCATTAATGTGGTTTTACAGTCTTTAATTGCAAGTCCCATAATTGTAGCTACAGAGAGAATTGTTTAATTAAGAAATGTAAAGTTAAGTTCCATGTCACTGATTTCACACGCTCCTCCCTCCCCCTGTTATTTCAGCCAAAGTTTTCTTTCTGGCAATGTTTATCCTTAAACCTGGAGTAATGAGCTAAATTAATGCAATTGCTTATGAAATAAAGTACTCTCAGCATGAGCAAAAATGGAAAAGTCTGTCTAACTAAACTACAAGTTTTCCCACTTGCTATATTTAATAGCCCATCAAGACTTTGGCTGCTTTTCAAACTTACTCAAATACACAATGTCGCTGGTTAATCATTAGATGAACAAGAAGTTCCTCTGTTTTTCATATGTCTGATCCTGAGAAATACAAAGAGCTATCCAAAGCACAGAAGCTAATGACAATGTTAGACTGCAATTATTGAGGGAAAACAGCCTGAGTGGCACTGTAAAGCCACACTTGACAGCTAGGCTTTTGTTTCAGAAGGTGGAGGAGGTACAGAATGTGACTATTTTAGGTTATATTCTCACTCCACAGGGAGAATGCAGGGAGAAGTTAAAGTGACCTATCAAGGTGTTGGAAGGGTTTCTGAAATGACAGTGCTCACAAGCCCACAGAAAGGAACAGTGTAGCAGAGTAAAGTTAATAAACTTGGGAAAATCAGTCTTTTGCAAATGACAGGCAGGGTCTCTTGGGAAAAAAGGCTGAGTAATAAGGCTCTCCCTTCATACCTTCACTAAACATGTTATGAGAAAATGGAATATGTTTAAAAAACAGTGGCAATCTATACTAATGCAGAAGTAGGGATATGAAAGCATACGGAGAGGTTGGGTTTTTTAAATTATTTTGAATTTGTTTCGTTCTCTTTTATTTTATGGCTTTTCTGGTTGGTTGTTTGGTTTTTCTTTGGTCTTTTCAATATTTCTGCAGTGCTTCATGTGATCCTCTTTTCTTGATTATACTTTCAATATATTTTGTGTACTCTTTTTTAGTTTGTGGCCATTCACCCTTCTTCCATTGCTTTTCAAACTAAATCAGTAATGACTGAGAAGGTACTTTACTTTTTGTGTACTCAAAAATTGTTTTTGTATCTGAGGAGCAGAAGAAGTGCTTAAGACAATAAAAAAAGGATAGTATAAGTGAATACATAATGCAGAGAACCAAACTAGCATATAGACTGCCTAATTGGCCAAAAAGATGAAAAGATTCATGGAAAAATTAGAGAAATAAAGGAAAGCATCCATCACTCTTCAAACAAATGATACCATTTGTTTTGGAAGAATAAAGATACACTGTAGTTAGATTTCTAATACATTAATTTTTAATACAGGCAGAGAAAGAACAGTTTGGAGATTCTTTCATTAACTTGGCGGTTTTTAATTGGGAAACTGTACTGTCTTTTTATGTTCCAGGGCTTAAAAATAAGAAAGAGACACTTTTTGAATCATTAATTACTTTTGAGAAATGATGTAGGACAGGTTAGATCCTAGGGGACTGAAGAAGAATAAACAGCATCTAGAAAATGTAGTTTAGAGTGAAGAGAAAATGAGCAGAATGTGCAGCGCTAGGGGAAAAGAAATCATGCTCTAAATGAATTACAAAACAATTTATAGAACCTAGAGGATAATGAAATAAGAAGAAAACAAGTCGAAGAATTTGACAAGAGCTAAGTGTGTAAAAAAATCTATTCCTTTTCTTCAGTGGAAAGCGCTCATCTAGTGGATAAAGAAGTAGAGCAGCCTGTGTCATTTTACCCTGTAAGAATTCTGATACCCCCTTATGTGATATGAGCAAAATGACCAGTGACATGGTCCAGATGAAACTGCCGATGAGTACATGTGCAACTGGCTCATCCTCTGTCCCCCCACCCCACACTCTGTGGTTTTCTCTCATATCAAAAGGGCCTTCCTCGGTACAGCTCTATCTAATGCTTTAAAATTTAGGTTTGTTTTTAGAATACAACATATAGTTAGAACATTTCTGGATTTAACTGTGTTGGGTATATATTAAACATGGCAGGAAAACACCAGAATAAACTTTGAGAAATGATGAACCAGCTAATCACCGGTACTGCAGTGGAGGATTGCAGCAGATGGTCAGCCACATGTCTGGAAAAATGAAAAGGTCACATAAACTTTTTTCATTTTCTTGTAGGAGTAAAATCACAGGTCTTATATTGAAATGAAGTAACAAGAGTTTTGCTTGTAATACATGGGATTAATTGCTATTCTCTGATGTGAATAAAACTCTCAGCTGGAACGGTGTGTGAAGCTCTAAGTATAATCCTTGAATGAATGCATAGCTAAAGTGAAGGATATGCAGAAGAAAAGAAATCCATCATGTTTGGAGAACTGAAAAAAAAATGAAAGAATTCCACTCTGGCAAGTTTAAAAATAGATTATATCTTTTGCAAGATATGCAAATCCCTAATAAAAATATGGGAATTGCTTCCCCACACCCCTGTAGTACTAGGATAAAATAGAAATAATCTGTAGATGTTGCTGACAAAGGAGGAAAGGAGGAAGCCACTTTTAAATGGTGAGGCTCATAAACCAATGAGTTTATGGAATAGTCTACCAAGGAAGAGTGTGGAACCTCCTTCAGTTCATGCTGTATAGAGTAAAAAAAATTATATTGGTCAGAGATGATCTACATTAATTTCCTTTCTCACTAAAGGCCAGGCTTGTGGATCTTGAGGCCTCTTTCAGCCCTGCCTTAGTTTTTCCTTATTCAGAGGGTGTTTCTTCCCTTTCAGGATAAGTTCTCCTGTTAAAACTACTGACAGAACACTTGTAAGGAGAACAGTATGTTCAATAATTCAGAACACACAATGACTTGTGTGGGATGACTGCAGGTACATTGTCATTGTAGTCAGTATTTATGCAGGAAAATAACTCGTGTTATCAAAGATTCCATGGTGTAAGATAACCAACTATGTAATTTAGCCTAAATATTAAAGGGAGATAAATATCAACAGAATATGCAGTGGGAAATAGATTTGAATTTGACCTTTTCTCTCCATTAATATTGCCATGCAAAGTATGCATGAAAATTCTGTAAAGTGTTGTCATGTGGATTTTACTATCTACTGATGATATTGCATATTTCTGCCTGATTTTAGGGCAGGAAAGCATACTGAAAGAAACTGAACTTAAGCTTATTAAATGGTGTCACTACTATGTATTGCATAATTTGTTTTGAGTTTAAATTTCTGCTGTAGCAGTCTTTAATGAAAGCTAATCTTTCAGGGATCCAGCCTACTAGAAATAAATCCTAAAATATTGGGCTATGTGCAATTACCTTTTTTCCCCCTTGATATTCCAACTGATTTGGAGTGTACTGACTTCAAAAAAAAAAAAAAATCAGACCAAAACAAAAGAATCTCTCTGTGAAGATTCTGGTAGTTCTGGGAGCTAATGGATTTTAAACAAGCAAGGGAAATATCAGAGAATTACACAGAGGATAAAAAAAGAAACCTTAAGTACATATTAAAGTTTCAAACGTGTCTACAGTTCCTGAAACAAATTGAAGAGCTGCCTTTTCTGTCAATCTGGTAGATTTATACAGGAGATAGTGTTTTAGAAAACTATTGGAAATGCTAGTATTAAATGTTTCTCTTGGAGGAAGAAACATAGAGGTATTGGGAAATTTTCATATTAATAAAACAGCCATAATAAATATGACTGCTTGAATATTTATATTTTATATCACTTTACCACTAGAACCTGTAAATATTGTTTCTGTTTCTACAGAGACAGAGAATAAGAAAACTCTCTTTGAAGGTGATTTCTTGTTAACCAATATTTTTCAAAATGCTCTTTCCAGATGAATTCATACTATTTCAGCCTGAGGCTGCCAAATCCACTTGGAGATATCCACCTTTTAGGGTCAGTTGCGAGGTGTAAATCAATAAAAACTCAGTCAAGTTAATATATTTTCTACTTCCCTTTGACTCATCAGCTTCAGGAGAAAAAAGGAAAAACATTCTCTCCTTTGAATTCAGAAGCAGTACCCTCTCCAAATTTCCCAAAAGCCTAAGATTCGGGCCATCAGTCAACATTTCAACCATAACTTGTCTCTTGGGAACACTTTATTGCAAATGGGATTAAGGATATTTTCCTCTTTAAAACTGTATACCTAGTGAGCCAGGGTTTATATTCCAGTTTCAGCATAGTCTGAAGCACCCATATGTGCAGTCCCACAGCTGTGACTTGCTCACTGGTAGATTGAGGTAAGGAGCTCAAATGGAAGTGCACTCCTGTGTAACATGGCTGATGGAAGCTGTTTTCCAATTGTGTTGGAAATGTTTTCTTCAGAAGTACCAGGCTCTGTTGTTACAGAAAGAGGGAGAACCCAATGAGATGTAAAACCTGTGCTAAATGTTACGAGAGACTGAGTTCCACTTAGCAATAACTTTTCTTTTTCCTCTGCAGCAGTTTGTGACCCAGTGCCTCCACAGACCATCAAGGTCCTGTCCAAAGTGTGTAGAGTAGGAGGCTTTGTACCCTTAAACAATACACATGTAAGGAAGCTTTCTTTATGGAGTCCTCATGGTGGTAGTGCCGTCCTTGGGAACTGAGGATGGAGGTGGTGGTGGTGAATGATTGTTTCTCAACGTTTATTTGGTGGTTCTGGTTGCAAAACTTCAGGAAAAGCAAACTGATTTTAACCTGGAGAGGTGCAAGATGCACAATCTTCTCCCTGGTAATGGGGAAGTAATTCATTACTATACTTATTTAAATATTTGACTACTAATCTGTTTAATCTCTTTTGTGTTGGGTTTTTTTTTAAAATGTTCTTGTCTCACAGAAGTAGTTTAGGAAGCTGAATTCTAGTTTCCCTGGTCTAATTATAAGATTTCAGTACTTTGAAATTTTCCTCTACTTTACATAATTCTGTTACTGATGTCTATATGTCCTTTTCTGACTTCATTTCTCTATAAACAGAACTTTAGAGTATTGATAAATATTCAAGTCTTTAAGAATTCCTTAATCCAGAATTATTCTGCATATTTCCCTACAATTCTCTCTTTTTTCTTTTATTTGTCACTGATTTCAAGGTTCTGATGATAATTTTGGGTCTTGGTTCTAACCTCCAAAGCAGCTAGTGAGCTGGCCAAAATATGAAGGAATTAATTTTGATTCTGAAGATGCCCAATAATTGGTCTTTTGGGGGATACATGTTTACAGATGTTTTTCAGGAGGCTACTCCAATACCCAGGCATCTCACAGCATTATGTAATGCATGTTTTCTTTAGTTCCATCAAAAACTTGCACTGTTGTGGAAGAGTTTACTTAAATGTAGTTCAAAAATACACCCACCTACCCCTGCCCTGCTCTCCAAATTCTGTTATTTGTAACCCATTTTCAGGGAAGTTTTCTGAACAATTGCAATCAGAGTTGCAATGGTATCTGTGAAACAGACCCAGTCAGTATCCTGAAACAAGGCATCCATTCATCATCAGAGCATCACATAAAAGGTTTTGCCTAAAATGAGAAGCAGAGGAGTTAATTACTGAATACCTTTGTCATTAGATATAGGTTCACCATTAGTTTAGAGCTGTAAATTTGTTAAAAACCTTGCATTCAGACTTTCACTGAAGTTTGAACCTGTCTTTCAGCCTGATAGCAATTATTGAAATCAGCCGAAGGGGTTGATTAAGGAAAAAAATATCCTGCATAATATTTGCACAGAGGAATATTTACCATGTAAACACCCATTTGGAAATGTTTTCATTGCAGTGTAAGAGCTGTGCCAGAAGTTATTGGCCAGCCATCTTTGCTTTTCTGAAACTGTAGCATATTTGTGTAAATGGTTGACTGAGTCCTGACTTTTACAGAGACTCTATAAATGCCTGGTAGAAATCTTTTCCCTAAGTGTTCATATTTGAAACAGTTTTAGCCATATTCAGGGTTGGACTTATTTTTCATTGTGCTGTCCCAGTTAATGTTACAGCTTTTTGTAAACAAAGTGTTGGTTAGTTTTGCTTCAGACCACCTATTATATTTTTTGTATTTGCTCCAAGGGGACTAAGATTTGGAAAGTGCCAGTGCCTGTGGAAGTATATTGGTTTAAATTGCTGTCTCTGGATTTGTGTCTGGATAGATTGCTTTCCTTAAAACATTTTTTTCATGTGTTTAAGATGGTGAACACATTGGGCCGGGCAGTCTCTTTGGAGATGACTGCGCTCCTTTTGTGTGGATTAGGCGGGATAAGGAGGAAGAGAGAAGAAATGTTTGGTTTGTGTGCTTGGCAGCCATGGGCTGGATGTGAATTGTGGATGGTGTGTCTCCATAATGTTTGACCCCTGAGAATCTTTATGCAGCACTGCTGACAAACTCTTGTTTCTCTTGGTGTCCCCTTCCATCCTCTCCAATGGCAGTGGTCTATCCTTTCTCTTAGAGTGGCCTTTGTTTTCCCACTGTGTGTTATTGAGAAATCATGTGTAGATAGATGTTCTGGGATTCTCATGATGGGCTGTGTCATCCAAACTTGTTATCCTTTTATCCCTTTCTCCTCTTGCTCCTTCTGGGGCCTCCACATCCATGCACTCTCCCTTCCTAACAATTTTGACATATTGATTACAAATACCTGTGCATAAAAAGAAGAAATTATTGATTTGCCTGGTTTGTGGTCCATGAACCATGAAGAGAAAGATAGGTAGAGGTAGAGCAAAAGGAAAATGGAAATTGCAAGGGGAGATTAAGAATTTCTCTGAAAATCTTAATTCAACAGCCATAAAAGGAGCTTCAGACAGTCATTTAGCTGTGGGATGTACAGGGCCCTTAGAGACAGCTTTCTTTGCTGTGCTTTTAGCAGTGCTCTTCCATCATCAGAGAGTGTGTGGAGTGATACATGAACTAATACTCTGTGGGAGCAGAGAACTGCCTAGAGCTGGTGCAAACACAGGAAGCAGCTGCCAGGAGCCTTCTCTCTGTCTGTGACCATAAGGTACCAGGGAATAGGAATGTTTTGTCTTCTTAGCCTATAAATACTTCAAATTGTGGAAGGAAGCAGGTCAAGTGTTAGAACTTCCTCTCTTCCTCTTGCCTTAAGATTCACTTTTCAGGAAAGCAGAAACTGAGTTTCATAAATATAAAATGAGAAAAAAAAGTTACTGTCAACTCATAAGTGTTGCAGTGGTTCATGGCTCTATAGAGCTCAAGTGCTGACTTCCTCTTGAAAAACACTGCTGCTTTTGTCAGTTGTGCTTCTGCACTCAGCCTTTTCCTCAGAAAGGCCAGTGTAGAGAAGGATAAAAGTAGTAATTATAAAATAAATTCATTTTTAAAATGCTGAATGAAGAAAAAAAAAAAAAGAGTGAGCTGTCAATAGAAAAGAAATACCAAAACTAGAGAAGGAAGACTGTGGGTAAGTCATAAAAGAGAAAAGAATGTAATGGTGAAGTCAGAAAAGATAGGAAGACTGATATTACAAAAATAAAGATAAAACCAAGTGGGTCATGTAGCAACTAATCAATGAAAGCATTATAAAGTATAATGTAAAGGTATTTGTGACAATGAGGAGTAACAGACTATAACAGCTCTAACTGCACAGGGCAGCAGAGATACTTGTCAGGCTCTGAAAGCATTTACAGCTTCATCAGCCAGCGTGTGCCTGGGTTAATGAACACAAGTGTGGAGTGGTGCCGAGGCAGCTGCAAGGCTCCCAGCCCTGGGGCAGGCACACTGGCAGATGGAGTGTCTGCAGTGTGCTTTGAGCTGCACCTGAGAGCAGAGGCCAGGGTTGCCTGACCCAACCTAATGCCAATTTAAACAAGAAGACTTGCAAATTGCCTTTTTGAAGGGTTTCAGGTGATAAAGAGGAGGAAAGAATGGAAGAGAAAAGAAAAGAAAAGAAAAGAAAAGAAAAGAAAAGAAAAGAAAAGAAAAGAAAAGAAAAGAAAAGAAAAGAAAAGAAAAGAAAAGAAAAGAAAAGAAAAGAAAAGAAAAGAAAAGACAGCTAGAGGTTTTAGTCCCAAGAAGAAGAAGAAACAAAAGGACATGGTGCCTCCCACATATTAACCCCATCAGCTCACATCCTCCTGTCATTTTTTCTAGTTTACACTAAATGAAATTCTTAATTCAACAGCCATAAAAGGAGCTGCATGATTGAAGCTGCATACTTGTGAAGGGCTTTGGAGTAAAAAGTAGTGCAAAGGGGATGGGAAATATTTTGCCTGGAGCAGCTCACAGTGGCACTGTTCCTCCTTTTTTATGATGTAAACAATTGTTGCTCTTTTCAAGCTGTGTATTGTTCTTACCTCTGTTAGGAAGAACCATGAGGCTTTTTTTCTTTTTGTATTTTTAAAGTCCTTGTAGCATTGGAAGTTACTTGGGACCGCTTACGCTGTCTTTATGAGAGTAGAATCAAGAGAGAGGGAAATAGATGGTTTGCTCAAGTGCAGAGGAGATGTGTTCCATGTAAAATATTTCATTCCAAACCTCCGTGGTCTTACTTGGCTGTCTCCCCAGTGGAGATCCACATGAGCAGTCCTCTCACTAATTTACCAACACAGGAATAAATAAATCACAGATAATTCCTGCTCTTGTGGCACAAACTCAATATCCTGCCTATTACAGGGATTCTGTGACTTTCTGCTGCATTTGGATGAGTGCTGTAGAGGAATGAAGTATAGTCCAAGATAAATGCCACAGTGAATAGAAGTTTATGTGGCAGAATGAACTCAGTTAGCAATGTAGTTCTGCTGCTGTATTAAATATTAAAGTGAGTGAAATTGCTGCATACAGTTTGGACTGTTATGCATTTCAATGTTGAATTCAGAAAGCCTCCTTTTTAAAGTTTATTCTGTTCATCTTGGAGAAATAAAAGACAAAATCAAATGCTGACCTGCTACAGAAATTTAGATAATTGCTTGATTCAGAGTTTCTTTCAATTCTGTTGAGAAGAACTTGTCTTCTGAGTTGCAATTTAAAAAGATTTTTTTTTCCGCTGAAGCCTCAGTCTAAGTGAGCTGATAAAAGCTGAGATGTCTTTTCCTTGAATATTACTATTTTTTTTCATTTTTCACTTTTAATTAATAGTTAGCTTGTTTTTTCCCATGATAGGTGCTTTCAGAAGTTTCTGTAAATCACTCCAAGTGCTTTTTGATTAAGGAATAGAGAGTTCCAGGATTGTATGTGAAATATGAAATATTGTAATTGTAATAATTCAACAAGTAACTGAAGAGTATTGTAAAATGAAAATTTTCTCCACATATAAAGATAATATGTTTAATTTGAATGTTCATGAAAAAATTGTAAAAATCCCTTTCTTTCAAGATGAATATTTACTGGAAAATACAAATTATGATACATATGTATGAGCCATTTGAAAGAATGCTGCTTTGGTTATAGTACCAAACAGATAAAATTTGAGGAATATTAAATGACATCTGTAAACTTTGAGCTGATTTATAATCCAACCCCTGTATACTAAATGAGACAGAAATGAGGAAATGAGAGGAAATTATATGTGAGTTCATATCTGAAGATTGCTTGTCTATGTAGAAGGTAAAATATCTGGAAAACTATGAGGCATTCTGGTAAAAAAAAAATCCAAGTTCAATTCTGCAATATTTATTGGAAATTTTTAGTGGCTATCATGAGACAAAAGCTAAAGTTTTCAATCTATTCTTTTTCTGGTTGGGAACTTGGTGAGTATGACAGCAAACAATTACAGCCAAGAAAACTAATATAGAAAGCCCTTTCAGTGGGAGCTTTACTGTATTTCCTCCATCACTGTTGTTAGCATTAATCTGTTCCTGACTTACAGTTCTGTCCCATTGTTTCACTTTAGAGACTGGTGCCTTATCTATAAACTGCTTGTGGAAAACAAATATCTACTGGGATGCTGCTGTAATATATTTTATTGGATAGGGTTAGAAGTATTTCAGTTTGCTAGTCTGTTGATTTTTTTTCCTCTCAAGCTTTTATCATATCTATGATATTTTTCATATTCATCATTTCATCATATCATATGGAGAAAAATTTTAAGAGGAAAATTATTTGAATCAATGTCATGCTCATGCTTTTTGTTCCTGATCCCTTTATTCTCTATATTTAAGGAGTATAGTCAGCAATTTGAGAAACATTTTGTACTCTAAAATTATGTTTTGAACTAAATTCTTCTAACATTCTACATTCACACAGATGGCATTTATATTTAAGTATTTTTATCATGTAAGCACACAGTCTGCTTTTATTCAGAACCATATCCTTGAGTGAAAGCACTTTTGATTATTCCAGCTTCAAAAATATGATGGGGTGAATCCCCACCCCATATGTCTGAAAAATCAAATTAGCTTTCCTCTTTCAACCTTGTGAAACCACAAAAAGCACATTTGGAGATTTAGAAATCTGCAACGAAGCAAATGAAGGCAGTTTGACCCACAGAAAGTTAGACAGGAAGAAAAGAAACAAGACTTTTCAAGCCATGCAAGAATGGTGAATGCTAAACTTGAAAGTGTTTCTAATGCTGGTAAGTTTGCAATACCCATCAGGTATTGCAACAGGGAGTTACCAGCTAGAGAGGGAAATGTATATCTTGTTGTTAGTGAGGACCAGTTGAAATCAAGGACTTCCACCTAAACCAGGTAGAATTCAAGGACTTGAGTCTTAAGCTGTGTGCTGAAAGGCCCACTGCTCCAGGGCACATCAAACTCATGAGATTTCTCAAGGTCCCTCACTCTGATTCTGCTCCACACATGCAGAAACATTCTGGCTTGAGGATCATGTAGGTTTTATCTGTTAAAATTGCTTAGGAGGTCTGGCCAAAGTATTGGACCAAGAACACAAAAAAGTTTAAATTGCAATAAAAATAGAAAAAAAGTGCCTACATTTTCCAGATTTCCATTTCCAGATAAGAAATCTTATTAAATCTAGTCTTGTTGACAGGAAAAGTATTATCTATCCATAAGGGTTTGATTAAGTGGAAGATTAATTTTCAAGCAGGACATTGAGAAAACCTATTAACTTTCCAATTTTTGCAAAGGAACTTTCCTCCTGTGATTTGTTGTGCATCTGTGTCTTACTGAGAAGAGAAATCCTCATTTATTACTGTTTATTCTCTGTGTCTCCAGAGGTCTTGGGGTATAAACTAAATTAAAAATTATCTTGTCTACATGTTTTACCTAGAGCACTGATGAGGTGAGCATCCTTGAGCTGCAAAAGACATGAACAAAAGAATTGTATAATTTTTTTTCTTTACAAATCTGCCTATCTGCTGCCTCTATATAGTTTACAGTTTTCTTAAGAGGTGGTCTGTGGGGACTTGGAAGGAAAACTGCAATTGATATAAATGTCTCCCCATATATCTGTCTATTTATATGAGGTAACAGTATCATGACAGTCTTTCCCACTAAATGGTAACGATACTCAAGAGTCTCAATCATTGTCTGTAATCTTAAAATATTTAGAAATATATCTCGAGGATGTCACAGATTAAAGAAATTCAGATGTCTTCAGGATTCTTATGGTTTAACCTGTGGAAAATTCAGATTGGCCATCCAATCAGTGAGAAAGGTAATGCATTGGAACTGATAATGAAGGGCTGCCCTCAGTGAGTGTCTGTCAGCCCCTGTTTTTATCTGCAGACTGGCTTCTGGCTGACTTCCAAGTGTACCATATTACTGAAATCCTCGATTGTTTTGAGTATCTTAGTATTTTCCAGATAGTGTCTCTAAGCCATTAAAATTTACTTTTCTCCAGACCTGCTTTTTTCCAGCCTTTCCCCTACTCTTCTTAATGCCTTTTACTTGTGGAGTCTTTGACTTAACTCCCCCACAGTGCAACTAGCTGATGATTACAGTAAATACTACAACTTTCCTTCACTCATGTTGAAGGCAGAATTCCTTACCTCTTCCAAATGAGAAAGCTTTGTTTCTTGCCCCAAATTACATGACAGGGAAATGATGAGTTACATGTTCAGGTACACAATGCAGCAAAAGGTTATACAATAAGAAATTAATGTTTTGGCTGCAACCCCTCTGGTACCCCTGATTCAGGTTATGTAAGAATCTCAAGAGAGGGACTATCAGATCTTGATGAGGGTCATCATGTCGTGTTCACACTGGTACCCAAGCATGGGTTTGTCACTGATGGTGACTGACAGTCTGTTTATCCTCAATTACAAATTAATGGCTTAGTTAGTGAACCTTTCATGAAGCCTTTAAAAACTTGGTAATCTGATAGGATTCAATAAAAGGCAGAGAGGTAGGGTTATTTCGCTGATTCATCCTGCCAGCCACACTGATACAAAAACCTGGCTCCACACCAGGAGTGTAAAAATGACTGAGTTTCTCTCTGGCAAAGAAGACTCCATATGTTTTACGGACAGTAAAGTTCAGAGAGAAGATTATGTCAAGATTTATGTCTGCTGTTATTTAAGTTAATGAGGGAAATCTATCTAGGGGTAATGCATGCATGAGATCCAGTTGAATTAACTGTTTTAAGAGCATGATGAAAGCCTTTCAGGTTACATATGTTACTAAACTTTTTATTCTAGTTCTTGCAGTGAAAAGCAAAGTGACATTTCCTTTTTCTCCTCCTGATCATACTTTTACTGAAGAAAAAATAATTTTGGGGGTTATGGGATTATGAAGAATTTAATTTGCTTTAAGATTTTAAAGGTTAAAAGCCTGAAGAAGTTAGTTATTACAACTGGGAACGTGAAAGTCAGCTGGAGATGTCAATTTAATAGGAAAAATCAGATTAGAAAATGGAGCTACAAACTAAGTGTACTTTTATAATGATGGTAAATTAATTACATTAATGCAACCCATTAAACATTCCATTTATACATCAAAACCACGGCAGGTGAAAGAGGTCTTAATCTGATGGTTTAATATTTTTATTATAAATTTATCTTTTGGTATCACTTTATATTCAACAGTGCATCTGTTCTGGGACTCTATACAGATGCTTGCCTGCTGTCTCTTTGCCAAACTTAAAGTGGTCCCACCTCAGCAGTGTAAGTACTGGTAGAGAAAACAATCAGAAAATCTTCTGTTCTACCAGTCATGGGCAGGTACAAAGGCAATCACTGAGCTAGCCTGAGGTCTTGTCAAATGCAAAATAACATTTAATATCTTGGGAGGAAGGAGAGGAATTACCTTTTAATAATTTACTGTACTCGAGTAGAGCATGGCTTCTTTTCTGAAATCACAAAGGCAAAAGCTAAATATCGTTGAGTGAGTAAATGCTTGTGACAATTCTAGAATAACTGAAGTAATCAAAATGATAATGTGGTAACAATACAGAGTTACATACAGCCATTGTGACAGAAAGTCCCACGTTAAACTTGGGATGGGAGCTGTGTTAGTTGAGATAAAGTATTAAAAGCAGCAACCAAGATCAGGAATTCTCTGTATTGGCCCATTGTGTTTTCCCTGTCTTTAGAAGTTGCACTGGTTACCAGGCATACCAAGCATGGAGTTAGGGGTGTATTTATCTGCAGGACTGGAGACTTCTGTAGTAAGACATCTGTCATTTCAGAATATCACAGATGTAAATAGATGAGGTAGACAAAATTTTCTGATTCAATGGGTAGAGAAGCAGGTGTACACATATAATCCAGCTAGGGGAGTCTCAGTGTAGTCTCCCTAGCCTACATTTATTGGGCTCTCTACAGCTAGTGGAGAAAGAGAGGGACATGTTCTCTATCACCAACTGAAACAATCTGTTTCTGTGCAGGTTCCTCAGATGGATTAAGAGGACTTCATAAATTGTATGTTATGTCAGACCCAGGGATGATGACTAAAGTTAGAGCTCTTGGGTAAAAATAAATGCATTCTCTGTAATTAGTTCCAGCTGAGAAACGTAGGTCTTTTTTTTTTTTTTTTTTTTTTTTTTTTTGTTTTGTCTTTTTTATTTTTTTTTTAATTCAGGAATCTATTGTTTTTTCCTTATGAAGTTGTCAAAAAATAATGCAAACCCAAGGAAATTACAAACAAGCCACCATCATTGAAATTATGTGTATTTATGGAAAAGTAGAGATTATGGCAATCCAATTTTTTCTGCCAATATTGAATAGAAGTGAAAGGGTTTGGGTGAAGTCACCAAAGTCACTTTATTGCTGTTTGATTTAAGGTACTTTATATTAAAACATTTTAAAAAAAAAGAAATCCTTCACAATTTTCAAAAGCTTTTCTACTGCCCTCAGAAACAGGTTTTAGGTGAATATTCGTTCAAGCTGAATTTTAAATTTTTGCAATTTGCAGTGACAAGACTTTAAAAATAAGCTTTGTGTTAATGATTTAATCTATTCCCTTTTTCAAATCCCACATGCAAAAATACCCCACTCCAGTGAATGAAGAGTGAAAGCAAAAGCCTTGTCCTTTACATTGGTTTTTCTTGAACTGAATCACATAGACCACATAAGCACATATAAGCCATAGGCCTCTTTAGCTTAATTGCTCTGCTGCGAAGTGGCAGGCTGCATAAAAAGCAATAACCAGAACTCAGTGAACTGTTTTTTGTCTTCAGCATGTTTCCTTCTAATGTTATCTTCATTAACCTTCCATTTAATTGGAAAAGTAAACTTCTCAATGAATTGCCTGTGTTATGATTTCCTTTTAAATTTAGTACTACATAAAAATCTGTTCCGTGTGGTAGAGCAGGCAGTTAATTCTTGTTGCTGTCACAAGTGTGTGTGTTTCAAGATAAGTTGATAATACTGTCTTGAAGCAGCATGGAAAAGACCTGGGATTTCAGGAATAAACATAAGAAGATAGGGAAAAGGAAGAAGGCAAGGAGGGACTGAAAGGGAGCAGCTGTAAAAGGAACAGAGGGAAAGAAAACATTGAAAAGTTGATCAGAAAATTACTGTCTTCAAAGAAATTGAAACTTTGCAGCTGTTGAGCCCAAGAAAGATATAATAAAGGCTCAGAGTGAAGTGCTTTCTTAGAAAGAGTGGTATTACATTCACATTGATTTGCTGAAAGCAATAATACTAGGGAGAAAAGTTCATTTCCTTCAGCTCCTGGTTAAGGGAGGTTGCATATGGCAGAAGAAGGGCCAGGTTGATCAGGTCTGCCCTTTCTCAGCATGCCTGCTAGTGTGGGCAGGTAGCTGTGTTCCCTTCCTCGCTCTGTCCTGACCCTATTCAGTTGCTTGCTATTTATTTTTCCCGTTTGTTTTCTAGTTTATGTCCCTTTACATATCTTTTTTGAAAATTATTTTTCTACTTTTTAGTCTTCAGATTTGTTTCCTTTCTTCTCTGCACTTTGAAGTCCCTTTTCCATTCAACAGAAAACTGTTATTTTCAGTAGAGGCCCTTGTTGATAAACAATTTCTTCTGTAATTTGACTTACTAGAGTAACAATAACAGGTGAGGGAAGCACAAAACTTTCTGTGCAGAAGTGTGATCCCACTTGGTATGGCAACTGTGCCTGTAGAATGATGTCTGATCTGACACAGCAGGAGGTGGGTCTGAGTTGGTTTCCCTTGTTTTCCCTGAATATGCCAATCCGCTGTGAATTTTGCCACTTTGGCTGCATACTGAATGCCCTCCAGACTCCCAAGCTGAACAACATTGAAGATTCCTCTACCATAGTTCTTGAGGGAACTAAATAATTTATCAATTAAGACCTGTAGCTGAGGACTGATCTACATATCCAGGTGATCGTTTATTCTGCGACCTCTGAACACAAAAAGGACATGGAAAGCTGCAGGGGTTAGTGGTGAATGTTTTGTCTTTGTAGGCATGGTTCTCTTCAGGCATTTCCAGCCTTCCTGATGAAAATCCCAAGATGGATGGTCAGTTGTAGCACAAGTACTCACTTCAGTACCTCTCCTCCTTGAGGAAGGTTATCTAGGCAGTCAAGAAGACCAGCTGCTAGTGAAAATGCATTTTCTCACAGTTGTTTTTCAGAAAGGAGGTCTTTTAACAGTGGAGGACTCTTAGAGCTGCTAATAAAAAACCAGTTTCTACTTTTAAAAAAAGTGGCATCTGTCATTGTAAAGGTTGTGGTGACAGTATATTGGCTGTTACAAACCAGAGCATTCGTTCTTTGAAGTATTTCAGTCCAAATGAAGTACAGGAATGGAGAGAAAAAGAAAAGTGGAACTAAATTAGGCAAAAACAAGGAGAATGAAGAGGCTATGAGCAGGCTCATGGCCCTAGGCAATATGTAACAGATGAATGGTAAGAGATGAAATTTTATTCTAATTCTGAATTCAGTTTATATGTTAAATAAATTAGTAATCTCATTGATATTCTCCTGAGTTAATTTACTTAGTACAGCAGGAGCACTCCTGATTCTTCCTCTTTTTATCCCTGTTTGCAGAGTCCTCTGACAGGGAACCACTTGCTAGCCGAGAGGAGATCTGGGGAGTTCTTCCAGGGACTTCAGAATAAAGCTGACCTCTGGATGACAATTAGACATCCAACATACATTGCTGCTGATTTGGTGTTCTAGCTGAGTAACCTGAAAATGGGGGATTTAAATATGGTATTTACTGAAATAAAAGTAAGTATTTTCTCTCTGTCCTTGGAGACTGCTCTTCTATCTTATTGAGGCCTGTAAGTGAATTTCTTTGTGTGGTGCTTTCACAGTGCAAAGGGAAATGTGAGCTTCAGCCTGAGTGCTTATTCAAAGAAGTTAGCAAGAAGCCGTTTTAACTCAGTGTCTGTAAGGATTTAGCCACAGTGCTTTATGTTATCATCTGTCCAATAGAAATTATATATATATATATAAATAGCTTTGCGTAGGGATCTGAGCCCTGAGAATTCTTAAAATATTTTGAGCACCTGTGGGCTTAAAGGGGCATGAAAATAATATATGGCTTACTTAGCTGCTTGCAAAACAAATGGCATGTCCAGAGGGAGCCACAGTCCAATAATATGCATCAGCGCTGTTGTATCCTCCTGTGGTCATTTCTATAAAGAACTCTCAATATCATAGGGAGAAGTTCAAGGATGAATAGTACTCCTTAAAATAAACTGAAACTCAATCAGATGAAGTCAATGGCTAAGAATAAACCAACAGAAACTTTGCAGTCAGGAAGCGAACTTTGAGCACTTAGTATTAATACAGTACCTGACATTTTCTGCTAAAAGCCTAGAATTTTTTCCCAGTAATTTCTATGATAAATCAATAGAAAAATTGTTGTTTAAGGAGGCCATGATGGAAGAGTATGCTACTTTATAAATGTGGATTGTCATAACTACCTTATTAAAACAATACAAAAGACCCCACTATAACCCTTAAAACCAAAACCTACAGCAGAAGCATAAAAACACTAATTTAAGCAAGCTAAAAAAGAAAAAAAAGGTAACACTTATATTAAATAGAGTGGAAGTAAAATAATCCAGAGTTGCTGAATGTAATAAGTAATTCCCGACTGGTTTTGGTCCTATTTATTCCCCTTCAGATAGCAGTAGAAAGCTGCTGGTTTGTTTATAGTCAAAAAAGTAATCTTAATGTCTTTATTGGTGACCTTGAGAAAAAATTGTTGGAGTGGAAAAGGGAAGAAACAGTTGGATGGATTTAGGGCATCTGTGTCTTGTAAAAGGGGTGTGGAAGGAGGGGGTAAAATATCCAAGTGCAGCCATCAGTAAGTGGAAGAAATTATTGTTTTAATGCACAATTTTGTGTGACATTCATGTGAAATTGGCAATATCTAATACAGAAATCACACAGATGGATGGTGAACTATTCAGTAATAGGTATGGTATAATAACTTGTACTAAAATTAAAATGACAGAATGATTTGTCAAATTTCACCCAACAAGCTTCTGTTTATAGGATGACTTATTGCACTAATGGAACAGAAAAATATCAAAGTTACTCTTTATCTTTCTAAAGACATGGTTCAGCAAGTAGCAGTTTCTTGGAATAAAGACTAGAAATTTGATCTGAGCAAAAGGAGCAGGAATAGCCAATTGTACTAAAATGAAGCAAATAACAAGAACAGATTACATCAATTGGAATAACGCCAATTTTCATCAGCACAGGGTTTATGTAGAGTGCATAGAAACAAAGGAGTGGATTATCCAGCAGAAAGTAAGTGGGCAAAGTTTCATCATGAACTGAGAGTTATTCCCCATGAACTTGGCAGCTCTGCAGTCCACACCTTGGTCCCTTCCTGTTGTGGATGTACTAAAACCTTTCTTTAGGTTTCTTATGAATCATGTCACACACTGCCTCCACATATCCTGCCCTCCTGCCAAGTTGTCTCCTCCTGTTTCTGTAGAATTTTTTATTTCCTGGCAGTATGTTTCTGAACCCTAGTTTTGGTTTTCTAAGGTACAGTTGTCTAAGGCTTTCATTCCCCAAATGCCCATCTACTCCTAGGAAGCACCCTGCTTGTTTTGTATATGCTGGAACTGGGACTTCTAGTCTAAACATGAGAATAATCCTGTCATAGAATACATGTGCAAGAACATTAGTGCAGTCTACTTCACTCAGGATCGACAAAGGGACTTTGGTTCACTCTGCTGAGTATTCTTTTTGCCATGTGAAGTCCACTGGTCAAAAACATCTCTTGGCCTTCCGTTTCCAGCTTGATTGTTAGATGCTGTTTTAGCCTGTGAGTGGTTGACTAGGCTGAGCAGCTGCAGTGTGCTTCTGCTGTGATGATGCTTTGGGTTTTAGCTTTTACATTTTTCAGTTTCTGTACTGCTTTAGTGTGTGGTTCTGAGCTTTATACTAAGGGATGGTAAGATCTCTTCACAGAGTAGGTAGACAAAACAATTCCTTCTCTAGCTTGGGACCAAGGACAACTGATCCCAATTTCAGGCCCAAGAGCATGAACTGAAGGGAGAAAAAAAACAAGGATGGGACTTAAGAAGCTAGAGCTATAACTGGAAAATTAACTCCAATATGCTAATGGACCAGAACTTATAAAAGTGAGAGACCTCGTGACTGGTCATTCATTTTGTGCCCATTTTGAGTTCATCTTGGGTGTAGCCCTTGCTGGGTTCTAGTGCTGCCCAAGGTGTATCCTTTGAGGCCTCTAAATAAAGACCTACTTTATTCTTTAACTCCATCTAGCCTCTGTTCAACAGCAAAGGAAAGAGAGCTGAGAGCAGTAACATCTGACATTGCTGTAATGAGATCTGACAATCTGTTAGTGTCCTGGCATTAGACATTGCTTGCACTTCATGAAATTTATATACCTTTTTTTTTTTTTCATTATTTCTTGAATTAAGAAGGAAATGTTTTCAGCTACAGTTGATATCAAAAGTAAAATTCTGTGTCACAGGTGCTGAACATTAGCTAGTATGGGGAAGTGTCCATGTCAATAAAGCAATACCTGAGTTAGGGTGGTAGCATATTTTTGGGTTGAGCCCAGCTCACAAACTTGGCATTATAAATGGTTTTCATTGCTGGTGGAACTCTTCAGCTGTGTTTTTAATGAGTTGACTTAATGTGAATAACTACATTTACAGAAAGAACTTTAATTCAATTTGCTAAGGAGTTGACATGAAGAACTTATTATTTGCTCAGGAAATTGCTTCTGTATAAAAATGTAACAAAATACCATAATAACCTTTGGAAGAAAAATATTCTTCTTTTGTCTCTTCTGTTTTAGTCTTCATTCCTTTTCTATTCTGAGTAAAATTGTAAAACAATAGTCATTAGCATTTGTCTTAGCTTCTTTTAAAGTGTTTTTTCAAACATTCTTTTATTTCCATCACCCTATGAACTGTATTTTGAAAACATTTATCATTACATTAACTTAGCTGATGAATTTCAGCTTCAAAAAGCATTTGGAGAGGGAGAGGTTGACTTTTTCCCCCACTTTGAAACCTTTCTTTTGATCACTGTTGTTATTTTTATTTGCCTCATGACTATGTTGTGCACCTTTTAGTTGTTCAAAAATTAGCTTATGATGTTTGTGTTTAGTTTAAGAGATTATCTGTGTAAGGCTAGATCAAAAATGTGTTGAGCTGTGCAGTTTGGTTGATACAAGAGATGATGCTGGAGGAACAACAGAATGATAAAAGGCTCTTTCTCATGTGAGGTTATTTCCTTCAGTGATGCAAGTGATCCATTAGATCCATTACAGATTCAGTGGCATGCTATTGTTCTTCATGTTCATTCTCAGCAGTTCTGACTCTGTTGCAGCTGCTTTATCACAGAAATGAAGGAAACATTAGAAACATCATCACAACCTGATGTGGCTTGCCAGGGTTCCCCTGCAAGCTCCCCTTTCCCACAGTTTATCACAGCAGCATCCTTATGTAAAGGGTAACTAGCAGTCTTTCTCCATCACTTGTTTCCCTGCTGCCTAGACTGGTAGCTCTCTTCTTAACCCCCTCTGGGCCCTTTACAGCTTCACCAGTCAACTTGAGTTTTCCATTTCTCTTTCTACTCCAGACATCATAGTGCTGTAGTGTCTCAGTGCGTGTTCTATATGTTCACTTTATCAAGATAATCTCCTATGCCCTAGGGTTTCCATCTTCTGTCTTTTTTCCTTGGAATCATTACATTTTGCCTATGTGCCGTATTTTTTTGGCTTCTAACATGCAATATTATTCTCAGTCTTCTCTCTCATTCCAATCCTATTCTGTTGTTCCTTGTCACATTTGTAAATATAATTCCTTTTGTGATGTTTCATTGACTCCTGAAGCCTCTTCAGCCTACTCCCTTAAACCTGCAGCAATTTTCAGGTGGCTGGAATTGCACAGCTGCAAGGAGTACTGCTGCATTCGAGGAGGTTTTCTACTTTTTCCTTTTTAAGATTTGTCTCTATAAAGCTAAGTGCAGGATTAGAACTTTTAATTGCAGTCTTCCAGGAATAGGGACTGTATTGTTTTTGGGAGTATGTGTGTGTTCTCCAGAAAATGTATTGTGTACTAATTCTGTGCAACTGCTGCTACTTTAACTAACAGGACTGTGGTGAGTTGATGCTGGCTGAATGCCAGGTGCCCACCAAAGCTGCTCTATCACCACTCCCTCTTCTCAACATGGCAGGGACAAAAAAACCATGAAAGCCTTATGAAGGCCAAGGTAAGGACAGGGAGAGATCACTTATCAATTACCATCACAGGCAAAACAGACTTGACTTGGGAAAAAAAATAATCTAACTTATTACCTATCAAATCAGAGGAAGGTATTGAGAAAAAAGCTCAAGTCTTAGAAACAAGTCGCCCCTTCCCTCTTCCCAGCTCTCTCCACGGGCTACAGGTGGATCTTTGCTCTACTATGGGCCTCCATGGGCTGCAGTGGTACAGCTGCCTCACCATTATCTGCACCACAGCCTGCAGGGGAATCTGCTTCTCTCACATATTCTCACTCCTCTCTCCAGCTGTGATTGCTGCTGCACAGCAGTTTTGCCCCTTCTTAGCCACGGTATCCCAGAGGTGTTACCACTGTTGCTGCTGGGATCAGCCTTGGCCAGCAGCAGGTCAGCCCTGAAGTTGACTGGCATTGGCTGTGTTGGTCACACGGGAAGCTTCTGGCAGCTTTTCACAGAAGCCATCTCTAGAGCTACCCGTGCTACCCAAACCTTCCCACACAAATCTACCCAAATACCCCCAAAGCCCAGAACAGGTGTTTTCCTCCATGTACATGGAAACACTGAAGGAAAATCTGAGATTACTGTAGTACATCAGAGGAAATGAGAAAGATACTTCTCTGAGCAAGTTTTAACATTCCTGTCCTCTGACAGACACCTCTTGTGTAACAACAAGCCTTGTCTGCCTCAAGACAGTACGTGGTGTCTGAGTGCAGCATCAGGAGATACAAATCTGACATGGTTCACAACGCTGTCTTTCCTCCATCTCTGGGGCCAGATCTCTGCTGAAATGACACAAGAGCTCTGCAGAACAGGGAACACAAACTCTCCCCTGCATGCAGATGGGGAGCCCAGGCCAGGCTCAGCATGATTCATCACTGGCACTTGAAGTGAAACCTTTTATATTGCTTCAAGCTCAGTAGCTCAGAATCAATCATGCACTATTCTGCCTGCAGTTTTACACAAGCAGTCCTTTCATTTTTTTAAACTCTACAGAACTGGTGTTTTTTGCCCCTTTTCTGAGAAGGAGTTGAAATGCTGGAGGGGTGTTTGATGCTGCTTGCCTGACAGTGTTTAAGAGGCATTTGAACAATGCCCTTAACAAAATGCTTCAACTTTTGGTCCGACCTGAAGTTGACAGACAGTTGAACTAAATGGCCACTGTATGTCCTGTTTAGCTAAAATCTTTCTCCTCTCCCCTCCCTCTCCCTCTCTCTCTGGCAAATCATTGTTCTGGACTGACATAGTAGTAGAGAGGCTCAGAGACTAAAACTAAAGGGCATTTAGTGGGTGTCTGAGCAGTCCAGCACTCTGTTACTGAAATTCACTAACTAAAAATGTTTTAGGATGATAACTTCTCCAGATGCCTATAATTTTTAGGAGGCTTAAATACATTGGTGAAATTGAAAGAAAATTTTTAAATAATGTGGCATTAAGATTTTCTGAAAAGTCACTTTGCCCAGGATTTTTCTCCTGGGAATCTGAGAAGCCTCAGAAAAAATTGAAAACCATTATTATCTTGTTTGATTCTCCTGTGTTTTGCCAATCTGGAATTGTGTTTGGAGATTGTTTACCAACAGGTGATTGTTTCATTGGTTTCTGTTGTGAGCTGTTTTCACTTATTTGGCTAATTGGGGCCAAGCTGTGTTGGGACTCTGGAGAGAGTCACGAGTTTTCATTATTATGTTTTTTAACATTCAGTAAGTATCCTTTCTGTATTCTTTAGTACAGTATTCTTAATTATAATATAGTATAATAAAATAATAATTTAGCCTTCTGAGAATATGGAATCAGTTTCATCATTCCTTCCTTTGTCTAGGGGCAATGCAAATACAATAAAAGAGGTTTTGTAAAGGTAATATGGTTTAGATTAGTCTCTGGTGTAAACATCAAAATTTCAACAGCTAAGTATATCTGGCATAGAAATTTTGTGAATGACAGTTTCTGCTTTTGTACTTCTCCCTCATTTTCTTTCCATGGTTGATAACTTCAGCTTGTGCAGTTAAAAAGCACAGTGCATAACATTTTTGCTACAGATTTTTTAAAATTAGATTTTTATTAGAATCAATTTGACTTCTTACTTTTCAGTTCCAAGGCATATGTCTTTATGGTTGGGTTCTTCCAACTCTTAATTCTGCATACACTGAAGATGCTTAGGAGCAAAAACAAAGAGACAAGATCAATTTTTACTGAACTGGTGAAACATATGTGTGTGGTGTTTGATAAATGCATCACTCTGCACAACAAAGCAAGATTAATTGAAAGCATGCCAGACATGTGATGTGAAGTCTGGACCATTTAATTGTTTGAGATCTTTGCCAATCTTTTAAATTAAGGTTTATGCATCCAGTACAAAATTCATTTTATATCAGTAAAGACACTTAGACAGTGATAGAATAGTCCCATTAATGCTTTACTGAATAGTCAATTCAATTTTCCAAATGACAGACCAAAATATAATGTGAAATTATATATAAATTATGATATGCAATGATATTTAAAGTAGATTTTCCCAGAAGTAACAAATTTCTTATACTTTTGTTAGGAATTCTGAAGTTTATTGTATTGTCCAACAGTGAATTTTTTTTTCATATTCACTTCAGTGCTCAAATTCAAGTATTTATTTCCTCCTTCTGTTGATTTTTCTCATGCATGATATATGAAGGGAATATGGCTGAACTGTGAACAGACAGTCCTTTCAAATTGGTCTGTGTAAAGTACATTTAAAAATAGAGATTCTTTCTGTATCCTGGGATTATGGAACAATTTCACTGTCTATACCATTTAAAAAATCCTTTGATCACACTTTAGTCACAATACATAGTGATGCAGCCATGATTTCACTGGCATGTTACTGTGTGTCCTAAGTGGCTTAAGCCACTTAGGAATTGCAAAATCAATGAAAAATGGTATGTTGTATGAATGTCTCAAACATTTTACGTATAGCCCGAGCTTTTCCTTGTGACCTAATGTATTTGAGACAACATGCCAATTAATTTTAATAGGATTGCCTATGATAGGCTGTTCTTTGCATTTTGATATGTGCAAAGACTGTATAATAAGAGTCTTGCAAATATAATTTTATTGGATGTTCTGAATTCACAGACTTCATTTGGGCAATTACAGGTAATTTTTTTCTCTGTAGGAAAAATAATTAGATTTATGTAGAGTTGCATTCTGTTTGAGGGTTGTTTCCAGAGTTTATATCTACGAATTAGGTTTATATTGGGCACGCAACACATTTGTTCTGGCAGTTCCAGGAAAAGCAAGGTACTGACAGCACTCTGGGAGCAGAATTATGTGATTGCTGGGTAATTGAGACTTTGCCTTTAGTTGCAGTGTGGAAGTAGCCTAGCTGCTGTTGCTGCTTGAGCAAATCACTCTGTTTCTTGGTACAGAAAGGAAGGGGTCCAGACTGGATAATAAGCTCTGAGGCAGCACAAAACACTCAAGTGAAATGAGTAACTGGGCAAGTACTACCATATTAGTAGAAAATACTTAGAATATTGCTTGAACTTCTTGAACTCTAACTAAGCTTCCTGGAAATGCCTTTCCTTTGATCCTCTGTATGAATAGTGGGAGAGGGGAATGGCTTTTTTGTGGGAGATCAGTTCTAGTACCAGCATCCATGCTTTTTTTACATCTTATTTGTTGGTTATTTCTGTGACTGAATTTTTTATCCACTTTATTTATTTTGCTTTAAGACAAAGTAGAATTATAATGAGATTTGGAGCCTCAACTCTGCTCATGTTAATATTAAGTAGTTAACTGTATTTTTTTTCAGCACCTTTACCTTTCTCATGACAGTCTAGTAAGACAGCTTTTTATTCTTTATTCTTTTAGTTACTTAAGTAGCTACAAAATTCCATTGGTCACATGCTTAAAGCAAAGCAAGTATGATTGCAGTCACAGTGGCAGGATATAAATGAGAATACCAAATAACATGCTGTGAAGAAAATTAATATATTTTAAAGAGGCCTTGGATAATGGTATTTAAAATGAAGCATATAAACATGAGCCTATCCTTTCTATATCCTTCTCCACCTTCCAAGAAAATGAAGACTATTCCTTGAAAAGGAGGGTGTCAAATATAAAGGTGTTTCCTTCTGTAAATGTAGTTTTCCATATTTTTTCCCAGCATTTTCATTCATTTTAGCTTGGCATTTCTAGCAATGCATATGTGGACCACAATATTACTTCTTTTTCTCATGTTGCTTGTATTTTAGAACTTCTTGTGTAATGAGGGGGAAAATTATGTATACAAATTCAATTTAAAGAATAAAGAATAAGAGTATCTGCAGCCATCCTCCTAGATATGTCTATTTTGCAATGTACCTTTGGTGGATGAAATGATTCACAACTGAACACAAGTGAGCCAGCAAATTATTTATAGATGGCAGACAATGGTAGGAATAGAATTTTTGTAATGCATCATAAACTTTTCTTTTACAGTGCTCTGGTTTTGCTTCATGGTTCCAGGTGTCAGAAGTGTTGTATAAATCAGATAAACATGGACAGGTGGTGTTATATCAGACTCCTAAGCAGATATTCATGATACATCATTTTCTTGCCATTCATTAGGATCTACTTGATAAAAATGAGTCAATATTTTTACAGCTCAGTGATCATGTAAATGGAGTTAAATGCTCAGTATTGATATGCAACTAATTAAACCATAAATATTCACTAAATATATGTGAATGAATGATAATGGATGTAAATATGCATAATTCTGAACATGTTGCATGAACAATCATATCTATTTAATTTCAAATGGTTTTTTTCTGGTGAAGTTTCAGCCTCAACATTTTTAAATGTGCATACCTACTACTTAGAGGATGTAAACATGTATGTTTTAGGAAAGGGGTGCCTATAAGGGCGTCTTAGGTTCTATTTACTGTATTTGTAAATACAGCTTAATGAAGAGGGTTTATTCTTTAGTGGTAATAAAAAGCCTGTTCTGTGCTATCCTGCCGTACAGGTTTTGTACATTTCTTGTCCACTTGCTTGCCATGTTCTCCCAAATACATTATCATGTGTATAACACAAATTCATGGCTTTCAAGTCAGACTTCTGATATAGCATAAAAATGGCTAGAATTTTTACTGGATGTAGATGTCTATGCCTCAAGTCAAATTTTAGAAAGAGTTTTCTCAGTTGTCATTTAATGCTGGACACAAGTAGTTTCCCAGATTCCAAGGGCTGTTCCTGTAAACATTTGCAGAACGACTCCAGTCTTAGCAGTGATGCATAGTAAAGCTTTTGGCTTAATGCCTTAGTCTAAGTGCAATCCAAATCTCTGGTTTTCTTCCTATTTCTTCATGGGATGGAAAACGTGACCATCATTACATGAACAGCAGGATTAGGTAGAGTGATTGCAGTCAACTGAAGGAGAGGAAGATGGCAGTAGATTCCTATGGAGTTGCAGTTTACTCCATAGAGTAGGAAATGTGAGATGCATCCCAGCCTTTATCTGGAGAGTTTCAGCTGCTCTGCTATCTGAATGATATAGAAAGCAGCTGGTACATGAAGGAGGTGGAGATCATTCAAATTAAATTCATTGAGGTCATTCAGGAGTCATGTTTGGTCATTCTGTTGGTCTTGTATCTGAAATGAAGAGGGTATTTGGAGAGGACTTTCCAGTGATCTGTAGAAGAGGTTTCGGTACTGGTGACCAGTGTCATTTGGAACTTGTTTCTATTCTCTGGGAACACAAAGGGGTTGAACTAAGGGAAAGATACATGCATTTTGGTGGCTGAGACCAATCTTTCTGTCATATATGAGTAGCAATTATCTGAGTTTTAAAGGACAAAATGTATAAAGTTGCAGATAAATCTGATCTATGCCTTTTACAGACAGCATTATATTATTCATAACGACAAAGCAGAGCACTGATTTATTAAAAATATTTAATTGGAAGAGATCGTAAATGCGGTATGGAATATATGACATAAAAAAATCTATTTTTGGGAGAGTGGAGTCTAATTAAAATAAATGTTTCTAATATTAAGTAGATTATGCCTCAACAAACATGAAGAGATATTATATGTGTTCATAAACTAATTCAGAGCATGAAAACTAGGAAAATTGCATCATACAATGTCCCTTATGTTGATAAGGCAATTAAAATTTATTTCTTCTAAAAGGTCTATTTTTTCATTACATTTATTTATACTGACACCAAATCTCTGCTATTTTCTTCCTACATTTATGCTGTTGTTATATTTCTGGGAGAGATACTTCTGAAGTATGAAGGCTTGGTAAAGTGTTTTGACTGAAAGAAGGATGATGGGAATGGACAAGTTTTTAGAAGGGTTTAGGAAGCTGTAATGGATGACATGACAGCCAACAGACTCTGAATCTTTTTTCACAGTATAGGAATTCTTTTTTTCACAATGTTACCAGGGGTCAAGATGGCTGGATTTCTTTTCCATTGTTTCAACAGCTTCTGGAAACTATTTTTTGTTTTCACCATGGACAGGTAAGTGCTGCAGTTGGCTGGGCAATTTAAATCCAGTTTTAGTCCAGCTACTTTGCTTGTAGTAAACATGAAGAATATAGAACACAATTCAGCATATCCTGCTGAATATAAACACATCTGAACAAAAATTGCACACTTCATTACTATTTTATTATACAGATGAGGTCATAAGAATAGAGTCAGCTTGGACATTTCTGTAATTATACCTTCACTTTCAGAGCAGTTTTGTACTGTTGGCAGAAATTAAGAATGTGTATGGAAGGAGAAGTGGACAAGAAAAAAAAAAAACAAAACGCAAGAGTTCTGTAAGGTTCATCAGAACCAAGAGCAAGATAAACTGTGAGGTATCGATGTACGAGAACTATAGAAGCCCTTCATACTGGTCTAATGCTTCTTCAACTGAAATTAACACTGACAAAGGAGGAGCAACTTGCAAAAATCCAGAACTTATCTACAATGTGCAGCAGGGTTCTGCAAGAATTGTCATTCTGTAAAGGGTGCATGACCTGTAGTCATCTTCTAGCAGGACCCTTGACTTTGTCATTGACAATAACAGGGAAGTGTCACTGTTGGTTATCTTCGGCAGCAATTTCAAGGATGGAAGTCTGCTGGCAGGTGACCTCTCTTGGTTTGTTCCCAAAATTGTTAGAACAACAGAGGTTTTTGAAAGTAGGATTAATTTGTGTCCCAGCTCTTAGAAGGAGACTGTACTATAGAAGTAGTTTTGAAAGCACCAAAGTAAAATGACTGGTTTATTCAAGAAAGCATGTTGATGATTGTAGAACATTATCACATGTGTTTGGTTTTTCTTTATTTTGATTGGACTTTTTAAACAGGGTGTCTGATTCCTGCAATATTTTTTTTTCTTCAACTGAACAGAATAGACTAATGCAGTTTTCTATTCTGTTCAGTGGTGAAATCACATGGCAGAAAGCAGGATCTTTGTGCTAATGCCTTCAAAATGTAAATCTCTGCCTTCTAAGATTGCACTGTTTTTTTTTGTCTTCATTAATTTCTAAATATTTTATTGCTGGGCAGGCTTTTAGTCTTTCTAAAGTGATTAACCAATTTTTTTTTTAGCCCATTACCGGTTCTGGTGGGAATTATCCTGCTTTCATATTGTTACAAGGCAAACCACTAAAGGCAATTACAGATCTCAATTGCTGCCTGTTTATTTTTGATCAGGATTATTTGAGGTCATTGCTGTTCTACATTTTGTGAGGGGAATGGTACATCCAACGCTCTTTGGCACCTAATATCATTTCAGTAGTCCCCCATGTCTGAATGGACAGAAAGAAGAATCTTACTTTGAATAGCCCTTCTACTTGTGCTACTTGTGTAGGTTTACAGCTGTACAGGCAATACTCTTTTTCAGAGCTCTCCATCCTTCATACAGTGACTCTCTCTTTCCCTATCTTTAATTAATATTTTCTTTCATTTTGCTCTTTCACCCTAGCTTTTCATCCACAACCCACAGTAGTTTGCTTATACTAGGAGTTCAGGAGCAAATATTCCAATTTCCATGCCACATGTGTAATTAACTTATAAAACTTTGTAAGCTTTTGCAGGCCCTTTGACTTATGTTGTTCCTTTCAACCATGAGCATCTATGAATCTTGGGTACTCCTTTGTACACAAGGATGAGATGTCACAAATAGATATATCATAAACTTTTACACTTTGCTTTGTATCTAATGATTGTGACAAATATTTTGTGTCCATGGAAGTGAGATTCTACCTCAAATGTCATTACTAATAGACTGATTTATACTTGCAACTTGAATAGTTTACCAAGTGAAATATACATTTATGTTGCAATTTGCTTGTCCCTGTTGCAGCAGCAATGTTGCAGATTAGAAATGAGGACTGATGAATGGGAGGCAAAACACAGCTTTGAGAAAAATGAAAAGCAATTTTTTTTTAAACCTAAAATCAAATTGATCCTTTCCTTCAAAGAATCCAGATACATATGTATCTTCACTATTTTTACCTTACTCTTAGTTAGTAATTTATTGCCGTGGCTGAATTCAGGAGAATATGTAAACTGCTCTTTCTTGTTCTGAAAAGCTAGGCAGAACCACAGGCTGCAGAGGTAGCTATGGAAATACAATCAGTATAGTGACTACATGAAAGCCAAATTCTACAGAAAGTAAAATTGACTGGAATATTTGAGTTTCTGCTAATGCAGAGGCCTGCCATGATGTGCATACATTTATTTTAGATTTTGTTTGACATTTCAAACTTAAAAGCAACCATGTTCATTTGAACAAAAGACCTGCTATTTTTTCTTGAAGGGAAAAAACTATTACAGTGAAGTGGTGATTTTCTTCCATTATTTCTTGCAAGTAGCGTGTATCAAAATTGTAATACTAATGCCTAGAGCTTGATTTGATCTTCAGAAATGGTGTGTGAGGGAAGCTTTGTAGAAGCTTTTCATCTGTACAGTGTCATTGTCTTTTGAAGTCAAATATGGCAGAAACATAGATACAAGGTATTAGAGTCAATGGCACTACAAAGGAGAATGTGATCAGATGGATTTGCTTTTGCATCTCTGAGCAGCCAGAAGGGAAAAATCAGAGTTGTCAAAGTCATCAAAAGAGATACTCACTCACCTCGGACAGGCACCATAGGTACTCAGAAAGAGAAGTCACCATTTGGCTACTTTGACTGCCATGCATTGCATTTCACTTTTAAGGGTAGAGACTTAAAGTTATCCTGTGTCAAGCTAAGGCTTCCTGGAGGCTGAGGATAAATACTGGAATCAAATGAGTTTGCTTGCAAAAAATGCAGTTCAAAATTAGGCTTTTAGGAAATAAGTATTGAGTTTTGTGACTGGGATGGTAGGGAGGGTGACGCCATTGACCAGGGGAAGGTTCTGTAATGGATCAGAAAAAAACAAGGCTTCAAATGGCCAGTGTAGGGAAACGGACTCAGTGGGTTATAACAGGTTGTTCTAACACATTTAAAACATCCCAAATATAAAATCAAGCTCTAGGAAGTTTCCACAAGGAATAAAATATTTTTGCTGCAGAGTAGGATTATGTATTTCAGCTGTTACTTTCTCTTATGCAATAAAATATTTTTTCTGTATATGTTTATCCTATCAGAATAATGGTATTTCTGTTCTTTGTTGGTTTTACTTTCCTATTCTTTTATCACTTTTGTGTATAATTTTCTGTGTTCTTCTCTTACCATTTTCTCTATTATAGCTGTTTATTTCCAGCTGCTGCAGGCTTCACACTCTTATTTATCCACAAAAATAGTAAGTACCAAAATATCTGTGCCAAAGTAGACACTGTTTGAACACCGTCGTTAGACTTCAGAAACATGCTCAAAATTGGCTAAATCATCCTACCTTTATTTTTAAATGAGACTGGCTATGAGTAGGACAATTGCTCATAAAGATTCTTGAATCTCTATATTTGGAGATCTTCAGAAGTTGACAAAGCCTCGTGCAACCTGATCCAATTTTGATCTTTTAATAATCTTACTTTGATCAGGAAGCTAACATCCAGATGTCCCTCCAACAAAAAATATTGTTTTAGTCCAGAACTTCCTTGTTCTAGATTGCCACAAAATCATAAAGAGGACAGTTGCATTGGCTGCAATCAGATCTAAATTGGAAGATTTTCTCTGCTAGAATCTATGTAAATGGAAGCTGAGTCTGAAGAACCTGGAGTGGCTTGTTTTGCTCTTTCTAACACATGTCATTTGCTGTCATGCTTTAGCTTATTTTTCTTTCTAGTTTTATATCTTTGAACATGGACAATGCCCCTGTATATTCTAACAGATACAATAATACTTTCAATTATTTTAGAAGAACTTCTTGTTCCATTGCTATCATTTTAATTTACTGAACGATTAGTATTTGCCTTTAAAATAAAAATATACCAAAAGAGGGACCAGAGGAGGGGTGAGAGTAAGTGAGAAGTCCAGATCAGCTTTTGCTTGGATATGGATATGCATGGGGAAAAAAAGCAAATAAATTATGTCAGGGAAACAGAACAAAGATTGATAGCAAAAACCCCAGCTCTGTTTGTCCTTGCTTATCACACAAGCATAACATGAAAATTTACCCCAGCAAAGAAATTGTCTATGAAGAATTATTTTCCTGTCCGCAAAAAAAAAACCAAAAAAAAACCAAAAAAAAAAAAAAAAAAGGAGAAATCTTAGTTCTAATAAGAAGAATGAGAAAGAATGAGAGGAATAGCATTTCGGTAGTGTTTAAGGGGAGACCATTATTCCTCTATAGATGCCATATGGCCATATGGAACCAGCAGATTTATTAAAAGAGTTTATGGTAATGGCTACAGCTTGGACATGGTCTGAATTACTAGTGGAGAATGCACTATAACAAGCTATTTTGTAATTCTACAGCCTTTGTTGTATGAATGAGCAATTCACAATAAGATAACATAAAGTGATTGAGGACCTATATAATTCTGATATATAAATTTCTTTAATTTTCCCTCTGTTCACCCATTATTCATTTCAATTTTTAATAGGAAAGACATTTGCGTAGCAAAAATTGCTGAGAGGTTGAACATTGAAATCATATTTTCCAGCAGCAAGGACAGTCTTTATCACCAACTAACTGCTTAAGTAGTTTTAAAACAAGATATAGTAGATACATGTCTTTTTTCAACTGTAGGTTTTGGAAGATCCTTGAATAACAGCCAGGCTTCTGGCTTGTATTCTGTTCAAAGAATACTTTGAACTTTTAGCAAATAATACAATTCACTTTTAGCAAATAATTTGACTGAGATTTTAGATTTGGACTTGAATCTCTTACTGAGAGAGATTTTTTTCACCACTCTAATATTCTCTCTCACATGCATAAATCTTTAGATAAATAAGAAAAACGTGATTCTTTGCTTCCTTAGTCACTGTGGTAAACTTTTCCTATGAACAGACTTTGTGCCTGGCTTTGACAACAAGGCTACAAGTGGCATTTTCTCTTAGCAAGAAGCTTGCTGACAGTTCCTTGGTGCATGTCCCACCACAGATGTGATAATGAAGAGGATGAGAATGTAGAAGAGAGAAGGACGTAACAGAAAGGGGATGTAGGGGAAAAAGAGCACTGCAAGTCAGCCCTTTCTCACTTGCATGGGGAAACAGAGGCATATGGAATACGTGGCAAATAGCAAATAACAAGCATTGATGCACACACATGTAAGATGAGAGAAGTGACAGCTTGAATGAAAAGTATGGAAGGTTTGATCCTGACAGTTTTCCTTCATTTCTGCTAGCTGACATTCATTCTATGTTCTACTCTTCTGTCATTTAAATAAATTAGTGAAGATGCAATTGAAATGATGCTGTGTTTGACTATAAAGTACTTCACTTTCCACATGGCTATAAAAATGCAGTTGATATCCTTCAAATTTAAGATGACTCATTCTTACTGGGATGGTGCCAGTAACAGAGGTTATTAGTGGCATAGGCTGGAAAAAACCCAGCCGTTTGGATAAATTGTTCTTGGGAGACAGTTCTCTTTGCATCATTCATGGGCATGCATCAAACTTACTTTTTTTTTTAAAGTCTATCACAGAGGTTGCAAAAGAAGTAGAAAATATTTTCAAAGACAATGGCTAATAAAAGCTGTGTATTGCACTTGTCTTTATACTAATGCTTTGATAGGCAGATACTACATTGCAGTTTGTAAAATGTTTCTATTATTTTAAAACATGAAACCGATGATTAGTCATTCAAATAAATTGTAATTAAGTGGGAGCATTATGATTATATTATGCTAGAAGCTTGTTTCAAATGTTTGCAAGTTATTCAAGAGAAAGTATTAGGCAATTAGAAAAAAATATTAGTGTTTGTTCACTCTGAAGCTATCAAGTGACTTGATTTGCATTAACAATTTTAAACCTCTGTAGTCCCATTCATAATAAATGGCTGATAAGTAGGAGATATTCCACCAAATAGAGGTACAGGAAAGAAGAAAGAAAGGACAGAATGTCATTGTTTTAAGATTAATGTAGCATAATTACTAAAGCAGTCTTTAGAAGCTGAGGGATTTTGACATTTATAGTAAGTTATTTATTAATGATACAGCATGATTTCATGGCTGTCATGCAGTTCTGTATGACCTCCCATGAGAGTTGCTGGAGGGCCACAATAAACATGGACTAGTAATGGTTTTAGTTTGAAATTATGAGAAATTTTATGTGGCAATGGCTCAGTCCTGATACTTCTGGGTGTATTGCAAAGAATAATTTTTAAAATGAAAAATGTTTGTACATATAATAAAAGAATAAAATATCAGTGAATAATTTTGAATAACAATGAAAAATGACCATGAAGGAGTGAAATTCAGTAAAAATCTTTTGAAAAAAGCAAATTAATAGAAAAAGAATAGAATGTATGGTGGAAACAATTTTTTATTCTTTTAAAGTAAATAGCAGGAAAGAGCAAAGCAAGTGTGACCAACATAGATGTGTTTTGAATACTATTCAAAGTGGGAATATGACTGTCAAACAAATGCAGGAGTCTTCAATTGCACCAAAATTTTCTCCTAAGTCCTCTAGGTTTATTTAATCCAATTTCATTTTCCAAATATATATAAATAGGTAATATAATATATATAATATCTTATATAGCTATTCTGATTAATTAATTCTGATCATTTTAATATAATCTGAACTCAACATATGTTCTGAAACTCCTATATCCCATGTTTAATATAATTATTTTTCTTTCTACATAAATTTTTTGAAGTTGTGTAGCTATTCATTCTCTGTTTTTAATGCTTCACAGATCTGAGGAAATAGAAATATTTTTTGATTTTCAGGGTGTAGCATGTATTATACAGTAGGTTGGTTCTCAGCAGAATTTCCTTAGTCCATAAACATTCACATTAACCTAGAGTACAGCTGGGGTACATCCCTGACTTTTGTACATGCAAAACCTCTGATGAAAGATTACGTATGAGAGAAAAGTGCTAAACTGTTGGAATGTGTGTGAAATGAGTTAGTTCAGACTTGCAATACTTCCCAGCTGAGTTTTAATGTGGTGTGGAAAGTTTACTTCTCTTCTTACATTCTAAAACATTGTGAAGTATAATTCAGAACTGGTAGTTTTTTTTCCTTCTTCTTTTCTTGTTGTCACACTAGTGTTAAGATGCTAAGAATTAGTGGAAATAAGGGCATATCATGTTCTAGATTAAAGCTTGCAAGTACTGTACAGGATAAAATCTGAGCAAGTGAAATATCAGTGTTAATCTTTAAAAGTTGAAAATCTTATAAATGAACTTTGGCCTAAATATGTCATTGATGACAATGGTTCCAGGAAAACAGGATTAGATACAAATTTAGTACTGTTATCAAACACAGGAGTTTTGCCATTGGTAACCTGAAAACCATTCAAGTCAATAGAGATTTGTTCATTCAGCTTGAGAAGCCTTGGATATGCAGAGCAGAAAATAATGTAAGATTGAGCCTATTCTATTATAATGCTACAGTTTTCTCTGGTAGCTTTGAGCAGATGGATTTTTGTATTGTGTTGGGTTTGAACTAATCTGAAATTGATATACTTAATGAGTCCAAATAGGCCTAACTGTTTGCTTGGGAATAGTAATTAAAACTGTTAACACAGTAATTTATATCTTGGGGTATTTCTGTTAGAAAGAAACACTTTCCATTAATCATATTGAGAGGAAATACAGCAATTTGAAAGTCTTTATAGGACATGGGAGACTGAATTCCCTGTACTACCTGAATAAAACCACTTGTAAGGATGAGATCTGTTACTCTCCCATTAAATGTTGTGCTAACAAGCTATTAGCTTCCTGTTGGACTTGTACATTGTAGATATTAAGCTGAGCAAAGTTTTATATCTTTTCCATCCCTCATGACACTAGCTTTATATGTAAAAAATTTATTTAAAAAACCTAAATATTTATGCAAAAAGAAAATATTTAAATATAAGAAACTAAGCGTACTGAAAAATAGTGATACTAGGTATTTAAAGTATTCTCAGTTATGCAAGGCTAGATATCTCTTTTGCTGATTAAAGTGCTAATGTAGGCATGAAAACATTGAGATGTAAGTTACTTGGAACCAGCACATCTTGCTGACAGCCCATTATCCAACATGTGATTATTCCAAATTAACTATTTGTTATGTGTGACCCACAGTTTGAAAAAGACCAAAAAATTACTTAAGGTGGGTGACATACCAGAATTTTAATCCTAATTTAAAAACCTGACTATGAACAAGGTTGTATCATGTTATCATTTATAGTGGGGTGTTCATTCATGGGAGGTTATGTATTTGCATCTGTCTTCTCCAAAATGTGTAATTAATCCATATCTACAGTTCCAGACTACATGAATCAGTAATAGAAGTAATAAAAAGTTTTGTCAAATTACTGTTACTGAAATGTTAATTTTCTCATTTACAGAACAAAATACATTAGGGACAGGAGCAATGCAAACTTCTGGTTTCTACAGCTGGTTGCTGTAACACATCACATTATATCCTGGGAGATATACTTAGAGAAAAAGTTGTTATGCAACAGGAAATATCTGTAAAGGACAAAAATCTAATTTTAATCCTGGTATCATATGTATAAATATATAAACAACCTTTAAGCAATGCTGCAGACAGATGCTTTGAGATGATTGCTCAGACTTCACTTGCACTGACAGACGTGATTCACTTCTGTGATTGCAGAGCAGCTGACATAATGGCAAGAGGAACAATAAACTAAAAAATCTAGATTGATTGTATATCTCCTATAGCACTCTTCACACACACAACCAATGTTTATTAGATGCGATGTTCTAACTTGGTTAAAGCTAGACAGATTTTAGTAACCTCTAAATTCATTCACAGTGTTGATGATCCAGGGCATTTAACTGAAGCTGTAAAAGGTGTTTGTTCAGTTGCACTGTGTTTTGTGACAGATGTGAGTGCTCTGTCCAGTTCTGGGGCCCTCAGGTTGGGAAGGACGTTGAGACACCTGAGTGCATCCAGAGGATGCAACGAGGCTGGTGAGGGGCTGGGAGCACAAGCCCTGTGAGGAATGGCTGAGGGAGCAGGGGCTGTTTAGCCTGGGGAAAAGGAGACTCAGAGGTGACCTTATCACTCTCCACAACTGCCTGAAAGGTGGCTGTAGTCAGGTGGAGGTTGGTCTCTTTTTCCAGGCCGCAACTGACAGAATAAGAGGATACAGTCTTAAGTTGTGCCAAGGGAAATATAGATTGAATATTAGGAAAAAGCTTTTACAGAAAGGGTGATAAAGTTATGGAATGGCCTGCCCAGGAAGGTGGTGGAGTCACCATCACTGGATGTGTTTAGAAAATGATTGGATGGGGCACTCAGTGCCATGGTTTAGTTGAGGTGTTAGGGCTGGGTTGGACTCGAGGGTCTTAAAGGTCTCTTCCAACCTAGTGATTCTGTGTGTGTGATTTATTAAGACCAGTATTATAACTAATGTAGTACCTGAAAATTAAATACACCATGCAATCAAAAGGGTAAAGTTTCTTGCTTTTGTTGTAAACCTTTCAGCATCCAAAAAGACATGCGTGGAGTATGTCAATAAAATATCTATGAGCTAGAAACCCCACAGTATTGCTGCTTGTCAGTGAAAGGGTCTGGCTTTCAATGAGATTTGTGTTTCTGAATCCTTCATGATATCTTAATTTTTTTTTCATTTGAGACTCCTAAACTGATATTGTCCGCATTATATATCTGTTCTGTGTTTATAAACTAATTATTAAATGCCCAAAGATATTGAAGAAGTAACTGTGAAGCTTATTAAGGTCAGAGTGTGTGGTGTTCTGAAAATGCAAAATGTTGCAATAAAAGTCTGTATGTATCTTATTCAATGCTTAATACAGTTGCTTGTCCCCAGATAACTACTTTTTTTCTTCCAGGTAAAGTGTCATAAAAAATCTGTTATGTCTTTTCTCCATCTATTCTCTGCTAATGGAAAACATGGTTCCTTAAACTGATTTCTTTGTTTTGTGTGTGGTAAAAATAGCCTACAACACATTACTTGAGTTTTATCATTCACAGTAAAGAATAACAAAGTAACTTGTAGTTTTCTGAACAGCCTCAGAGACTATACACCTATTATTGTGCTTGTTACATTTATTCAAGCATGACAGGTTTTCAGCTGAGGGGTTTAGAGACTTTTTAATGCTTGAGAACTTCTAATAGCACATTCAACAGAGTTTCTCTGTTAGCTTCCACAGAATTCAGCTGATTGACATTTCTACAGAGCTCACATACAATTATGCTATGACTTTATGGGATATTTCATGGTTCATGCACCGAGTCAATATTGTCTGTATGTTGTTAAATATTGTGCAATCAAAATTAAGCATATATTTGAGTCTTTAACATTTTCTGTCTTTATATGACAAGGTTTAGAAGGGGGAAAAAAGTGTTCTCTCTATATATCAAAGATTAAATGTTTCTTACTCCAGAAAAGTTTTATTTTTTCTTTGTTTTTTTGGTTTTGTTCCCATGATGGTCTACTAGAACAGTTTTGAATTGGCATTGCTTATTTATTTGTTATTTAGAGTTTTTAAGAACTTTTAAAGTCTTTATTATATGCATTTTCCAAGGTACATCTGATGAGCTTCTTTCTCTTTTGTGGTGCTAAAAGGAGGCTTCTCCAAATGTATCAGCTTCTCCAGGATAAGCTGATACATTTTGCTGCTCTGTGCTACCAGTGAAAGGTGGAAATTTCCACCCAAGTGTTCAGTTACAACTAATTAGGTTAATCACATTGGGTTAACTGTTTGGTTACACCTGAAAGAGAATTTGTCCTATTTACTTTTTAGGTTGTCTTTTACTTTAGTATAATAAATGTTGGATTGATTTCAGGTATCAAAAATTGATTTTACGAATTACAGCCATAACCTGTCCAGGAGCTGAAGACAGGGATCACCCTGTAGGATTTTGGATCCATTTTCCTCACACCTTGCCATTCCTTTTGTCACTGTGCTCCCCTTTGCTTAGATCATGTTGCCTCTACAGGCAGCACCACCTTGGAAAGCTGGGAATGTGATAGGTCCAGAATATGTAAAATGCACAAAATTTAATATTGCTTGCAGACCACTATCAAAAATCGAAAATCACTTTCATAATTTGAATTGACTAATGCTGATGTTAGTATAACTCTACTTCATTATTTAGCACTTTGAAACTCAGGTGCTCTTGCATGTAAATTCAGATTCAGGCAACTGAATAATTTTCTTCAGGCACTGTTTGGACTGAAGATGATATGAATTGTAAACTTAAAAGAAAGACCAGTTTTTCATTTTGTTCAGACAGAAACAACAATGAGATTTTAGTGCATGGCTATGGACTCCTATGGAATGGCCTGACCTACATTAGTGGCTCTATGTCCCAAAATAATAGCTGTAGAGCAGTCCTCATTATAGCTTTTGTAATGAAACAGACATGTTTTTCTTAAATTTTGAAGTAAGATTTGCCAAACAATCTTATCTTTTGCCCATGTACTATCTCCTCTCCTTGCTATTTTTATTAGTTACTTGTTTTACTTTTTAATATTTTACTTTAGGCAGAACAAGCAAAAATGTCCTTTTTTTTTCTTTCCTTTATATCCTTCTGTCTTTTCTATGGACTTCTTCCCTGGCTGACTGTGTTCCAGCTTCCATTTTACCCTAATCTGTATCGTTCTCAGCCATTCATCTCTAACAAGTTTTCAGAACTGCCATCACATCACTGTCAACTTGGAGCTCTCCAGGTTCCTCAGGATATTTTTTGTAAATGCCAGGCTCCAGTTTTGATCCAGTAACTACTAGCATACAGCTAATAAGCAGGTGCAGGAACCAAGATAGGTAAATTCACAACCCTGTTCCACCAGAACAGAAGGGGTAAAAGCAGCATATACATGAGGTAATTACAACAGCTTTGAGCTAAATGTTAGACCTTTTATATTCAGAAATCCTTGTTCCCTGCATGGGCTATACAACAAATCATTAACCTAACAGTGGTATTCTGGAATCCAATTTGAATTTTACTATCTATATCACAGTTGCTAATTTCCTTCATTAGTCTTTTTCTTGTGTTCTTCTGTTGAGAATCTTTTGAAGTTCATGTAGATTTAACCAGTCTACTCTCTCCTCTGATCCCTTATTGTCATTTCCTTGAAGCTAATTAGATTTATCTTGTATTATATCTTTAGAAATTCCCACTGAAAATTGGAGTAGTTTGTATATATGAGCTTCCTTTTCTTGAAATATTTTCTAGGCCTACTGTTGTATCAAAAAACCCCTGTTTCTTATTTCTCTTTGATATAATGATGCTATGCTAAATTGGCATTATCACATTTGGGAAAAACACATAAAAAGTATACTAAGACTTTTGAGAAATGTCTGGTCTCAGGAAGAGAAATCCATCATTATAGGGAATGCATTGCAATAGTATCACCAGCTGCCCCAAGCTCAGTGCATATCCTATAATAACATCTTTAAAGAAAAGAGATAATAAAAAAGTAAAAAAAAGTGGTGTTTTTTTCTTTTTTTTATTTTGTAGTCACTAATAGTTGCTTTTAGTTGCAGAGGGTAGTAACTCATAGCAAACCAGAGAAAGATTTCTGCTGTTCATCTAGTACCCAAGATGATGCAGGAAACAGATTAAAGAATAAGTTAGCATAGAGAATCAGGACTTAGTGGAAAATGCTTTTTCCCTAAACACCTACATGTTCCTGTATGACTTGATGTATGCTAAGTGATTACATAGTTGAAAGCATCCCTTGTTTATTTGATGTGATAATGGTTTTCATGCCCTCTGAGAACAAGTTGGAGAGCAAAGCTTTGGGAGATGAGCTCAGGGACAGACAAACTAACCATACAGAAAGACTGTGTAAAGTTTTGCAGGCACAGAAGTGTGCTGCTTGGATTACTTATAAAGAAAAGTCTAGGTCCAGCCCTAGAAAGCAGAGGGGAACAGCTTGCAGGACACCTTTTCATTAGTTTGTTTGTTGGCAATCTCTTTCTGTGTCCTGGCTGTGAAGGGCCTTGAGGGAACGGCTCCCTTGCAATGAAGACAGACTGCTACTCTTAAATGAGGTGAGCATCAGGCCTTGGTTTCCTGTCTCCTCTCAGTGCTGAGGATTTCAAAACAGCATTCAAGGGAATTTTCTGTGCATGCTCTCAGACTCAGATGTAGAGCTGAGCAATTGCTCGTCTTCAGTCGGACAATTCAATGATCTGCTTTAGCTTTCAATCCTTATTTTGCTAGTGGGGCAGACTTTTAATGGCAGGTGCACTCCTTAATAAACAATTTATTTTTGTTCAAATATAAAACTCTTGTGTCATACTTTCTGTGCAGCCTAATGATATTTGTTTGACATAAGAAATGCTGATTTTGGAAAAACTATTGATATCTGATTTTGCTGTCTTAATGTAAACAAATTGAAACTGTTGATCAGTGAAAGGATAGGCTTATTTTCTGAATTTCCTGATCATATTATTTGTAGAAAAAGAAATTTTTGTTCAATGTAAAGTCTCTCATCTCTAACTTCAATATGATTTCTTTTCCATAAATATCTCCTTTTTAAAAATTCTCTTCATTGCAGGCTTACTGTAAATTTAGTGCAGTGATTTTAAAGTTCTTGTCCTTATTTTTAAGGCCTTGAATGGCTGTGGTATTTGACTCATTTTCTCTTCTGCATTTTCTAAGCTGCTAATTACAGTCTGAATCATAAGGTTACTTTTTTTTCTATACTGTAATTTTGTGAGTCACGAAAATTTTGTGAAAGCTCTACCCTTTTAAAGATACTGCAGGATCCTTCCTTGCTGCCCACTTGGTGTTCTTATTTAAATATAAGATTGAAGAAGGAAGTTTTTGCTGCTACTTTTAACTCCCTATTTAGTTGTACATGTTCAGTACTTCATAACTTTGTTTTTAAGGATAATGTGTTTTTCATAGTTAGTAAGTCCCCTAAAGTATTATATGCTACATAAAATGTGTAGAGTAATAAGATGTATGTAGTGCTACAGGCAAAAGAGTTCAATAAATTTTCTTTTTACAGTGCTTCAGATAGAGTAATGTGAAGTAAAACAATAATTCCTGTGTTTCCTGTCATTACCATATTTTCCCAGTATGTTTTTATATCAGAGAGTTGTAGAATAGTTTTGGCTAGAAGGGGTTTTAAAGTTCCAACCTACCTTCCATGGACAGAGACACCCATTAGTAGACCAGGTTGCTCAAAGCCCCATCCAACCTGTCCTTATGCACTTTCAGGGATGGTAGATACACAGCTTCTCTGGGCAGCCTATTCCAGTGCCTCACCACACTCACAATAAAGAATTTCTTTCCAATATCTAATATAAACCTACCCTCCTCCATTTTAAAGCCCTTCCCTCTTCTCCCATCACTCCAGGCCCATGTAAAAAGTCCCTCCCCAGCTTTCCTGTCATCACCCTTTAGGTACAGGGGGATTCTCTAAGGTCACCTTGAAGCCTTTACTTCTCCAGGCTGAACAACCTCAACTCTCTCAGCTTGTCTTCACAGAGAGAGATGATCCCATCCCCTGAGATCATCTGGATCAACAGCTGTCCTCTGGACTCCCTCCAACAGGTCCACGCATGACCTTCTTATGTTGGCGACCCCAGAGCTGGATGCAGAACTCCAGGAAGGATCTCATAACAGTCGAGTAGACAGGAGAATCACCTCCCTTGAGCTGCTGGTCATGCTTCTTTTGATGCAGCTCAGAAGACACATTAAAAATGCTGAATAGTGTATGTAAAGCACATGTTTTCCTTATGCTCATGGAGCTATCTCTTACACTGTGAATACTTTTACAATTATCATATTGAAACTAAGAAAATTATCTTAAAAAGGCAACATAACTTATTGCCATATCCTAATATTTGAGGTCTTGTCCTGTCATTACTTCTTATGCGTAGAAATCCTGGGTTATATTTTCCATTGAAAGAGAATAAAAAAGTGATAGAATTTTAGAAGCAATTTCCACAGGAAGCTGAAATGCATATATTTGATTTTTTCCCCACTGAAAGTGCAAGTAAGTTTAAATACTGCTAGACACTCAAGAGGAAGGCTTCCATTTATTCGTGCGAAAGACTGCTGATTAAAACCACACATACAACTAAAAAGAATAACAGTCCTCTAGCTTTCATAAGTAGGAATTCAAACTATTCTTCCTTTCCAAGATCAACTTAAAAATATTTGATTTTAAACACTTGGGAGAACATTTGTCTTCTGGTGTTTTCTACCTCTTGTTAACTTGAACAGTTTTTTAAACTTCTCTTCTGAGAATGTCCTTAGGCATTGGCTTTAGGAATGAGAGATTTCAAATTATTCATAACTGCGTAAGGCTTGCAACAATTGGTGACAGCAGAACTTAAGACAGAACACCCACATTTCTCACTTGCTACAATGGTCTCCTTTACTCTTTTCCAGTATTCTAAGCTTTCTAATAGCCACATAGTTGCCTAACATGATCTTCTGTGAGAGATGTTTCTGTTCCTCTTGGGTAACTTTGAGGTTTCCATTATGACAATATGTCTTAATTTCTTAAAGAAACTCCCACCTCACTAAGCCCTTAAATCTGCCATAGAGGCTATGCCAGGTTTAGAATTACTCCCACCTCCATAGGGAGCTCAGCCAGGGTATTTTTATGTTTTGTTTTTGGTGTTGCTATATGTTGTACCTTTTAGGCCTTTGAATGTTTCTGAGGATTTTGTTAATTGCTTGTACATGGATCCTGTAGTGAATCAAGCTCTTGCTAGTATTGATACTTTACCTGATGAATTATTTCCTGAAATAAATGAATTAGTGTTGCATGCCAAAACTGTGTTACAGCCTTATGATTCTGATTCAAGGCAGAAAGTACATGTATTGTGGGCCCAGCAGTATGTGGAATTAATCAGAGACCTCCTGGCCACTACAACAGCTATAGGTAAATTAGCAGTTGCTGCTAGACAATTGGATTAGGACAACACACCAGTACCATCAGGTTTAGACAACGGTATGATTCCAAGGAAATTATAACGATGTATTTGATAGGTTATTTGAAGGTGCACAATCTAAAATTCCTAACATTTCAATACCTGCACAGATTAATATAGTGGCTGCAACTTTACATAAAGAGCAAAGGACCTCAATTAATAGGACAATATACCTTAATTTCTTAAATCTGACATGAGACTGCCTGCCGGTGATATGGGATATGGCTCCAATGTCTAATGTAGCATCTGTTGCTACTCGAGGAATCAGCACTGATGCTCTAGGTTGCAACTTAATTTTGCATCTTTGATGCAACATTTTTAACAACAACAACTTTTATGTTTTAGCGAACACGAAATTACATTTTGCAGAGACTGGACAATACCTTGTTTGAAACAAAACAGCATGTTGATTAGTAAATGGTACAATGAAATTTAAATGTCCAACAAATCTCTGAAGAGTCTTCCAATCCTATTCTTTGACAGAGCTGCTTTTCTTAATTAAGTCTCTATTTTCTGTCCATTGTTCATCACGAATCCAGATTGATGTATCGTTGACATTGATCTTGTATCCGAAAAATCTAATGTCTTTAACAGGTTCAGGTGTAGCTTTAAATAATTAATTCTTTTATGTATTGATTGGAGAAAATGGTATATAGAGTTGCTAGCTGTAACAAGGTAGTGATGGCATGGGGGGCAGAGTAAGAAGTCAACCATATAAACGAAATCCCAAATGTTAAAACTTTTTGCCATTTTGGCTGCGAGGAGCTGGAGGAGAAAAGGGCTGAGACCGACCCCCATTGGAGCTTGTCTAAAATAGTAGACATGTTGTCTGTCAAATACAGCAAGCCACAAAGCATTAAGAGGGTACATAGAAAAATGATAAAAAGCCTGAGACACATCCAGAGAAATCCTGGACACTGCCATGGGCCATATCCTTGACAATGCCATGATTGGTGCCAAGTATTTTGGAAAGGACAATGCATTGTTACCCCTGGAGAACTGAGGGAAGTCCACCACTAGTCTAGCTTCCTCAGTATTTCTAGACTTCTTCTCAACAAGAACAACTCTGCCAGCAGGCCTCCGAGGATAACAAGTACGGAGTTCAAGGACGTGGCCATGATCTTCCACGAGCACCCTTCTGCCTTCAAGGAGGAGGAGGAGGAGGAGGAGAGGAAGGAAGGTTGATATGTGGTACCTTGGTGTTCTTGTCCTGATGTCCACAGGCTAGGGGGTCTTCTGGTGGTTTGACGGGACATAGACCTGTTGGTGGTTCTACAAGGGGTAACAGGCGGACTTCCAAGTTGTCTGAAAAAACCTTGAGGAGGAAGTGGCTTGCTCAAGGAAGTGTTCCCTTGGCCATGTGATGCTTCGGCCAGTGGTACGAATGTGGGGATGGGTCTTGCCAGTAGACCCCTGAGCCCCTCTGCCTGTCTTTCTGACATTGATTTCTCAGGAGAGGCCCCCATGTTGTTCAGCAAGGTATGGTAGCTCCCAATGATGAACTTTGCCCAGAAATGCAACCTTTGATCTTGTCAATCGCTTGTACAAGATTACTGCCTTGAATAGCTTAGTAAAATATTGACCTACAATTTCAGCATGTTTGTTGTTGTTCCCTGGTACTTATCCTTAACTCCTTCCTCTCTTGGAAAGTAGGAGATGCCCTTAGGCCAAAACCTAGCTGGAGTAAAATATCTCCACACTCTGACATTAGGAATCTGTTTAATTTTTTCAACATCAATATCTATGGTAGTAATGTCAGGTACTTTCCAATTAGGATAAAATGTACACCCTGCTAGTTTATAAAGCCCCTGAAAGGGTTGCAGGGAATGAGCACCATTCCTATTATTGGCTAGGAGAGGGGAATCTTCTACAAGATGGAGTAGCAGGTCTGTGACAGGGGCTTTTTTGATTTAGATAGATTTTCCTTTCTTTCTGTAGGTGGTTTTAGTTTGAGTTCGTACCACTTTTGTTCTATATTGTGGTCTACCTCTTCTGCTACATCCACCTTTTCTTCTAGGTCACTGAGAAAATTCATGAGATGCTGGTGCCACTCTGATATTCCTAGTGATTGCTTCAATGGCTGGGGCATCACGTCCTCTGAAGGCGGATGGAGGTAATAACCGCGTCTTCAATTTTGCCACAGGTTCTGCACAGCAGACTCACCCCAAGTGATGACATTAATATACCACCACAGCAAATGTGCAGCCCTATTAATTGAGGTCCTTTGCTCTTTATGTAAAGTTGCAGCCACTATATTAATCTGTGCAGGTATTAAAATGTTAGGAATTTTAGATTGTGCACCTTCAAATAACCTATCAAATACATCGTTATAATTTCCTTGGAATCATACCGTTGTCTAAACCTGATGGTACTGGTGTGTTGTCCTAATCCAATTGTCTAGCAGCAACTGCTAATTTACCTATAGCTGTTGTAGTGGCCAGGAGGTCTCTGATTAATTCCACATACTGCTGGGCCCACAATACATGTACTTTCTGCCTTGAATCAGAATCATAAGGCTGTAACACAGTTTTGGCATGCAACACTAATTCATTTATTTCAGGAAATAATTCATCAGGTAAAGTATCAATACTAGCAAGAGCTTGATTCACTACAGGATCCATGTACAAGCAATTAACAAAATCCTCAGAAACATTCAAAGGCCTAAAAGGTACAACATATAGCAACACCAAAAACAAAACATAAAAATACCCTGGCTGAGCTCCCTATGGAGGTGGGAGTAATTCTAAACCTGGCATAGCCTCTATGGCAGATTTAAGGGCTTAGTGAGGTGGGAGTTTCTTTAAGAAATTAAGACATATTGTCATAATGGAAACCTCAAAGTTACCCAAGAGGAACAGAAACATCTCTCACAGAAGATCATGTTAGGCAACTATGTGGCTATTAGAAAGCTTAGAATACTGGAAAAGAGTAAAGGAGACCATTGTAGCAAGTGAGAAATGTGGGTGTTCTGTCTTAAGTTCTGCTGTCACCAATTGTTGCAAGCCTTACGCAGTTATGAATAATTTGAAATCTCTCATTCCTAAAGCCAATGCCTAAGGACATTCTCAGAAGAGAAGTTTAAAAAACTGTTCAAGTTAACAAGAGGTAGAAAACACCAGAAGACAAATGTTCTCCCAAGTGTTTAAAATCAAATATTTTTAAGTTGATCTTGGAAAGGAAGAATAGTTTGAATTCCTACTTATGAAAGCTAGAGGACTGTTATTCTTTTTAGTTGTATGTGTGGTTTTAATCAGCAGTCTTTCGCACGAATAAATGGAAGCCTTCCTCTTGAGTGTCTAGCAGTATTTAAACTTACTTGCACTTTCAGTGGGGAAAAAATCAAATATATGCATTTCAGCTTCCTGTGGAAATTGCTTCTAAAATTCTATCACTTTTTTATTCTCTTTCAATGGAAAATATATCCTTTTATAATCCTTTTGTGTAAAAATTTCAGTTCCTTCTTACTATCCGCTTTCAGAAAAAAAAAAAAAATCTTGTTGCAATAGATGGAATACCTGAAAATTAGAAAAAAAGAAGACATAATAGTGGTTTTTTTTTTCCTGAGAAAGTATGGGACTCCCAGTTAAGCCTTTGTTTCAAAAGGAACTGCTCTCTATCTTCAGTATATATTGCACTTAACAAAGTAGAAGCAAGTATATGATTTTTCATTCTGCTTACTTAAGCTTGAAAGCCAGAATCTCTACTTTTTTTAACCACTTGAGCTAGTAAAGCACTGTGTAGTTGATTATTATTCAGGTCTAATGGGAATCTTTCATATCAGTTGCACATTTCCCTCTTTATGAATTATTTCACAAGGAGAATAAAATCCTATTTGAAACAGAATTTCTTATAACCACATAATAATTTACCAGTCTTATTGACATGTATTTTGCAAAATAATATTATTGTACACAGGTTCTGTATGAGCAAATAGAATTACTGCTAACATCTTTTTTCCAGGTTCTTGTTGTATACTCTCCCCTCAGTCAAACACTGTTAGCTCACCAATCAATCTACTTGTCAAAAATGTTCTTCTTTGTCAGAAGAGACTGAGAAGTTTGACAAAGCACATTAGGTTGGTGATGTTGATTAATGCTTTTCAGTTAGTAGCATTTTGTTGAACACTATAAATTAAGAATTTTGATGACAGTTGACTTTTCATAAATTACATACAAGAGGAGCTTATCATTGCAATGAAGCAATTTATTTCTACTCTCTAAGATTTGTCATGACTCTGCTTCATGTAAGTTTCTTTTAGCTTTTTTTACTTTGCCCTTTTTTTTTCTTTTAAGTGTAAATAGCATAACTTAAATTCCATAGGTCTCTTTGGGGAAAAGGAATAAAAGAAATAAAGATGGCAAATAATTCTGATTCTGAGAGTTTGTGGGTATTCCTCATTTTCATCAAAGGCAAAGAACTGTAGGGAAAAAAGGTCCAAGAGATGTAGGCCTTTTTTTAGTATTTTTTTTATATCCCAGTTGTCAGCTTCCCTGAGCAATTTGGAAATGTGAAGAGCTAACATGCAGGCAATGGTCTGCAAGAATTTCTTTAATAACTATTCCACAGAATCTAGGAGATTTTCTTGCTTTTGACTGCATTTTCTTCAGAGTATTCTTCAGCATTCTTGATGAAATTACATCCCCAGAGTTACCAAAAATTAATTGCTTCTATAAACACCATACCTACAAAAAGCACAAGATTTCCAGGATGTTTTTAATGCACATTGATAGAGACCTTGTATAGGGCATGCCATACAAAGTATTTATTACTGGAAAACTTTCAGGTAGTTGTTTCACAGCAAAACTCAAGAACAATGCTGTCCTACTGCTTCTTGAAAAACATGAGCTTAGCTTAAATGCTCTCCATAAACTGGGATATCTTGAATGTTGCTTCTTTGAATTTTCCCTTCACAGACTGTGTAGAAATGAAGAAAATATTTGGGGAAAGGATTGTGACTGAAAACTTGGAAAAACACAGGCTTTTATAAGTGAAGAGTTTTCACAAAACCAAAAATTTAGTACCATTTTCTATGTTCAGTGAGAAGCATTCCAGAGGAAGCCATCAGTTCCTTGATTGACTTCATCTCACCCACCCAACATCACCCCTTGCAGTCAAATAACAGAATCCAAATAGTCAAGCTATGTCCAGTACTAGCAGTTACTTCTCTCATATCACAGGAAGCTACTACCTTCTGACCATCTTAGTGGAGTAATTTTTTTAATGTTAGTTTTTTCCCTTCCCTTACCCTTTGAAATTCTTCTTTCCAAAGTCACAATCTGGGCACACTTATGATGACTTCAAGAGAATTAGGTAGGTAGACTGTATATTAAGCCACACTAAAGCCCTATTTGCTTCTTGACCAAGCAGAAGAGGTAAATAATGATTTGCTCCTTGAATTTCTAGAAATTTTAAGTTATTCCTTCTGAACATTAGGCTAAATTGCCAATGTACACATAGTAGTTTTTCACAAAATAGAAAGATTTTCTGTATGTGCACGTTATAAATTTACTTGCAAAAACGTGTTGCTTTTGTTAACATGTAAATCAGTAGATACCTTAATTTTTTACACTTCTGGTCTGAGTATGTATCTATTCACCTAACTAGAATATATTTGGAGCCAAAATGAAAAACATCTGTGAGAAGCACCAGTCATACTGAAAGCACAACCATGGTCTGAAAAACATGGAAGGGAAAAAAATTCAAGACATTACTAGTGATTTGAAATTCAAACAGAATGGTTCATATAAACAAACTTGTGTGACAAATTTCATTCAATGAACAAAACTGGCATTCACAGTGTAAATTCCTATACACATGATTGCAAGTTTTGCTTAATAAAAGCAATACTTAATAAAAGTGTAATTTAATATGAAGATGATTGAATCACTACTGAATTTGAAGCAAAAAGTTTAAGGCTGTGGAGGGTTGACTTGAGCCAGCTGCCAAATCAGTCATTCCCTCTCTTCAACAGGACAGGTGTAGAAATTGAGGTGAATTAACTATGGGTAGGGAAGAAGATGAGGAGATGACCTACCAGTTACCGCCATAGGCAAAATAGAAACAGTTTGGGGAAAATGTGTTTAATGTCTTGCCAATGAAAATAGATTTAAATAGTGAGGAGCAGAGGCAAAAATTAAAACTCATTCACCCCAACTCCTTTTCATCCTAGGCTCAAACTCCCTCATTTCTGACTCTTCTGCCTTTCCCTCCTCCATGCAGGGGAAAATGGAGAATATGGGCAGTTTTTAACAATTGTTCCATTTTTAACAATTTCTCTCTGCTGCTCTTTCCTCCTGACACTAGTGCCCTGCTCTTTTTTGGGGTTTCATGTACCACAATTCTCGAAGATAAACCTGAAGTGTTTGGACACTTCACAAAAGCTGGAGTTTTTAGGATGAAGCTGCTCCAGTGTGTGCACTTTACAGGCCCCAGTTCCTTGAGGGAATATCCACATATTCTGGTATGGGGTACTTCATGGGCTCCAGTGTGGATATCTGCACCAGCATGGATCCTCTCCATCCGCTGGTGGGAAATGCCTTCCCCACCCTGGTCTCCTCCATGGGCTGCACATAAATATCTTCTCTGATGCCTGGGGCACCTCTTTTCCCTTCTTCCCTATCTCTGGTGTTTTCAGGGTGATTTCTCTTACTTTTTTCTCACTCTTCTCTCTTCTCTCTGGAACGTTTTTAGATCTTAAATGTTTTTTTCCTAGAAGTGCCACCAGCTTTATCAATGGCCTTGACTGTGTCCTGCCATGGTTTTATTGTGGAACTGGTAATGTCAGGCAGACATCTATCCTCATCCCACACAGACAATCCTGCAGACCCCTGCTGCCAAAGGTAAAACAACTCCTGTGAATTTCAACTTTTTAATATAATTACCCAATACTATCAATATGCCTATTTTACTTACAGATCAGTAAAAAAATGGTTTATGTATGTATGAGCAGCCTCATCTGTGGGCATTGCTATGGGCTCTGCCTTGGAAGGGAAATCAAGGAGTAGCTTACCCGACTGAAAATACCATAAGATCTTAGTTAAGCAGAATATAATGACTTGGAATTTAATTTAAAAAGAACACTGGGGCTACCACTTCTAACTCCAAATGTTTTGTTTTGACAAATAGTAAGAGCTCTGTTTTTCTAAATCATCTAGATTTTATGGTGTTCATAAGAAGAGAAAATGGAGAAAAAAATGGCAATAGGTTTCTAGTGTTTCCTTACTTTTGCTGAACCCACTCATGTAGAAGTTTTAATCCAAGTATTAATGAAGCTAGGTATTCCTATACTTTCAAATGGAACAGCAGAGTCAATAAAGAGTAGTGTCTAAGACTGTTATGGTAATCAGACATTTCACCTGTTGAATAAGTGTGGCACATTCCCTGTAAAGCAATCACTGATGTATCTCAAGCAATGTTTTTAATTTCAGTATTCAGGCTGCCAAAAAGCCTGAGAGTGATTTAGCATTTTTCAGGGAAAAATATTCTGTGTTGATTTTGCCACCACTTTGATGTTTCCTTTACTTGCTTTACCAGTTGTTGTGGAAAAGAAACATCATTCTTTGCTGTACCTTTTTTAAAATAAATCGAATGTAGTGTTGAGAATAATGCAGTGCTTTTACCCCATGCACTTTTTTACCCTAACATTTGGATTTTTTTTCATTGCCAGGCTGTAGTGTGTCTGTACTCCTCAAACAAAATCTCTCCTGGTGCTATGCTGACCTTCACTCTGGCTGTAGGCACAAATATTATTAAAAGTTGAAAAAGAGGAATAATATTCTTTTATTTTTCATTGTTAATGTCTACTTTTTCAACAGCTTAGGATTTGTAGAAATGAAAATGACTACTTGAGGCTAAATCTTCTGTGATTCTATGGAGTGAAAACAGCACAGATGAGTATAGTGAAATCTTCTTTCTGCTCACTTGCTGTGTGTGTAAACCACAATGCTGAAGATATTGTTCAATTGACAAGCTAGTTAAGTCACTGATTTGCCGTCATGCTTGCCATCTAGGCTGTTAACTTCTAAAAATTATTTCCCTGAGGAATTGGACAGATATATTTTCTTACGTCACATTATCTTACAGTAATTGTTATGAAGCTGGATTAAATTCCGCTTTTTAGAGGTAAAAATCCGATTTACTGCCATTTCTTGAATTATCTCTAGTTCCTTGGAATTCTGTAATAACCTTCAATTCTCTTTAAAATGTAGGGTAAAATGAAAGGGAATTAGGAGCAAGAGATACATGTAATTAAGGTCCCATTGTGAGTACATTTCTCATTCTAGAATTAAAATACTAATGTAGATGTCTAAGCCTGAAAATTAGGCTATTAAGCATTCTTTTTTCTTGTTTTTTAATCTAGCTGTAAAAGTGTTTTTGTTATTTTTCTGTTGTTGTCACTTTAAATTTCTTTTTAAATTAATTGTTATTTTCCCCATCTGTCCTAAGGGAAAACCATTCTTGATTTTTATATCCTGAAAACTACAAATTTCTGTAATTTCCTTTGCAGTGGAACACATTACTCTAGTGAAAACCCTAGCGGGGTGCATTTCTATAAAGGGTTTCCTTAGATTTCTTTGCGTTCTGTTCAGATACTTAGCATCAAATCACTGAATCACAGAATCATCAAGGCAGAAAGAGACCTTCAAGATCATCTAGTCCAAGTATCAACCCAGCACCACCACAATTACCTCTGAACTATATCCCCACATTCAGACACCTCTCCACTTCCAGAGACGACACCACCTCCCTGCGCAACCTGAAGCAGGGAACCATCTTTAAGGGACTACGTGGATTTGTGATAATACCAAGGTTGTTATTGATATTTTCACACATTTAAATGGAAAAGTAGGCTCTCAAATTGCTCTCTGCCTTGCCACAGTGCTAGAAACTGTAAAATCTGTCCATGAGGCTGTTTTGTGACAACAGCTGGAGAGCTGACATTTGTGCTGTTCCTCAGCTTGATGCCTTGAGATCACTTGATCCCACATAGCTACTCATGAGCCGGGTGTTCTCTACAGGCTCTTTACATCAAAATGTGTTAGAGGAAAAGCTAATTATGTTTTATCCTGTTCCATCAGGCTCTCCACTGCACTATTTTAAAGATCATTTGAAAGCAGTGTGCAGGATGAACAGAGCCGCATAACACTGCACAAGGCTTCAGAGATTCAGAAGGTAAGCAGTGTGTGCTAAAATGCCTGGGTTTTATCTAAAATGGAATGAAAAAAAAAAAAACCAACTCAGGTGCAGACTGGTAAAGAAGGGACTGGCTGTGGTCAATTTAAGAAAGAAATGGAGATGACTGAGATGACTGAAAAGCTTTGGAGAAGACCTCTGTCCTTTTCTAAGCATTGACTTGTATGGGAATGTATTGGGAACAGAGTGGGGCACATGAAAATCATCTGTGATGAAGATAACTCTGAAAAAAGATCATTGTTTATGAGTTGGAACTTGAGAAGTTACTATTTAGAGTCAAGTTTTTAACCTTTAGGCTGTAGTAGCCTTCATGATGTCCCCGAGGTAGGCAGAATTTCTTCCATCTGAGGACATTTCCTCATAATGTCTATTTAAATAAAATTTTAACATAGAAGTACTTAACATACTATTTTTTCAGTACAGTAAACTTCATCTTAGTGAACCCAAAGGCTCCTACCCTGACAATTTATGTCTAAACATGGAAATTACAGAGAGAAGGCCTGGGGGAAAACTAATTCTGAAGTGCGCTAGATATTTAAAAATATGTGCTTCAGTTCCTGCCAGGTGTTATTTGCACACTTGCATGCACCAAATAACCCAGCTGCTATCCCTGCAGAACTTAATTTATAATTATAATATTGTTGATTATTTTTGAATGTGTTATATGAATTCTCCATAGATTTAGACTCAATAAAAGAAATCTATGCATTTAATTACTACTCTGAAAATATGTATCAGTTAATTCTATGATGTACTAAAACCACACTTAGTTTACATAAAAACAAAAGCATACTTTTAATACCAATAATGTGAAAAGCATACTTTTGCTGAGAGATTAGTTATATATTTCTTTGATGGGACATGTTCTTTGCATAGGGTTTTTTCATTTCATTTAAACTTAATTCTCAAATTATTCAGGAACAGGATTAAAAAATATAATCAGTAATAAAAATAGTTGTTGAAAAGTTCATGCATATTAAGGCTTCCTATTATGAAGTGTTCTTAGGATATCTTAATTTGCAAAATGAGAGTAGCGGCTCCATTTGCACTGAGTTTTTTAAGTATTGAGGTCAGTTTTGTCCTATGTTTAAAATTAGCTGCTTTTAATGTTTTTAAATATGAGCAGAAATAATTTTTTCCATATTTAAAAAGTGTCCTTGTTATTAGAGGATAGCTTTTAGGTTGAAGAACAGTTTAGATCTACCCATTCTTTGCCTGTCCTTTTCTCTTCTCATAAAATATTTACTCTTCTAGAAATATTTCTTCCCATCTATTTCATAGTGACAAGCTCTGAAGACTTAAGTTTTGAGTCTTGTTTTGCACAAGGATTGAGCTACACCTGTGATCTATGTGCCAGTACAGATTGTTGAATAAACGAATATCTCATAGTAATTTCTCAGCTGAATCTGATGAAAAAGTGACCTCCAAGTCAAGGAAGGGTGAGAGGAGAAATTACTTTGACATGCAGCCAAGAGTCTGCTGCAGGGAGCAGATTACAGAGAATGCCACAGTCTCTGTTTTACTAAGAGATCAATGCAGATGCTTTAGATGGTTTAATGGGGCCAAAGGGGCTGGATAACAAAGCTTATTTTAGTATTATGAATCCACTGTAACTACAGGTTTCCTCTGAAAAGGTTTATTGCATAGGAAAAGGCCAACAGGTACATTATAATCCTATGAAGAAATTACAGTAACAGGAGAAGGATTCATCATGGGTAATTACAGTTGTTAAACCAAATTCTCTCTTCTGAATGCATACAAAGTAGATGATTCCATATTCTCAATGGTATTTTAAGTCCTTATTAAATATTAGCCTTGTAATAAAGCTGTGACAGTGATTAAAAAAAATGATGGATTTTTTCCTTTTCTTCCTTACATCTGGAGTTGCTTGGAGATGGATTCAGATGTTTCATATAGTGTCTCCAGCTCATAGTCTCTGAGAGTTCAAGTCCTCTTGCATAAATTCAAAGTATTAATGAGAGATCACCACTAATTCTTACAGGATCAGATTTAATTTTAGGCAAATTAGTAATTTGATTTACAAACACCTGAATCTAACACCTCATTAAACTCATTCAGGTTAAATCTCTGTCCATGCCTACAAATCTGTCTTACTTCCTAGTTTTTCCTTGGTTTCTGATCAACATGCTGCAAGAATTGTTATGCTATTTCACTTAAGAATTGGAGGCATTAGTAAGATGTTGAACTTGCCCAAAATTACACTGAGATGGAGGAGATTTTAAAATGTTTTCTCAAGTTTGTTTTCTTTGTCCTTGGCTTTCTCTGTTGCACTTTTTAAATATAAAAATATGTATCAGTAAAGCTTCCCACCTCCTCCCCTTCTCTGTCCCCACCTCTTCATATGGGTTTTCATCTATCTGTGGTATCAATAGTACATTTTAGAGAATTTCTTCTAAAATTTTCTCTTGAAGAAGTCTAGTACAGGAGACAGCAGCTTGCACAAGACCCATCTTAAATTTGTTACCAGGTAATAGGAAATTATTTTATGTCCTGTATAATGATATAGATGTGAAATGGGTGTTTTGTGATAGTTTCTAAACTAAGCAGCAGTTAGAGAAGTAGCTGAGATGGAGTGTAAAGTCTTAATGGAGCCGTTCAGTATTTATTATCTACACATGAGGGAGACATAGAGCTTTGTCCTATGTCAAGCAATTACTGTTCTTATTATGATTAGCAGAGCTGTGTGAAAATAATGAATACATTTAAAGAAACTATCTACTTATTTTCATTATAGAACTCAATTTTGAGAATGGAAAATCTGATTCAGAGTAGTTTAAATTTAGATGTCAGCTTGAGTGTTTATTGTACTGCATGGCCATAGCAACAACAGCAAAGTTCTTCCTTTTCACAATTCCCTATCCATTTCTTAGGTTTTTATATTTGGGTGTAGTTGCAAGTTAGATGACTGTATTGGGTTTGTGTGTCAAGGTTTTGGTAGTGGGGGCTACAGGGGTGACTTTTGTGAGAAGATGCCAGAAGGTTCCCCCTTCTCCAACAGAGTCAATGCCAGCTGGTTCTGAGATGAACCTGCTGCTGGCCAAGGCTGAGCCCATCTGTGATGGGGATAGAGCCTCTGGGATAGGGATATTTAAGAAGAGGAAAAAAAAAATGCAGTACAATAGCAGCCAGGAGAGAGAAGCAAGAATATGTGCAAGAAATTGCCCTGCAGATACCAGGGCCAGGGTAGAAAGAGGGGGAGGAGGTCTCCAGGCATCAGAGCAGAGATTTCCCCAGGCTGTTGTGCAGACCATGGTGTGGCAGTTGTGCCCCTGCAGCCCATGGAGATCCGTGGTGGAGCAGAAATTCATCTGCAACCCATGGAGGAGCCTACACTGGAGCATGTGGATGCCTGAAAGGAGTTTGTGAGCCCAAGGGAAGCCTGGACTGGAGCAGGCTCCTTGCAGGCTCTGTGGCCCTGTGGAGAGAGGAGCTCACACTGAAGCAGGTTTTCTGGAAGGGCTTGTGACCCTCGAGGGGATTCACACTGGAGCAGCCTGGTCCTGGAGGAGTGGACCATGTGTAAGGGACAGCTGGAGCAGTTAATGAAGAGCTGTAGCCTGGGGAAGGACTCATGTTGGAGAGGTTCATGGCAGGCTCTCCCCCACGGGAGGAACCCCACCTTGGATAAGTGGAAGACAGTGAGGGGCAAGGAGTGGCAGAGAGAGTGTATGATGAACAGCAACCCTCATAAGGCTTTTGCCATATTTTCCCCTGTTCAGTTGATGGGAGGGAGAGATAAAGTGGCTTGGTGAGCACCTGGCATTCAGCCAAAGTCAACCCTCCACAGTGAGGTTGGTCCTTTTCCCCATTCCAGATGGTGATATACATCCTCATCTTCTCATTTGCTGAGAGAGACAAAAGCTTCTGTCTCTATGCTTGCTGCTTTTGTGTGAAGCCATTGAGCTCTTGGCAGAGCATTTCATCTTTGAACTTGACATTTCCCTGCCCTTCAGGGAAATGCTCTTGGGCTGATCTCGTTCAACCAATGTACCCAACTGCTGGCTTAGTGTGTCCCATGCAGAGTCTTTTACATCATTATTCGGTGAACTGTTAATTCCCTTTGCACTACCAGGTCTACTGCAGGATTCTTGCATTGATTTATAAAGCCTTCAGTTTGTTAGGCCATGCTATCTCCCTGATGAATCTCTTTCCACTGTAGCATTGATTATCTGACACTTGGTATTTTAGGTTTTCTCAAAAGTAAGTTGCATTCTCTGGAAACTTTTCTCTATGTAAGCTGGATAGAGTTTCACTTCGGTCCCTCACATTTTTATTACAAAAGAAATTTCTTCTACAGTGTTAAATATCACCATTACTGCTCACAACTAAAAACCTTCTCAAACTGGCATTTGCTATAGGCTCAGAAATGTAGAATTTGACATGGAAAATGCCTTCAGTTACAAACAGAGACCCAAAGTTGTTAATTGTGAGCAAATCTCCAAATAAGAATGACTATGAAAATAGACATCCGCAGCATCTGTGTAAGCAGAAACAAGGAGTGATAAGGGTTTGTTGAGGGTGCACGGTAATTAAGAAATTATGTGGAGGTGGCAGCAAGGCTAGGAAAAAATCAGCACACAAAATCAGTTTTTCTATGGATTTTAAGTCCTTACTGGTCACATCAAGGAATCAATAGATTTCTGAGTGGTAATCTTTGTTCAACATTAAATTTAGAATTGGACACAGAGAAGGAGTAACATTGTAAAATATTTTGGGGCCCTAATTCAGGATGAAATATTCAAAATTATAAAACCAGAGCCAAAATTCTGTTATCTTATACAAGAAGGGAAAAGGTGAGTTTTGTGCTGCTGCTGTTGGGTCTTTTTTGACATTTCATTGTACAACTATCATAGGGCTCTTACCATTTGCAGACAGCATGATTATTTGCAGAGATTGTAGTAACAGTCAAGAGTCCCTTGTTGTGAATTTTGACACTGCTTTGAGATGTCAATAGGATATCAAACAGGAAGTTTATAATTTCTTTTGGATAGGAACTCTATGAGTGCATTACATCTTTTCCACTGAAAGAAGCCACAGGTAAACATTGACTTACAGAATGATTTGGGTTGGAAGGGACTTCCATAGATCACCGTGTCCAAATCCCCCCCCACTCTCCACCTCACTTCCTGCCAATCCTCTCCCCTGGTCATGGACAGGGACATCTTCCCCTAGATCCGGTCACTCAAATCCCTGCCCAGCCTGCCTTTGAACAATTCTAGTGATGGTGCATCCACAATTTCTCTGGACAGCCCGAGAAGTTGTGGATGAACTGAGACAAGAAATAGTTCCACTTGGTTATTGCTACAAGTGCCAGTTGTAGTAAAAAATATAGTTAGATATATGGTGAGAATTATGAAATTCCATTTTAATGGTCTATAGCTTTGTCATATTTAACGCTTGAATAAGAATTTTCCAAACAAGTCCTTTCATCTGTATTTCATCTGGTTATTATATTCCTTATTATTTTCACTGTTGCAAAATTCTTTATCTATGTCAGAAGATAAGATTAAGGGAGGAATATATTTTTCCAGATGTTTCCAAAACAGACAAACCCTATCTAACTTCAAAATCCCTTCTATCTTGTTTAAGTCATGAATTTTGCATACTTACATGCTCTTTGATTGTTTCTTAATGTTGTTTGCTTTTAAAACTTTTTTCATTTTTTAGTATTTATCTGCGGGTGTATTAAATATATAGATATATAATATATATAAATATATTGGTTCATGCAGAAAAATGCACAATCATGTATGCTCAAAAAAAGAGAAACCTGCACAAAACCATTCTCAATAGGTAAATTGTGTCTACTGACACTCAGAAGTGAAAAACATGAAAAGGCACTGATGCTTATAAACAGTGCTGGAAAAATAAGCTGCAACCTAGCATTTCCTTCATGATAACCTCTAGATTCCACGTTATAATGACATCAAGATAGTTATGATTATTCTGTCTGTGTGCCCTTAGTTTTATTATGTAAGTACCATCTTCTTTGAAATAAATTTAATCAAAGGAAAAAGGTAGCTAAATGAAAATATTTTAAAATAATATATAATTAGAGATGCTGTGAGATACTTATCGTTATAGATACCTATCATTATGCCTGCTGTTACAATATATTATACGAATATAATAATATTTCCCTAAAAAGTCACCTACTGAATATTTTGCAGCAATCTTACCTGCTGTCATCTTTCTTTTATATAAGCAAATATAAGCAATTTTACTGAGTTCTAATGGGACTTCCCGCTGAGCATGTGCAATCAACATAATTTTATTTCCTATGCCAGTGTGTTTCATGTTTACAGTTCAAATAAAGCTGTCTCTGTCTCAGCAGCAGCATTAAGGAACTTGAGCCAGTATGCATGTGGAAAAATGGAACTAATTTTTCAGAATGCACCTTAAAGTAAAAGTGTGGTTAGGGATTTGAAAGGCACTATTGAAGTTCTATGAATGTTCCCCATGTTAGATGTTATTCACACCCTCAGAGAGTTTTAAGACTGCTAAAGGACAGAATGGAGAAGTGATAGGACAACTAATTAACAGGTAATCATGAGCACAGTGTTTTGAGGTGATTCCAGAGTAAAGCTTTTAAAAGAAAGATCAGCCCTGAGAACCAAATCCAGGGCATATGCCTAAGGTCTGCAAACCAGGTTATTTTGAAATATGGTAAGTATTTTAATTAAAATTGAGTTATGCATCCTGTATTTTCTTACTGCAATAGAGTCACTATGAGGACTTGCTGCATCTTAGAAGCTGAAAGCTAGGACTCTGCAGATTATTTTTTTTTTTTTTAACCCAGAGACAGCTAAGTTAATGTACAAGAAAAAACACATTAAACACATTATCTACTTAAGAGGTACTAATTTTGAAGATATTTCTTTAATCTGAATGGAGCTGATATAAAAATATTTGCCTCCATAAACAGCAGAACAGACATATGGTGAAAAGGTATTTTTGACCAACAGCACCAGTGAGGTTGGCACAGTCTGAAGAAATAGTGCTTGCTAATGGACTAATTCTGCAGAGGCAGCAAAGAGCACAAAGCACTTCTTGTTTCTCTGAGCTCAACAATATATAGCAAGAAAGGCTTACTCAGTTTAAATACCCTCTGCAGTGGGTTAATTAAAAATAGATATGCAATATCCAGCCAATTCCTTCCATCTCATTCTCTGGTAACTTCAAAATAATATTGAAATTACTAACACCTTTACAGAAATGTGTTGATTAAATGGTTTATACTGCTGCTGGAATCTAACTGGTATGAATATAGAGTTAAGAAAATTATATATTAATGATGAATTTCAACAATTGCTAGTTATGATCTCTGCTTAGAGTTCTGTTTACAAATAAAATACTTTCATGCTGTGAGTTTTGAAGAATATGAAAAGTAAAGCGATACTTAAAGTGACTTCATTCTTGGTACCTCTCCCGAATCTTAAGTTTTCAAAAACAAGTAAAAAAGGACATTTCAGGAAATTATGACCATATTACCTCCCAAACACATACACAAAACTCAAGATGGAATGACCTTCTCTTTCTCCCCTCTCTAATCATTGCAAAGTTTTAAAATGTCTCATGAACTGTAAATCTGGCCTTTGGAATACCTATTCAGTGCCATTGTTTCCTGAGACTGCAGATTTACAAACAAGCCTGTTCAGATTTGTACACAAGAATGACATTTGGCCCAGTGTATTCAGACCTTTTGAAGGGAATTAGGAAAAAAAGGCTCTGATATACCACAAATATCAATAAAACACCACTCCATGATGCCTAAGAATTGACTTTTAATGGAAAAGGAAATAAAGGAAAGACGACCCAGGAAAAAGGACTTCTAGGAAAAATATTATAAATTATGTGCACATTACTTACACAGCACATGTATAAAAGATGGTTTCCACAATAGAAGAAGCAGCTTTCTCATAGCATAAAATTAAATAACCTCATTTGTTGGCAAAGCTTGGTAGCCCAGAAGCCCCACCATACATTTTTTTGGAATTCTTAGCCTCCAAGGAGGATATCTGTTTTCCTCATCTGTTTTGCAGACTGTTTCTCATAAAGAGGGGCAGAACATACATGCTTTTAATGCAGCAGGCTGAACCTGCCTGGTTCACACCATTCTGGAATGTTTGATCCATCTGAGAAACTTGTGAGTTGAACATTATCTGCCTTTTTGCAGTTCATGCAATTCACCACTTGAAAGGCAGAAGTTGGCAGTCTGATTGACTCCTTCCATATTATTATTATTTTCCTAAGACTAAAATCAAGCTGCTAGGTCCAGAGACACTCTTCTCACGGCGGGTAAGGCCGATAAAAGGAGTACTGAGAAGTGATGGGAATAGTGGGTGTGCCAGGTCAGCCACATCATCATTATGGGGTTGATGCTTTTTAGCTTTTGTCGCACTCTCCTTTGTCTGACCTCTGAGGTCAGGGAAGGTGGCTGGCATCTCTGCCTCACTCATCATCTCTGACATGTGCCTGGCACTGGCAAATTTACTCAGAAAGGATGCTCCTGCTGTGTTCTAGATTGGTCTGCACTCATGGGACGGGAATATGTGCTGAATATTTCAAAGTGGGGATCTGAGAATGTAATCAGTACTCCGTGAACTACCCTTCTGTCTTATTCCTTTTCACATGGGGGTCCTTTCCTATTTAGACCAATAATCTGTCTGCTCAGAGTACCACAGCAAGTAATAAATTCTTCAGGCTGATCTTGCAAATGGTATTTTTTCTTTGTCAAGATAAGGAAAACAGATGAGCTTGTTCAGAGACCACCATCATTTTGCAATATCTTGAAGGTAAAAAAAAAATAATTTTCCTTCCTACAAAACTATTTACATTCAGAGTGCTGAGAAACATTTGAAATAGAAATACTTCCCATTAATTTTAACAGAGAAAGGAAATTTTCACTTATCTTTCTTCCTTCAACTTCTTGTTTTTCAATGAGTTTTATGGTTTTGAATGACAGATCTACAGAGGGGACAAAAGTAAAAGGTTTGTATACAAGTTTTTTCTTTGTGCTCATGATGACTTAGACATTCCCCTTCAGATAAAGCTCAGAATGAAGAAATGTGTGACTTTTATGGATCATCCTGTGAATTTAGTCAAAAGAGTCTCTGTGTTTGTGCCCTCTGGGAGAAGTTTCTACAAAGCCTTAATAAATCATGTGCATGCATTTTCACTCTTGACCGCTAAGACTAAGCAGAGCTATTTCTTAACTCCCTTTCTTCTAGTGAATCTCAGTAAGGATTTGAAATGGTTAGTGGCTTAATTTATTCTGCATGATCTAATAATCTAATTCCTTGCTTAATGCCTTTTCATTTTATCAATAAACACTACTTTGAATTCCAATTAGGTTCTTCCATTGAGGAATAGTGAGAAAAAATATGAAGTGTACGTAGTAATGATGGCAGTCAAATGAAACAGGGCATTCCAGGTGGAATGTCAAGCATAGAATTATTTACTTTAACAGCATGTTTAAATTTTTTTACTATTTCATGTGAATTCATTTCCAGAAATGTGAACATGCACTGGAACATGCACTGGCAGATCCCTAGTCTTTCTATTCCCAGTTTTAAGCTTGGTAAGAAACATATGTACAAAAAACTGTTCAGCTGCTTGGTTGTAAGAAAGGAACACTTCCATTGTTGCCTACTGCCTCAGAAGCTGAATTGACCACTGTTTTTTTGGTTTTGTTTTGTTTTTTTTTTTTTTTTTTTTTTTTTTTTTTTTGTTTTTTTTTTTGTTTTTTTTTTTTTTTTAATTTGGCTGGCTAACTAATTTGCAAGAGAATCAGATACTTTGGAATCTTTTCATGTTGCAGACTTATCAAAGTGTACATCCTTCTTTCCAACTCCAATTATAACATTGGCATGGGACATCTTAGAACAAGAGTTACTAGTGCCTCCTGCAGTTTTGATTAAAAGAGGAAAAGATGTGATGTACTAGGGATAAATTTAATTGGCAATATTGCATTTTTGTAGCCAGTCTGTCCATTTAAAACACAAATTATATGTACATCTGTTGTATAGAACACAAAAGATTTTTCAAGAGTTTCTGGCTAAAGTGACCTAAAATGTCACAGTAATATGAAGACTAAAGAGTGAAGAGGGATTCTGTGATAACAAATCAGTATGCTTCACTGTCATTTTTAATACTTCATAATGAACAGTGTTTCTTCATGTTCTTTTTTGGTGAGCATGATTCTTCAGATGTTGAGTTAAATGGATCCATGGTTGGTTGACTGTTGAGTGTGGCTCACTGTCTTCTCCAGAAGATAAATACAGGAGAAAAAGTGCACTTACTGGTCATGCAGAGGTATTTCAGCTTCTTGCTAATCAGCTGTCTGGAATCTTGGAGAAAAGCCATACTTGTTCACTGCTCTGCCTGAGCTGAACAACCCTGCAGAGATAGTGGTGCTGTTTCTGACATGAAGCACTGTACTATGGGGAAATATACTCCATGTTTTCATTAATCTGAATTCCTAGGTGGCTAAGTGACTGAACAACCTGCTGCTACTGATCTGTTTAACTCTTCCTTACACTGAAATTAATGCATTTTTTTCCCAGAACTAGATGTTATCTGGAGAAGTCAATCTTAAAGGTGTCTTGTGTCACTTCAGGCCTCTCACCAACTTTGAGAGTCAATAACTATGTGGTCAGAGAGATCTCCATTGACCTAATTTAGACATTTTCTGTTTTGAATTGGCCCCAGACTCTAAAGATATTACCTCATCCTGTTTGAGTGAAAATGTTTTGCATTATATTAATAATCATTCACTGGAGTACATAGACTAAAAGACACACATATAATTGCAGAGCTTTATATTAAAGAGATTAATTTCAGCAATAAAATCATCTCTTTATTCATGTGAATAAATTATGTGGCAGATTTGGTGCTGAGGTACTCTCCTCATTCATAAAAAATCCGAGATCAAATACTTGTTCAGAGATCAAATCAAATGTTTCCCATCAGGCAGGAAGGTAGCACTTGGCATGATCTTCAAGACAAGAGCTCTCTTGCCTGGGTCATGGGGCAAGTATCTTCATTTCTGTGATTCTGTTCTATGACTGGGCTGCTCAAGCAAAGCTCAAACACCTGCAGGCATTTCTTTCTCAGCTAGCACAAGTAGCTCCCTGTCACCTCTCTGGCATTTGTGAAGCCAGTGTTTCTAGAAGGGATAATTAGTCTAACTTCAGGCTGTGAGTTTTGACTGGCAATACAGACCCTTTGTGGATGTAGTTTTCAGTATCTCTAGTCTTCATTTGCCAGAAGGAAAATAGAGAGGAAAAAAGCACTTTTCAGTTTTAGGACTGTTGTAAAAATAACTATGTGGAAACTTGTGTGATACTCAGATATTAATGTAGTTACAAATATTTAAAATAAGAATGAGTCACCAACTATGAATGCAATATGACTGTTATTTAGCTTTAAGCATTCATGCTAACCAGCTAGAGGAGAAGCAAAACCACCAAATCACCACAAAGAAATCATCCATGTCTGAATCAGATTATTTAGCCAGTGTAGGTGGGGATTGTTAGCTGGGAACATTAATGGTAACTTGTTAGGACACAAGGAAAGCACAATTATTTTGTGTATCTTTTATTATTTGTAAAAAGATACATGTGACCATAAAAGTCCTAGAAAAAACTTAATGGCAAAGGTCAATAATTATAACTTAATGTAACCATTGGTGTTAACTCAGGTTATGCATTTTTTAGCAAATTTTCAGTATGTTGACATTATTTAATGTTGTACCTTCAGTTTGAGGGGCCATATTCTGTTCTTAAGCTTCTGTTCTGATTATCAAGGATATAAAAAAATCTGCTTTCCTTCACAGCCAATTCTATTGACTTTGGTAGGTCAGTTGAAATGAATCAGGAAAAAGATTTTGTATGATTTCTGTTGCTTAGATATTAAGAGAAAATTATTTTCTCATTTCCACGCATAATTCTTCTTTTGAAATGGATACATTTTCTTTTTATTAATGGTAAAAAAATGCAGAACAGTTTTCAGGAGGCAACTGGAGTTTGAAGTGAAGGAAACAACAGACAAACGAATTTAGCAACACACAGGTTTATAATTTCAGATAGTGTCATCCTGATACTGATTCCACTTATTAAAGTAATATGGCATTAGAAATTTTAATTTAAAATTTTGTTATTTACTTGCATTGGTTGTGTATGTATGTGATTAGGAGTAGGTGGTAGAGCGGTACATAGATTTCAGCTTTCATCCTAGCATTACTCTAAAATGTCAGTTTAAGGTCTGTCACCCATTAATTGCTCCATCCTGTGTCATCCAGAAAGTTCATGAATGTCTGTGCTCCGGGTAAATGAAAATATTCCCCCATTCCCCAGTGCTTTCTTGAACAGTGTGATCAGATAGCACACCATAATTTTCAATTGTCTTTCTTAATTAATGGCTCTAGGATATCCATTATTTATAATAAGAAAGTAAAATTTTAACATACCACTTCATCACTGATATTGTGAAGTCATATTTACCACTCTTCCCTAAAATGCACCTGTTCTCCTTGCAAGGTAGCAGAAAGAAAATGGTATTCTTTATGCACTGGAGTATGTTTACCTCATTAACTTTGGTAATTTGTGAAGTGGGCTTTGACATTACAAAACAGTTTTTTCATTGACAGTTTTTTCTTTGTAGACATGAAAAGGTGCTTTCTTAAAACCGTCCCACTCATAATCTAGTATGCTGCTTGTTTAAATCTCTGGGATAGTAAAATTTTTGCTGCTTTCTCTGGGGTATTTAAAAATTATGAGAAATTGTAATCTAAATGAAAATGGTTAAAGAAATATCACTGGAAATAAATGAAGTAGTCATTGTCCAGTTAAACTGTGGAGCAAGGGGTCTAATGGTCCTGGACTTGTTTCAAGTTGATTGGAAAATATAGACCACCATAGGTGGCACATAAAATCTTGTTACTGATTGCTAAAATGCCTTTCGTGGTTGAACACTGTAAAAACACCATGTGTACTATAATTTTTCCATATTTTGCATCTTTTAATGAGATTATTACCTCATAAAAGAGATTTTTCTCTTTTCATGTTACCTAGATCATAATTGGAGCATATTTCACCTCATTAAATGAGATATTCTCCATTCTTTCTCACCATAGGTACTACTTTCTTCAGTGTGTTTTTTTCTGAGCATGGGGAAAAATCATAAGAAGTCTTCTGAGAAAGCTGGTTAGAGAAACGTGAAGTATTGAAATTAAATTCTAACCTGCAAAGAAAGAGGTGAACCAACAGACAATGATGTTGTGACCAAAATTCAGGACATATCTATCCAAAGGCAGCTGACAGGCAAAGATTAATGAAGGGAGGAGTTGGAGAATAAAATAGTTTATTTGAGATTTTAAACAATTTTTTAAGGATGGGCTGGAAAAAATCAAATCCAGGAAAATGGAAAGAGTGTTCCACAAAGAACTGTGATCAATGTAGAGAAATAGAATGTAACACTTGTTTTAAAAGGAATTAAATTCTAATTAATCAGTGGTACCTTCACAACATCTGTTTTAAGGATTTCACATGTATAAAGGAACACATTCTATGCAGTTGAAAGCATAGAATGGAGGGAATGGAGCAAGTTAGTGGTTCTCAAACCAATGGTTTATTACCCCATACAATCTTGATTGAGTTTACCATATATTTACTCACAATTGCAAATTATACATGACTTCAGGTCATTTTTGAGCTCAGACCAGTTTTACTCTTTTCAGTTTCAAATGCCATCTAGCCTCTAGGTGTGACCAACGAATTATGGCATGCTGGAAGACAGAGAGAAGGAATGAGAAGGAAAGAAAGAGATACAAAAATGGCTACAGACTGCAAAATATCCGTTCGGGTAATCTAGGTGCAAAATAAATTAAGCAAGTTTTAATAAGAAAATGGAAGCCTTTCTTAAATATAAAAAAATTTACAGTGTCAGAAGAAATTGAAGGTCTCAAAGTCTTAGATTTTAATGTATTATAGTGGAATTTGCCAGAATAATGCATGCAGAGAATATCAACAACATCCCTTATACAGTAGAAGTCACTAGAGTAGATATGCACACAATAGGCACAAATGTTATAAAAAAACAGAGCAGTAAACCAGCCTCTTAGAAACAGCTATAGCATTTAATATGGGAAATTTAATTTGAACAAATATATATGAATGCAAGTATATGAACAGCATGCAGTTAATGTATGTTCATGTAAGGATTAGTTCCACCAAGAATTTTTCTTTCAGGCTTCACTAGTGATTAACAATATAACAAATAATATTCTTCATTTCCACCTTCCTGTTTCTCTGATATTTTTCTGATTTTGCTCTGCCGGACAATTAATGATGTTTTGAGGATGGATGTCATTCAGTGGTTTAGACCATGTCCCAGATAAGATGTTATTATCAAATTCAATTTTAATTTGGTTCATTTTTATCTTTAGGCATACTTTTGAATTCTGAACCGATATCTGGGACCTATCTTTCCCATTTTTTTTTTTAAACAGAAGAGATTTTTCTTGGATTAGCAGTCTCATATCTCTTTCAGTTGCTTTCTGTACAGTTTCTGTGCCATTTTTAAAGGACGTTCCTGGGTGTAAGGGACCTTGACCATGAGTCAGTTATGTTTTTGAAGAGTTGACTTGTGCTAGACCTGACACAGGTCGGGTCCATTGGCCAAAGAAACCCCAGAGATCATCCTCTTATGTAGTCAATAAGTCAATTCTCTTTTGCTCCAGAGCCTTTGTTGCCAGGCTTATTTCTTCCCATGTGCCAATCCACTTCTCTGAGCTGTCCATGGGTGTGGAATTTGTGAATTTGCTTATTTATATTTATTGTTGTGAAGCAGGCCACATATTTTCTAGACTGCAGATCCAGCTATATCCTCTATTGAGTTAGGCAGTGCATGTAAATCCACGAATATGTTGCGGCACTTAACTCTTTTCTTCACAAGCTCTGTGCAGCAGAATGGTTTTATGAAAGAGCATAAACAAACTGTATTAACTTGGATTCCCTTCCCTCCACTGATCTTGCTGTCTTCAACTGCTCTTCCCAGTCCTCTCTCAAACAGTTTGAGATGCAAGATCCATTGTTAGTTGGGCAACCATTCAAGAATTGGCAGCATAATAAAACATTGCATTAATAATCTTGGAATCTTTTCTGAAGGGAAAATTGTCTAACTAAAGACTGAAGGCAAAAACTATGACTGATTGTGAGTTATTCAGAAAATGACAGTGATTCTGGTAGTGCAATACTCTTCTCTCAGAAGAGCTGCTCTATGGTCCAAGTGAATTCCCCAAACAGCAGGCTAGTGGCTCTTCAGAGGCTTTTATTTCTTCTACTCACAAATTTCATGGTGGACATATGTAATGAAAACATACATAAAATTTGTAGGATGGGGTGCAAATATGCATTTTGATGGAAGCATTTCTTTGAGAAACATCTCATCTGAAACTGAACTTGAATGAATATATCAGTTTTAACAGCTTTATTCCTTCATTCTTCACTCTTTCCCTCTTACAAAATTGTAAAGGTATGAAGATTGGTGGTATAGTAAGCCTAAAATGTTACAGAACCATTTTCATTTCTATCCCAATCAAGCCGTAAAAAAGCTGTATAGAGATCTACTATGATATCTATTATTGCAATTTTGAAAAACTCAGATGTCTTGAAAATCCACATGTGGGAAAATTCATGTGGGAGTTTCTTGATGCTCTTTGGAGCATGACAATCCTCTTCTTGCTACTTGATTTGAATTACATTTGAAACAGAGCAGTGACACAAGCAGTTTAATTCTCAATGATTTACACTGAAATTTTGATAAGCCAATGCTGTCCAGCATTAGGCACAAAGGATTAATTTTTTAATATTTTCAGGAAAGATTCCAAAATTAATTTGGATTTAATGGTAGTATACCTAATTATAAATTTATAAACTGATATCAACTGATTTTATTTGAGACTAAAAAATTGAATTAAATAATACAATTTTTTGAGAGTGTACTTCTGTCTTCAGGACACAGTAAATATTTTCACTACTGGGCTTTGTGAATTATACTGTCCTTAGCAGCAGATGAATTTTTTGGTAGTAAATCATGCAAAGAGGAGAAAGCTATTGTTTCTTAAAGAAAATAGAAAGCTATTGAATAAATAACAAAGTGATTCCTCAGCTGAATTCAAAATATTGAGCTCCTGTAAAAAATTATCACATTAAAAAAAATCTTTAGAACTACATAAAAGATTTGGTACAAAACCATTTGCATTGGACTGAATCATCAATAGAAATGCTTTTTTTCAGTGTATGGGGAGTGTTGTGGATAATAACTTATGTAAAAATATAATACTTCTATTTCACTATGACAAAAGAAAAGAAAGGAATAAATTTTAATAAGACTGATTCAGGAGGGAATTTTCTATAAAGAGGTGCAAGAATAAAAAAATGAGAAAATAGACAAATGTCTTTCTTTTCCAGTAGTCAGTCTGTGTAGACAATGATATTCATTTGTGTGAAGTATTTTTGTTATAATCTCATATTTTATAGTATCAGTTAGCATAAGTCTCTCTGGGAATTTAATATAAACAAGGACAAAAAGGAATGTGCCTAGACTAATGACACGTTCTTTTCCTAGTTGGTGGAACTTCTTGGGAATTATTGAATTTCAGATGGCTCTTATGTCTGTCTGGGAGTTTCCCTGGCAGTGTCCATGTTGGTGCAGGGCGTGTCAGGCATCGCATCAAGCAGTGATCCAGGGGCTCTGAACCCCTGTAATTCAAAGAAGGAAGGTTGATGAGACCCTCATTCTGGTGGTTTTAATTTTCCCGGGCTTGTGTTGAATTACAAACATAGTACAGTCTAGTTTGATTTTTTTGGGGAAAAAGAATTTGCAGTTTTATATTACCACTGAAGAAAGGAATGAATGGGAAGAAGATATTACAGTGTTATGAACCCCAGCCATGATCTGGGCAAGGAAGCAATATTAGCTACTTGTCATAAACACTAGACAATACTCTCATATCAATACCAACACTAAACTGCAGGTGACAAAAAAATGGTTGGGACAGGTTTTTCTCCAATGTCACATATTAAAAACCCATAAAAAAGGGGGGGAAGTGAGGAAGAACTTATTAGGTCACTGACTTTTTCATTTTAGAATTGAATAAACCTGCAGGCCTGAAGTAGCCTACACAAGCTGTCTTTTTGTTTCCTATTTACAGAATGAATGACTTCTTCTGGTTCAGTAAGAGCACAACCTGCATTTTGAGGATTTTGAGCATATCTGTACTTCAAGTGTAGAGTGTTATAGGACTGCAGAATGTAAAAATATGGAGGAATTAATTAGTCAAGAGACATTTTCTGCTGTCTCTGGGTTTCTATTACATTTTTGAAACTCTACATACACATGATTCTTACCATCTTCATCTATATATTAATTTAAAAATTCTGTGCTCAGTAACTTCTCAGAGGTATCAACGTTTTACCTATCACATACATTTGAAAGATATCTATTATTGAATGTCATTTTCATAACCATGTATAAAAGATTTTGCAGTTGTGTGAACAAATTATGTTTCAGTTTTTTATTAAACTGATAGGTTAAGAAAAAATTGTTTCGGTTAAAGAATTTTTAAACTTGATTTCAAGTGGGATAAACCAAAATGTTCAAGTCAAATTATTTTATTTGACTGGGTAAGAAGTATTTTTACTTTTCTTAATACAAATATTATCAAAATTATTTTTAATAAATCATAAAATAAATAAAGATATTTTTCTATAAATAACACCAAAGCTTTTTATTTGTGTTGTGAAAATTATTATCTGATCTGTTTTAGGTTTGAAAAATGTTTCAGTTGCTGTAAGCTGACTAAACTGAAGGAGGAAGTATTTTTGACTGAAAAATTTTACATTGAAAATAATGATGAATATACTAAGCTTCAAGACTGTGAAGTTCACTCTATCCTCAGTGCTCACACACTCAGTTCACAGTGTTTCATCCAGCCCATAGGATCTTTTGATGGCTAAACAAGTTGTCTTGGAAAGACACATACTAATTTTAGCATGTTCATAAAGTTTTTGCATATTTAGCTTATTTTTTAACAAACTGGATCTAATTTACTTTCTAAAAGCAAAGATGGCTCACATTAGCTTGTCTCAACCTAAAATATGCAATGGCACTAATCAACAGCACCATGATGATTCACATCAACAGTGTTGTAGAAGGATCAGTAGAAGGAGGGGAGAAAATTAAAGAAAGAAAAAACAACTTTAAGTCATCAGAGCAGAAAATAATTATCTTCTTATAGGTCTGTAAAGATGATTCCTATTATTATTATTATAACAATCAGTATTATTTATATTGATTTATTGAAGATTTAACATGTTTCCTCATTCTCAGTTGCACATCTTCCATCTTCTGATGTTTACATCAAGAAATAAGATGCTGCCTCTAATTCCTCTGCCATAACCCTACTGAATGCCTAAAAAAAGTAGTCTTGATTCAGCAAAACACCATCAGCATATTTTACTTTAAGCATGAAAAGTAATTCACTGATAATTTAGGATTTGCTTAGGACTATGCAGTGGCTTAAAATTTTTACTGAAATGGAACTTCTTATATTGATTAGGTACACCTCTAATCTATGCAGAAAGCTGGAAAAAAACATAATTCATATTTAAAAACAATTTCAAATAAATTGTTTTGGGGATTTTTGTATGTTATAGAAAATGCTAGAATTAATAAAGATATACTAAGTGGAGATAAAGCAAATTTCTAGGAACTGTAATGCTGCTCAAAGTTTCTGAGTTGTGTGTCAGTCTCTCCTTAGCTTCAAGGTAAGTAAAGAACATTCAGTTTTTAGAAAAGCTGCTGTAAAAACTGTTAGAATGACTACTGACAGAAATGTCTTATTGTTCATGGACTATGGGCTATGTTAGTTTGAGACACTGGATGGATGGGAAATTCCATACAGTTTCTGTCACTGAGTCCAACCTCAGCCACCTGAAAAAATTAAGGTCAAGAAAATTTTTTATATTTTTTGTTCAATCAAGGCATTATTGAAAGTGAATTGATACTAAAGTAACTACAAATATGTTTTCTGCTGCGGATTCATATTCAACAGGGAGATGCAAACAATTCTTTTTGGAAAAGCTGCTCCAGAGTCACTCATGGTGTTTTTGTTGGTTTCTGGATAAGATAAGGGTAGAGAATCCATACATCATATTTTAACATTATATATAAAGTGACTTAGATTTCATTGTGACATCTTTTAACCTACTAAAATAACATATGCACAATTTTGGAAATTTTAGAAAGATTATTTATTGCTCCTAGGAAACAACCTGGACACACCCCTTCTCTCCCCCCATCCTGCCTCCTTTTCTACTATTCTATAACATTTATTAGGAAGCTGTATTACATTTATATGTTACACTGTGCTTAAATGCTTCGGTATTAATTTGAAATTCTCTCCATAAACAGAAAATGAAATAGATATGTCAAAAGGGCAAATCTTGGCCCACATTCTAGCTTAAGTACTTTTTGTCATGAAACTTCAAATGGATGCTTATTATACTCCTAAAAACTGTAGTATTGAAATCCTAATTGGGACTTTGTTTATCTGCATATTTTTCTCTCTGTAGAACTGAGAATTTTTATATTGGTTTGCTTTCAGTGTTTGTTATATTAGAGGAGTTTCTGAAAATACAACAGAGAAAGGACATAAAAATTAAACCCGAAAATTTTATTAGCTGGTCCTACAGTTCTGGAAAAATACAGAACTAATTCCCATTTCCAATCTGCATATTAGTTATTATCCTAAAACTCCATAAGACTGAAGTTTTAAACTTAGGCAAATAATTTGGAGTTTTGCTATGGTCTTCACCCAGGTCATTAGTATTCCTTTAATTTCTCTTTCTTTTGATGCACTGATTTCCAGCTGTACATTTGACAGGCAGCTTAACTTTTTTAGTACTGGCTATGTATACATCAGCAAGTACAAAGGAGAAACGTATCATCAGATCAAATTAGCTGGTGTGGTCTTGTCCGTTGTTCTAGGGCATTATTTTTAGCAGATTTACTCTGATTCCCTGATTCAAATGTCTTCTCCCCACATACAGTTTGAAGTCATTTGAAGCACTGATCTTTGATCGGAACACTAATGATTCCATTACGTCTTAAATTGTATTTGGTGCATGCCTGTTATTTTCTTTCCAGTGTCCTTCTAAAGGAATCTAGCTTGCATAAATTAAAACTGCCCAAGTGAACCAAGCTAAGGCACTGTAAGAGGGGATATGTTCAGGATATGAAGTTCAAAACTACAGTACTCTGAACCAAAGTGCTAATTTAGACCCAACACTTGAGATTCATAGAGTAGTAAAGTTCAGGTTCAGGGGGGATTTTTATGCCCTCCAGTGTAAAAGAGGTTGTGCAATTTCCTCCACTAAATTCTGCAAGCTCCAAGATTCTGTTTTCAGTCTACATACTCATCAGTTAGTACCAGCTGGAAGAGTGCACAAGAGGCCTCCAAGGCCCGCTTGAAAAGAGCCAGCTCTGGGATTAGACCTGGTTGCCTGGGGCTTTGTTCAATCAGGCCTTGAAAACCTGATGATACAAGAATTTGAAATAAAAGTTTCATATAGCAACTCTACATATATACTGTAATGAAATACCTGTGATTGGCAGAATGATCCTGTTGTTCTCTCCCACCCTAGAGTGTTTAATGTTTATTTAAATTTATGCAAGACAATCTTATCATAATTCAGAGCTGACCATTAAAGCAGCTCTTTGGAAAAGGAGCTGGGGTGTCCTGGTGGACTGTAAGCCGTCCAAGAGCTGCGTGCCATTGTGACCAAGAAGGCAAATGGTATCCTGGCCTGCACTAGGAAGAGCACTGCCGAAGGAAGCAATCCTTCTTCTTTACTCTGCCCTGGTTAGGCTGTTTCTGAGACGTGTCAAGTTCTGGGTTCTCCACTACAAGAAGTGCAAGAAATTATTGGAGAGATTCTAGCAGAATGCTCTGAAGATGATGAGGGGACTGGAGCATCTCTTTCATGAGAAAAGGATGAAAGAGTTGAGCTTTTTTAGCCTGGAGAAGAGATGACTGACAGAGGATCTTATGCATACAAATACCTTGAGGACAGATGTCAAGAGGACAGACCACTCTTTTCATGGTGACCAGCAACAAGGCAAGGGACAGAGGGCACAGACTGAAACTGAGGAAGTTCTGTTGGAATGTGAGGACAGCCATCTCTTGTGTGAGGGTGGTAGGATGCTAGAAAACGGTCCAGGAAGTTTTGGATCCCCTCTGAAGATATTAAAAACCTGCCAGAGTATGATCCTCTGCACTCTCTTCTGGTTGACCCTGCTTCAGCAGGGCCGTTGTACAAGATGATCTCCAGATCATCTGTTGTACTAGATAATCTCCAGTTTCTGGAGTTTCTCCAGAAACTCCTCTGGAGTTTCTTTCTCCAGAGGAAAGAAACCTCTGGTCTCCAGGGGTTTCTTTCAACCCCAAACATGCAATGATTCCGTTAGATGGCCCTGGTTTTATTATACCAAGACTTAAATGTACAAAAAAGAAATTGTAGACACTTGAGTCCTGGTTTGTTGGCACTGATTGACTTCTGAGATGCAGAGCCTGGAATTCTCTGTTTACATGATGGACTTGAGATGTCTGCTTGTTTCAGTGGATTTTGTAATCTTTGGTATCCATAAAGTCAGGGGACCTAATCTTATTGAAAGCTATTAAATTCTTAAGGCAGATGCTTTTATATCCATTTATTCTTGTACACACAGATCAACATTGTTGGGATCATTAAATGTGTTTTTTAACAACAAAAATTCTGTAAGCAGCTTAGCATCTAAATGAGAACTGAAATAGACAGAAATGCCACTCAGCAAATATTGATCTGAACAATCATTTTTCTCATGCACAAATGAAGTCACATGGAAAGAAAAGGAAGGAGGATCTAATTTCTGGAGAGGCTATAACTGATTGTGCCAGAAATTAAGTATTTTGTATCGAAGTCTAAATAAAAGCAGGGCATATGGTTCTCATAGTCTCTCATAGTACAAATGAGAGCTGTTCCAGGAGTGAAGTATGGATAGGACTAAATTATCCATGCATATTCTGCAGGGGACAGATAATGAACTTAAAATTCTCATTTTTAAACTAAATGGTTGCTATTTCAATTACTAGTGGGTATCCATCAAAAAAGCTACTTTTAAAGTACTTGGGTTAGATTAAGTATCATTACAGGAAATTGAACTATGAGAAATAACAGCTCATCTGAAAACACAGATGATATCTTGTTCAAAATATGGCTATAATTGAAATTTGTTATTCCAATCATGGTTTTCCAATATAGAAATGCACAACTATTTAATATGAATGTAAATGGAATTCAGTCCCTGCATGCTCTTTTAGCAGAACTATCTGCATATATGGTCAAGTCCTCCTAACAGCTAATTAAAAATGTATGTTACAAATGAGTGTCTATAATTATAATTTAAAAAATACAAAAAAAACCCCTCAAAACCCAAATCTAAACTCAGACATAGGCAATAACATGAGAATTTGTTAATAAGGACAGTATTATTTATTTTAATAAGTTAGTCTATAGCAGTTTGCTATGCTTTTAAAGACTCAATTTTTAACAGCGATCAGTGTCTCTGATTCCATACTCAGAATGCATGTGATACTTCTTAAATCCATGAGAGAGGAAAACCTATTTCTAGGATTTATGCACACATACTACCTGGGTGGGCTTGGTATTAATGACACTTATAATTTCCCAGAATGACAGTGCTTTCTGCAATCCTACAGGAAAGATTTGTGCAAGCACAGATGGGCAAAAAGGAAGACAGTATGAAGATACAGCTCTAAATGGATTAAGTTTGCTATGTTGAGTGCTCCTGATAACAGTATATATTTTTGTAAGTGTTAAAGACTTTATTTCTAATGACACATTAAGGATTCACTTTGTGTTTTCCAGTTTTGAGATTAATTCTGAATACATTTTTAAAGAGCACTCAACCTTAACTTTTATAGTATGGGCACAGATTTATGCCCCATGAAATACTCATCTGTGTAATTTTGGTCTCTGTTCATCTTGTTTATTTGTTGAAGGTGTCAGAATACATCCCTCTTTGTTTATGGTTTCCTCCTGCCTCATTGCAGGCATGTGCAAGCAGCCACGTGTTTCAAGGCTGCAGTTGGCAGGAAGGGCACAGGATTTTCAGCCTGAAGCAAAGAATACTAGATGAGAAAGTGTGGATAAAATAAGCTCTGTGATGTGATAAGAAAGAAAGAATGTAGCATATGTAGTATTTACTTGGAGGAATTTAAAAAGGAGCAGGGAGGAAGATTAGAGAGCTTAGGAAAAATTAGAAGTCTGAGAAAAGATGTAAGAGGATGGACCTCAGGAAGAATATGTCTATGGCACACATTCTAGGATGACAAACTTACATGGCGCTTCATATAGATATGACCCACATCCTTTCAGGTATAAGGTTTATCTGTTTGTATTCCAAGTCAGCTGAAAACTCCGCTTCAGTACTGGATTAAACTGACTGTGTTACTTCCCAGCTGGCACTAGCTCTGCTATGTCCTAAGGCACCAGTTTTATTAGCAGGGTTTTGGGATAACAAACTATGAATGAAGAACAATTTTGTTTAGAGCCAGCAATAATGAAAAGCTTGATTATTTCAAAGTCTTAAACTCTTATAGTTGAAATATTTTGTAGATCATTTACCTACTATTTCATGTCTTGGTTTCATTGTTGGGGAGACTTCATTGCCTAGCCCTGATGTATGTATTTGAGAAAAATTAGCATGGCTTCTGACAAGGTTTTTAAGAATATAGAGAAAATGTAGGCAAGTAAAGTATTTTCTAGCTTATTAAGCAAACACTGTTGTTTATATGGGATAGTTTCATCTGGAATCACTCTGATAAGGATGAGACACTGCTATTTTGGTTGCCATTAACATGATAGAAAATCTTCAAGTGCTCGTTTCAGACTGGCAGACAACCAGTGAGGTTTCTGGCTTATATATCTGGCCATGCTACTGTATCAATGAAGCGAGTTCTCTTCTTCTCCCAGCAAAATGAGGAAATTTGCTCAGTATCACTTGGGGGCATTTAGAAATAAATTGTTCAGTGTATTTGACCCAGCAGATACAATAAAAATGTGGATGCAAAAAAGCCTAGTTACAGCAATGCTGTCATTGTGGTTATCATTTTTAGCTATATTAGTCAAAATATCTGCAAAAGTTCCGTGTGCCTGGAAATGGCGCGAGGCCACCTGGAATCAGCTCATGTGTTTTGACTTGTTTCTGCTGACAAGCTCCCAGTTGTCTGACAAAGTAAAGCTTTTTTTTTTTTTTTTTCCTGAAAATGTGAGCTTTGATTTTCTCACTGACATGGTGTGCAGCAGCCAGGGGTGCAGTCATGCCCACAGTCTCAAAGGGCCAAGTGCCCCTGTGTGGAGCCTTGCCAGCAGCCTGTGGACTGCATTAATGTGCTCCTGGATTTCCTCACAGATTCCTGTCAGTTCCTTGTGTGGCTAGAAGCTGTGAGGGGGTCCTGTCACACCCTCTTGTTTTGTGCACTGAGGGCCGCCAGTCTCGCTCTTGGCGAGTGCATCCTAATTTTGGCTGCAGGTTCAAATAGTTTATTGATTTCAGATTAGCAAAAGCAAGAAAAATCTAAATAAAATGTTTGTGTGAGAGAGACTTTTCTTCCTCCAAAAATGTTAGCAATGGCAGGACGTTTTTTCCAGGCAGGCACTTGCTATTGATTATAGGTCTGAAACTATAAATCACGCAGATAAAAAAATAATAAGGAAAAGAAAGCGCACACACATTCAATAATAAATTAAATTTTTAAAAAATCATATCTTAAGTACTAGAATTTTACAACTATAAATTCACAGGTGTTGGATTGTATTTTTCCAAGTGGCTTAGCTATTCTATGTAAAACTCAGTGTATGATTTCACTGTCAGAAAGCTATGGAGTGACCAAAGAAAAGTAAATAATTTTTATCGCAAGTGTAACTTAGAATAAAGTATATGATTGTCATTGTGAAGCACTCATAACTATTGCCTTTTCTCAGCCATGGGTAAAATTGAGCAATATCATGCAGGATGACTGAACTGGAACCGGTCAGAGGAGGAATCTTTGTCTCTCATTATACTGCGCAGTCCTGAATACAAAATCGAAATCTGGTTCTCACAGTGCTTGCTTTGAGTAGTTTATTATACTTTAATCCCTATTCAAGACTGAACATTCAGTAAATTGATAGCTCAGGATTGCAAAATAATCATACCAAGAAAGGAGGGATTAAAATAATACAAAATAAATTTGCTACATCCTTCCACATGGGTTTATTTTTTAAAATCTTCTTAAAAATACTCAAAATATTGTATGTATTCCATAACCAGTTTTTGCAGGACACTTTTTTTTTTCTCTGACCTTGACTTAGAATTCCCTTTGCCATTCATAAAGTTGCAATGTTTCTTAGCATAGTCACCCTGTCCATAGCTCCTTTCCTATTGCACCTAGATGCCTAAAAAAATTTAATTAATCTTCATTCTTTGTCTATTTTTACCCATGAAGAATGGGAGCAAATGTTCTCCAATTTATAAATAGTACTAATATTTTTCCCGTGTAATATTTTTATTTCATTAAAACTAAAATTATATCCATCTTGCATATGCAAAAATCAACATTTAAGAATATGCAAACTTATACTGGTGTGCCCCTACCTCAGATCAGAGTGTAGCCATCACATGACTGGAGTGCTAGCACATGTGGAGGAGGTGGTCTGTCTTAGGAGATACCCTGCCTCATGGTGTGACTGTGACTATTATACAACATGAATACAAAAAATTGTGTATTTTGATTGAAAAAGACCTCTATGACTTCTTTATGATTTTCTGTCAGATTGATTTTTCAGGAAAAAAACCAGGTATTTACAAAGTAGTATATTCTTTTATGGAACAGTTTCTTTCAAATTTGATGTTGAGAAAAATGATGTAAGTATTTAATTTCAGAGGATTTTTTTTTTTAATTTAAGCTATTTTACCTTGTTGAAGCTGCAGCACAGCAAATGTGAATTAGAAATTGTTATTCAGAGATTATAAAGCTGGAATGAAAGATGATCCTATTTTTTTTCCTATGAACTTGTTCACTGTCTAGATTGCATTTCCGTGATGCATTGTCTCTGCATTGATTGAGTGTCTTGTTTGTTTTGGAGATGTGTTCTGGATAGGAAAAATAGTCTATGGGTGTTGTTAAACAATACATGCATTTTAGTGCTGATAGGAATAATCCTAAGCAGTACAGTAGGACAGAATGAAAACACAAGGACAGACAAGCAATTAAAAAAGATTGGCATGCTTTCCCTCGGTAAAATATCTGAAACAAAATATCTTAATCTGTTACCATTCCTTCACATTATTTTTAGGTATTATTCTTGCCCTTTCCTTACTGTGTTAACCATCAATCTCTCTTAAAATAAATCTTCCACTTTTCAAGTACATAACAGAACAAGCATTCTATTTTTCCCCTGGGTCTAAACTGGAACATTTGAAGCATCTGATTTTTCCCTTTAAGCAAAAAGAGGGGGAGAGATCAAAGAACTGAGTCCATCACCTTCAGGTACGGTAGTTTTGTAATTTTAAGATATTCCATGTGTAGGTACTGATATCTCTAAAGATATGTTTCTGAAAATATTACTGAATATCTAGTTTCTTAACATTTTTATAGTTCTGTAGTAAAATCTCCAGAGTTATACCATAGAAGAGAAATAAAAATGAAATTCAATATGTTGGAAAATGCAAGAATTCCTTAAGAAATAATTTTACTATTTTATCAATGTACAAGCACTTTTACATTCAAGAACAATTTGGAGCAAGAGATATGCTGTTCATACAAAATATTCCTATAGCAAGAAAACCATTTCTGGCCTGTTTGAGCAGATAATTTTTTATAATTGTTAAATTATAAAAAGAAATAACTTTATGAAACATATGTTTGAAGCTGCTTGCAAGTTCTATAAGGAGAATTTTTCCCTGTGATATAATGAAATATGTAAAGTTCAAGATCTGATTACTGTAATTGTTTCTGATTGTTTATTGTAATCATTATAACAGGAAGTTCTGCATTCAAAAAAGCAATGGCATTGTAGACTTCTGTTTTCAGAAGAGCAAAAGTAATTCCCAACCTTTTAATAAGTTTTCCTTCATTTCTATACTGACCAGATTTACAGGTATTTATTTCAAATAACAAGGTATTCAATGTTTATTAGTGTGTGGTAGATGTACAAATCACATAACCATTTAGTAGATCACTGCAGAAGCAGCAACTAATCCATTCAAATATGTTTATCTTAGATTTGCACATTCGACTCTTTACATTGCAATAAGACTAATCAAATATAATAAATATAACAACAAACTAATAATTCTATTTTGTATAACAATGCCAAATAAGGGTAACAGATAAAAACGTTATTTGCAAAACATCAATCCTTAACTTTTAGATTATAGCAGAGTCTTCTGAAAGTACTGATGAAAACCAGCAGTGAATTATAGAAAACCATGTCACAGTTACAGCATCAGTTGCAAAAAAGAGAAAAATATATGAGAAGATAGGCAGGATGATCAATTTTTTCTCCATAATATGGGCACGTTAGCAGGCAGAGATATTGAAGATGGCGTCTTTGACAGAGCAAGTCAGTGTAGTCTTTGCCTCTTTGCAAGCAGCACTTTATGAGTGTCCTGATTTATGGCAAATTTGGGAGGAAACCTCTAAATGAGGTCCCTTTAGAAAGCAAATTCAAGCAGCTCCTCCCCCCATCAGCTTGTGAGCTATAAACCTTCTTTGAGAGAAGTGTAAAAAACTGTTTATTTAATACGCAAAGTACCCACAAACTTGGAAAAATGAATAATATTAAACAATGGAACCTCTCTCTGTTCTGAAGAGATAGCAAATTTAGGAAGTCCTTTTCATGGGGTATAGCTTGGCTCACTCAGTCTCTTATCAGTCCCTCCTACATGGGAAAATGCCATGTCCCAACCCCCAGTGGGCCACAGGTGTGAGGTCCTGGTGTTTTTTTGGGTTTTCAGTCCAGAGCAAGGCTGTCAGTGCCAAGAAAACGAAAAAAACACAGTCCAGGGAACTTCTCTGTATCAACTAGCAAAAGAAAATCTAACTAAAAGCCAATGAGAGCTCTTGCCCACTGTTTGTGCTGCAGACAACACAGTCTGTGAGAAAGAGAGCTGAAGCTCTTATCTTTATGTTTTTGAATACAGCCACCTCAGACATTCCACTGCTTCTCCTTCTCCCCCTCTTCACTCTCAGATCCAATTTAAAAAGCAAAAAAGTCAATATCCAGCACAAGCAGAACAGAGGATTGGGGATACAAGCATCAATAAGTCACCCTAGAACTCTGAGTAACAGAGGACAGTGAAGCCATCATTAGTTTTACTATAGTCCTGAAGTTCTGAAACAAATAGGCATTGAAGATATCAGAAGGGAGATGGTTAAAAAAAAATTCCATTTTGTACATATATGGTACAAGATCTTTCAAAATAAAGACGACAAGGAGGCAGCATAAAAACAGGAATTTCCCACCTGAAATCCAGGTTTTATTTGTACCCATATATTGGGTTTTCTGAGGTAAAAAGTGAGGATCCAGTGAAAAAATCACAGGAACAAGTTTTCTTCTGATCACTTATCTATGAATATTTGTGGAATAAATTTATGACAGGTGCCATGCCTTAACTCCAGCTGACAATTAAGTGCTGTGCATCAGCTCCTGCTCCCTCTTCCCCACCCTGTTGGGTTAAGATAGCAATAGTTTAACAATCGAAACAAAGTAAAATATAATAATACTAATTATAATAATGATAACAATGAAAAGGAGGGAGAGAGAGGATTAAAACCCAAGGAAAACAAGTGATGCACAATAGTGTTGTTCACCAAACAACGACCAGTGCCCAGCCTGTTCCCGAGCAGCTGCCCATGGCACATGGCCAATTCCCCTCAGTTCATATGCTGAGCACGACATGTGAAGGCTTGGAATGTCCCCCTGGCCACTTTGGATCAGCTGTCCCATCTTTGCTCACCCCCAGCAACTTGAAAAACTTCACTGACAGATCATGACACTGAAAAGTCCTTGACTTTGGGTAAGCGCTACTGAGCAACACCAAAGACATCAGTGTCTTATAAACATCATTCTCATCCTAAATCTGAAACACAGCATTGCACCAGCTACCGAGAAAAAAACAAATTCCATCCCAGCTGCTGACAGGACATCAGGTCAAGTCAGAGATGAGAAACAGGATTTTTTCCAGGTGGCCTTCCTCTCTAACGCTACTGAGTCTACATTCAATGTTGCCTATGCATCTGTCCACACAGATAAGAAGTGGCCTAAATTGCAATTGCAAAGGTATGTTCAATTGCAGAAGAAAGATTTTGGGAAATATTTCAAGGAATTAGGTAACTTGAAAGGAAGTTCCACTTCAAAAGCTGGTATTTCAGCACTGGTCACTATGGAGTCATTAGCTGTGTCTTCATTTTCCTTTTCCTTGACCTGGAGATGGTTATTTTTTCCCCTTTTTTATTATATGATAAAAAATTTACCAACTTAATTTTCTGCTTTTGCTTCTTCATGTCCTCTATCTTTTCTGCTTGCACTCTACCTTTTCTAAGTGGAATGGGTCACATGTAAGAGACAGGATAAACATTTTTGTCCTGTCTAAGAGAAAGGATAAAAATGGTCTGCCTTGTTGTAGTTGTAGTTACAGACTCTATTCTAACCACTGAATTTCAGAAGATTTTAAGCCATTTGCTTGATGGACCTTTGAGAAGTTAATTGTGTAAATAATACTACATAAATGATAGCATAAATTTTGTCACAAACCTGGGGAGAAGTAACCTCATCAGTGAAGATTATTTTCTCCACAGTGGGAAGGACTGTATGGTTGTGCTATCTACAGTGGTCAGAAAGATACTGGAGAAGGTCTGAAGGAGAGGAGGAATTGAAGGGATATCAGGCTTTCCTAGTCAGGTAATATTCTATTCAGACAGGAGAAATCATGTCTATAGAGAAAAGCAGAAGCATTTTTGTAGAACTTGGTTCTACAATTCTGTGTGGTTCTGTAACTTAATTCGGACTCTTTGGCAATTTTTTCTCAGAAATAAAGCTTGCCTTTGTGGATGATAGAAAAATGGAGGAGAGATGTGCAAACACACTATCTCCTGTCAGCCTGTACATTTGTCTGCAGTCCTTCCTGTAGGAACTTTGCAGATATATAAAAACCATTGTAGAGTGCATCACTCTAGCAAGATCAACAAACTGTGCAAGAACTGAGTTTCTCTGCATCTGGAGAAAAATGAATTCTGTACACTGTGGTTCGTCCCACTTGAATAATGACATGCAAAAATAAAACCTACAAGAAGAGAGAATCAGACCAGGGAAAGAGTCCTATGGAGAGCCACAGAGAAAAGGGCAAGAAATGTGCAGTGTGGGAAGCTGTGAGGAACATCTTCCCAAAAGGCTAGGGATGAACATGTTGAGAAGAGATTGGAGGACATGAAGACACGTGCCTGAAAGATTGGGAAATTTTGCACGCAGCTATTTGCACACATATATTTGTGACCTGACAACAATCTTGTGATATCAGTGGTAAATCTACCATTAATGATTATGATCAAATTCCAATTCATTGCCCTTATGTGCACATATAGGATTTTATTCCTTTATCATTCATAAACACAACTTCATGAGTTTTAAAAAAAGTCTAGCTCTGCTTGTTATATATTTTCTGTTTTCTTCTCATGAACCCGAACAAATGACAGAAACATTTATACACAGTCCCAAAAAAGCAGGCATGCTGGCAATAGGGACTTCGACAATGACAAATGTTCTCTACTTCATAGGAGATCAGGAAATCACTTGCCTTTAAGCCATCCAATCTAAGGGTATTAATTATATATTACATCTCATGAACCTTCTAAATTTAGATAGCCTTGCAGGGACTGGTGTGATTTATTAATATACTGACAAATAATTAGCTGAGGAATGTATCATGTATATTTCATCTATAGCCTGAAACTTCAACCTCTGCCACTTGGAAACATGAAAAATCTAAGAGTCTGTCTATCATTTAGTTATTGAAGACTCACTTTTTTTTGGCTTTTTTTTAGAGCAACAACACGAAGCACTGATATTGTTCAAAACTGATGTTTCAGCACACCTACACTGATGGTGTAAGTAATGTTATGTAAGAGAAAAGTGCTTCTGAATCAAAGCAATTAATGTCTCATGATGACTAGAAGGCTCTCATAAGCATCTGGTTATGGTTTTTGGCAATTAATGCACTTGAACCAATGCTGCAGCTGATTGAACTATTGTTATATTGTTAAGAAGCAGGTTTCAGTGCAATATTCATAGCCTCATGATTATTTTTTTACTGCAACAATTATAGAAAGGTTAGTAACTCAACTTTAATGGAAAATACATTGGTTTTGACAAAGTTTATGGGAGACAGAATTTGGAGATAGGATTGCCAAAATAATTTCTGCAATGTAGAAAGAATCCTGGAGTAACATGCTTAGCCAGGCTGCAAGCTACGTGTCAGAGGATCAATTTCTTCATGTGTAGCAATACTCTATAAACAATTTTTTAAATTCTTATGTAGTAAAAGCAATTCAAAGTTGACCACAAATCAGAAAATTTGAAGCTATCATGCATTGTTTTTGCGACCTGCAGGAATGTTTTGCACTGTTTAATACTTTCCTTTTTTTTTCTTAAATTTCATATTTTTTGTAATGGATTGTTCTTCCTACAATCTGTTTTATCTGTATCTGTCTTGTGTGACTGAGGCCCATCTCCATTACCAGTCCAGCTGCCCCATTCACGACAGTTCCAGTTGTTTCCACTAGCTACAATTTCATCAAAAGTCACACAAAGCTTTTCCTCACCAAATTATAGAGTACTGTTTCCCTGTGCAGGAATGCATCTTCCTGATGCCCAGGAGCCCTAAGAACATGCAACACAGAACCATTAAGAGCATCATCTTTGCTCTCTGCCAAGTTCATGATAGTCCCTGCAAAGCACTTATACAGATTGAGGTTTTTCAAGCTCTTAACTTGCACTTGAAGTATTAACTGCATCTCAGGCCTGTGCTTACTTTAATATGTATATTTATAAAAAACAGATCTCTTTGCAGACTCATGCAGATTCAGGAAAGAATGACAGCATAACCTTGGAAAAGAGCCAAATGTCAGAGGACTAGTGTGAAGTGATACTCTAAGGGGTTAGCAACATGGCAGATGGCAAGGGAAAGATTTTCACTCACTCTTTTTGTCCTTTTGTTGCTCAAACAGAAATCACACTCTTCAATCTAAGACTACTTTAGTTCCACTGCTCTCAGTGTTTGCTAGTTACCTTCCTCTTCTGTCAGTCTTGAGGCCACAAATTCCCTAAAGGTGACTGCAGTAATTCAGAATTCAGACACAAGCTTTTGAAATGCTGTTTCCCATTTTTATTGAAACAAAATAATTTGCATGCTCTTTCAGCAAAGTGCTGTAAATCAAGAAAAAATTCTCTTTACCCTGTCAACTGTTGTCATCCAGCCAATATCACTGTCAGTAAATATTCAGACCTCCACAGAAGGATAAGTAGGAAAAAAATGAAAGATAATTGACTGTTTTAAAACCAAAGTAACAAAGATCTGATTAACTTTCTCATAAAAACTGTTGCAAAACCAAAACTTCAAAGACTCACCACTGAAAATTGCGTCCAGGCTGTGGCTAATGGTGATGAGTAGCAGAAATTAATTCCCCAAAGAAGAGAAAAAAAAAACTCTTTTAGAAGAAGTTCTTAAGATTTTATTTATAGAGCGCCATCATCTTTCTGTAAAACAGGTAGTCATAAATTTGGAATAGGAAAGTAACTTGTCTTTGGTTTTCTTAGAATTTCTCAAAAAAACCAATTTTAGACTGATAAAGTCCTCAGTTTTCTTTTTGTGTAAATATACTTGCCTTGTCCATTTACTTCTTCTTATGTTGCAGGAAAAATTTGGATTGGCATGGTGAACAAATTCCACCAGAATGTGCAAATTGTGTGACTTGCCTATGAATGTGACTGATATTTGATAACTTACTAATGGAGAGATATTATTAAAACTGTATATTATGATAAGGACAGTGGAAGTTAATTTCTTTTTATTATTTGCTATATGGAACAGGTTAACAGCATTGCACAACCTTCTACAGAGCAGTATAGGTTACAATGTGTTTAATGTTTTGTGTAATGTTAGGGTTATTCTTAGCCCAGAGAATCTGGGGTTTATATTCTTTTACACTTTATATTCTTCAACACTTTATATCCTTTTATTTTATAATGATTCTCCTGAAAAAAAGTCACATATGATGCAACTAAGATCACAGAGAGTAAGGCATTTTCAATACTGGCAAATGTTGCTGAGCAGGCACTGATGTCAGGCTCTGTGCCTTTTGCAATGCCCACTTCAGAACCCCAGGAGACTGTGTGTGCATCCATGTGTGTGCGTGGGTCCCCATGTCTGACAAAGCTTTGGCTCCAGCTAAAGGTGAACTGTCACTGTTGTCCTCTCATTAGAAATGTTACTCCTTGCTTTGTTTGGAGAGGCTCTCACTGCCTCAGAGCAGCAGAACAGTTACACAATTAAACCAGCTCTCACTTATAAACTATGGGGAAGTTCTCTCTCTCTCTCTTCAAAACAAATACTGACAAATTCCACTGTAAGGGGTTACAACCTTAAATTAGGTAAGACACTCCTAAAAACTGAGCTCAACCTTTGTTTTGCAAAATATGCTGCATAAAACTTCAGAACTGAGAGATATTTCTGAAATTCTGTCCCTTTGATGTGTCAGAAGAATCATTGCCTTATGCTGCAAGGATGGTTTTCAACTGTAAGTCATTATTCTGCCTTTTCCAGTTCTACTTAGCATTAGCTGTAAAAGTCCTAAAACCTTCTATCATATCTTTATTGCCAAGCTGCTATATCAGCTGGAGACAATCACAAAATAACTTCCTATAAATTTATGCAATCATGAGATTTTTGCAACTGCCTTCAGTCCCAAGGCAGAAGTTCAAGCTCTTCAGCTGCAAATCAACACAGTCCTTGTTGCCTCCTCTAAAGTACCATTGGAATTTACTCTCTGCATTTACTGTATACTCAGTTTTTAACTACCAGCCTCAGGCTACACTATACACTACCATCAAAGTTACCCCTTCAAATACAATACAAAAGTTAAAGCACTGTTCCCAGAAATCATGATATTGTTCCCTGGATATTTCAGTGTGAACTCTGTTTAATTCAGAGAATCAGGAAAATTTAGAGATATAATAAAAAATCACTTTATTTTAAAGGCAGTAATTGCATTTCTTTTCTCTTTGGGTCAGTCTGCAGCAGCATCAGAGGCATGGACATGTGAAAAGTTTTATGAGCCTTGGGAGGTGATAGCAATCCTAGAAAATTTCTTTGGGATCCTTATCCCAGTAATTTGTAAGGTATGACTACTTAACATTATAAAATCAATTTTTGGTGGTGAATCCTGAAATATGTTATAGACCTTAGTAGGTCTGTAATGTAGTCAAGAGGAATCCATCACCTGGGTGGGAGGAGAACCAGGCAGGCTGTCAGTTTTATGTCAATCTATATCCAATAAGTTGCCAGATGAAAGTATTGTCAGAAATTCATAAAGCAGGGACTGCTTTTTGTGAGTAAAGAATTGTGTTAGGCAGCATTCTGAGATGTACTGAAGGTGAGAGTTCGGGTAATGAATCTGGTTTTGAGATTTTTCCCTTTATGACTCCATGCTATTAGATAACTGTTTATCGGATTTCTCAGGCTTCTGTACACACATTTGCTGTGATGAGGCTGTTTTAATTTTAATGCTTGAGTTGACAGTTCTACAGGTAAAACTCTTATCATTAGGTGTCTTAATTTCCAGTACTTCCATATCTCAGGACTTGACAAATTTTGTCTTGTTTTCTACTTTGATTTTGTCATTCCTTCCTATCCTGTAATCCTTTTCATGAAACCTCAGAAGGCAAATTTCCTTTGTCATTCTCCTACTTTTATCTCACTATTTAACCTTCCCTCTGATCAGCTCTCAACCTCAGGCCTATTAACCAAGAGATAATGGTCTTTAACTATCAGCTTTTCTCTCTGTTGCTTTCCACGGGACTTGGAGAGAAGCTCCCACAAAGCTGATTCCTTTAAATTTCTTCTTAAATTTCTTTTTCTTACAAGTCACCCATGAATTGTCCAACACTGCTCCCCATTGCTCTAATCATTACCATCTCATTATTGCCATGCAGTCCCCTGACAGTGTATCCATCTGCTCCATCACCTACTTAAGAAACTTGCAAACTTTTTTGTAAAGTTCTAGGCGACATCCATCATGCTCTGTGCTTTTCAAGTATTACTTACAATGGCCTCATAGCTGTGACAGAAGCTGCAGGCAGGAATATAATACAAATAAATAATAATTAGTTCTGGACAGGTGCTTGACTCCAGTAAAGAAGGCCGAAGTTGCATATGTAAAATGAAGTGTGCCGTGCTGATTAAGAAGGAACAATTAGCTTAGCTAAATGAGCTTTTAGACATGAAAGGGCTACAGACCTGGCATCTAAGTTTGCTGCTGCTATTCCTGTACAACATCATCTGCTTATTTCTCTTTCCAACCATTTTTCTCATTTTCTCTTGAGGCTGCCCCCCTGTTCAATGGGCAGGACATGAATATTGGCAGTTCTTTGGATGTGATAGAGGATCTTGTTGAAGAACAGTTGGCAATAATAGAGCCTTTGAGTACAGTTCAGTGACTGCTGTGTTAGTCACTTCACCTGGAGAAAGGTGTAAAAATCTTTTGAATTTTTTATTATTAAAACCCAATAAAAAGATAAATATCCATTTCCATAAATATCCATTACTGCTTATTACTGTTGTGATAACCATATCCATGTTTTTCACAACAGTATAAGCAGTAGGTTTTGTTATGCTGAAGACTAATAATTACCAAAGAAAAAAGTAATTCAGATTGTAGTCATTGTTGTCCTTATTATGGTTCTATGACACTGAATATTGACTAATTAGCCAGCCAGTTGGAAGAAAATGAGAAATTATTTCAAAAACCAAAACATAAAAGAAATTTCAATTCGTCTAAAACTATTCACACAGGCATTTAATAGTTACCTAAAATTCTTGGAAATTTTTCATAAAGTAATTGAACTGCAGTTAAAAATGAGGATTGAAGAGGTTTAAAAGTTTATGGCTAGTGTTTTCTTTAAGGTGTTTTCTTGATCCTGTGGCATCTCTGTGTGTTTTTGCATTAGGGTAGTGAAAAGACAGGAGCCTGAGGCAAAGATAACTTTAAAGAGTTTGGTAGCAGAAGCAAGGAATTTTCAGGAGTTCATTCACTCTCTGGTTGTGGAACCACAAGTGCCAGGAAAAGACAGAATTAATCTCTTTGTCTTTTCAGTTAAATTGCACAGGGAAAAGAGAGACAAAAAATTTTACTCCAAAGTCAGCTTTGCAAGAGGAACTCTAAAACCAATATCCATATTTCACAAGGCAAAAAGAGGCAATGCCTGCTTGCCTTCTCCTTTCTTGCTGCCTTAGGGGCCTGATAGGTCATCATACTCATAATTGATATTACATAGCCTCTCTTCTTTCATGGTACAATGAAAAAATATGAAGGAAAATGAAGGAAAAGTTCTGTACCAAGCGAAGAGGAGCAGTTTTCTTTAACTTTTATTAAAAAACCCTTTTTAAGTTAAAGGAAGAAGAACCGTACTGTCACTTTTTGAAAGACATAAGTAAGACATAAGACATAAATAATTTTTTTAAGTCTCGGACCTGAACCTTGATTGAAAATATTTTTCTTAAAAATTTTTCGTATTTATTTTTAAATTCTTAGCAATAGGGAATCAGTCTTATCTATGATATTCTTCTAGGGTGTTTATAATTAGTTTTATCTTTAAAATAGGTACATTAATTTGTGTTTGTAACAAAGATGATAACTAAAATTTTGTTTATTTATTTATTTACTTGTTGATGACATCGATGAGGCAGACTTCTGGAGGTCTATAGAATATTGTATTTATTTTAGTTTGGGTCCTTTAGGCTGGTAAACACAAATAAACCAAATAAGAGAATATAAGCACTTGTTTTGGTTCTATGTTAAAAAAAAAATGAAATCAATGTATTTGCCTAATTATTAGCTCAAACAAGATAACTGCTTTTTGTCAATATTACTGTTCCTTACTGCTATAAAAAAAAATTTCATCTGTCATCATCAGTAAGTTTAGTGTGTTAACAATTCAGTATGCGTTACATAGATGTATATATATGCACATTCTAACAAAGAAACTGTAAACAAAGTAACAAAAATTATTCTTTTTTTTTGTTGGAACAGAACACATGAATAAAAGTATTTAATCTCACTTTTCTAGTCCATTGGTCATTCTTTAGTTATTTTTCCGTTTTGAACACTGAAGCTGGATGCAGCATTTTAGTAACTTTCACCTTCAAAACAGACACAAGGGTTGTAAGATCCTTCTGTATACTGAGTTTTAATTCGTCAGGACCACCGCTTACCCGCATTCTCCATTCTGCAAGTACTTCCTGCATTAATCTTAAACTCTGTCATGATGCCATGCAAGGTTTGGTTCTAACCACCTGGCTGAAAAATAAAGACCATTCTTTATTTGTTACCTACTCCTTTTTGTAGTTTGCATTTGTGTCATTTTCAAAGTTATTCAGTAAGGAATTCACTGTTGTTTTGTTGGCTAACAACCTTATAAACAGACAGGAATTGCTCCCTGTGGGGTACTTAGATGCACACCCACTCACCAAGGTGTCTTTGCTTGAGAATTAATTATACCTTGAAACTTTCTGGTTATTCAGAGATGAACATGTGTAATGTGTAGCATGCTGATTTTCTGTTTTTCTGACTTGCATATAGTTACTGAAATCTAATTGCATTTCTGTCATAGTTGAGACAGAGACAATGTAAAGAAACACACTCCATTTTCAGAAGGCTTTGAAGTGTTTTTATTATAGCATACATGTCTATACATTCTTACAAAGCTCATAACTTTTACACTTTATTCATTGGTCACGAGAGACAAAAAAAGTGCTTACTGCAATAGGCAGTTGCAGGTTTCTCTAATTTATCCTTCTTTTGTTCTTGGTGTCTACGTCAACAACCTTGCTAGAAAATTCTTTCCGGGGTAAACATGGATCTTATGAAACTTCTCTCTGGTTCACAGAAGTTGCTCTAAAACCTCTTCCACAAATTACGTTAAACCAAATTTTTCATTTCATGCATTGTTATCAAGTGAACTGGACAGGTTTAATTTTTTAATAATTTTTATGTCCTCATTTTGCTTAGCCTGGAAAGAGTATGCCTCCGATAGAGGAAATCTCTATGTATTACTGCTACAAACAGAAATTGCTTCAACCACCAAATAGTGACTTTTCATAAAAACTGGTATGGTTAGATTTTTAGGCATCTGATGTGCACCTGGCATCTCATTTTAGCATGCAGAGGTACGTGAGCAATTAAGATCATATCACATAAAAAATATATAACCTGCCATGTTGGTAGATAAAAATTAGCTCATTTGTCATCTGTTTACATTTTCATCCTCTGTAAGGAATTTTGTTTCAGAGAATGGCACCATTTCAGTAGGATAGTCCTATGTTCATTAGAATTTCAGTACTGAATCTCACATGCACTTAAAGATTCAGGATGTTATCCTTGAGTTCTGTACCTATGTATGAGTTATGAAAAGAGAAACAGTAAATAGCACAGCTGCTGAAAAACTTTATCATTTTAAAATTCTCCTATGATAAGTGAAAATTGTTAACAATATTTTTTGAAATCTGCTCCTCACATTCCCTTGCATGTCTTTGAAACTACAAAAAATTTTCAGACTTACAGAGCCTGTCCATTTTACCAAACATATTGTGACTTGATTTTTTATTTTATTCCAATTTCCCTTATCAGTCACATCTTTAATATGAAAGTTTGTCTTAGTGAGAATGTCAGCTCCCGAGGTAGTAATTTCCTATCCCATATTTCTTCCTTTTAATCTTCATGAAGACACGATAATTATGTGATCCTTGATTATTTATTAGGAGATATGTCTGAGGCGTGAAAGGGTGATAAAGTTTGTTTGTAAAAATATAATATTTAACTCAGAACAAACTTTTTTTGGTGAATGCGTTCATTTATGATTTACAATTTCAGAATTTCATTGGAAAATCTGGTGAACATGAAAAAACAATGAAGAGGAATTTAGCCTCATTGCCTCACTTTGATCAATGCAAAAAAACAGTAGCCGCAGAAATGCAGTCAGAAAAATAATAGTGATCCCTTCTCTGAGCAATCAAGTAGCAAGGAAACAAGATATTTTCAGTGTTTATATTTCTGGAATATTGCAAATTAATTGTCCAATTAGCATTATTTTTGGGGTATGTGAATGTATTGTTCATAATTTTTAAAAGTCTTTAAAAACCTTTGTTCATCTGAACCTTTTCCTCACATGGCAAATGCCTTAAATTAACTCACCTAAGAATTAGGAGACAGGAGGGCTAACTCTATTAAAGAGAGATGCTGTAATACTTGCATCAGTCTTCAAAATTTTTCATTATCTATTATATTTGTTCTTGCATCTTGGATCCCACTTCAAAAAGCTGAGGTTCTTGTCCAAGGGCTTGCACTGATCCCAAAGCAACAACTTAATGGCATTTTATCCCATTGGCTAGACTATTTTAAAAAATGGGGACCATAAATGCTTATCTTTGCAAATAGCAGGAGAAACAAAAGGGAATGTGACTTTGAAACAGTGTTGCCCAAGTTATGAAAAGCATTATATAAATCCTTTGTGCATAAAAAAATTATTTTATCATCTAATGTATTTTTCCATGCAACATTAGAAGAATAAATATAAGCTTCATATTAATGGAAAAATATTTATAAGAATAACTTTGTGAGAATAATAAATACTCAGTGTAAAATTCTGTATTAACTATTTGCATTTACAATGACACTGACCTTTGCCTCTAAAAATTTCAGCACTTCATAAATTTATTTGCTGACAGTTTCTTCAAGGGCAGAATAAACCATCTGTTACCCGCCCTGTTTGTATTTTTCTGTTATACTGAAGCCACTTTGGGGGTTAGCATTTATTTACAGAAACACATTTTTCTTTTGATTTTATCCTCTCCTCATCCTTATGATATCAAGTGGTCTGAGGAGAATGCAAGGTTAAATCCCTTAATTAAATTTCACAAGGGAGGTTCTCATAATGTCACCAGGTTCAGTTCTTATCTTTTGGGCATGAGAGAATTCATGACTTTTCCTGACATTTTGAGGTAATGAAGTCTTGAGCTGTATGGTGTGTGAAATATCCTTTGCAAGGTAAATTTTAGGATTGCTAAATTAATTTAACTTTGAATTATACATAGGGGAAGAACATTGCTGTTCTTCAAGCAACATCAGTCTTGGTGCACTTCTGAGGCATCCCCAGGTAATATATAAATGGATTGTTTTCCACCAGGCAGTGCTGGGCAGGAGGGCACTCACGACTGTACCTGACTGATACAGGTCTGCCATTACTAAAATAATGCCATCTATTTTGTATGGATGTGGGAGTGCAGGAACTCAGAAGTCATGCTGGTTTGCCTTAGCCAGAGCTGATTTGGGGTTTTTTTGTTGATATCATGGTGGTAGAGCGACCACAGCCTCACATGGTTTAGTGTGATTTTGTGAGCCTTTTAAACAGTCTAACAAACCTAGGTCTGGCACTCTGCATCCAACACCAGGTAACTGGGACTGAGGGAGTGTGTCATGCAAGCTGTAGCTGGGAACCAAGGAGGAGGAAGCAAGCTGTGATGAGTACACATGTAAAAATTACCTAAGTGGTCACTCAGACTGAGGAGAAAAGGACTCCATCATTATCACCATGATCAGACACTTCCCAGCTCAGACCTTAGGACATTGATAACTTCTTTTAATCCTCCACTATTCTTTGGGTAGAACAAAACTGCCCACTTCAGGATCCAGAGTGAGCAAAATATTTAGGAAGAATAGCTATTAAACTATATCATTAAAGAGGTCTTTATTAATTAAATAATTGCTTAATTGGACGGCTAATCATTAGCCATAAAACATTAACTGGACTAACAATAAATTCTTAGCTTACATTACTCTGGCAAAAATGTAGTCTGCTGCTGCTTCACTTGAGAGTCTCGTCTGACAGATGCAGTCAGAGAAAAACATCCAGACATTTTAATATAGACTTTATAAGCACCAAAATCATTATAAGAGAAAAGCAAGCACAGAAAAGAAAGTTAATCTAGGAGAAATGTGGACCATATTCTTACTGTTTTTTAAAAATCCATGAGTTGTAGCATGCAGAAGAAAAACTTAAAATGTTTGCAGAGGACTCTCAGATTTCCTTTGAGGATTTAGGACTAATAATCTTTGTATGATAGTGCTCTTTATAAAATGAGATGCAGATGTTAGATAGCTAGATAGATATTATCTGTTTCTGAGATTTCTACATTATTTATTTCTGATCTATTTAGAGTTATTTAACTTAAGTCTGTTCTATGTGAACTCTGTCTACCCTGAAGTAACATTGCTGACAAAATTTTACTTTTGTTTTCTTGGTCTTTTAAAGACAAAAGGGTGTGTATGTATTTGATCATAAGAAGAACAATTAGACCAGACAACAGAAAAAATGATACATTGGCCGCAGTAAAAAAAAAAAAAAAAAGCCAAATTAAAAAGTAATTAGCATAATTTTGCATAATGAAAATGAGATGTTATCTTGTGGTTAAAATTTCCCTATCTCCTTTATACCTCTAAAACATAAGATTGTAGTAAGTAATTTGAAAGAACAACAGTAGAATTTGTTTAATTGCAGTCTTGGATGGTATTTATATTTTAAGTAGTTCATTGTGCACCTAAAATTGCTGGCAGAATATGCAGCTAAAGTAATCTCATTTATTGCTGATTGCTGTTTAATACTGATAAACCCTATTAGTATTTGATGCAGAATTAATGTTAATTAAAGTTCAAATTGCATGTTTTCAATGTCAGTAATTAAAATGAGAAATTAGGTATTTGGCTCAATGCACAGCAACTTTACATTCTGGAGAAATTGTTTAAGTGTCAGGCCCAAAGCACAGCAATGTTACTTTTTGGAGACCTCTACTGCAGTGGACTTTGGGACTGCTCCTGTTTTTACTGATATCTGAGGCAAGGCTCTGTTGGGCCTTTCTGAGTGTAAATAACCAATTCCTGATTCCCCTAATTCAGTCAAGGAGATTTATATGACCTCATCTTAACTGTTTGCAATTATTTCAAGTATTTCTCACCAAAGAAGATAAAGCTGTATTTTACTACGTGGAGAACAGTTTGTACCAGTGCAATACATGCCTGCCATAATAATGTATAACTTCAGAAATATATTTTTTCCCCACCATTGCTCTGCTTTATTGTCAATGTAATTAGAAGAGGTTTAAATTGATATTCCTTTACAAATATATATGTTATTTTATTCCTTCATTGCAGATAATCTTTAAATTAATGATGTTGTTGACTTTCTATCTCTCAGCATTAGCTGATGCCATTATTTGTGCCCACATTAAATGTGGAAAGATGTTGCTTTATGGGTTTGATTATTTTCATTTTAAGTTGCTGGTTGTGTCAGACTGACAAATGCACTAAACATTAATGAATATTATTGACCATTTCTGTGACACAAAAAATTATTATTACAGTCTTGATACTTGATACAGTCTTAAAATTCTAGTTCTAAGCAAAATCATGATGAAAATTAAGAAAAATAGACATGCCTCTAATTGGAAATTATTTGAGATCCTAAGCATTTGTCATCGCTTGATACTGAAATAAAATTACTGCTCTCTTGATAAAATACACCTGTGTGGGGTAAAATATCTTCTTATACATGTGGAGACACAAAACTATAATCATAGTTTCCCGTTGGGATGGCAAAAATGATGGGCAATGGTCTTTTTTATTTTGCCTCTCCTCAGCACCATTAAAATTCCTTTAAATCCTACCTTGCCTTCCACACTTACTGGCTGTTGCTTGGGGAAGTGATATAATGCCAGGATCTGTATCATTTCCAGCTGTTACCATCAAAGATATGGTGAGGCAACTTTCTCTGAATGGGGAGCACCAGGAAAGCATTCTCCAAGGTAAAATCAAGGTAACACTCTCTGAAAGAACTGTGGGTGATGGTATAGCTTTCATCACAGATATTGGCTTCTATTAATATAGAATTATCAGCTTCAGTTCATTAATATCTGAGGATGTGTTCATTGTTTTCATTCATGATTGATCCCATTTGTTGTAGAAAATTAGAAAGCAGATAAGCATACTTTTGTAGGAGTGGTGCTTTTAAGTAAATACAGAAGTAATAAGTAAAAAAAATGGTAAAGTAAAAACATCTCATGACTATCTGAATAATTTCAATAATGATGAAAGAACTGTTCATTGAACAACCTCAGATTTTTGGATTTTCTTGTATCCTGTAAATATGGTGCTTCATTTCTCAAACATTTAGTTTTATTTTAGCATTAATCTCATCAGAAAGCTGCTATCAGACACCATCTTTTACTTTTGACAAACTTGAATTAACAATATCTTGGTTTATGAAAATGTTTATAAACGGTGTATTCATCCTTGTAAGTATTCTGAAATGTCAGTATTACAAATCCAAGTATCGTTCTTTAAAAGAAAATGAAAGTTTTTGCTTTTTCATGGAGGGACTTTCAATCTCCTTATGATTGTACTGATTTTGATATTTGGCTTAAAATTGACTGTCTGTGCCAAAGGGCTGTATTTCTGCTTTTAACTCAAACTAATTGTCCTGGATCAAGACAAGAGTTCTGTCTCATTTTTAATGCTGAATTTCCAGAACTTAATTTTGCCAGCCTCTGAGGAGACTAATATTAATCCAGTGCTGATGGTATGCCTATTTTTGGCATTGTGGTCCAAAAGGTCCAGCAAATCTGTAGGGTAAAGGCTTTGTGTTTTAGATCTATCTGAAGGCCAAGGAGATCTCATAAGTATGTTGTGGGGTTTTTTTTGTTTGTTTTTTTTTTCTCCATGAAGATGAAATTATAATTTACTTTCAAAAATACTTTATATGTATAGAAAGAGGACATTATTTTTTTCAGAGTATTTAATAATTTCTTTGCATACAACAGAGAGAAATATTAGGAGGACTTGGGTGTCTTTCAAGGGTTTCACAGTCAGTAACTCCAGAATCTATACAGGTAAAAATTATTCTCCCTAAGAATATTTTCCCTGTTTAATTTCTCCTAGCCTGTGAATCAAATAATTATTTTCCTGATTAAACACATGGCTCATCCTGTTTAATTAAGCACATATTAGCAATACCAGGCAGAAGGTTTATTTAAATACATTCTCTTTGAAGGATCTAAATGGTATCGATGGGGAGACAATATCAAGAAATTCACTGAAGTATCCCAAATGTGCAGGGAGGATGTCAAATCAGTGGTGGTTGAAGGACATGTGAGATGATACTTGTCATTGCTTAAGCCACCCACACCCTGGCTAGGCACCTTTTTTTGATACATGAAGGAAGAAGAACTTAACCAGGGAATGGTAAAATTCTTAGTAAACTATTTTGTGAATATTTTGTGAATATTTCTGATTTTCCGGAACAAATGGGTTCAGTATTTTAAACATTATTCCTATCTTTGTTCTGCTGCTTCATTCTTCACAGTTGGCAATGTGAAAACTTAAACTCAGAATAAAGACAGTGACTTATTCAAAGCTAGGGCTCTTATGTAGCTCACCAAATTATGGGTAAATTAATACTTATTAAATGCCAGTTACTTATTCAGTTAACTTCTGAACATAAACTTCACATCAATGCATCCATTTCCTCTACATTCTAAGTGAATTGGTTGGTTTTAAAACAATCAGCTTTGTTCACTGGCTCAACAGTTCACAAGATTAATATATTAATGTTTTTATGGAAAGGTGCCAATCATTCCTAACTTTGCCTGTGAAATCACTTGAAGTGAAACCATGCCTAAGAAATTTGAATATTGGAAGTATATTTTAATTAATGTAGATCCATGCATTTTTTTCTATGCTGCTGGTCTTACATGAGTAATAGTTTAGTTTACTAATCTGTACCACAGGGAAACAACTGTCTCCATAGTGCAACAGGTCTGTCTCTTGGATCCTTTTCCCATGTAATTCTTATCTCTATGCCAGTAATTGCAAAGTCTGAGACAATTCCGCTTCTTTCACTGGCAGATGCTGAACATTTTCCTTATTACCACTTGTGGGTTTAACACTGGCTTTAAGCATTTTGTACAGACAAGAGTCACTGTCCTGTTTATTCTTTCCAGAAGAGAGCTTTACTATGAGTTTGAGGAAAAAGGAATAAAGAAGCCACAGACATGTTATTCTTTTTTTTCTTTTTGCTTTTAATCTGTCCCAGACAAGGACTCCAACATTATGCAAGTCCAGCTCATTAATGGACGTGTCACTCAAATATCTTTTGGCAGATAACAAGAATTCTCTTCAGCACATATATATAATCTTTGCAGGTGTGTATGTCCTCTCCATGCTTATTCTCTGTGATGCATTCACTACTGCTGGTACTGCAGAGGCCAGGTTCAGTGAGTGTCAGAATATCGTAGGCTGAGCTTGTGGAGGTATTACGATATTTTCAAATTTTAAGTTTTGTAGGAAAAATAATCTTTATCGTACCAAATCTAGAAAAAAGACTGTCTTTTTTTTTTTTTTTTCTTTTTCTTTTTTTTTTTTTTTCTGTTTTACCTTAGTGTATTCCTTCTTTTACCCTTTGATCTGTAGCTAGTACGGGAACATAAAATGGACAGGACAATAACTAAAATCCAAACAAGAGTGAGAAGAAAAGCCTGACAACACTACCATGGTACATCTTATTGTTGCTAGTGAAAGAAACCAGAGTACAGAAGAACAGAGTTTTGGTGCTGGGCATTGACTTTACATGTTCCCATGGGTCTTTGATCAAGGACTGTTGCAGAGTCCTTGCCATACTCTACAGTCAAGTTAAAAAAATGAAAACTGTACAAACCTCAATGATATTGAGGTGTTTTTTTTGATATTCCTCTACTTTGCCATGGGTATGGAAATGGCTTGTGGTCCTGGTTCTGCTTAAAAAGTCCTTGTTTAGATGGAAATTTTCCAGAACTAGCTAACTTTTTTCTTTAAGTGTAAAGTTCGTGGTTTGATATTCCTCTATTAGTAGCTTCATATAAATTTCTCCTCTCCTCCACTAAAAACCCCTCCTCCAAACCCCAAAATAAGCAAACAAAGCCCTTGAGCTTTTGTGTGATTTGTAGTGTATCCAGGCCAGGTTGAGAACCAGTTTTTAAATAGGTATGGTATACTTGTAGAAAGGTATCTTTTTTTTTTTTTATACAAATGTTTTAATTCTGATAAGGTTATAATTTTGGTCATTTAAGTAAGGAACTGAACAGTCTTCTCTGTTCTATTTTTAATTAAAAAAAATAAAATAGATATTTCAGCAATGAGAAATTGCTGAAATTCTACATTTCAGAATCCTGCACATGGATTGCAAATGAATAAATATAATGAATAAATTTATGTGGTTAAAATAAAAGCAGAAAGCAAACTGACATACATGATTCTTGTTTTTTTTTCTCAACTTACATCAAAATCTTTCTCCAATTCTTGCCTGGTGTCTGCATAAACAGAAAAAAAAATCAATGTGCAATTGCATTACTTTTGATTTTTCTAGGATGGTGCATTTAGCAGAATTTGTTTCCATGAGAACAGATTGCTGAGCAAATAAACCAGCTTACGTGTTACAAGGCTGATCAATGAACTGGATTTTTTTGAAGACAAAATGTCCTGCATTGAATGGGTAGATGGATTACAATAAACTCGGCAAGTTCAGGGATACATCAAGAGCACTTTTGTTTCCTTTCATTGTTGATGAGGATTGTCTTATGACTTAAACCAACATCCTGGTAAGAAGTCAGGGTACAGGGCAGCCCTGGCACTCTAATTTCTGATGAGTGCATGTCTACTATTTTTCTCTGCCTGAACTCAGTTTATGTTGCAGATAGAATACTTTTATGTGTTTATATTAAACTACACTAATGAGTAACTGGCTGGAACTTAACATAATTATTCAAAATTCTGGATGGATCTCTACTTTTGGAAAACAATTATTGCATCTTAGTGGAAAAAACTGAATGATGATTTTTTTTCTCAATGAATGGTTTTTGTCCTCTTGCACTTGACTTCTTTTTCTTCTCTTGGACAGATGGTATTTTGCCTTATGGATCAGCAGGAAAATGTTTAAAGCTAAAGATGTTTTTTTCCCAAGCCTTTTGTTTTAGGACTTTATCCCAGAAGCAATCTCTTCTGATGAACTAAATATATCATGAGAGTGACCAAGAATACACTGGACAGCAGGTCCTTCGGTCTTTGGGGTTTGTTGTTATGGGACATACTCTGTACAGTTGCTATGCAATTTCTGGGTGGGAGTGTTTGTGAAATCTGCTTCCTTCAGCAGTAATTTCCTTTAGAATTAAAGCACAAAGTACATATTTTTATCAGACTATTACCAGAGCATAAGATAGAGGAGAAAACTGCACATTACGAACTGCGGCGATTTTATTTTAAAAATGTGTGTTTGAAAGCAAAAGGAATAAGGTATAGATTTGCAGTGTGGCCCTTAGAACTGTGGGCACTTCAAAGATGTAGATATATTTTGTAACTTTCTAATGTAATTTATAAAAATATATATTAAGAAAAATAATACACATATCATTTCAGGCATTGTGCTGATAGCAATTTACAGATGAGCAAAAGCTCCCAGCATATTAATGCAATATTGACAAGTAATTATTCTTTAAAATGTATGTTAATCACTGGTCAATATGAGTGCAATGTGAATTTCTTGAAGCCTGCATTGTTTTTGACTATACATTCTCATTTGCTTCTAGTTTTAATGGCCCTCATATGTTCTGATCCTTGGAAGCAGTTGATTTTAATAATTACTAAAATCATCATAAAAGCCTATTAAATGGGGAACAATTTGAGAACAAATGCACTGCAAATGTCTCTACATTGCAGAATCCTCCCTTCTTTCACAATCTTTTTTCTGCTTTTAGAATGGTTTGATTTATTAATCAGAAATCTACCACCAGTTGCTCTTGATGTCTGAGATAGAAATCATGCATATGATGGGCAATCAAGTGTGTGTTATTTGGTTGAATACAGTTTGCAGACCCCCTTTTCATGTGGAAACAAGGAAGGATCCACAGTGAATTCCACCAGCCTTCTGCAGTTGTACACATCTGTAATGTCCATCTATAGATATTGCAGTAGACTATAGATAGTATATTTTAGACTATGGATATTGTAGTAGTAAAGAGAGAAGATATCTTTCTCATATGAATTTATATTTTGCACATGGTGAATTAAAATAATTGATCAATAGCCCACTGAGTCAATAGATAATATTTGATCTTTTCACATTTGGCCTAAATGCTACATGTATGCCCAATGAACATGTAAATGTGCTAATTGTAAATAAACATTATGTAATAATCTATGTTTTCTAATTGTAATAATCTAGGTGAGAGTTGAGCCTGATCTGCTGCTATACATGACACTGGTTCTATGAAGACATATGACATTGAAATGAAAAAAATGAGACTGTGTGAAGGTCTTTCACCAGTTTCTGGAGATAAAAGTATAGGAAAATAAAGATTTTCTCTCTAAATTACTAAAACTTCTGGGATGAGCAATGCTATATGAAAGTTCTGCCCTTGATTTCTAAGTTTGATCTTTGTGAAAATTCAACTAAATGTGTTAACAAATGGAAGTCAACAGAGCATTGCATTGCAGCTCAATACATTGCTAGTTTGCTTACAAACGGTCTTTTATTTATGTTCAATTTGCCCGACTTAACATTTTTGAAATTCTGTTCTGTTCAAATTTTTAGTAAAGGCATTAGAGACAGCCTACTTGGTTTCACTAATGGAAAATTTTTCCTGATAAAATAGTTGTGTTTTATGATGGAATGACTTCATCACTGGCCAATGGAAGAGCTACTGATCTACCTGTACTTCTGTGAGCATTTTGATATGGTTTCTGCTGTAACATTCTTGTTGCTGAATTGGAGAGTTATGGGTTTGATGGTGTTGCCAGATGAAGAATTGTTTGCACCTCGTGCTTTACGGTTTTATAAACTTATAGATTCAGATTCCAAGTGTTTTAAAGACTGCTGAGAGTTATGTTTCGTTATGTTTCAATTTGCTTTATTAATATTTCCAGATATGGCCCACCATTGTCCAAGCATTATTTTCCATCACCAGCTTCTCTCACCACCCCTGTGGTAGTCATGTTCCCAAGATTGACTGCAACTTTTCTGTGATGATTTGTAAAGAAGAGAAACACATTAGAAGCAGAGTGAGAGATGCAGGCTGAAGCTGTTATAAATTTGGACTCCTTACACACCATGCAGCATTAAGGATGTGGTATCCAGGATTGTATTTCACAGTCCTTTCATGCATTTCAGGCTGTATTTGCACAATGCTAGAAATATATTTATAATGTGAACTGAGGAAGCTCAGTGGGTGTCAGACTGGCAACACATAACTTTTAGAGATGAAAAGGGGAGAATAAAGGATTGTACACCTCTAATATCAAGGATTATAGTTCAAGAAAAAGAGAAGTAGGAGGAGGGAGAAAGGAAAGGATTTATTTCTGAAACAAACCATAACTGACCTAAACAATAATCAGTCCTGGATTCTCTCCAGATGTTTTGAGAAGATTCAGGTTTTCCTTTTCCTGAAGGTTTTGTAGGCCACAAAGATTTGAGCCTTAGATAAATTTTTCTGACAGGAATACATTCTGTGTTTGACATCCAGGTAGCTTTATTAACACCTGGAGATTCTGAATCTAAATTTTCACTTTCAGTGTTATATGTTGTTGTATGTTGTTTAGCTGGAGAATGAAAATGCATGTTTTCATATTATCTATAAATGGATTATTAACTATATATGGATGTGCTGTTTATGCAGTGAAAGTGATAAAACTGACTGTAATTTGGAAAAATAAGGGCTCTGAAATGTCATGCTGATAGATTAAGTTAAGGTCTGCTCTCCTAAAATCCATGGCTGCGGTCCTTCATTTTTCCTTGGTCCCTCCTCTTAGGATCATGAAATCTCCCACTGCACTGATCACTGCATCAAAGTTGGCCTAGACTTTCACACCCACAAACAGCCCTTCCTTTTTCCTGACTAGCAGAGCACCTTCTCTCCTCCATCACCTGTGTTGACTCCTCTGTCACCTATACCACTCCTGTATCACAAAGTTGCTATCAGCGGTCTCTATAAATCTCCTAGGTTTTTGTTCCCCATTTTTTGTGCTTCTAGCAGATATGAGGTGGTTAAATATCACTGGTTATTTACAGAGCACTGCATGAAAAATGATACTAGATACAAGTGAATTTAATGATCATGATGATTACCATTATTTTCATACAAACTAAAGAGTACACACAAATAATAATAATTATACTAGATTCAGTATGAGTTTATGGAAAATTGATTTCACTAAACTAGCTGTATGTAATTTTATAAAATGCTAAGTATTATAAATGCTAATTATTAAATTTGTTTATATTTTATTAACATACTGGTAATTAAATATATCTAATGAATTTTGGTTACTGTACAATGTTTTTATTAAGAATCTGAAATGGTATGAAAGAAAAATAGCATATATAAAGTGGACTGAATTTGGATTAGATAATATATCCCAAAATAGAATGATTAAAGAGTCATTAACTATTTACATCAATGGGAATGCTGTGGTCTTATGTTCCTTTTCTTCCAAATCACTGACAACAAACCTTCACTGATAAATGTGAATGTGATACAAAATGGGAATTTCTATTATTGAAGAGGACACAGTACTTGTGTAATGCTATTTATTTTTTATCCAACTACAAGTATCTTATTTTTACCATTACAGAGTGTTTGGTCATACACCATTAATCAAGCTGTTACTTATTCTGCAGCTCCTGCTTACAGGATTAATTATTGAAAATTGTTTGTGGAAAGTGGTAAGAATAAATATATTCTAAAAAGCTGTAGTATTATTATGTAAGTTTTGACAGTGATATACCACACAAATTAACCTGAAACATAATAGACTCATGTGCAGTTGGAAATGTAAGGAAAGTAAGCCCTGGTGAACAACCTGTGATAGAGTAACTTCCAGAAATGGACCGCAATAAAAAACAATCAACTATTGTTACAAAGAGTAAGCTAGCATAAAAATGCAATAAGGAAGAACTGTTGGTTATGTCTATATTAAGAAGAGTTTTGGGTTCAGAAGGAACTGAAAAATTTTGTGGGCAACATAATCAAACTATTTCTTGAGTATCTGCATTTAATGTCCTTTATGTGGAAAAACATTCATTTTGAGATTCCGATTGTAATCCCAATTTTTTTCCCTCTTGCTTCCCTATGGTACCAACCAAAGTAGTTTCATTTTGATGGCACTAACATTTTAATCTGCATTCCATTCTTCCATTGGAAAATTTAAATTAAATAAATCATTTAAACATTTTGGTAGTTGTAATTGCACTATCATATTCTACTTATGCATTTCAGCTTGTCAAGGAATGATAGGATGTTATGGTTATTTTAATGAAAGACTATATTAAAAATTCCAGAGTAATGTAAAACATATTGCAAATGAGTTCAAAATTAAAGGCACCTCACATCCTTTATTGCATTCCTACAGTTTAACTTGTTTCCCAACTAACAGCTGATAGTATGCGATGGGAATGCAGAAATCAAGCTGGTATATCAAACGTGCTCAAACAGCAGAGATTTACTGTTTCCTTTTACATACCACAACAGTGTATGTACCACAACAGTGATATTCATATGAGTATATATTTCTGCAGTTGTGTCAATATTTAGAAAAAAAATTTCAACTAGATTTAACAAGTTGCATGTAATTATATACATATTCATACTTATATTTTAGCTAGACAAATGCAATACAAGAAATCAATCTACCTAAGGAAGAGATGACCTTGAATTGTATATTCCACATAGATATTGGAGTTCATCTCAAAGAATTATTTTGGTGCAGCTGGAAAGATTTGCAAGAGACAGGTACCACAGACCACCTTTAAAATCAGCTTGACTAAGACACCCTTTTGCATCTTGGACTCTGGATTGATAAGCAATTGTTGATCTGACTTTTATTCTCCAAAATCCTCTAGATGCCAAAACAATGTTAGTGGATGTGAAAGGAGGACCAAGTGACTGAAATTGCCAACTATTTAGAATAATCCTTAAGTAAGTCCAGAGGAATTTCTGGTGAATCCTCCCTCCTCCTTCTCTGGCCTGGGTGTCTACATGACTGTTTTTCTAATGTTTTGTCTCACATCTGCTGTGCAGCATTTTTTTAGCTTTTCATGAACCTGTTTTCCCATGGGCAGCACCAGCTTGGCTGATGATCTTAACTTTGACCAGAGGTTGTCCCCTGGATCCAGCTGGAATTGCTGGAACCAGCTGTGTATGCATCAGGCCCTGACCTCTGCTCATAGCCTCTGCCACTATCAAAAAGTAATCACGCAATGCAATTAGGCAAATGAAGCCTAGATATTGACTCTTTGAAGATCTATCCATGCTATACCAGTAACATGGTTGGAAACATCCACCCTCTGAAACCTTAAAGATTAAAAAACAAAACCAAACCCAAAACAACTGAAAAAACCAAACTAACAGCAGTCTTGATCTAAAAAGTCCTATAAGGCATTCTGCCTATTGCTGATGGATACTTAATGGCATTGAATCTGTGGAAAAATAACCTTATAATCAATAGCTTCATGATTGCTAGAGCATTCTGTCCTGACCTGGGGAACATTCAACCTGAGGTGGAGAAGAAGCTGCTTTATCACTCCCATGGAGTTCATGGGCCATGGGATGTGGGGGAGTCATGGGGGGGATCCACCTCTTACCTGTTACGGGAGGCAGTCAAGATATAGGAATAAAAGTGGGCTTCCAAAGCTAGTTATTTGTAACGTGTATTGTAACTGTGTAACACTGTAAAACACTGCATTACCTGCAGTGGTATCTGTCTAACTCGATTTGGACAGCAAATTTAAGTCTCTGGGGCACTAAGGCTCAGTAGGGAAAGGTTCTCTATGCAGTACTGGAGAAACTGGGAAATTGCTAAATGTAGATATGCTGCATATGCTTTAATTCCCAGCTGCCTTTATGAAGACTATTTCAACAGAGTACTCTCATATCTTTCTGAGATAACTGAGTTTTATAGTGAAAGGAAATGATGTATATCTCATCTATCTTGGCGTAAGTGAAGCATGTAATGCACTACCATGTTGAAAAATTTAAGCTAAAATGAGGAAGACAGGATTTTTATAAGAATGATAAAGTAGGGAAAAAACCTGAAGGAGAAGAATTGACTTATTTCAAAAAAAGAGAAGAGATTACTAGTGAAATTCTCACAGGTCAGAGACTTTATTTAGTATTTTTATGACATTAACCAAAATAAAAAAAAAAGGCAAACACAAAGGGAGCAGAAAACTAACGTAGCGCTTTTTTGACTAAGAAAAATGATGGGAGGTATTTTTAGTATAGATGAAGACCAGAATATCATGTTGGAGGTATGACGTTCCATGTATGGCTCAATATCTAGAATGACAGAACTTGAATTAATATAAAAGTATGACCATATGCTTTGACTAAATAGTAACCACCAAATGAGGAAGCCTTGATAGGATTACAAGTCATCTGTAATTAGGACTAGCTACGAAAAGGTTTTAATTTTTGAAAACATCAAGGAAGATACATCTGCATGTGTGGAGAGGAATTGTCATGCACTGGATAACAATTTGTCAGTGCACTACAATTCATCAATTCATGCACTTTAGATTTGTCATCTATAATGCTAAATACAGTCCTGTTCATGCATAGTCAAGACAGAAAAATAATTACAAAAAATCCTCTAGTAAAATAATACATTGAAGGATGTACTCTTTCTAAAACAGGACATCAAAAACTGGCTTATTTAGCAAAATGAAGGCATAAGTGGCACGTGAAACACATTACTTGAGGTACAAGAGCTGTTCAAACACAATGATAGTTCTAGCATAGCTTTAAGAGGCTGTTAAACTGGACAGAAATATATTCAAGCAAGAAAAATAAGCAGAGCAGATCTTTTGGTAATCATGAGTGAAATTTTGAGTAGTAGACAAATAAAGTAACATGCATAAGATACCTAACTTTTTTATAAGGTAGAGTTTGATAAGTTTATAAAATAATTTAAGTAATGTGGTTATCTGCAGTAGAATGGGATGACTGAAGATATCACAAGTCCCTTAATGAAACAAGACACAGCAGGAATGGCTATCACAGAAATATTCAAGATCAACTGACCACTTGTCTATCATTCTTGGTCCCTAGCAGCCTTGAAGAATTCTGTGAATTGACTAGCTGCAAAACTTTATTTTTCAGGTGAGAGATGATGATTGATGCTGATTACGAAGACACATCCCATATAGATCTGATGTTATTAGTAAAAATATTTACAAGTTTCCTTGAGCAACAGATGTAAACTGCCCAAAGCTGAACATGTAGCTATGTGCTGCCTGAATATACCTAAGTATTTATGAGTTTGCATAATTGCACCAGAGTTTATTTCAGGAACTTGAGAACTTACAGAGCTATAAAAGATTTAATACAGCCAGAAATGTTGCTATTGCTTTTTAGTGTATGCATTTCGTTATTTGCTTCCTTTTTTCATAAAAAGTACTGTAAAGGAGAAATAAATGCTAAAAGTCCACATTTCACTGCATCTCTCACACAAATGAAAGTAATCTTAAAAACAACTCTATTTTTTGGACAAGAAAGTGAAGAAACATTCAGAACAGGAAGATCCTTTAGCTATTACTCAGTTCAGTAAAAAGGAACTCCATCAAGGGTTTCCCCTTAATTTGGCTACACTCTTTTGCAGTAAAAGATACAAATATCAGTTGTGTTCAACTTAATTCAAGTCAAAATGTCACTTTACTTTCATAATTATTGATTTTTTTATATTAAATATGTTATGTATGTGCTAAAAGTATCAGTTTTGTAATATAAAATTTTCACCAAATGAAGTTCAAATATATTTTCAGTTGCTCACTGGCAGCTCTCATTTTGTTTAGTCTCTTATTTGGGAAAAGATTCCACTAAGTAGGATTTAATATTAATTTAATTATGTACTTTACATATATTAAAGTCAATTGACAGAAGGAAATTTTTGAATTTTTGTTTATAGTACTATAAAACTTACAGGAGACAAAACAAAAAAGAGAGAAAGAATAAGAAAATGTGTTGAAGGAACATACGAAGAAGAAACAAGATTTTGTGCTTGAAAACAGTTTATACATACAGAAAATGCTTCTTGCAATTCTTGTTACTTTGTAGTATTGTATATTGGGGTTAGAAAACAAATAACTATTCTTTTTACAAATTTTCAAAACCATTGTTAATATAAAATGAAAAATCTTAATGAAAGTTAAGTTATAGTGAAATGAAAAATTGCTTAAATAAAATTTTAGCAAGGATAAAGCCAAAGAACTATGTCTAAATGTAGTAATTTAAAAACTAAAAAGAAGTTTTGTGTTTGAGAGGCAAATAAGCAGTTTCTTTTCATTGCATGGTTCTCACTATTCATCACTGAACAGCAGAAAACTATGCTTATTCAAACTGGATTTATAATTATTGGGTTATTTACTGCTACCCCAAAACAAATAAGATGTGGGAGACTACTGCAGTTTTTTATAGAAACAACTGCCAGATTCCTCACTGAAATCTGGAACCGTTGCCTAAATCTTTACATGTTTATCAAATTCAGGCCTAAGAAAGCATTAGAAGTAAGTAGCCATAGTCAGGAGTAATGGTGGGGAAAATTTAAGTTTTTATGCATCATTTGGCTCTCAGAAGACTTCACAACTTAGATAATGTCTTGTGATCTCATTGTTTTATCCTGTTCTAACAGTGTTTTTTTCTATTCTAACAGAAAACTATTTTTTACTCTATGGCAACATTTAGCTATGGTTAAAATTGTTTCCAAACACAGAAGCAATTTGGAAAGAGGCTGCAGCCTAACAGGCCTAAAGAAAAAGTTAAAAGAATATGGGTTTCACATTTTCTGGATTGAAAATATTTAATTTATAATCCTCAGTTTGTTCACAAGAAATATCTGAAGGGAGATTAAAGAAAGAAGAAACAATGAAACGGAGGGGGACGAAAGTAAGTACAAAGTCTCCTACATGAACATGGGACCATGGAAAGACCTGCAATGTGCACAAATCACAGGATGACAACAAAAGCATGTATAAGACAGAGAGAAATAATTTCAGCTTAGCACAGCTGAATTTGGGGTAGTGAGTTGAGGTCTTGTGTCTCCTAATAGGTATGGTTACCCTGAAAGAACGGCTTTAAGACCTATGGGTATCTTTCCTGTCAGAAGCTGTGTACAAATCATCTCTGAAGGAGGCATAGAACCATTTTGTTGAGTGTTGACCTAGCAAGTCCTGCATTTATGGACATGATTAATGTGAGGTCTAGTGAGACAGTATGCCATAAATATTAGATTTTTGGTTGTTGGGTTTTTTCTGATGTATCAGCCTGAAATCTGCTCCTGCCCAGCGCCCTTCAGCCTGTGCTCTGCATGCAGGTTTCTGAGGTGAACCTGTTTCATGCGGTCACAGAGAGTGATGGCCAACTTTTGGAATGAATTCGAGATACTTGCTCCAGAAGAAAGTAAAAACAACAGTTTCTGTGAAAAAATCCCAAACTATAACATGATTCAATTCAAAACTTACAACATGATACTATTGGTTCTCTTTGGACTAAGAAACCACCTATTTTGGAGACATTTTGGCTAAGACTGGCAACCTGGTACTGCATTTTTCCAGAAGAACATTGCCAGACATGGATGAAAGCTCTATAGGGTAAACAGAAATTTTTAATTTCATTGATCATTTGTAACTTGTTACACTAATTTCACAAACTCAGAATGTTGTTAATAAAAGCTAATGAGAAAGACCAAGTGTCTTCCTTCATACTTCAAAATTTTATAGTATTGGATTCTAATTACCAACTTATATGTTCTTCTGAGACCAAGAAAAGTTGACTTTTAATTGAGAAGAAGAAAAAAACCCTTAACTCTTCTTGCTCAAAAAGAAATATATTTAGGATATATTCAATGAATCTCATTTGTTTATGACTCAATTTTCCTTCTTCACCTGCTACGTCATCCTTTATTTAGAAATATATTACGATTTGATCAGATGATTTCTTGCTTTACCATGTTCATAGCGTCTGTGATTCACAGAAATGTTTGTGTGTTCTAATTTTAATAAGGACTCTTCTCAGATCACAGTCACAAAGTAATAGCCTGTAATAAGACTATAGAAATGACAAACCTAATATAAAAAGGAAAATATGGCAGACAAAGAAAACAGATCCTTCCTGTGCAGAGATGAGAGGTGTCTGCTCTTATTTTTGATACAAGTAGTCAGCTGCCAATTCAGGATTATTTCGTAAGAACTGCCCTCTGCAAAACCACTAGACAGAGAAAAATAGGCTCTCTGTTTAAAAGAAAAAAAATAAAAATCTCTGAGTAAGGGATGAGACCTTTGATCCACAGAACATGAACATCCAAAGGGACAGTCTCATAAAAATCCTTATTGGTTAGCAAACCACTGGATAGTGAACAGAAGGTCAAAGATCAGAATAAAGGCAGCTAAAAGAGGGGAGAGGTTACATGCTACTCTGACACAAAATACTCACTCAGTGAGTTACAGAGGAACCTGAACAGTGTGTCTTGGAATGAAGAGTCCCACAGGACACTCCTCATCATCCACTTGCAGTAGTAATGACCTCCATGGACACAAAGCCAGGGCATGAAGGAGGCACCTGAAGGAATTCTGATTAAGGTGTAGGAGTTTAATGTAAGGAGTAATGAACTTTATTGGCATGTGAAGCTATGTGTTTAGTATATACTTTGAAAGCCTGTCAAATAAATCCCACCTTTCTAATAGGGATGCACCATTAGTGTTGTGTTTGTACCCCTGCTATTACATCTGCAGAATAAGTTTTAGCTCTTGGACTAAAGTTTTTTGGCTGAAAAATCCACTGGAGGGAGAATTCACATTTCTCTTTCTAAATAACATTTTTTTTCTTTCTTTCACCATCCTCCTCCTGTTTTTTTTTAATTATTTCTAGATGAAATACAACATTAATTCTGTTATTCATTTCCTTCCTTCTGAAAATAGCTACCTAAGCTTCTTGAAATCTAAAGCATGAAATTTTCAGCATTAACAAAGGCAATTGGTTTAATGTTCATACCACAAAGTGTTCCCTAATAAGCATTCAAAATCACCAAGCAAAAATCCTGTCTAAGATGGGGTAGACACTGTCTTGTTTATCTTACACAAAAACTTTTAACTCTAGGAGTTTTCTCTTTCAAAGACCCTATCTTCTTTGATAAAGGGAGTATATAAAGCAAAATATTATATAGATAATTTTATTCTAGTGCTAATATTTATAAGACTACAAGTAAATAGATAAACCTTTTGCAGTAACTTGAATTGAAAGTTTCTTTTAAGGGCAAGACCTGCAAAAGGTCAGTTTCTGGTTGCAGTTAGGTGTGTAATTTAAGTCCCCAGTGGACAAAATTCTGTAAATGTGAAAAAAAAAAAAGTGAGCGGCTGCAGTTTAATCACCTCTCAAATGTTTTAAAATGATAAAGGGCAAAAACTTTATTCTCAGAGGAGAAAGATGAGAAACTAATAAATCTGGATTTGTTCTGAGAATTCAGAGAACGTGGGGGTGTATTTCCAAAACAGAAACTGGCAGTTGAGAAACAAATCCTATTATTGCTTAAAATGATTTTTGGGCAGAATTGCCATAAACTAAATGAGCACTTACTCTGCAGTAATTTTGGTTACAGCTGAGGGAAAAAGTCAGCAAAATGATTTTTTTTAGTCAAAGAGACAGATACACCAGAAGAGTGCTTGTCAATTCAGTCTATCTCATTTCAAAAGCCACTCAGAGATTTCTTCCTTAATGTACTTACTCTGAGGTAAAATGCTAAATTAGAAACAGTTATTTTTAGCTCAACCAAGGCCTTAATTTTGCCTTGGGGGAAGAAATCAGGGCTTCTGAATTTAGTTGGAAAAGAGGAAGGACAATAATGGTTTGTGTAGGAGAAAAACTAAATATACACTTTGTATTTTTCCCCAGTCCGATGCATAAAGCCCTGGGGTATGATTTAAACTTTCAGAACCAAGTCAGCAGAGCAGTTTTTTACTTTCTGCAGTATACTGTTGTGCTGAGTCTTCACATCCTATCCTGGGTTTAATATATCATAGGAAATATAAACATGAATATAATTATTTTGGAATACTTTCAAAGCTCTGGAACTTATTATTTTATTTTCAGAGGCTTGTAAATTAAGCACTATGCTGGGGAAATTTTGTCAATGTTACTTGATTATTAGTTGCAAAAGGAAAATTTTCCTGATTATTAGGCTAGGGATGGGTCATGATGCCCTTGAGAGAGGAACTCTCAAATCAGAATTTTGGACTGTATAATCATGCCTCACATGGACAGCTGGTCTGGTGTGCTAAAACACTATGGAGAAACACTCCCTATATCCTCAGCCGACTCCTTAATATAGAACAGCTTCAAGAAGAGACAGCAAATCTCAAAGTCCTCATAAGAAAATAAAATGGATCACCAAATCACCTCAGTGTTTTCCATTTTAAGGGTCCTTTTAAATTATAAATAAAATTTTTGACTGTTTCTGGATAACTCTCATCAAGAATGTTTGGAATTTACTCTGCAAATATCAAGGATGAGGATTTGCAAACACCCCTGATGCCTCTTTCAATGTTTTTCACCAGTTTTCTACTTCTTTTTCATGTGTTGTTTTCCAAAAAAAGGGCATTTGGTACAGGATGCCCAAATGTGGGCATTCAGTTTGACAGATTACCTCTGGTAAAATTTACTGGATATTTCATTGGGTCTCAGGCTTTCCAAAACCCCAATTCTTTTTACAGTATGATTGCTACCACTTTACTAAAGCAAATTGCCTTTCTTCCAGAAGTAGATATTCATTTGGTTGCTCACTCTTTCAGGACAGGGATTGTGCTCTTCCTAAGATTCAAATATGAACTTCTGAAAATGGTCTCCTTACTCTTCTTTGTAGCTTTGTTCATTTTTAATGAGGGGAGTATACATCAGGGTATCAAATAGACTATCTAAATTGTAATTCTTAAATATTCATTTTTCTTCAATAAACTCAACATTAGCTCTACCAAGCAACTAGCAAGAAATAGATTAAGGATGAATTTTCAGCAATTTTGTACAAAACTAGCAGAATTTGACAGAGTTCCTTATTTGTGAAAAGAAAGAGATATGTAGAACTGGAAAACCATTTAAACATGGAAGATCAGCAAACATGAAAATTTAAAAAAAAACACCCCCACAACTGTTTTTTGAAAATGTTTACAGAATCCTGTCTTTAAACAATTGTCTTGTCATGGGACTAATGGACCAGAAAGATGATAAGTTTTGAGACAACACCTGAAGATTTCTGAAAGTGATTTTATGACACAGTGACCTTTGACGTCCAGAGGAACAACTTCAAACTCTATGTCCTCCTCTTCTATTTCCTCTTTTGAATCCTTGGCCTCCATAAAGTACCCAAAGGGGCCTACAGGAGAGCTGGAGAGGGTTATCAGTTTATGAGGGCATGTAGAGACAGGTCAAAGGTTAATGTCTTTATACTGAAAGAGAATAGGTTAAATTGAATATCAGGAAGAATTTCATTAGGGTGAAGGTGGTAAGGCACTGGGGGAGGTTGCCCAGGAAGTTGTGCATGCCCAGTCCCCAGGAACAGGTTAGGCCAGGTTGCATGGAATTGAGAGCATCCTGATGTAGTGCAAGGTATCCCTGCCCATGGCAGGGGAGTTGGAAAGATATGAATTTTAAGGTCCCCTCCAAGCCAAACCACTCTATGATTCTGTAAATACATATTTATGGCAGAGATATAACAAAGCAATGAAAGAAACATGTAGCTAAATGAAGAAGTAAATTAATAGATACATTAATTAAATAAGGCATTTAATTGGATTGCTTTAGTCTAACAAACTTCTCATTAGCAGGATCTTATTTATGATATAAGTACACACCCTCAGTGCTGAGAGTCCTATGCTTCTTCAAGATAATGAATAATAACAAGATAGGCAGACTACAGGGTCTTTTAAATAGCAATTACTCCTAAAAATATAATCTACATGAGACAAAAACCTTTGGGCCAGACTTTGCTTTCAGTTACCACAACACACTGGAGAGCAACTTTATGTCATGACAATTACATTTGAAGTCACCATTTCTGTCTGCATATTTGAAATTATTTTATGACAAATAGTTCCTGGCAACACTGAGTATGTTTTAACATTGCTTTTTATAATATAAAATAGGAGAATGCAATGCTTTAAAAGCTGCAGTCATTCTTCATGGCTTTTTCACTGCATTGCATGGAGCCATAAGTTTATCACTATTACTTTGCTCCAAAATGAATTGTAGGCATTTAGAGAAACATATTTTAGATAGGAAAAGAACACAGTAAAATTTATTTTGCAGTAAGCATCTTTCCTCTAAGAAGAATGAAATGCTTCCTACACTTATGTGTAAAAAGGAGGAGCTGTATTTGTGGCCTCTTAGCCTTGGCACTTTGTCTTTAAATATTTGTTCTCAACAAATGCTTGTCATGTCATGATATCAAAAGAGGGCAAATGTCTAGACAAAAACATTAATTTTCCAACAAGTGCAGGGAATCAGTGAAATGTCAGCCTGGTTTTAGCCTTGCTTGTTTATTACATATTTCTATTATTTCTACCACATCCAGCAATAAATTAGGTAGAAATCACAAGCTTTTAGCTTCCAGCAGTAGTTTTAGGTAAGGCATTGAAATATTGCAGTTGATCTGGAACTTTTCTACTACTAACACAAATATTAAAGTACCTCTATTCAAGCACCTTATGACCAAGTCCCTTTTAGGCATTTTATTTATTTTAAAAC